>NC_136430.1:399240999-399850999 GCF_052849685.1 Lactuca virosa | reverse complement strand
AAGTTGTGTAAAACATCACTGTCTGGAACAAAAGACCCCACCTTGCCAGAACAAGACGTCCGACTTGATAAATGATAATCATTCAACCCCATTGGTCGTACCAATAGCATATGCTTCAGATGATTCCCGGTTTTCTTCATCGAATATCCATAATCCACTTCCATTACTCTCTTCCCCTACGATTCCTCCTTCTAATTAATATTCTCTTTTGCTCCCATAATTAAAAATCCCCAATCTTTCTACTTGCTTACAAGTCACCACCAATCATAATGCCAAGATCTTCTTTCGATATAAACCCCTATTTCTTCCTCTCTGCATCTGCATCTACATCCGCCTCTGCTTCATTTGCTTGCTATTAGTTCAAGATTTTCTTGATTTTGTGCTTTCATAACGCTACCCTTCCAAGATTCCATCTTCTTGGTTTCTTGCAGCAGCAACAGAATGACAATCGAGGAGCGGAAAGAAGATGAAGAGGAGGGTCCTCCTTCTCAGGTTGAATATGAGATTGTCACTAAGCCTAGGCGTATTGCTCTCTTCGTTGAACCATCTCCTTTTGCGTGAGTCTCTCTTTTGATTTACGATTTTCAGTTATCCTAACAAGTAATAGGCATAATCCACCTACCTGTGTGTTGTTGATGCGTATTAACTGCTATTCGTTTAAAAATTTCTGTAACGGGAAGCTATTTGTTTGCTTGATTGATGGATATTATGAAACTGTGTCAAGAGAATGTCAAAATGTTGGTAGAAAGTCAACTGCTACATATATTGCTGTATTCTTGCGACAAATTGGATTGTTATGTTGTGAATTTGATGCTATTCATCACAGAAATTGTGCGTTTCTCAAGTAATTATCATCTGCCATTCAAGTGGTTACTACCACAATTAGAAAAGATATGTTATGGCTATAATATTGGTATTTGAAGAATTTGTATCATAGTAGACTTACAAGAAAAGATTATTCTTAGAGATTATGAGAATTACAAGAATCCATACATCCCACTTTATCCTAATTCCTAAAGATGAGGAAAAGATTATGAAAAAGAACAAATTGTTAACATAGAGATAGAGGTATTGAAATGTATACCGGAATCCATTCATCCTGTTTAGCTAATCAAATATGTATCATCCCAAACATTTTTTTTTTCACCAAATCATGCACATTATAGCTCATCTCTGTATATATCTTTAAAGCCATTTAGTTGCATAACAATGTTTAGTACATAGAAACACATTATACAAAAATGAAATAAATATTATTCTTAACTGTTATCACCAATTAAACAAATTGGTCAAGTCTCATTTGCTGTATCTCATCTCTATAACAGGTACGTGTCTGGATACAAGAATCGGTTTCAAAACTTCATTAAATATTTACGCGAGATGGGGGACGAGGTAAATTTATTATATACTTATATTAGTGTATCATTATTTTCTCGAATACCTTTTAAACATCATTTATTTTAATAGGAAAAAAAAAGAGAAGAAACAAGGCCTTACTTGGGTTATTGCACTTTTTGTAGGTGATGGTTGTAACGACTCATGAAGGGGTGCCTGAAGAATTTCATGGAGCAAAATTAGTTGGCTCACGAAGGTTGATTTCTTTAAGATTCCTTTCCATCGATTAAAGACCTAATAATTACAAATTTCGGTCCCAATTAAAGAATCCATTTGCATTTTTCGCCCCCATTTCAATGTTTCTTAACATTTTGCATCCCTGCATCCTCTAAACTAACACCCATTTCGTTACATTAGACGACCCACAGACTAAAAGATAAGAAACATTGAAATAGGGACGAAAAATGTAATATCACACATGGACCAAAATTGTAACTAGGTCTTGATTGAACAAAACTTGTTTGATATGCCTCTTCCTGGGTCTGGTAAGAGGTTGGGTCTGACTCGGTCAGATTCAGACCGTTTGATACCACAATTAGCTGGGTCTGACACAGTGCCTCTTACTGGGTTTGGTAAGAAGCTGGGTTTGACTCAATCAGATCTGACTCAATCAACAACTATCAAACAGACCCTTATTTTTAAATTTTCTTGAATCTTCTTTGTACAGCTTCCCTTTCCCATGGTATCAGCAAGTGCCACTTTCCCTTGCTCTGAGCCCTCGAATCATCAATGAAGTTAAAAAGTTCAAACCAGACATCATCCATGCATCATCTCCTGGTATTATGGTACATCCTCTCCTCCTCTACATGTATGTGTGCATATACACTGGCTTAAATGCAAGAAATAACAACACACTTTAAATGATTTATCTATTATAGTGTCCTACTTCATTTCTTCATATTACAACATTTTACTTTTAAAATTTTACCCAATAATAGCAATCTCACCCACAAAGCAACTTTAAATGTTATAATTGGGTATATTTTTCACACTACAATGACTTAATAAGAAAAAAGTGGAAGTACAATGATGTAGGTTTCTAACTTTACTAACATTTTTACTTTGACTTATAAGGTTTTTGGAGCGCTTGCAATTGCAAAAATGTTGTCTGTTCCAATAGTGATGTCCTATCATACACACGTGCCTGTGTAAGTGAAACATTTGAGACAAATTGTGATTTATGTTTTGACGTTTGTGTATGTGTATATGTATATGTATATACATACACACACATTTATACAAATTTGGTGCTTGAAGTTGAATAAGATGTTGTTTTAATGCAGATACATACCAAGATACACGTCTAGCTGGTTAGTCAAGCCAATGTGGTTAGTTATAAGTATGCCATGAATCTTCCTTTTTGCTCTTATATTGTTATATTTTAAGGTCTTTGGAGATGAGAAATGATTATATTTTTCTTGTATGATCAGAATTTCTTCACAGAGCTGCTGATCTTACATTGGTCCCATCGGCTGCTATTGCAAAGGATCTTGAACAATACAAAGTAGCAGAAGGTAAACATTTAATAGTTGATATTGAAATGTATTTTGAATATTTGAGAAAATATATTAATTAATACAATGTTTTTTTTTGTTTTGCCTTTTCAGCTAACACGATCCGTCTATGGAATAAGGGTGTTGATTCAGATAGCTTTCATCCAAAATTCAAGTCTCATGAAATGCGAATTAGATTATCGTATGCTTCTTCTTTGGCTAATTCCCCATTTCTTTTATTTTTTTCATTAAGTAATTTCCAGATATATGACGATTATAAGTATTTAGAGCGTAAAGGGGAAAGTCTCTTTTTCATGTCTTTCCCTTAAATTTTACAAAAGAAACAATTAATTGATCTTTAAATGTTCGCTAAAAAACCAGTCATCATTCATGAAACAATGCGATATAAATTTCAATTCTTTGTTTGATTTTGTTGCTTCAATTTCTGTTATAAACAGCAATGGCGAAACGGATCGACCATTGATTGTACATGTTGGGCGTATTGGAGTTGAGAAAAATCTAGATTTCCTTAAAAGGTACTCTTCATTTTAGTCGATTATAATAGGTAAATACGTAATTTTAACATGAATATTTTTCAAATACGATTTCTAAAGTGTCGATTGATCTATGAATTGAACAGTGTCATGGAAAAGATCCCACAGGCAAGGATAGCTTTCGTTGGAGATGGTCCATACAGGTACCCCACATGAACCCCTTTTAAAGTCAAACTCCATGAAACCTTGAAAATATTTGTTCGATTTTTCACAATATATAAATAGCATTATTATTTCTTAATTTAAGTTTGATGTGCAAAAATAGGGAGGATCTTGAAAAGTTATTCGAAGGGATGCCAGCTGTCTTCACAGGGATGTTACAAGGCGAAGAATTATCCCAATCATACGCCAGCGGGGACATATTCCTAATGCCTTCCGAATCCGAAACACTGGGGCAGGTTGTCCTGGAAGCCATGTCATCAGGGCTGCCCGTAGTGGCTGCCCGAGCTGGAGGTGTGCCCGACATTATCCCGCCCGAACAGGAGGGCAAAACCGGGTTCCTCTTCACCCCTGGAGATCTTGATGATTGCTTAAAGAAACTGGTCCCGTTATTAGATGACGTGGCGTTACGTGAAAAGATCGGGCAGGCTGCCCGAGAGGAGATGGAGAAGTACGATTGGCGGGCAGCCACACGGGTGATTAGAAATCAACAGTATAATGCTGCAATTTGGTTTTGGAGAAAGAAAAGAGAAGAACTAATGAAACCTTTACATTGGCTTGCTAGGTGTTTTCTACCCGCAGACGACACACCTCAAAAGATAACTGCAGGGGTTGATCCTTAGACCTAAAGTTGTTTGTGTTTGTTGTTTTTAAAAGTGTAATTGCAATTGTGGTATATTTGATATTGGTTTGGTTGTAGGAAAAGGGTGATAGAGTCGTAGATATTGTATTATTTGTTAGTATTTTGAAACGCTAAATGCTCTTGTGTATTATTCGTTTGATGTAAAATTAATAATTGCTTATAGCAGCATGTAGTTATAGTCTATGTATGCTTGGTGTAGCAGTAAAGATGTGAAAATAAATAAGTGAAGTTTTTGGTTTTGGTTTAAGTTTGGATATTATATTTGTTGCTTTTGGATATTGTGGTGACAAATGTTATATAACACTATATATATCTTTTAATAATCAAAAGAATAGAAATCCATTTAAATTTTGTCATTTACATAACAGTTGTAACTTTTAGGGAGAAATTGAAATGAACTGAACTTTGAGGGCCTGTTTTGAAAAGAGAAAAAATTGAAGCTAGAAACAACTTCGTGGCGCGAAGGTGGAAACCGATTTTCAAAGGACGTGATTATCCAAAGTAAAGAGACGTTTGGTTCATAGATTGTTTTAGGAAAATTAGGAATTCATTTTGATCATCTCTTGCGTTTGGTTGTTAATGACATATTACCCACATAGTTATCCTTGACTAAAGTTTCACTATAAAATTTTCTAAACATTTATAAAATATTTGATTTAACTCTTTAATAATTTTTTAATCAATAGATAAATTTTAACCACTTTTCAATTTATTTATTTATTTATTTGCATTTTTCGAACTGCTTATTCATATTACATCTTGTATTACCATATACATTTTTGCGTAATTCCTCCAACAACAAACACAGGCTGCTCGAACTCCAACTCAAGTAAAGCTCTTCATCTATCACACTGTCGTTAGCAACCAACTCTGGACTTGACAATAACTAGTTAAATTGATGGAAGATGATGACCATAGAAATGTGGAAATGTGAATATGCAGGAATAGTTTAGACGCATGGGGAACATGGAAAAACGAAGTCTTTACTCTTCAGTCGTAACATCTTTCAAAGTCTAAACATTATGATGATACAAGAGCCACCACATTAACAACCAAAGCCTATTGAATTTTGAAATTTGATCGTTTCTTAGTCTATTTGCTGCTAATGAGACTAAGAAATGGTTCCTACAAAGATGTCCAAAAAGATAACTCTAGAATTTGGTTCCAAAAAGGCTAGTTCTTGAAGGAAGTTTCGAAAGGCGAGTTCCGGATGGAAAGATTTCCATAAAGGGGATTCAGAGGAAGATTTTCAATAGGGATGACACTGTGGTAACTGGCTAAGTATCCTATAACACTCGCTGATGCTATACATGGTGGGAATGAAATCATGAATAGGGATTGCACTATTCACAAGTTGCTAATTGTTGGTATATTTTATCTTAGTTCGTTTGACAAAAAATTCTGGATAGCCATAGCTTAAAGCTTTAAAACGACTTATATAGATATTAAATTGTTTTTGTATGTTTACATCAATAAGTTTAATGAATTTTATAATGAAATTTCATATTCAAGTTTTATAATCATGATTATAGTCTATATTTATACCCATGTCTATATAAATATATTTTTATTTTTTGTGTAATGTGATGATATCATCATGTTACATGTTATTATGTATATGTGATTAGACCTAAGGTTTATATAAAAACCTATAAAATCATAGAAAAAAGTGGTTTTCATATAATCATTTATTACCTTTATCATATTAGGGTAAGAGGACGTGGTGGTGATTAGGCACCCCCACCATGACGTGCACACCAACTCGTCTCCGACGTGGTGCTAAGGTGAAACCATGTGCGTGGTGAGACTTCGCTTCAACCACAATGGTGAGACCACATATATTAAAGGTCGGTTATTTGAACCACCTTTTTTATAATAGTTTATATAGAATAAAATAATGTGGCCTACCTAAAACACATGGGGGGTGCAAAGTAGGCAGTTGCACAGGGTCCAATTTTTTTCATTATATATTTTTGTTTAAAAATAAAAAATCATCATAAAGATAAGGACCTTTTTTTATTGTTCGACCTGGGCCTTTGAGAATATTTAATTTTTCCGGACCGGCCCCTGCAGTAAAACATTTTAAATGATCTACCTAATATTATTGGTAACAAAAAGAAATCAGATTTTAAAGCCTGTATTTTTTTTAATAGCCCAAACTGTTAAGATATAATCCAGTATGTATAGCCGAATAAAAAAAATTAAATTAAAAAAAAAAAAAAAAAAAAGTAAACATGAATACTTAGGGCAGCGGTTCAGCAGGCAACAACGACTCGAAGGGCAGGGCTTTCATCAATTCATAATTCATTAGTCATCAATTCATGATTCACAAATCAAATTTCATTAAATGTAAGTTTTTTTAACTTATTGTTTCATTGAATCTTTCTTCCTTTATGCTAGTATTATTAATATTAAATATTTGTTAATAATGGATTATGAATATGAGAAATCGATTACACAGTAGTTTTTTTCTTTTGTTTTTACTAATAGTGAATATTGAAGTGTGATTTGTGAATTGTTCAATGATTCCACAACATAAAATTTGATTGTTCTATGATTTTATATTAGGTTTTTTTTATTGTTTCGATGTGAATTGATTATTTGATTGTTGTTCATTTGTTTGATTATTCGATATTTCGATTGTTGTTTGTGAATTACGAATTGTGAAATAAGAAATTAGCAAAAATGATATTTTCAACCTCAAAACTATAAGTTTCCGCAACTTGTTTTTGGTTATACGACTCGACCCGGACCCGTAACTAGTTTTTTTTTCCTTTCATTTTTTATCGGTTTCATTTAAAAAATGAACAATATGATTTTACGTTCTATACTCGTTACTCCTCAACCACACCCCTTTTCTGTCTCTTCTTCAAGATGTGACCACAAAAACATGTGTCTTCGGTGGTGTTGTGATGTTGATGTGGAAGGTCCACTCCCGTGTCATATATACTTCATAGCCTCATAAATCATCTTTTTCTTATTTGTATTTGTATGGGTGATGAGATTGGTTAGTGTGATAGCTAAATAAGAGGTTTATTTAATTTACTTGAATTAAACTTACTCATAGTTCAAGTTTAATTATCATGTTTATTACGGCTAGCATATTGAAATTTATCTCAATTGTACTAAGTGATGGGATTAGTTGGTGTGATCCCCAAATATGAGGTTTACTAATTTCACTTGAATTAAATTACAGAGTAAATTTTATCTTAGCCATCATAGTGCGAATGCACTACAAACCACTTCACTGCAGCTGATAGTGCCATTCTATAATCTATGTTATTAACATTTAAAATGTTTTTTTAATTAGAGAAATAGACACGTGATGAAAATAAAATTGGAGGAATTGGGTCATATCACATATTTAATCATTAGAGGTAAGATAGAAAATGACGGTCAATATGTAACCTATTCAACGTTGACGTCTTTTCCAACCTTCAATGAAAAACGTGTTTTATGAGACGGTCAACTTAACATCTCCAAATTTATATGAAAAATCTTGTTTTATTTTAAAAAATATAAAACTGTAAATTTGGTTATTGTGGTTTGCAAGAAATTTTGGATGAAGTTCAAAAAATTTCCAACTTGCATGGAAGGTCTAAAATCAAATAATTTCCGTGAATTTGATCCTAAAAAACCTAAAAAGACTGTTATGCCCTTTTAATTACCATTTTATATATATTCTATATTTATTTTAACACTATTTTAATTTTAAAGTAATATTAAAATAAAAAGGATTAGGGGTGCAAACGAGCCAAGCTACTCGTGAGCTACTCGGGATCGGATCGCTAAAAACTCGACTCGAAACCGATTTTAGACGAGCCCAAGCCGAGCTCGAGCTTAATATTAAGCTCGTTTATTAAACGAGCTCGAGCTCGAGCCTATGTCACTAAGCTCGATTAGGCTCGCGAGCCTAATCGAGCCTTTATATAATATAATTTCTCATTTTTTTATATATTAAAATAAAAACATATTTTTGGATTAGGAAATTAGGGTATTAGTAAACGAGCTTCTTAACGAGCTCGAACCGAGCTTAAGCTTATTTAGGCAAGTCAGACAAAAAACGAGCCGAGTCCGAGCCCGAGTCGAGCTTGTATAATTATTTACGAGCTCGAGCCGAGCTCGAGCTCGAGCCTCTTAGAACTTAAACGAGCCCGAGCCGAGCCTGGCCAGGCTCGGGCTCGGCTCGGCTCGTTTGCACCCCTAAAAAGGATTATATACCCAACCCACGACATCCACCATACCGTCCCTTTTCTCACCCTTATATCTCTTTCATCTCCTCCTTCTTCTAACCCACCTTCGATACCTTCTCCGAGTCCCAACCATTTGTCATCGTCATCGAGAAACTAGAAGACCAATAGTTGAGAAAAAAACATAAGCACCTACAGGGCCGGTCCAAGCCAATTTGTGGCCCGGGGCAAAAGCAAAATTGAGGCCCTTTAAATTTCAATAATTAGTAATCTCTTACGATAATACAATGATGTCTATGAAGACTATTACAAAAAATTTGACCTTGTTTAAAGGATACGCATTAAATATTAAAATCATTACAACTTTTTGGATGTAAAAACAAACAATGACAAACCAAAACCAAAGAATAGAATAATCGAACCATTTTGAAAAAACGTCTTTTTGGTTTTTGTGTTTAAAGAGACACGTTTTGTTTGGTTCGGAATGGTCTTTGTTTATATTAAAACGCAAAAAATAGAACCGAACCATAATATCCCAAGTTCATGCTATACTATATATTTAATTGATAAAGTATATTAGAAATTAAGATTAATATATCTTACATTGTTGGTTGACAACTACGATAATGAAAGTGCATTTGTTTGTTTATAAAACTAATATATAACATTGTTTGAGTTAAAATAACGAAATGTTAAATAGAAACTTATTAGTATTATATATTTTTTAAATTAGATTTTTTAAATAAAAAAAACAAATTTGATATTTTAAAACTAGGTGGCAGATATATTGTTTGAAAGGAAGAGTCATACAATAAAATGTTACATAGAAACTTATTAGTATTATATATATTTCCAAATTAGATTTGTTAAAAACAAAGAAAAAAACAAGACATTTTAAAACTATGTGTAGACCTATTGTTTGAAAGGAGAGTCGATATATAGCATTTCTGTATATAACAAAACCATTAAAAACTTTTGCATTTAATTAAATTAAAAAATTCATATACGGCGATTCGAACTTAAGGCTAATTGACAGCAAAAACACGCCTCCTAAGTCCTAACCAACCCAACCAAAGAGACAATTGCCAATATTTGAACGCAACTTATATGAATAGAACAAATCTACTACAAATATAATTATAGGGCCTCAAGAAGTGGCGACGGCCTCGCCCTATTGGGCCGGGCCTGAGCACCTATCTTGGGTTTACTCTGTGATTAAACAACATGAGGGAACTCACACACACATTGTGTATGTGTGTGTGATAAGAACAACTAAAAGACGAAGATGATGGGATTAAGAGAGGGCTAACACCACTTCTACATCACTACTCCTCAATTGCTGACTAGATCGATTTCCTAAAATTGATCTTTATTTGGATCGATCAGGAGGTTGAGCAAAGGGGATGTCGACGATAGGTTGGGGGAAAGGTGCACCTGATCCAATTATCGGAAATGAAACCAATTGTAGACGATATGGTGGCCCTAGGCGGAGCTGCCAACGGTTGAGCAACACACAACAATGTTAACTGAAGAAGGGTTTCGATTTATGTCGATTTTTATGAAGATGATTTGCAGGTGGGTCACGATTTCTCTCTCTTCTTTGCTACCGAATTACCCAAACAAGGAAACCCCTAAAAAACCCGATTCCCTCATCTGATTTGGAAATTTTTGTGTGCTTTAAAATTGATGATCATTCATTGATGGATTGGAACTTTTGAATCAGATTTTGGTTATGAATGCTAAATATTTGATGATTTTGATAGAATCAACTTTTCTTTTACAGGAAGTTGAAACAAGAAACAAAAACGTTTTTCTGATTTGTGATTCTTTTATAGTGGTGGCATCTGGTGGTGGTGGTGGTAGCGGGGGTGGTGATAGTAGCTGTAGGTGGTGGTTAATGAAAGGAAGTGGTGGATGATAGTGATTTAGATGGTCGGAGCATATAAAGGCAGACACATCTGTTGGTTCTAATAGAGAGAAGGGGGAGGGGAGGGTAGGGTAAGGGTGGGGGTGGGCCCTATTCTTTTAGTTTTATTTTTAATTAATAAATAATCAAAATGAAATATAAAAAATACAAAAAAGAAATTATAAGAGAAAAACCGTCCTTTCAGGTTTTCCAAGGACCAAAACCAAAGGAATATCTTAATTTTGGGACCAAAATCATGGGAATAGTTTGATTTTGGACCTTCAATACAAGTTGGAAACTTTTTGGACTCCATCCAAATATTTTTGCAAATCACAAGGACCAAATTTGCAGTTTTGTCTTTAAAAAAATTAGACAAAATTACCCAAATGGTCCTTATTGTTTATGAAAGAGACCACAAATCGTCTGTATGAGAATTTTGTTACATTGTTGGTCCTTATGTTTGGAAAACCTTACACCATAAATCCTTGTGACTAAGAAAATTAAAAATAAAGGTTAAATAATTATGAAATAACCAATATACCATCTATATTTTTCTTTTATTTTTTTAAATAATTAATAATTAAAAAAATAGACCCCTCTTCCCCCTACTGGTGTCTTTGTACATCTTCAGAAAACCATATAAGATCCCTCAACGAAATACCCCCACTGGTTTCTTTGTAGATTTTCAGAAAACCATATAAGATCCCTCAACAAAATACCACATGAACACTATAAAATAGATCACACAATACATATAGACTCTCATTTGTTTATCATAAATGGGTGAAATTTCAATACCATGAATTAATCACATTCACACCTTTTTCTCAACCATCTTTCTCTTCCATAACTCACATCTCCCAAGAAAATGGATATACTCCATTTCCTTTTTTTTTTAATATAAAGTTCCACTCAAGATCTTTCAGTTAAAGGTGGGTTGTTCGCATTTTAACTTCGATTGTCTTGATTAAGCTTTGTGTTGTTTTTAGCTAGTAACTTGTTGAACTTTGATGAAAGGTTTGAGAATTAATCGGTTTGATTTTGGGGCTTTGGTGATATATGTCATAGTTGTGCTAGAGTTGTTCAATGACATTTGGTTTCTTCTTCACCAAAGAACAAACCAGTTCCTCCTTTAAGTTGGTCGCAGGGGCAACAAGAAAGGGAAGAGAGGGAGGAACATGGAAGAGGCATGACCAGTTCCAAGCAAAGGGGACTAGTTAATTATCCTCTCTCCGAATATGAAGATAATTTCTCTATGACAAAGAAGATGATTGGATCCTCTTAACATCGTCCTTGTCTCTCATCTCTCGCTCTAGCACAACCCTTTCTGGTGCTTCTTTTCCTATATATATATATATATATATATATATATATATATATATATATATATATATATATATATATATATATATATATATATAAGGTTAGGTTCAAATATGGATGACATCGATTGTGCGGGCGTGTATGAACAGTGATATTCAATGAGAATAACTGCGATAATAAGTTCTTTGGTAATGTGAATACGTTCAACCTTACATAACTATTGCCACTATCATGCATTCTCACTAATTCTCATTCATTCTTGTTCTCATGCATCCTCATTCACTCGTTTTTATTCTTATAGGATACAATTATCAATAACACATTCTAATAAAATGAGAATCACAAAAAAAGGTTCATAATACTCTTATAGAGGATTTAATTAGTGAAAATAAATGACAATGACAATAGTTATGTGAGGTTGAACATATTCATATTACCAAACAACCTATTCTCTTAGTCACTCTTATACAATAGCACAACCCATATATGCCCGTACAATAGAACATATTAACCTAAGTGTATGAAGTATGTGTGTGTATGTATGTATGTATATATATATATATATATATATATATTCATATATATATATATATATATATATATATATATATATATATATATATATATATTGGATTCACACGAGTGTTCATCCAAATCCCTCAAACCAGGGCTCTGATAGCAACTTGTAACGTCCCAAATTCCAGAATAAAAAATTTCATTTTTTTAAAAAATAGAATAAACACCCATTATTTATAAAGTTACATTACAGTCAAACCATTTGTTCATAAACCATAGTTCAAAATCAGAGTTATAATGAAAACAATGTGAAATCTCGAATTATAAAGTCGTTGGTGTGTGTGTGTACAGTCATGCCTTTGCAATGTGATAAGTACCTGAAAAACAATTGAATCCACAACTGTATGCCAAAGCTTAGTGAGTTTCCCCAAAACACCCCACATAACAATATATATATATATATATATATATATATATATATATATATATATATATATATATATATATAATGCATGCATACTGGGCCTATAACATCAGACTAGATTGCTCCTGAGCCCACATAATGAGACTGGATTTCCTACTCCCAACCTACAGTCCATGACTGGCTTGCTCCCAAGCCCACAACATAAGACTAGATTGCCCTCCCGACCCTCTGCTTATGACTGACTTGCTCCCGAGTCCACACCATAAGACTTGATTTCCCTCCCAGCCCTCAGCTTATAAATGGCTTGCTACTGAGCCCACAACATAACTGGATTGCACTCCCGACCCTCATCTTATGACTGGATTGCTCCCGAGTTTGTAGGCTTACAGCACAAAGCAGTACCGCCTCAACCCAACCGCACTATGTCGACATATGCAACAGATAAACAATAACCAGCAAATACGGGTAATCATACAGATCTACCAATCTAACAGATCACTATAGCATAACAACATCCTATATACAATGATACATAACATAATCTAGTGGGCCGACATTGGTGTCTTCGACCCACGAGTACAGGCGGGAAAACTCACATGAAGCTGGAAGACATATAATAAAACCTCTGAAATGGTTAAGATGGGTTTCCAGCTCTCTGCACACCTACATCATATTAATAATTCTTACTTAAGTCATATCTTAAGATGGGTTTCCAGCTCTCTGCACACCTACATCAACTAGAAACCACCACCTCAGCCGGAGCTCTAGAAAAACATTCATAGAACCTCTTAGTGGCCATCTCTATCGATCTAACCCCACATGGGTAAACACCGATGTCATTCCTCTCGCCATCGGTCTCTCTTTCTTTTTCCAGTCACACAAAACGCATATACATACTCCTAAAATTCTTTATGCTAGGCTTTGGTTCCTTTTATCACAATATGATGCAGGTTCAAGAAAAAAAAGAGGGATGGAATATCCTCCACACTGTGTCGGGAAGAGAGAGACATTATATGACCGAAATTTCCAAATTTAGCAGAAAAGGCCCTTCAAGTTCCATCAAGCACACATTAAACCCCTAACTCTAGTTTCTAAACAAATGAAGTTCTAAAAAGCACCATTAGACCCTCCTAGTTCATTATTCATCCGTTAAGATCATTGTATTATTATTATTATTATTATTATTATTATATATATATATATATATATATATATATATATATATATATATTAAAGATGTTCAAAGTTAGGAATATTAAATTTTGATGGTTTTTGTCAACTTTGGCCCTCATTCTTTAGTCATTTAGACATTTTTTAGTCATTGCAATCAAAATTTTTACACTTTTTAGTAACCTTTTAATATTTAAAGTTGGGCCACAAAACTTTAACGGTTTGACAACTTTGGTCCCTTTTCTAAAAACTTGCTAATTCCTACCCCTTTAATTCTTTATCCACTTTGACACTTTTGGTCCATGCAGTCAAAACTTTTACATTTTTTCATAAAAACAAAAAAAAATGGTCCGGGGCAAAGCCTGGG
Organism: Lactuca virosa; assembly: GCF_052849685.1. Lineage (NCBI taxonomy): Eukaryota > Viridiplantae > Streptophyta > Magnoliopsida > Asterales > Asteraceae > Lactuca > Lactuca virosa. The sequence goes on along the minus strand of NC_136430.1, from coordinate 399,836,859 downwards.
TTTTTCACCCTTGCACTTTCTACGTCTGTCATTTTCTTCTTTGCTATAATTTTTCTATATTGGTCATCATATTTAATTTTTTTTGGTTTTTCCTACCCTAACCAAAGTAAACTAAAACAGTCAACAACAACGTCTATTAATCTATAAACAAAAACGACATTCAAATCAGGCGCACACGGCCCATGCGGAGTTTGGCAACAAAACTTTAACGGTTTGACAACTTTGGTCCCTTTTCTAAAAACTTGCTAATTCCTACCTCTTTAATTCTTTAGCCATTTTGACACTTTTCGTCCTTGAAAGTCAAAACTTTTACATTTTTTTCATAAAAAACACAAAAAAAAAAAAAAAAAAACCGGCACGAGGTAAAACCCGGGTTTTTCACCCTTGCACTTTCTACGTCTGTCATTTGCTTCTTTTGTTATAATTTTTCTATATTGATCATCATATTTAATTTTTTTGGTTTTTCCTACCCTCACCAAAGTTAACTAAGTCAACAGTAACGTCTATTAATCTATAAACAAAAGCGACATTCAAATCAGACGCACACGGCTCATGCGGAGCATGGGCAACATATCTAGTTATTATTATTATTATTATTATTATTATTATTATTATTATTAACTAATTAATTAATTAAGTAATTAATTAATTACTTAATCACTTGACTATTAGATGACAACAATCTTATCAATACCTTTATAAATTAAAACCCCAATGATTCCCCAATTATATATATATATATATATATATATATATATATATATATATATATATATATATATATATATATATATATATATATATATAAACGAAAACCAAATGTTACAAATGACAGTTCTTCGTTAAGCAAAAAACAAAAAAAGAAAAAAAAAAGAAACAAGTATTTTGTTTTTTTAGTAACATTTGAGCTTGATAGAAAAAAACTGAAGTACTATTTGATATGTCTTTTATTGGTTCTGACAAGAGGTTTGGTCTGGCTCAACTAGAATCAGACCGTTTCATACTACAACTAGAAACCTTTGATTTGGTCACATAACATCAGATATGTCTCATTCGGTTATATAACATCTGATATGTCTTTTATTGGGTGTGGTAAAAAGTTTGGTTTAATTCAATCAAAACTTAACTCAATCAAATCAAATTCAATCAAAAATTATCAAACAATTTCTAACTTTTTAACTTAAAAAGTATAAAATCAACTTTGAAAAAAGGAAATTTTACTTGATTATATCTATTTTAGTCTTGAGCCAGTTTTGCTTTCTCAATGCGATGTGAGAGATGAAAAAGTTTGTCGATGCATTGCCAAAATAGAAAGATGAAAACGAGAAAGAAATCATTTTTAGCATAAATATGGAGGATCATTTTTTCACCATTATGCTTTTCGCACCAGGCCACATGTGAAATGATATGTTATTTTAAGAAAGAAGGAAAATCATGAGTTATTACAGGCCAAAATATTAGGTGGAATGACTAGATTAGTCATTTAAATAAATACTTAAATAAAGTTTTTGAAAGAAAATCAATATTGTCGTATACCACATACATATTTGATATCTTTTCACAAGTTTACAAACCAGTGACAATTTTATAAACAACAAAATTTAAGTTTCATTCCACAATCATGTTAATTCTAAATCCATCTAATCTCACAAATTCCACTGCAATCCAAGCAAAACACAAACATTCTTCTTAGAGAATCTTTAATAATGGTGGTGGCGGTTTAAAAAAGAAGAAGGATCTCTATGGCACGATGTGGTAAAATCCATTCACGGTCCAGATGGGAAACCTGAGTTTTGTCGGTCAGCTGCAGACAGAAGAGGGACATGGGGGACGACCAACAACATCAACAAAGCTCTTAACCTCGGAAATATAGATCTTAGAAACATGTTTTACATAACTAATGAAGGCTGGGAGTGGGGTCTCGAAGATGACGGAAAATTCACGGTTTCTTCCATCAGAAAGCTTATATACTGCCACACTCTTGAACGTTTGGATTTTAATACTTACCGGAACAAGTCGACTCCCAATAGAGCAAATGTACTGTTTTGGAGAACAAGGTTGGGTTGTTTAACAACCTTGTCGAATTTGGCAGTGAGAAGTTCTCAAATCAGATCCACATATTGCCCTTTGTGCCATAGTTTCGAGGAGACGGAGAACCACTTGTTTACCAAGTGTTCGACGGCTAAGGAAGCTATCGCTCTTATTAATATGTGGAGTCATGAGTTTCCAACTGACAAGGTTACCATTGAAGATATGTTCCAAACTATTCAGAAGAGAGATGCAGATGAGAAGGATAAAAGCAACAAACTATGAGTGATTCTATTTTGTGGGAAATTAAAAACACCTCCTTTTGGTGGATAAAAGGTAGAGTTAGTGAATATAGATTTTTGTCGTGGGATAGCTGGAACATTAGTCCCAATTGGCCTTGTATTTCTGTTAATGCTCACTAGCATCTTGCTTGTGTTGCTTTAATAAATTTCTTGTTCTAAAAAAAATAGTTTTTTTTTCAAAGCTTTTTATCAGTGCATTTGGAAAACTTTTTATCATCGGAGAGGAAGGTTTTTAAAATGCCACTCCAAACACTTATCATTATCTAACATTTTTTTCATAGGAAATTAAGTAATCTAATTAATATTTAATGTGTATTTGAAAAAAATAACCCCAAAAAAATTGTTTTTAGCAAAAATAACCACTTGGTCCGAAATGAGATTTCCGGAGCAAGAAAAACATTTTTTCTGACAAAAAAGTACATTTTGGATTCCGAACCAACATTTTGGATTTCGGACTGAAATTTCGGATTTCGAAAAAAAAACTTCGGAATTTAAGAAGTCTGAAATCTGATGAACAATTCTGAAATTTCAAGAAAAAAAATCGTTTTTTACTTAAATATAACAAAAAGTTAAACATAGTAAATATAAATTATATACAATATTATTGCATAAAATCAGACATTTTATTGAAAAACAGTGACATAAACACTTTAAAATAGACATAACGAGACATTTCTTTGAAAAAAAGGAAAAAATAAAAAAATAACTCTGAAATTTCAAAATCAAATCCGGAATGAAGCATTCTTTGAAAAAAATTGAATAAAAAGAATTCTAGAATATGAACAGTAGTCCGAAGCGAGACATTGAGGAGAAAGTGGTTGCTTTTTAAAAACTGAAAAAAGTGATTATTTCCGTTGAAAAGCTAGGTTAGATTACTTAATTTCCCTTTTTTTTTTAAGTTTTATCATATTTAATCCCTATATTTATTAACATTTTACTTTTTACTCTACTTATATTTAGATGTTAGATTTTTATTAGTTAATCAATTGATTTAATAAATAAAAAAAATTATTATATTTAATAAAAAAGTTATATAATTTAAAAGTAATTTTCAAAACTTAATATATATATATATATATATATATATATATATATATATATCCAATAAAGTCTCGATATTTTGGGTCACCTTACGGTTTAATTCCAAATCTTTTTACAGAAAATGACAAATTACCAGTTAAAGCTTCAGAATAACCTTTTTTGGCTAGTTTCGCGAATTCAACCAGTAGCCCGTCTTTTTCATTAATTTGGTCATAAAATTGAGACTTTTCTAAAGATTACCATATTTTTAATCAATAACCAAAATATTGAGACTTCTAAAGATTACCCTTGAATTAATGTATATTATTATTAACAAATAATTTATAAACGCAACACATCTTTTTAACTATAAACAAAGGAAATATAATTGTTGCGGATTTCTAGGAATGGAAAGATAGACTAAGTACTCCTATATTGCTTGTTTATCACTGCAAACTCTTTATGTTCCCCTTATGTATAGTTGTGTGTGTCATCCGATGTTTGTTAAGGTATGAAAGTTGGGAGGTAGTTAGGTTAAAGAACATAATAGAAAAACCAACATTAAAGAAACACTCACAATGTGTATCTCACCATGACACTAACAACGATGCATAAGAGGAACATAGAGAGATTAAAGCTATCAACAAGCAATATGGGGGGGGGGGGGTGGTGGGGGTTTACTTCGACCATCTTTCCATTCCTAGAAATTAGCAACAACTGTATTTTTTTGTTTATAATAAAAAGATGAGTTATGTTTATAATGATTTGTTGAAAATAAGATATATTAGTTCAAAGGTAATCTTAAAAAATGTGAGGTTTGTGTAGAATCAAAATTATCTTAACACCTTCATAAATCAGTAGACCAAGTTTACAGTCAAATGAAGAGAGTTCTTCCAAGGTTCAAAAAGAGAGCTTAGAACCTAGAAGAAGCAAACGGGGCAAAATAGCCAAAGATTTTGGACCTCAATACATGACCATTGTAGTGAATAATGAAGCCTAAACATATAAGGAAACCATGGATTCTTCTGAATCTCCTTATTGGAAAGAGGCAATTAAAGGTGAGATTGACTCCATTATGCATAATAACATATGGAAATTTGTAGATTTTCCACCTGGGCAAAAACTAGTTGAGCATAAATGGATATTCAAGAAGAAATTTAGACCTGATGGTACCATTGAAAAGTACAAAGCTCGTTTAGTAGCTAAAGGGTACCGTCAAAAGTAGGGTCAATACTTCTTTTACACATATTCACATGTTATAAGAATAACATCAATTTGTACATTGATAGCAATAACAACCATTCACAATTTGGAAATACACCAAATGGATTTGAAAACTACATTCTTGAATGATGAATTAGATGAAGAGATATATATGGATCAACATGAAGTGTTTGTGGTTAAAGGTTAAGAAAACAAAGTATGTAAGTTGGTTAGATCACTTTCTGGACTAAAACATGCTCCACAGCAATGGCATGAGAAGTTTGACAACACACTGCTTTCTAATGGATTTATAATAAATGAGTGTGATAAATGTGTTTATGTCAAACAATACAAGAATACCTATGTCATCATATGCTTGTATGTGGATGATATGAGTATAATGGGAACTAGTCTGGATGTTCAACTAGCACCAGTTTTATGTCTATTTCTAAACCGGAATGAACCGGCCGATTTTTACAAAAACCCGATTGAACTGGTTAAATTAAACCGGTTAAATTAAATAAAACATATAGAAATAAATCATTTTGCATAGCAAACTTTTGTGTTTTTTTTCACATCTATTCAGATTTGCTTGAATAAAAACACATGATAAATGTTATGAAGTTTTTTAATGCGTTTGTATTCATCTAATACTATATTTTGTTTCTGTAGTATACTTTATTTTTCTTTTTGATGAACATGGATTGATGTAAAACGTATGGTTATGTGTTCTTTTTAATGTATTTGGATTGATCTACAATTTGTATTTATATTTATTTTTAATGTTTAAACTTATGTATGTCTATGTGTGTATATGAAAATAAGAAGAAATATGAAAATTATAGAAACTAGTTGAACCCGCTGTCGAACTGGTTAAACCGGAAATCGATCACCATACCGGTTCAACTAAAAAACCGGTTTTAAAAACATTGATTTGATCTACTTATTATCGAAAATCAAATAGATTAGAGTACATATCTTTTGCTATAATCGAATATAGCAACCTTGAATCTTCAATCCTTCATTTGGAAAACAAGCACCACTAGTATGGATGCCTCTAATGGTTCACACCCAATACCCTACAAACCTTAGGAACGAAAATAGGAGAGAGGAGGAAGGAGGAAATCCGATTTCTTCTTGTATATGTGTAGGGATCGCTTTTTGCTAGGGTTATGGTCCCTATTTATAGCTGATAGCTCTCCAAGATAAACCTTGATTTGAATAATTAAATATTCAGAATTAATTTATTCAAGTCCTTATCCTTATTAGCTACCATGAGGCTTCCATAATTAGTTCTAGAACCTCTAAAACTGTCCAAGCCTATGGAGGGCTCTAGAATTGCTTTTTATGGTCAATTATGAATAATTACAATTCAACCATTGCACCTTTAATTATTTTTAATTAATCCAAAATTAATTTCTAATTAATTCTAATTAATTCTAATTAATTCTAATCTATTTCTAATTAATTTATTAATCATATAATAAATTAACAAATGATTTCCTAACTCTCCTAAAGTCATTTCTAGCTATTTCTAGTTATTGAGGGCAACCTAAAAAGGACTTTGATTTTATTCCATAAAGTTATATCAATTTAGTTATGACCTTAGACACCTAATCCAACATCTCTCACAACCATAGGAAAGAACATTGCTATGCATTAATTAGAGTGCGTAGATATTTAAAGCATACAATGAATTATGCTTTTCATTATATGAGGTATCCTCCTGTTCTTAAAAGATATTATGATGCAAATTGGATTTCCAACACTTCTGAGGCAAAATCTTGGAAATCACTCTTGGTGGGGGTTATCTTGGAAATCACTCTTGGTGGAGCTGCTATATCTTGGAAATCATCTAAGAAAACTATGAATACCCGTTCTACAATGGAAGCAAGGTTTGTTGCTTTAGACAAAGCTGATGAAGAAGTTGAATTGCTTAAAAAAAGCTTCATATAACGTATTTCTTTGTGTCCTAAACATGTTACTGCCATTAGTATACATTAAATGGCATGATTTCTCTCACTAGAGCACAAAATCAAATATACAAAGGCAAATCAAGGCACATTAGGTGCATACACATTACAATAAGAGACTTCCTGAATAATAGAAATATTTCCATTAGTTATATAAAGTCAAAGGAAAATATAGTTGATCATTTTACAAAAGACCTTAGTAGAGAGCAAGTTATCTTCACATCGAGGGGAATGGGCTTAAATCCAACACAATAAGTCACCACCTGACGGAAAACTAATTGTAACGTCCCAAAAATCACAACAGTTTTAAACTTTTCAAAACAACCCATAATCATAAAATGTTTACAAAATCATTGTTTCCAAAGTGTTTATCAATATCAGAGTATCCCAAAATCATAAGGCCATAAAGCAGGAGGATGTGTACGGTCATGCCTTCGCCTTTTCGCGATCATCAGAAGTACCTGAAACAATAAACTAAAACTGTAAGCCAAAGCTTAGGGAGTTCCCCCAAAGTACCACCACATAAACATAGCAAACAACAACATGCATAAATGAGCCTTCAGCCTGACTAGACCGCCTTGCAGGGCCTACAACCTATCTGGACCACTCTACGAGCCTTCGACATGATTGGACCGCCTCGCAGTGCCTACATGTTGGATTTTGAGCACTATAACACTCCTATGGTGCATATGAAACCCTAAATGCTTTGGATCTATGTTTTCTCTAATTATACATGCATTTTCAATTTTCCAAAGCATTCTCTCTAACTAGCATACAATTGAACAATTGAACAATACAACTAGTTAGATAACTTACCTCTTAGTAGGACTTGTAGTTCTTGGCCTTCAAAAGCTTGAGCACCTCAAGTGTGATGCCTCTAATGGTTCACAAACACCAAATGCAAGAGGAGGCTTGAGAGAATAAGTTACTTAGCACAAAATCAACTTCACTCTCTTAGAATGAATGGGTAGCCGATTTTGGGACTAGGGGTATGCTTTTATAGTGTTATTAAGCTAGGGTTACATTCATGTAAACCCTAATGCTCCATGACCTTTCACATTCTTATGCTCCATGAGTTAAACCTCCATGGACTATCCATGGATTATCTCATTCGTTTAGCCCATCTAAACAATCATGGATCATTGGCCCACACTATAAGAATCAATGATTTACATAATCAATCCCCATATATTTAATTAGTCTCTTTTGATCACAAAATTAATTCCAAATTAATTCTTGATCATACTAATTAAATAATATGATTTCTCAATTAATATATTATACTTATAATATATTAATAAATCACAAATAACCTTATTCTTAGAAGTCCATCCTATCAAATTGCACTGATGAAGGCCACCCAAAAGGACCATGCTACATTCGGGTCAAGTACATCCCAGTTACAGTTATGGGCTTAGACACCAAATCCCACACTACAGCCTATCCGGACCGCTCTCCAGGCCTCCGACCTGACTGGACCGCATCGCAGGGCCTACAGTCTATCCGGACCGCCCTGAGTATCTTGGCCTTCAGCACAAAGCATGACCGCCTCAACCCAACCAAACATAACATGTCGACATATACATAACAGATAAACATATAACCAGTCAATAGACAAACGGGCAGATTTACAGATCAGTACTGCATGCTAACATCCTATATACCAGGATACCGATCTAACAGATCTCTACAACATAATAACATATTATCATATAATAGGATATCTAATCCAATGGGCCGGCCTTGGTGCCTTCGGCCCATAAGTACAGTGAGGAAGACTCACCTCTCAATCTGAACAATAGCTAATGAGGTCCCGACTCTGAATCTCATCTCTAACCATTAACTATTCATCCAAATGACCAATTCTCAAACACAGTCCAAAATACCCAAAATACCCTTAGGTCAAACTTGGTCAAAATCAAGTAAAAGTCAAAATTCGAAAAAGTCAACCGAGTCAACCTAGTTTAGTACACCCAACGTACTCAGCTGTACGCCCAACATATGTGCGTTCTATCATCGGAGGCTTAAGGGAGTACGCGCAACATACTCTGAAGTACACCCAATGTACTCCGCAGCCAACTTTCCCTTTAAGTCATGCTTAATCCATTAAGACTTTTTCCTTTCAAATACAGATCTAGGCTCAAAACAAGGCTCTTAGTCATAAAGTTTCCACCTTTATGACTTTCCATGGCTAGGCAAGTCCCAAAATCTAAAAACCTAACTTCTTATTTCATTAAGACAACTTAGGCCATGCATGAGAAGAATCTAGTGTCCAAGATTACATTTTTATGACTCAAGAGGCTCCAAAACCTCTGAAAGAACAACTCAAATGGATTAGAGTAACCCCCACTCATAATACCAAGCTTATGGGACCAAAAGAACATAAAATCAAGCCATAAACAAGATCTAAGTATAACTTCACCAAGTTCAGAACTTTATATATCCAATTGATGTCAAATGATGATGTGATTCTGGATCTAAGGTGCTTCGCTCCTCCAAGATGGTCTCTACTTCCTTCTTTCTTCTTCAAAGGCACAAAACACACACACAAGCTAAAAAATTATCACAAGGTAGATTAGGGTTTGCAAAAACGTTTTGAGAGGATGGAGGCTAATGGAAGGAGCCAGGTTTAAGAGTTAATAAAGAATAAATAGGGTCCAAACCCTAAATATTAGGGTTTGGGACTTCATCCCATATGCCCAGCATACGCAAACGTACGACCAGTGTACGAGGCTCTGCCCCATAATTCCAAAAATGGCAATATTAGCCCTTCCTAGCCACAAATTTTACATTTTAAGGACCAAAATGTAATAAATCTCAATATAAGGGTCAAAAGAGAAAATACCTCAAAACAAGATGTTACACTAACATAGCAACATTAGAGATCCCATGGTCTAGGTTCAATAGGACAACTAGTTGGGGAAGATTCAAAGTAGTACTAACACAAAGATATGGTCATTCCTATGATATTTATTTTGTGTTTTCTGTTGATGATATAGGGATAAATCTTTGTTCTTAATAATGATGATAACTTTTATAGTGTAATAGTACAAATTGTTCTAGATTAGCATTACCTATGTGAGATAGATGTGAGGTCGCATCTTTGGGAGATGATATGGCTAAGCTCTCTATAAGTCTCGTGAAGAAAGGATTGTTCACGACCGAAATGAACAGAACGGTAAGAAATGATATATGTTTAGATATGATATGTGTGATACTTATTGTTTTGATTCTTCTATACAAAGTGGTTAGTTCAAGACTCTATTTCACTACCCATAAAGTGATCCAAGTAGTATTTACTATAAAAGATTCAAGTTTTACAACAACTTTTCAGATGCATGTCATATCTTACCTTTCTGATTTGAATATTAAAGTTCTCTTATTTTCTATTCAAATATGGGGTATTGTTGGAGTTTGAATAGAAAATATGGGTTATTGTTAGAACTTTGCTTAAAGCAAAATATCTTTTTCCCACGCTAGAAGAAAGTAAGAAACTTGTATAGCCTTATAATCTTTTGTCTCAACATATTATTAAATGGATAAAGTAAGACAAAAAGGCATTTGTGTTAGAATTGTGGTATTAGGCTATTAATTTAGTCTTGGAATAGGTATGACATTAAATATAGTTAATGGTCAAAGATATCGCCTTGGGCATTGGAGCTCTTAGGCTCCTGTTGATTAATTAATTTAATTTTTATATATTAATTCCAAAATTCATTTTTTATTAATTATTAAAATTTGATAATTGTTAATTAGTTGTTTGGCAGTTAATTGGAAATTAATTTCGGTTTTGAACAAGTATGATGGTTAGCAGTTATAACTATTATTTGACAGTCTATATAAGGGTGATAATTGACAGATTAAGGGTTGATCATATTTACACAAAAACACCACTCTCTTTCTCTCTTGTTTTTTTCTGTGAAATCAAGGAAGCATGGAGAATTTCGATAGAATCAAGATCTAATATTGATTGATTGTTGTATCCTCTAGATAGATCCATACTAGGGAAATTTCTGTCTTAGGACACTGCATAGCAGGCCTTAATCTCTACATTTTCATGGCTCTGTTTTGTTGTGTATCTCATATTCAAGTTTGTTTTCTATATTATGACTCTATAATTTATATATAGATTTCAAATTGGTTTTGAATTCGTTTGTTAGTTTTGATTTTAAATACTTTTGTCGTAACAGTCTACGACATAAATAAAAAAGGTGAAGAATAGATCAACAATCCATCATCAAATCACATGTGGAGAAAGCCTGAGAAATTAAAATGCTTAATTTCAGAGATGACAAAAAAAGATGTTATTTTATCTAATAACTCTTCATGTTTCCAATGTTCTCACTGATGATTCTCCATCTCCTTCCACTGGTGAAGAGAAAAATCCACCTGTTGCAACCCAATTGGTAGAACATCAAAGGTCTATGGAATTTTGGAACTTGAATGAGTATAATTACATAACTTATATTCTAAATGCTTTGGATGATTCCCTCTATGATATCTACTATACTATTCCTACTTCAAAAGAGTTATAGGAATCATTGGAAAAGAAATACTAAACATAAGTGACATGTTCCAAGAAATTCATGATTGGAAAGTTCATGCATTTTAAAATGGTGGATACTAAATCTGTCCCCAAACAAGTGTAGGAACTTTAAATAAGTTCTAAATCCATGAAATCTCAGCAACCGCATTAGTAACACCCCGGTATTCAGCCTCGACACTTGAGCGAGATACGGTGCCATGTCGTTTAATTTTGTCCAAGAAATACACAATAGTCGGAAGTAGACCGTCTCGTTGTAGTGCAACCAGCCCAATCAACATCAGAGTAAGCAATAAGACCTCTGTCAGGGGTAAAATATAATTGTAATCCATAATTAATGGTGTCGCGAACGTATCTTAAGATGCGTTTAAGAGCTGTAAAATGGGGTTCACGTGGGTCATGCATATAGAGACATATCAGTTGTACAATATAGGTTAAATCTGTTCTTGTGAAAGTGAGATACTAGAGAGCCCCTGCAAGACTACGATACAGGGTAGGGTCAGAAACTGGCTGGCCGGAATCATCAAGCTTGGTTAACGTGTCGGCAGGAGTGCGAGCTGGTTTACAGTTTAGCATGTTCGATCTGGTAAGAATGTCAAGTGCATATTTGCGCTGAGGCAGAAACATCCCGTGAGAATCTCGCTTAACCGATATACCAAGGAAGTAGTTTAAATCTCCAAGATATTGTTGGATTAGGTGTCTAAGCCCATAACTATAATTGGTATGTACTCGACCCGAGAGTAACATGGTCCATTTGGGTTGCCTTCACCAGAACAATCTGATAGGATGGATATTTGAGAAAGAGGTTATTTATGATTTATTAAGATATTACTAGTATAATATATTAATTGTGAAATCATATTATTTAATTAGTATTGATCAAGGATTAATTTGGAATTAATTTAGTGATCAAAAGAGACTAATTAAATTAATGGGGACTGATTATGTAAATCAGTGATATATATAGTGTTTGGGCTATTGATCCATGTTGGGCTAAGTTTGTGTAAGTATCCATGAAGATTTAGCCCACATGAGATATGGATCATAACCTAAGTGTATGGATTAGGGTTTACCCATGACTCTTGGAATCCTATACTATATATGAGTTATCCCTTAACCAAAATTGGTTACCCTAAGTATTCTAAGAGCTATAACCGATTTTAGTATGCTCCATACTCTCTCTCAAAGTCCTCCATTTTTCATGGTGTTTGTGAACCATTTGAGGCATCACACTTGAGGTGCTAAGATCTTGAAGGCCAAAACTACAAGCTAAAATAAAGACGTATTCTTTTAACTTGATTTTATGATTCATGTACCAAAATTATATGATAGTTGCAGGCTTCATTCTTTGGAATTTTATTGCATGTATAACTAGAGAAAACTTAGATCCAAATCTATTAGGGTTGTATGTGCACCATAGGAGTGTTATAGTACACTAAACCCAACAGTGGTATCAGAGACATGGGTAGCTTTCTGTTATATAGTTGCATTGTTCATTGTTCAAAGTTGAAGCAAACTGAAAAAGGCTTTCTACTAGGCTGAACTCGCCGAGTCCATAGATGAACTCGACGAGTCCAAAGCCTGACTCGACGAGTTGCACTGGCAGATGACAGATTTTCGGGTTTTTTGGCCTATATTGGATTAGGATCACTACCACAAACTGTTTTGTATCATAAAATATGTTTTTTTTCTGATATGGTAGTGATTATACTCATCCAATGAAAATATAATTGTCAAAGTTTTAAGATAATTGTTGGTTATATGATAAACAAAGTTACTTGTAAAATATTGATTTGATATTATCTTGCTTTATGAGTTTAGTTAGATCAATCATGAGTTATATGATAATTTTGTTTATTGGAATTGATCTAAATGTTTTTAATGAGTTCCATAACTTGTCCTCAACTTATGGAACATGAAAAGTCTCATCCATTAAAATAACATTAAACTCATAAGTTATGGAAATGAAGAGTTTCAAAACTTGCCCTCAAGTTTTGAAATTTGAAAAGTTTAATTAAAAAGTTTTAATTTGAAATAATGAATTCTAAAACATCTAGTAATTGAAAGATTTCAAAAGATGCAACTCTTGGGTTCATAACTTAAACATTAATTAAATAGTTTTAATTTTGAATTTTTAATAACCTATATTTTTTTTTGAAACGACAAATCTAACCTACTCCTAAACTACACCTTAAATCCACCTATGTCTACGACCGGACTTGAACCCTCAACCTCAAGGAGGGAGGGCAACACCGGATACCGCTGGGCTAGAAGCCCTTTGGTTTTAATAATCTAGATGCTTTAAATAGTTCAATAACACCTTATGGACTTTATTAAATTGATTAAAGTATTTAATTAAAAGAGTATTAATAAATCCATAACTATATGGTTTGAATTTAATTAAATTAAAAGTCTAGTTTAATTAAAAGAATAAACCACCTAGTATTTTAAATGTTTAAAATACACCCTTATACTATATAAAATTAAAGTATAATCTATTATATATGTATAAGTAAAAGGTCAGTCTTACCGTTAGTAGGCCTCATTCACGAAGTCGGTCTATAAGGGGGGTATAAGGTTACTGCCTATAAAATGATGGTTTAATGGGTGTCCACTCTCACCCACCGCTTCCTTGACTGGTCGTTAGCTGAACGGGTAGGATAGGACATTAATTCTCATTAAAAGTATAATGAAATACCAAGTAACTAAATACTTTTTATAAATTCTCAATCTTAGTTACTTAGGAAAAATTTGAATTTGATGCTAACCCATGAAATTGCACATGACACCTTATTAGTCGTTAGTGGAGCGTGTGTGGTTAACCGACACACTAATATGGGACTAATGAAGGATGGAAATGGGTAGCTCGATGTTAGTCATGGATCAATGAAGCGTGTGTGGTTAACCGGCACATTGATTAGGTGATTTGTAACATTAAGTGTACCAAGCTAATTTGCATGGTTATTCACACATTGTTTGTGATCCTCAGCATCCCAGTCACAAACTTGAAGGGCATAATCGATATTTAAACATGCCGTTGAAAAATTCAATGAATCTCAAAGAATCTAGGAATTTCAATTCATTTAAAACCTAAAGTTCATTTTCGTTTTTCGTGGTGGAAATTGGTAAATCGTCATTTACCTACCTTCAAATATTTTGCAATTGGATTAGGGCACCCCTCTTCCGAATTGTAAAATATTGTGTTGGGTACTAGCCTTAATATTTCATGTTGGGTGCTATATTAAGTACTTAAATCAACTAACTTGAATTTCTCCCTTATAGATGTCTAGTTCTGACAACTATGGTCTTCCCGAATCTTTTGGAAAAAGCTTTCCTCATGAAGATAATGTTCCCAAATATCATACTTCACTTCCTCCACCTCCTCCAATTATTCTTCCTAACCCACAAGTTCAAAGACTTGAAAAGTTCAAGGTCACTCAAGCCCTATTGGCTAGCAAACACCAAGATGGAAGGTCTGTGTGTGCACATGTCTTGGAGATGAAGTCACACATTGACAGGCTGGGAATGTTAGGAGTCGTTGTGTCAAGGAAGTTGGCTATTGACTGGGTTCTTCAATCACTCCCTGAGTCATATGGTGAGTTCATTAAAGATTACTATATAACAGACCGCGACATGTCCCTTATCGATCTTACATATTTGCTAATTGCTGCTGAATCAGCAATGATTTGGCGCACTGGTAATGTAAATTTGATTGGAATATCTACTTACCAAACTTCCATGGACATTGACAATGGAAACATTGGAAGTCCAAAAAATATTTCTCTTTCCAAGGGAAAGGGAAAGGCTAAGTCTGAGATTGTCCCGTGTGCCATTCCAAAAGAGTCTGTTTGTTTCTATTGCCAAGAGAAGGGGCATTGGTTGCGAAGCAGCCCTAACTACCTGAGAGATCTAAGAGATGGTAAAGTCAAAATGTATGACTCTGCTTCAGGTAAGTTCACTATCTAACTCTATTAAGTTCCTACTTATAGATTCTTAATACATGATGTGATAAGATTGCATTTTGATGTTTTGTAGGATCAAAGAAAAGAAAGGAAGCTTGAAAGAAGAGTAAGTTGATTCTGATCGCGAAGAGATGGATACTGATCGCATAGTTCGATGTTCAAAATTTTGAGCTGCTGCTTAGGAGTTATGATAGATTGCTTAGAAATATGTAGCGACATAGTTTTCATTTGTAATTGCATTGTAAGGACAAATTTATCCGCATTTTATAAATAAAGATAAATTTTGAGTTTTATCTTGTTTTATATTTCCTTGCAATGGAATTTGTGAAAATTGGTGTTTATATATTGTTAGCAATATTGACTTGATTCTTTCGTTTGTGGTAGTGTCATAATTTACCAAATAAGGAAAGATTCTCATCACCCAAGTTAACTGGACAGAAACTTGAAATCATGCAACTTGTATTGTATGATGAATGAGAACTTTCATCTTTGGGAAATTAAGACTAATTCCTTGTTCACATGTATATGTGAGTCAAGTGAAGGACTAGGGGATCGGATACACTTGGTTGTGTGCTGGTCAGCTCCACCACAAAGAACGATAAGACTATTCGTCGTGATTTACTAAAGTTTAGTAAATATGGTTACGCTTACAAGATTAAGTATAATTCTGAGTCATTGGAAAAGTTTCAATGTATAGCAGAACGAATAAGAAGAATCAAATTAGGCAGAAAGATAAAAGTTTCTCCAATCTGAAAGGAAGGGATAGTACTTAAGTATCGTGTTTTATGATCATCCTTATGATTATGGAACTATGTCACAGTTGATCCTCTAAGGATACCTTAGTGCATTTGTATGACTAAGAAGAGGAATTGTAAATTGTTGAAATGGTTAAATCAAAAGGTGAATCATACTTCGTCCCAAAATCAAGTCTTAGAGTCATACTCCAAGATTGTGCCTTGAGTGACATAATCTTAAGAAAGGTTTATCAAATGTAGAGTAAAATGTTTTCTACTCTTGTAAATTTGAATTTGGTAAGTTGTGATGGTTTGGAAACAACAAAGATTAACTAAGACCGATTATCAAAAGTGTTTGTCTTGATAAGAAACCGCACTAACTCTTGAATATTTGTTTGTCAAGTAATTTTTCTTGAGAAAGAGAGTCTTATATGTCAAGAGGTCAGTGGGAGTCTTAAGGATCTTGAAAGTTTCAAGAACTAATCAAGAGTAAACCTATTGTTAATCACTAGCACATGACTTGAGGTTTGTAACCTATCGTGTTGACATATTCTTATTTTTTGTGCCCTTTCTAGTTGGTTGACTATGCATGTGAGCTCTATGAGTACTCAATTGTTTGCATAACAACTTGGAAGCAATGGTAGGCCCTCGTGATACCAAGTGGCAAGAAATTAAGATTGAACAAGTTCAGTCCATATGAGTTTAGATTTGTCACTAACCTTGTCTTATGATTATAGTTATGACAAATTCACATGGATAGGAACACATTCACCATAAAATCTAAGTGTCATAAGGTTTCTCTCCAATTCATGAAAATGATTGTGAGGAAACGCTTTCACTAAGTAGATTTTAAGGAGATAGCATTTGTGATATTTGCATTCTCAAATTCGATTATGATTACGACATCCCTCTTCATAGTTCGAATTGTGAGAAATGGCAAAAGGTCTAAACATTTGAGACTTATTGCTGTAAGTTCTAAAATAGTTTAGACACATATATGAGCTGTCTAAGATAAGGTGTATGAGTTTGAGAAGCCTAGATAAAGTCTTATCGAAGCATCTCGTATCAGAAATCTGAACTTTGGTAAGAAAGTCAATAAGTATTGATTTCTAGAAGTCCACCTGATTTCTGAGTACATGTCAAAGCTAGTGGGAGCATAAGTGTTATGCTAGTAAGAATATAATTATCATGATAGTGGGAGCATGATTATGATATTAAGTGTTTCAAGTTAGCAATACTGGTTATAGTAAACAAAGGTTACAAATTTGCAAATTTGCAAAATTTGAAAAGTTGTTTCGCTATAATAAGGGAGAGGATACTTATACTTTATTTCGAATCTAAAAGTTTAGATTGAAGTATTAATTAGACTTATTCATGGATATATATGAATACCATGTTGAAATATTTCAACATTGGAAATTATATATATGGAAGTATTATAGCAAGAGACTGATCAAGTATCATGTCTTTATGTAAAACATTATGAATCGTGTCCCATATGCTTCGAATATAGGATCAATTGCATATACTATAATATTCACGTGTTTTAATTTTCCAAATGCCTAGGGCATTAAGAGGG
Organism: Lactuca virosa; assembly: GCF_052849685.1. Taxonomy (NCBI): domain Eukaryota; kingdom Viridiplantae; phylum Streptophyta; class Magnoliopsida; order Asterales; family Asteraceae; genus Lactuca; species Lactuca virosa. The sequence goes on along the minus strand of NC_136430.1, from coordinate 399,819,515 downwards.
AAAAAGGACAAGAACCGGATATGACTAAAGTTATTAAACAATTGTCAAGGACGATCTGAGGTTCGCTAAAGATTGGTTGCTTAAGGACAATTGGAAGTATAGTAATGAATGGAACATATTGATATAATTCTGAATAAATAGGATTATATTAAGAATGGATAGTCATATGGCAATTATGGAAAAGTTTCCATAATGGGAGTTGGATATCAAGAATCTATGAGTAAGTTAGAAACTTTTATGCAAGAAGGAGGTTCAAAGGAATGTGCTTTAAATATGAGACTTCATATCTATGGAATTGTCTTGTAACAATATGCAATGGAAAGTTTTGTAATTGACATAGTCTCTATGACTTGTGTACATAGTCGTTACAAAAGGATCACTGCATATAAGCTTAGAATCTAACAGATTACAGTAAGTGGCAAGGACTTGGTATTCTTACACTTGCGATAAGGATTTGGAATTATGAAATGAGTGTCATTGGAAATGTTTACAATTGATCTATTTCACAAAGTAAGGACCATAAGTAAACATAGTGTGCATGCTTGGAGCATGGGATGACTATTGTTTCAATTCAAGTATTAAGTTGATTAATCGAAACATTATACAATGAATAATGTGTAATCAATATGGTGATTAAATAAAAGGTGTTTTATTTATATTCAAAAGTTTTGAGACCATATTGGATTCGATTATTCTTGTGTTTCACTTTGCATGTTTTGACTTCCCGAATAACTAGGTTATTCAAACTATCCATAGTCGATCATACTTTGGAAGTAGGTATTGAAGCTAGACTGTCATGAATCTGTCTGTACGTTGTCAAAAGTGTTAGACATAGCACAAGTTTGCTGCAGTATTCATGAGTACTCCTGTAATAAGATTTGAGTATTAGATTAAACCCATGCTCATCTGAATCACTTCATGGATTTTATCACGGGTGATTGTGAGACGATAATATCTTATATTCTTGAAACGAAGAGATATGAGTTGCAGTTTACAAGTCGGTTGCACATTGATAATATGAAAACACACTAGTAACTTGGTGTTATAAAATGTATTGTTGTTTGTGATTTGATGAGTAAATAGAGCAAGAATATGAGTCGAAGTTTACCCGTTCCTTTTACCCTACGAGGGATAAAAGCGATATCTGTGGGCCCCTCGATGATTTAGTGATGACACCCTAAGCGCTTGGCCAAGCTTGGACTGATTTGATTTGTTCAATTAGTCGGTCGTCATAAATCAGAAATCGGGAAACAACACATGAACAGAGAGAATGATTATAATCCATGTATCAATTAATACGATATCTACAATGGATGAATGTATGATCCCTTATCTAATGGACGCGTCATTGACTAGGTCAGAGTTCGACAACGGCTTTTAAGAGCTACGATTGCTAGTCGGGATTTTGGAGTCGTACTTGCAGTAATAGTTATTAGACTTATTCAAGTGGGAGACTGTTGGATTAGGTGTCTAAGCCCATAACTATAATTGGTATGTACTCGACCCGAGAGTAGCATGGTCCATTTGGGTTGCCTTCACCAGAACAATCTGATAGGATGGATATTTGAGAAAGAGGTTATTTATGATTTATTAATATATTACAAGTATAATATATTAATTTTGAAATCATATTATTTAATTAGTATTAATCAAGAATTAATTTAGTGATCAAAAGAGACTAATTAAATTAACGGGGACTGATTATGTAAATCAGTGATATATATAGTGTTTGGGTTATTGATCCATATTGGGCTAAGTTTGTGTAAGTATCCAGGAAGAGTTAGCCCACATGAGATATGGATCATAACCTAAGTGTATGGATTAGGGTTTACCCATGACTCTTGGAATCCTACACTATATATGAGTTATCCCTTAGCCAAAATCGGTTAACCAAAGTATTCTAAGAGCTATAATCGATTTTAGTGTGCTCTATACTCTCTCTAAAAGTCCTCCATTGTTCATGGTGTTTGTGAACTATTTGAGGCATCACACTTGAGGTGCTAAGCTCTTGAAGGCCAAAACTACAAGCTACAATAAAGAGGTATTCTTCTAACTTGATTTTATGATTCATGTACCAAAATTGTATGCTAGTTGCAGGCTTCATGCTTTGGAATTTTATTGCATGTATAACTAGAGAAAACTTAGATACAAAGCTATTAGGGTTGTATGTGCACCATAGGAGTATTATAGTACACTAAACCCAACATATATGTCATAGCAAATTCAGAATCAAGAACCTTGGTAATCGTGTGCAATAACTCCAGAGAGGAAGCTGTGAGAAGGATGTAATCGACATAGAGAATGAGATATGCAATATGAATACCCTGATTATAAATGAATAATGAACTACCACAACGGCTGTTAGTGAAACCATACTACAAAAGAAATTGAGGAAACCGTTGAAACCATGCTCTCGGGGCCTGTTTGAGGCCATATAAAGATTTCTGAAGGAGACATACATAGTATGGAAATCTAGAGTCACGAAACCCAGGTGGCTTGTAACACCCATAAAAAAATCGTGCCAAATTTAAACTTTTAAAACATTTCAAAACCATTAATCATTACAAAACTTGTTTTCAAAATGTATAATATCAGAGTATCCCAGAAACATAAACATAAATATGAGGAGCTGTACGATCACGCCTTTACCTTGCCACGATCCCGTGATGTAGTTAAAACAATAAACTGAAACTGTAAGCCTGAGGCTTAGTAAGTTCCCCCAAAATACCGATATACTGGACATAACACATATACAAATAACAACATGTACTGGGTCCACAGCTCTACAGACTGGATTACCCCCCTGAGCCCACAGTGTGAGTCTGACTTGCCTTCCGGCCCACATCTCACATATGGCTTGCCTCCGAGCCCACAACATAATTCTGGTTTGCTTTCGAGCCCACAACGTATGAGACTGGTATGCCTTCCCGGCCCTCAACTCATATCTGGCATACTCCAGGGTTTGTTGGTCACTGCACGCGACAGTGTAACCTCAACCCTACTCACACAACATGTCAACATATATAGATAATAACACATACTGATAATCAAACAGTAACACAGGTAGTCCTACAGATCTACCTAACGGGTATAGCAAACTAGCATGCATAATCATCTCCTATTCAACACATAATCAACTACTGGGATATCGAATCCAATGGGCTGGCCTTGGTGCCTTAGACCCCTTACTATAGTGAGGATAACTCACCTCACAAATGTTGCACTTAAGTGATAAGCTCAACTCTCGAATCACCGACACGAACTCCACCACCTATAGTTACCATAAAACCATTTCCATAAATTCCCAAATTACCAAAATACCCCCAGAGGTCAAACTGGTCAACCCTTGGTCAAAGTCAAAGTCAACAGTCAAGGTCAACAGCCTATGTTGACCCAAATCGTCGAGTGTAGTTCACCGACTCGTCGAGTCCTTCACGAACTCAGGAAGTTGTGAAATCCTTGGTTGACTCGTCGCGTTTCCGTGTAACTCGCTGAGTTCATGCGTATCCAAATATCAGGAAAACCCTATTTGACTCGCCGAGTCACCCCACTGACTCGCCGAGTCCACACAGAAGTCCTTGCACGACAATCTTCATCGGACTCGCCAAGTTGGCCATGTAACTCGCCAAGTCCCTTCAGTCCATTATCCATTCAGATGCTTTTTAAGCCATTTTAAGGTTCCATATTGCAGATCCAGCTTCCAAAGGCATGTTTATCACGTAAAGTTGCAAACTTTGCGTGCATGCAAGGCTCTAAAGACTTATAATGTCAAAACCAAGCTTGTAATGGAGTTTTACACCTAAGGAGAGAGGTTCATACTTGCTAAAGCTGGAAGCTTTATGGACTTAGAGACCAAAGAGAGTTCAGATCTGAAGTTCCAACTTCAGATCTTAGCTCATACCCAAGAATAGCTTCCTAATATGCTAGAAAAGCCCTAATTTTTAGCAAAATGAGATCTAGAAGGAAATGAGGTCAAGGTAACGACTTGATACCTTCAGAAGATGCTAACTGAGGTAGATTTCAGATCCCCACACGCTCCTTGCTTCTAAACACTTGTTTCTCCAAGCTTTTCTCACTAAGATCCACCTTTCAAAGCTTAAAATACACAAGAATGGAGCACACATATGGATTAGGGTTTGCTAGACTCTCAAGAGGCTGTAAGGGGCTAAAGGAGGCTAATGATCCTTTAAATATGGTGCAAAACCCCGAAAATTAGGGTTTCATCCCCCAGATCCTACTCGTCGAGTCCTATCTTGGACTCGGCGAGTCGTTCACTTAACACGTGGCCAAACCCGCTCCTACTCGATGAGTCAGGGCATCCAACTCGACGAGTAGACCTTGCAATTTATGAAAATTAAAGCCATAAAATTAATACCTGAGAGTCGGGGTGTTACAATTCCCCCCCCCCCCACTTGAACTAGACTTCGTCCTCGAAGTCTGTTTCGGTGAACAACTCTGGATAATGCTCCCGCATCTCAGCCTACGGTTCCCAAGTCCACTCGGATCCCCTCCGGTGCTCCCATTGTACCTTTACCAACTGTACTTCCTCGTTCCGTAGAACCTTCACTTTCCTTTCCAGAACTGCTACCGGCCTCTCGACATAATTCAGGCGCTCATCAACCTAAATATCGCCTAACACACTTCCGCAATTGCGAAACGTGGAAGGTACTGTGGATCTGACTAAGCTCCTCTGGTAACTCGAGTCTATATGCCACCTTGCCAACCCTGACAATGATCCTGAATGGCCCAATGTATCGGGGACCCATATTCCCCCTCTTCCTGAAGCGGTTCACACCCTTCCAGGGTGAGACCTTCAGGAGTACCATGTCACCGACCTAAAACTCCAACTCATATCGGCGTTTGTCAGCGTAACTCTTCTGCCGACTCTGTGCGGTCTGCAGCCGCTGTCTAATCTGCTGAGTCATATCGGTAGTCTGTAAGACTATCTTGGTCCGTCCCATCACCCTATGACCCACATCACCCCAACAAACTGGGGTGTGGGACCTCCACCCATATAACAACTCATATGGTGGAGCACCAATGCTAAAGTGAAAGCTGTTGTTGTAGGAGAACTCTGCAAGTGGTAGGTAGGAGTCCCAGCTCCCAAAGTAGTCAATAACGCAGGCTCTCAACATATCCTCAAGAGTCTGTATCGTCCGCTTACTCTGGCCGTCCGTTTGTGGATGATAAGCTGTACTGAAATGCAGTCGTGTGCCCAGTTCCTCGTGGAACTTCTGCCAAAATTGGGAGGTAAACCGAACATCACGGTCTGAGATGATAGAGACATGAACCCTATGGCGAGCTACAATCTCGCGTATATACACATCGGCCAGCTTCTCGGCCGATGAGCTCTCCCGAATGGGCAGAAAATGAGCACTCTTGGTCAATCGACCCACGATGACCCAGATAGTGTCGAACCCCTTTGCCGTCCTCGACAGCTTGGTGATGAAGTCCATCGTGATCTGCTCCCATTTCCACATGGGAACCTCCAGAGGCTGCAGCTTGCCATGCGGCCTCTGATGCTCGGCCTTGACCATCCTGCAGGTCAAGCACTTCTCGACGTACTAAGTGATTTCTCGCTTCATATACGGGTACCAGTAACTTAATTGCAAGTCCCGATACATCTTGGTGGCCCCCGGGTGAATAGAGAAGCGAGACTTATGAGCCTCCTCCAATATAGTCTATCTGAATCCACCAGACATTGGAACCCAAACCCGACCGCAACGGGTCAATAATCCCCGTCTATCCTGCACAAACCGGGTAATCTCACCCCTGATCCTCTCGAGTTTCCAGTTCTCCTGATGCATACCCTCAGCCTTTCCATAGAAACCATAACCAACCCTCGTAGGGTTCTAAAACCTGAAGATACACAAATTCCTTGCAATATGATCACATTTACTCAACCCGAAATCTGAAGTCTCGAGATGGTCTGGCTCCCTAACAAACCGCCCACACTGGATCATTGTCGTATTCATTGCACTTAACTCCCAACTGGCTACTCAACTTCTGATAACCTGAGGTTCTCACCAGAAAGCATAACCACAAATCACACACTGCTACGTATAACTCTTTTCTTGAAAATAGATTAGGTACTCCTTCAAGAGAAACCCGTTTTGATAAACAATTCCCAGGGATATAATGAACAACGAGATGTAAACTGGGAGATGATCCCTTTTTGGATTGACAAGATAATGCCTCATTTATCCCCAGGACCACATACATATAATAACCAGCTCATAAGCACGAATACTCATACCTGGTCCAATCATCCTCAGGCTGGAATACCAGGCATGCCTACGACGGGTCCAGTCATCCTCAACATGGAATACCCTCACATCATGAACATGTTTGGCCCAATAAACCCTTGTGTTGGAATACTAAACATGCCAGGTCCAATCAATCATAGGGTCCGGTCATCCTCGGGATGGAATACCCTAGATCAGAATACTACTATATATGAAATTCGAGTCTAAACTCATAACTTGAGGTTCAAGGACCTACCCTTGTATTTCGCACAAAATCTTCTGATTCCTTGCAGCCGATTACGGCTCGCCCGAACATCGACAATGTGTCCATTCCGAAAGTGCTCCAACAGAAGAAATGAACTACTAAGATCACTAGGCCCACAGCCTATGACTGGAATACCCCTACAAGGTCCTCATCATAGGTCTGGATTGCCTCTAAGCCCACAACATGATTCTGGTATACCCTACCTGGCCTTCAGCTCATGACTGGAATGCTCCTGATAAACTATCAACCTTGTCCAAAAGAAAAGGCCTAACCAATATCCTTCACAACACCAACCAGCGCCACGATGCTGAAAATCCCACCATGCACGATTCACCTATAGAACAAGTTGCTACTCAAGCAAAATCTTACAAAACTATGGTCGCACATAACCCTAGAGTAGGATGATAATCGGACTCTAGATCTAATTTGCAGACTGTAACTTGGACCTGATCAAACACGTAAGCCGAACCAACCCTATTGCCACCTTGAATACCCACAGATACACACGGGGAATCACTACCATGCACATATTTGGGAATCCCCAACTCCATATTCACTCGCCACAAATCCCATACTTGGCCGAGACTGATCCGATTCTACTAATATGGAACTAGTTCAAGAAGACTTCCATAATTATCCCGAAGTTTACTAAAATCCGAGTTCGATACGAACCAAAATTCTATTCCATCATCGAGGAGAAACATACCCCGAAGACTTAGGAAACATAAACACACTGCATAAGGGAATTGGTGACACGCTCCTAGCTTCTCAACTGTAGCCTCTTCAATTCCTTCGGAGAATTCCCGCTCCTTGAGAGGTTCACCGATAAACTCCTGTCCGACCATTCTGGAAACCATAATCTGAACAGCAATAGACAAAACCTTCAATGGCTAACGCTCAACCTGAAAATTTCCAATTCTCCCCCACTTTGAACACTAATCACCACCCACTGGTGTGAAATAGAAACATATCTTAACCGACAGTCCCAGATGCTTGAATGATCCCACACTCAAATCTTGAAAACCAAAAGATAGATGCTCCAACTAATACTTCAGCAACAAGTTATTTCCCTTGGCGCTTTCATCTGCCAATCAATAACGATCACTACAACCGCTGAATCCTGATAATGCTGAATACCCATCCTGTGGGGCCCTGTCTGCAGGCCTCCCACATAATACCCTTCTTCCCAAAGTGCTCCAAACAAATTTGTTGCTCTCGGGCTCTAGAAATCATATCATTCAGGGTCTCGCATCCTGACTCACTCACTAACTCAATCGTACTCATATGAACTGCCATAGCTGAAGCAACCTCTACCATAAACCAGCTACAACAACTCCCAAGACATAGTCTCAAATCCCGAAAGTGCAATAGATCGCACAACCCATCCTTACTGTCCGCTGCAAGAGACCCAAGGCGAATCGGATCTTAGCTCCTACGGTTCGGAACGGTAATCGCGTACGCCTCATGAGATACTCATGCCACATCGACCCACCTGCGCTCACCAGCGCTGAGATACTGTCACCAACCCGTGCGAATAACTGACCTCGAGCTAGAATACCACCTGATCCTGGGGTCACATGCCTACTCACTCCTTCGAGATCGAAAACTGAATGGGCAAAATCCTTGCCCTAGAAAACGACATTCCAATCAATCAATCAACCATTCTACTTCCATCTGCAAAACTCGAGCTGATCATAATCATCACTCCCTTCTTGAGTCCCGCGACTCGCATCCCAGCCTCGAGCAAAACCCACGAAGCCTCAATCTAGAAACTCTTGTGCTAGCCCCTCCCGCTCAACCCACAGAATGTAACGTGTACGGAACATCTCCCTGATCTCAAGTAACTGCAACCCTCTTCTCATCAGAATGTGTCCCAATAACAAGTATCGGTACTGGAAAGCTCGACCAACTCCTCCCCCTGCCGTCGTTACAGCTGTTGTAGCCGCTGCGGCAACCGTTTCAGCAAGGGCTGCATAGCGCTCATCGAAATACTCAACCATGGCGATCTGAATAGACCCAAACATCTTCGGAAACTGTCCCCGGACAATCTCGATCACCACCTCTCAGATGATCACACTGACACGATTCTCTAACATTACTGGCCTATCCTGGCTGCCAGCTCCCGGTCCTGATCCGGATCCGATCTCAAGATATCTCGTAACCATTATTCTGATAATACACCAGAAAGATCTCTGATAACCCATATGATGACAGGGAACCAACTCTCAACTAAACCCCAGGGGTTGTGACTTCCTTGATACACATATGGGTCCTGTGCTTTTAGTAGTACAGGACCATACTACCTTCCACACCTACCCATATTTGTCCCAAGTATCACCACAACGCCCTAACTGTATACATAACATGGCGAGCGCTCAATCCCCACTCCTAGAGGAATGCCAAACTATCTAATAACTGGCCTCCCGGCCTCTCACGACCCACCCATGAAACTTTCACCAACCCTGCAACACTCGTGTATGCTAACCATACATAACGTTGGACCCTATAGACTTTTGAATACCTGATCCTACCCTAAGCCCTTCATCAAAGAAGAACAGGAAATAAGGCCAAACCAAACATTCTCAGGTTATAAGATCTTAATTATGTACAGTCGTGATGCATACACTAAGTAACTACAGTAATGATGTCAATTTCATATAAGGAACACACTAGGCTATCAGGCATCATACAATCAAGCAATTCTATCATGCAATTCCTGAAGATCCCTAGCCTAGTACTAGCATGTTGTTCTAACATATCACAATATCAGATAATCGTATGGTATTTTGGGATCTACTTACTGGCTCTGGCCGATCGTACACTCTGCATCCTCCTTTAGTATTTTGAAAACCATAAAAAAAATCATTTTGAAAATCCTTTCCTTGATTTGAGACTGGATTCACACGAGTGTTCCTCCAATTCACTCAAACCAAGGCTCTAATACCAACTTGTAACACCCATAAAAAAAATCGTGCCAAATTTAAACTTTTAAAACATTTCAAAACCATTAATCATTACAAAACTTGTTTTCAAAATCTATAATATCAGAGTATCCCAGAAACATAAACATAAATATGAGGAGTTGTATGATCACGCCTTTGCCTTGTCGTGATCCCCTGATGTACCTGAAACAATAAACTAAAACTATAAGCCCGAGGCTTAGTGAGTTCCCCCAAAATACCGATACACTGCACATAACACATATACAAATAACAGCATGTACTGGGTCCACAGATCTACAGACTGGATTACCCCTGAGCCCACAGTGTGAGTCTGGATTGCCTTCCGGCCCACAGCTCACATCTAGCTTGCCTCCGAGCCCACAACATAAGTCTGGTTTGCTTTCGAGCCCACAACTTATGACTAGCTTCCCCCCCCCCCCTGCAGTCCTACAACTGGAACATATCTGACTTGCCCTCAGTACGAGTCTGGCATACCGCTTGGTCCTCGGCTCGTATCTGGTATGCTAATGAGTCCTCAGTATGAGTCTGGTATGCCTTCCCGGCCGTCAGCACATATCTGGCATACTCCAGGGTTTGTTGGTCACTGCACGAGACAGTGCAACCTCAACCTTACCCACACAACATGTCCACATATACAGCTAATAACACATACTGATAATCGAACAGTAACACAGGTAGTCCTACAGATCTACCTAACCGGCATAACAAACTAGCATGCATAATCATCTCATATTCAATACATAATCAACTACTGGGATATCGAATCCAATGGGCCAGCCTTGGTGCCTTAGACCCCTTACTATAGTGAGGATAACTCACTTCACAAATGTCGCACTTAAGTGATAAGCTTAACTCTCGAATCACCGAAATGAACTCCACCACCTATAGTTACCATAAAACCATTTCCATAAATTCCCAAATTACCAAAATACCCCCAGAGGTCAAACTGGTCAATCCTTGGTCAAAGTCAAAGTCAACAGTCAAGGTCAACAATCCATGTTGACCCTACTCATCGAGTGCAGTTCACCGACTCGTCGAGTCCTTCCTGAACTCGAGAAGTTGTGAAATCCTTTGTTGACTCGTCGAGTTTCCATGTAGCTCGTCGAGTTCATACGTGTCCAAATGTCGGGAAAACCCTAGTTGACTCGCCGAGTCACCCCACTGACTCGCCTAGTCCATGCAGATATCCTTGCACGACAATCTTCATCAGACTCGCCGAGTTGGCCATGTAAGTCGTCGAGTCCCTTCAGTCCACTATCTATTCAGATGCTTTTTAAGCCATTTTAAGGTTCCATATTGCAGATCCAGCTTCCCAAGGCATGTTTATCACGTAAAGTTGCAAACTTTACATGCATGCAAGGCTCTAAAGACTTATAATGTGAAAACCAAGCTTGTAATGGAGTTTTACACCTAAGGAGAGGTTCATACTTGCTAAAGCTGGAAGCTTTATGGACTTAGAGACCAAAGAGTTCAGATCTGAAGTTCCAACTTCAGATCTTAGCTCATACCCAAGAATAGCTTCCTAATATGCTAGAAAAGCCCTAATCTTTAGCCAAATGAGATCTAGAAGGAAATGAGGTCAAGGTAACGACTTGATACCTTCAGAAGATGATAACTGAGGTAGATTTCAGATCCCCACACGCTCCTTGCTTCTAGCCACTTGTTTCTCCAAGCTTTTCTCACTAAGATCCACCTTCCAAAGCTTAAAATACACAAGAATGGAGCACACACACGGGTTAAGGTTTGTTGGACTCTCAAGAGGCTGTAAGGGGCAAAAGGAGGCTAATGATCCTTTAAATAGGGTGCAAAACCCCGGAAATTAGGGTTTCATCCCCCAGCTCCTACTCGCTGAGTCCTATCTTGGACTCGGCGAGTCGGTCACTTAACACGTGGCCAAACCCGCTCCTACTCGACGAGTCAGGGCATCCAACTCATCGAGTAGACCTTGCAATTTATGAAAATTAAAGCCATAAAATTAATACCTGAGAGTCGGGGTGTTACATGGCTGATACATGTACAAAGTTTCCTGCAAATTCCCATGAATGAAGGCATTTTTTACATCAAGTTGGCGTATGGGCCAATTTTTCGAGACAACAAGAGATAAAACTATGCGTATGGTGGTTAGTTTAACCGCAGGACTGAAGGTATCATCGTAGTCTATTCCAGGTCGTTGATTACGACCATTAGCCACAAGCCGAGCTTTGTATCGTTCTAAGGACCCATCAACATGCTCTTTCTTTTTAAATAACCAAATGCAATTAATAATATTAGCACCATCAGGTTTAGGTACAAGCACCCAAGTTTTATTATAAATAAGAGCATTAAATTTATCTTGCATAACTTTAAGCCAGTTAGGGTCATTGAAGGCTTGTAAGTAAGAACGAGGAGTAGGCGAGATATCTTGAGTGTGAAGATTTAATTTATGGATCACTTTGATAATACCCGTACGAATCCGTGTAACCATAGGATGAGCAGACACAGAACTAGAAGGAGGAGGGTTGCTCACGTTAGGAATAGAGGAAGATGATGTGGGAGCATCTGTAGTTGGTGAAGAATGGTCAGAGACCTGGGTAGCGGAAGAGGGATTAGGTTGTGAAAAAGGAGAGAATAAGAGTTTAGTAGCAGTAATGTTAGGAGTATCAGATGTGTCTAAGAAAGAATAGTTTGGAGCGACATTGGGAGTGAAAGAACCAAAAAGGAAAATAGTCTCGTCAAAAATTACATGACGGGAAATTATAATGGAATTTGTATGAAGGTTAAGACATCTATACCCTTTGTGATGAGTAGGATATCCAAGGAAAATACATAGGGTGGAACGAGGAGATAATTTATGAGGAGTTGGAATATGAGGGTAACATGGGCAACCGAAGACTCGAAGGTGAGAATATGACGGTGTTTTATTATAGAGTTTTTGATAAAGAGACATATGATTGATGGTGGTGGAGGGAGTGATGGTGAGAACGTGAACAACCATGAAAAGAGCCTCGACCCAATATGTAGGAGGGAGGCGAGCTTGAAAGAGAAGAGTGCAAATAGTGTTGTTGATTGTACGAATCATACGTTCAAACTTCCCATTTTGTTGGGAAGTGTATGGACAAGAAAAGCGCATTTGGATGCCATTGGTGGTACAAAAATTATGAAATTGAGTATTATTATACTCACCCCCATTGTCACATTGAAAATATTTAATATCACATCGAAATTGATTTCTGACATGAGTGCTAAATTGAACAAAATTTTCAAACACATCAAATTTATGTTTGATAGGAAACACCCACAAATAATGAGAAAATTGGTCAAGAAATAGAACATAATACTTAAAACCAGAGTTGCTAAGAACCGGAGAAGTCCAAACATCATAACGAACAATTTTAAAAGCATAAGAAGCAACAGTATTCGACAATGTAAAAGGAAGCCTAACATGTTTTCCTAACTGACAAGACTGACATAAAGTAGAATTTTTAATGTTTTTGCAAGGAATAAATTTTGCGAAGAAAGCTGATTAAAAACTTCTTGACCGGGGTGTTCAAGCCGTTAGTGCCAAATGGTGGAGTTAGGAGAGACCAAAGCTTGATGTGGAGGTAACGTGATAGGGTACAAGTCGCCAGAGCTATCACATCGGATGAGGATTTTCTTGGTTTGAAAATCCTTCACAGAAAAACCATAAGAATCAAACTCAATAGAACAAAGATTATCATGAGTAAACTTACGAACATATATCAAAATTTTAATGATTTGGGGTGTGATAAGGATATTTTTGAGAATAAGGGGATGATTAGGATTGAAGTTAGATAGATACAAGTGTACAAAATTGTAGACAAGAATTTTAGACCCATTACTAACTAAAACATAAGGTAAATTAATGCACTTATCCCTAATATATATATGAGTATACCTGCATTGGAGTGAAGGTGCGTAGTGGCCCCGATGTCCATTACACATCCATCGTTTAATGGATCATTGAGAGAAATCGAATTGAACATTTCTGGAAGGTTAGTTGGCTGATTTGCACCTGAAGAATCTTGTTGAAACCAAGCCCAGGGCGGAGGAGTGCTGTTGGACTGATGCGTTGTGAATGCCTAATGGGTTGGAGGGAGTTGTTGGGCTAAAGCTTGCAGATTAGGTTGTTTTTGTTGTTGCACTTGATTACCGGCCCACAAAGGCTGTTGAGGGACGAAGTTAAGCTACTGAGGGGGTCTTGGCAGCAAGCCTTGTCCTATTTGCAATGGGTACCATCCGAATCCCCAACCATGAGGAGCCTGGAGAGTTTGACATGTCGAGTGTGACCAACAACCACCATCACGACTGTTGCGACCTCTCCCCCTGCCACCGTTTCGACCACCATGGTGATTAAATCCTCCACGAGTGGTATTTTGAGATGAGTTATGTTTTTCACCAACCAAGACAGTAGGCAATGAAGGAGTGACATATGGAGTGAGCGAGTGATCAAGTTGTTTGATTCGGTGTTCTTGAGCCATAAGCATGGATCGAGTTTCCAGAAAACTCGGAAGGGGCTTGCTGTGGCGTATGATAGTAGCAACACTCTTAAACTTTGGGTTTAACCCATTGATAGCATACATAACAAGATTTTTTTCACGCACAAGAGAGTCAATATCCTCAATCATATCAACAATAGACTTGAGACGAGTGCAGTAAGAAGAAACATCAGATTCACCTTGATTGATCGTGCGAAGTTCATTATCAAGTTGGATAATTTTTGCATCTTTGTTGATGCGAAACAGGTATTCAAGGTCTTGCCACATCTCATGAGCTGAGCTTTGTTTCCTGAGTACCATATGAAGTAATGATTCAGAGATAGTACAAAACATCAACATTTGCACGATGTTATCAATCCTCTCCCATTCATCCGTGACAGCAATAGTTTTTTCAGTTGGGGCTTTTAGATGATCAGCCATCCCAAAACCGATGCAGTGAGTCTAAAACAGCTTTTGCCATGCATCATAGTTAAGTTTTTCTAGATCAAGAATGATGGGTATGGAGGCTTTGATGTTGGATATGCCATAAAGTTTTTCTGAGGTGATATTGGTATTGGATGTCGATGATTGCACCAAGAAGAGAAGGGAGATCGACACAGAAGACAAAAAAATAATAATGAAATGAGAAGGGATTTTGTGCCAAGGAGGAAGCGGCGTCTAGGGTGAGAGAAATCAGGAGAGCTCTGATACCAAGTTGAGTTTATTATTTCCCATGAAATTACCCTTCTCATTAAATCAATATATATATATATATATATATATATATATATATATATATATATATATATATATATATATATATATATATATATAATAGAATACAAATACATGGGCCGTTTACAAAGAATACGGGCCTGGAAAATACAATCTAATACAGATATATATTAACACAAACTTTGTTGGAGAAGCACATACTTCAAAGATAATAAATAACAACAAGAAAAAGAAGCATGGATCCAAAAAATCTTCTAAAGATGGCAAAAACCATGGCCCAAACAAGAAGAATCCGGGTCCTTGCTATGTTTGTGGCAGAACTAGACATAAGGCCAATGGTTGCAAATTTAGGAAGGGTCAAGGAGGCAATTTTAGAGGAAACAATTGAAACAATGGTGGAAATTTTGGTGGAGGAACTTCTGGTCAAACCAACATGGTTGAATCACCAAATTAGTTTGTTGTAATGATTCAAACCAACATGGTTAGTAATACTAATGCAATAATGGGCACTACTATCCCCTCTTCTATGTGTATGCATGATCCTTTATTTTTATGGCATTCTCGATTGGGACATGCCAATTTCGTTCTATTCAAAGAATGACAAAACTGGGCATGTTACAAAAATGTTCATTAGAAAAAATTATGAAATGCGAGGTTTGCGTAGAATCGAAATTTTGTCAACACCCTCATAAATCAATAGAAAAATCTAATGACATTCTTGGTTTAATCCACTATGATTTATATGATTTTAGAGCAACACCTAAAAGATGAGGAAAGAATTATTATATGTCTTTTATAGATGATTGCAACAAGTATTGTTATATTTTTTTTGTTAAATACCAAAGATAAAGCCTTGACCTCTTTTAAGAACTATAAGGCTGAAGTTTAAAATCAACTTGACAAAAAGATCAAAATTTTAAGGTCGGACCGAGGAGGAGAATATGAGTCTGAAGACTTTGCTGATTTTTGTTCTTTATATGGTATTACACATCAAAAAACTGCTCCATATACTCCTTAACAGAATGAAGTGGTGAAAGGAAGAAAAGAACATTGAAAAACATGATTAATTAAATGTTAATCACTTCTAGAGCACCACATAATATGTAGGGAGAAGCATGTCTTGCAACAAATTCAATACTTAATAGAATTCCTCAAAAAAAGAGTGATAAATCTTCCCAGGAGGACCAACCTTGGACCAAAAATCATAGATTGTATCTATCTTGGACCTGCCATGAATAGTGCAGTCTATAGGTTTCTTTTCTACAAATCACATGTTGATGATATCCATAACAATACCATGGAATCAACAGAGGTTGAATTATTTGAAAATGTATTTCCTTACAAGGATAAAGGGAAAAGGGTTTCATGCTCAAGGAAAAGACCTCTAGATTATGGACTGAATGAAACCATTGTTGACAAAAGTTTACAGACAAATGAAGAGAGTTCTTCCAAGGTTCAAGAAGAGAACTTAGAACCTAGAAAAAGCAAATTGGAAAAAATAGCCAAAAATTTTAGACCTCATTACATAACATTTGTAGTGAATAATGAATCCCAAACATATAAGGAAGTTATGGATACAGTTTGGTTTTATCCAGTAATCGAATCTTTAAAAGATGACCTACCTTTCTACAACTTAGGTCATCTGGAGTACTCCCAACACTAAGGGCGAGAGTTTCCTCCAAATCACCATCAATAATCAACACCACACCACATTAACAATGATGTGGTCTCCACAAAACATCGAAAGAGAAAGAAAAACAAGAAATGAAGAGAGGCACAAGAGCCATATATTCTGTTGAAAGATATGGTGCAGACCACATAAAGCCACACAGTGTGGCTCTAATTCATCGCTCCACTGGAGGTAGGCTAGTGTGCACATCTTGGCTATCCGCCGCCTCACCACCATGTGTATGGCATTGTGAGTACTCGTTCTGACTTTAATGTATATGTATCATATGAGTTTTTAACTTTTAATAAGTCATTGTTATATGAAAAATACAAAATTTTGATTGTTATATATACATTTGTGATTTACTTAAATCATTATCATAAATATCGAAAATATAAATTAAATTTTATTAATATAAACTTTATTTAATAACTAAATCAATTATATAATTATAAACTTTTATCATAAACTATGATAATCCTTCCTTCTTTTCAGTTATATATTTACCAACAAAACTAAGTTTTTCTTTTAATAGAAATTTAAAAACCAATGTCTTAGAAAATTTAATCACTCTTTTTTAATTTAATTGTCATTATTTCAAAATATTTATACAATAATTTGCTATAGAAATCGATCGATAACAAAATGTCTAAAATAAAATTCAATAAACAACCTTTAAGACACGTATTGCATAAATTCTTGATCACATTCAAGGCCGGCCATGGTCTCGGGAGCTAATACCACCTCAAGATCAACACTGCCATCACCGTCACGACCTGGAAAAGCCGAAATCTTACCATCAAATTTATTAGCCTTACCGCTGCGAATCGCCATGGGCCGACCCCACCCGAAGTCATTGTTATACATTGGAAACCTAGGAGAACTTCCCATGGTTATCATAGCACCATCAAAGTTACCCAAAGGAAACAACTTTGGATTGTTTTCCCAATCCTTCACACCTCGGCGCACAGTAACATTATCATGTGCCACCACATTTTGGTGGAGCTGATTGGCTGCCCACGACAAGTCATGTGAAAGTAGGTCCCCAACGGAAGCAACGGTTGGGATGCTTTGGATCAAGTTACCGAAATAAAAGGGGTCCACCTTAGGATCTAATCGATGTCTACAGTTAACAGCCATCCTGAACGTCGTCGTTTTTGTGTCGTGGAAATTACGCGCGCGTGTTACAGAACGCCACAATTGAGCACAAAGTGATTGGAATGACGAAATTTCACTTTTGGGCTTTAACGTGCCGTTATGTTTTCCGTTACCGTCGTTATTCGCCTTCCCGTAAATCTCTGCGTCGTTCAGATCGGAGTTTTGGGGTTTCCATAACGGATTATTGGCTCTGAATTTCATCTTCAAGATTGATTCCCTGCTAAAGTGAATGATCCTCTCCCGTAGCGGCTCATCACCGGAAAACGTAGCAGCCGGTCCACCGTCGGGAAGTGGCAGGACCACCGGAGAGTTAAAAACATTTTCCCGGCAAAAATTCGGCGAGTTCGTTACTTTCATGGCTCCTTTCGAGATCTCAGCAAAAGTATTAAAAAAATTCCAGAAGGAAGTCCCGTCGACCAC
The DNA here is from genome assembly GCF_052849685.1 of Lactuca virosa. Lineage (NCBI taxonomy): Eukaryota > Viridiplantae > Streptophyta > Magnoliopsida > Asterales > Asteraceae > Lactuca > Lactuca virosa. The sequence goes on along the minus strand of NC_136430.1, from coordinate 399,801,585 downwards.
CGCGTGATTAACGGTGCACCCAATAAAAACCCCATCCCCAAGCTCTGTCACTTGCACGGCGGCGATTGGTTGATGGTGCCCGGCGTAACTCAAGGTCTTGTCAAAAGCAAAGAAAGTCTTGAAGCATGGGTGAACGTCGCAATTGGGGAGTAGAATTTGATGGGTGAAGAGATGGGTAGCGGTGGAATGAACGAACTCCACACCGGAATCGTTGCAGATAATGTTGACATGCCCTTTGTCGTCGGTGGAGAGGCGGCCGGCGAGGGCCGGGAAATGAGAGAGGGTTTTAGAGAGAGAAAGTTTGAGGAGGGGAATTAGGTGGTGGGGAGGCAAAGGAGGTTGAGAGAGCAAGACACCCTTTTGGATGTATTGGCAAGAGAGCATGGGAAGATCAGAAACTGAGAGCTTCAAGGATTTGATTATGGAGTTTTTGTCTGGATGAATTTTGCATTTGGAGATTTTGGCAACTGAATCAGTTGCAGTTGTAGAAGAAGAAGACGAAGGCATAGTTTCTTTCAGTATCAAGTCAATGGATGTATGCACTTATAGACTTTGTAGTCGCTGTGAGTTTGTGGAAGAAGATATTAGATTTGATTTGGTATTTATAGGGATTCCAAACTTCAGTAAAATGTTATTCTAGGAAATAAAACTTTTACGACATTTTAGCATATTAATAAAGATTTTAAATTATTATTTTAGTAGTATTAATTTCTATATTCGTAATATACCATTTATCTATAAAATTGAAAAGAATATACCAAATTTTGATTTGTCAACTTACCTCCCACAATTTATCATATGACATGATATCCAACATAATAAATAAACGTAATTTTGTGAGCTTTTGTTTTATATAAGTGTTTTAAAGGATAATAACGGACAATAATAAATATCATTATTATAAGTGTTAAACGCGTTCTATTATTATTATTATTATTTTTTTTATCGATTTATGAAATGAAATAGTTATGCTGGTATGTTCTATATCTAGACTGATAGATATAATATTTTACTTGATAAATATATTTACCAAAAAAATAACATAATGTGCAAGTTATATAATGTAGTATTTTTTTTTTAATTTTCAATTTTTTTTTTTATTTTTTAAAGTTTCGGGTGGGGTTTTGAGGGTTGTTGAGGTTCATGAACCTTGGTAGGCAGGTTCCATGTTGGTTTTATGATATGATCAACCTTTTTTTCTTATACTACATTTTCTTAAAACTATCCACATTTGTTGTGTGTATTAAAAGAGCAAAATGACAAACATAAACATGATTTTGGCCTCAAATAACCAGACAACCCCGATTCAATAATTATCTATTTGCTTAAAAAACACATGTTTTGAATTTATTATCATTGGTTTTTTTTTTATTAAAACTTAGTATTAAGTTGTTTTTGGTATTTTTGCAAATGCTTTGTTGATGCTAGCCGACAAATTTGATTAAGGGTTAACATGTCTTTAGGACTTGATCTTAGTTTTTAGGATTTCATCTTTGCATGCATTTTGGATAGTATGGGTTAGGCCCTTTTTTGTTAAGTCATGAAGTGATAAATGTCAATAATGGATAATGATATTTGAACAAATATGTGATATTTGAACAAATATATGATATTTGAACAAATATAGTGTTGCTGATATAAACATTATTTCTTTTTTTACACTATTATCAAGAATATAAATAAATAACTATTTTAATCTCATATTTAATGATAACAAATAACAAGTTGACTACTTATTCGTTATAAATTTAAAGTGTACATTATCAAATTAAATAATTTTTAAATGTAAAATAGATTTAAAAAAATGATATTTAACTTACATTAAACATTATTTTAAAATAAGTTCAATAATAAAATTAAATCAAAATATGTCTTACAATATATTATTTCTATATGCTTTCTGTATATACATATGAAGAACTGTAATTTTCTAACTTTGAGAGTTGAAAAGTAAATAAAGAGAAAAAAAATAGAACATGGAAAAAAAAAAGAGAATCAGTCATTAAGTTCTACTTTATTGTAATTTATTGGTTTTAAATTTGTATTTTTAATGAAATTTAAAAAGAAAGAAAGACATTATATGAATGTCGATTATTAAATTCTAACTTGTTTTAATTCATCGTTGTTCATTTTTTATATTTATTTTTTATTCTAACTTGTTTTAATTCATCGATGTTCATTCACTCATTTTTTATATGTTCATTTTAATTCATCGAGGTTTTAATTCTCACCAATAGCATAATTATAAACATATTTACACTCATTTAATAAAAATCAATCTTAAAGTTAATTAAAAGGTGAATGCAACAGAAGAATGAAGAAAATGAATGAAATTTGGAGTGATATTAAGGATTTCATTAGGTTTATGAGAGAGAGAGAGAGAGAGAGAGAGAGAGAGAGAGAGAGAGAGAGAGAGAGAGAGAGAGAGAGAGAGAGAGAGATTTTTGAACAACGATAAAAAAATCAGATTATTAAGGAAACATGATTGATTTAAAAGAAATATAATGCCTTGAAAAAAAAACACATCTCACATCATAAACACTATTCTTCTCCTCCTTCATGAAGGAAACATCAAAATTCATCTGAATATTTTACGTGTTGTTAATATTAACTTCATTAAGTTAAAAGAAACACACTTAACCTTCGATATTACATAGTGATAGGATTATTATTTAATTATTTTGGATTTAAGGTTCTTAAACATAAGATTTATTACTTTTATGTTTTAGGTTCTAAGATCTAAGTTGTAAATATTATTTGAAACATTGATTTCGGGCCCTACCCACAGCCGGCGCAAACGCCGTATAATCCGGTGGCCGGATGATTAATTCATCCTGTTCGTCCTCTTCCCAACATGGCGACTAGATGGAGGTCCTCTGATTCGTGGATTAAGGCTCGTCAATCAAAACCTACTTCTCAATCTCAATTCCATGACAAGGTTTGGCACCGTAACAGTCCCTCCATCTCTTCCTTCTACATTACTAATTTCCCAGACTATATAATCCCAAAAGATTTATGGAGTGTTTGTAATCGTATCGGAAAAGTCTCTGATATCTTCATATCTAAAAAGAGGTCGCGATTAGGAAAAAGGTTTGGCTTTGTTCGGTTCTTTGGGGTAACTAGTAACGATCATATAATCAAACAGCTTTGTGATATTTGGTTTGGTTATCATAAGTTATTTTCATCCTTCCCTAGAGACTCGAAATCAAAAAACTTGGAATCGAAAGCTCCAATTTCTCGTGGGATTCCGCCCAAAGCAGAGAAAATGGTCTCCCCGGATAATTCTTTTGCAAGTGTTGTTAAAGGATCGTCTATTGGTCACGATGATTGTGTCAAGACTCATGTTGATGACATATTAGTCCTTCCATCCGGTGACTTTATAGTTGAAAAGATAAAACGTGCTTGTTTGGTTAATGTTAGATACTTCTCTACGTTGCCAAATATTCGTATGCTTTGTTATGATGAGGGCTTTGATGATTTTGATCTAAGATATGTTGGTGGGTATTAGGTCATGTTTGAATTCAAAGTGAAAGAGGCTTGTAAAAATTTCATGTCTAATGATGGATTGAACCATTGGTTTGTGGAAAAACGAGAATGGGATAAGAGTTTTATTCCTCTTAAACGACTTGTATGGATAGATATTGAAGGAGTTCCTCTACGTGCATGGAGCAAAGATGCTTTTAGACGAATTATTGCAAAGTGGGGATATATTGCCTATCTTGAAGACGATCTTGGTGAAGATATTTATAAGAATCGGGTTTGTATTTTGACCACATTCCAAGGAATCATCTCGGAAGAGGTTAAGATTAAGGTTGATGATTTGATTTTTACTATTCGCATCAAAGAAGCTTCGGGATGGGAACCTTCCTTCTCCTTCGATTTTCCAAAGTCTGTCATGGAAAACCGTGAAGCACAAGGTCCGTTTGAAGAAGAGGAAGATCTCCACTCAAATCATGATAATAATGAAGTTTTCGAGGACCCATTTAGTATTTATGAAATGATGGATAAAATGGATAAAGAAGGTGATTTTATCAAATTGAATCAATCTCACAAAGGTGGTACTTTTAAAAGTGGAATGTGTTGATTCCTGTGAAGTTGAAAATGCCAAAATTGGTAAAGGCCCCATGCAAAATTCTGCCACAACAAAGAAGACTCAAAAGGAAAATGCTACAGTGCCCACCCCCGCAGATGAAAATAATTCAGAAAAAGCCCCTGCTTTTGTGAAAAGTCTAGAAACAGCCCCTACTGTTACCGCCGATGCTGGTGGCTCATGTGGCGCAGTTCCGGCTGCCTGTTCTATTCCGGATAACTCAACCTCTTCTCACACGGCTGTAAATCAGAAGTTTAAGGGTCCGAGATGTATCTTGTTGGTTTTTCTGGCGGATACGGTAGAATGTCGGGTGTGGAATCCTCAGATGAATCTCTTTCTCATCCCCCGGGTGTTTCCAATCATGGGCAACATGGTGGTTCTTCCGATGGGCCGAGTACAAATAATGGATTCCTAAATGAAATCCAAAAAACTTTGGAGATGGGTAGATCTTTGGGTTACAACATGGAAGAGTGCTTCGATCGGATAAAAGAAATTGTTCATGGTCACGAGAAAAATCGAGTAGAGATATGAATTGCATCTTTATTAATATTCAAGGAGCGGGTAGTAGAGACAAGCAGGTTTGGATTAGATCTATTTGCCATAAGCATAAGGTCAATTTTTTATCCATCTATGAATCGAAGTTGTATAGTGTGGATCTCAGTGTGGTCGGTTCTTTTTGGGGAACTTCTTCTTACTCTTTTGTGCTTTCTCCCTCTCGTGGTGCTTCGAGTGGTATCATCGCCATTTGGGATACCGATGTTATTTCTCATAATAACATTGTCATTTCAGATTTTTTTGTCATTGTGGAGGCGACTTGGAGGAATTCGGGCCTAAATATTATGTTTATTTCTGTTTATGCTCCTCAAGATGCGGATAGTAAACGAGACCTTTGGGTCCAACTCCTTCAACTGATCTTGAACTTCTCTGGTGAATGTATTATTATGGGAGATTTTAATGTCGTCAGAGATGAATCGGAAAGATTGGGTTCCCAATTTAATGCGACGACTGCTAATTTGTTCAACAATTTTATTGAGTAGGCTGCCTTGCTTGATATTCCTTTGGGAGGGCCTAGGTACACTTGGAGCAATAAGTGGGGATCAAAATTTAGTAATCTGGATAGATTCTTGGTTACAAATGGTATTCTTGGGCATTTTCCTCATCTTTCTGGTATGGTCTTAGAGAAAAAAATCCCGGATCATCGCCCTATTCTTCTTTCGGAGCATATTTGCGATTATGGCCCTTCCCCATTTAGGGTGTTCCATTCTTGGTTTGATATGGATGGTTTCGATAGTTTGGTGAGGACCTCTTGGGCTCAGGTTGTGGATGTTAATAATCCATGGGTTATATTTAAGAAAAAATTGCAAAATCTTAAATATAACATTAAATTGTGGAATGCTTCTTATCGTACTTGGTTGGGGTCCAAAAGAATAGATTTAGAGGTGAATCTTGAATCCATTGATGCTCGGTTAATGGACAATGAAGATTCGGCGATTTTGCGTGAACAACGAGTCTCAATCCAGAAGGAGATGAATGAGTTAGATCATATTGCCAATATTGATCTAGCCCAGAAGGTGAAAATTCATTGGGGGTATTGATGGGGATAAGAATTAGAATTACTTCCATGGTCTTGTTAATCGTAAGAGGCGTCAAGTGACTATCCGTGGAGTGTATAGTGATGGAATTTGGGTGGATTATCTAAGGCGGGTGAAGGATGAATTTCAGAATTATTATCAGTCTTTGTTTTCTCGCCAAAAAGGAAACAAACCTAAGACTGATTCAACCTTTTTTTTTTTCCTTTTTGGAGTCTCAGTTGCATTCCATTCAGGCTCCTTTTACTATGGATGAAATCAAAAGAGCTGTGTGGGATTGTGGTTCTTCTAAAGTTTCGGGTCCAGATGGTTTTACTTTTGGCTTCATAAAGAGATACTGAGACATTCTTGAGGATGATTTAGTGGCTTCTGTTATGCACTTTCATTGTAATTCGTCTATCCCAAAAGGTTGCAATGCTTCTTTCTTTACTGTCATCCCTAAACTTAGAGACCCGAAGTCTGTTCGTGATTACAGACCTATTAGCTTAATTGGTTGCCAATATAAAATTATTGGTAAAATTTTAGCCAATAGGTTGGCGCTGGTTATTGGTTAGTCCGGAGCAGTCTGTTTTTATACAAGGTAGACAGATTTTAGATGGTCCTTTCCTCCTTAATGAAGTTGTCTCGTGGTGTAAAGCTTCTAAAATTCCTCTTCTGATTTTTAAAGTGGATTTTGAGAAAGCTTTTGATTCTCTTTCATGGGATTATCTCGTTGAAATTATGAGTATTATGGGTTTCATATCTAAGTGGTGCGGGTGGATCATGGAGATGTTGAGGACTGCTAGAGCCTCGGTTCTGGTTAACGGGTCTCCTACTCAGGAATTCAAGATTCAAAGAGGATTATGCCAGGGAGATCCTCTTTCTCCTTTTCTGTTCATTTCGGATACGGAAGGTCTTCATGTGGCGCTTCATAGAGCCCGATTGGCTGGTGTCTTTAGGTGATGGTCTTTACTACACTAAGGCTAGATCCGGACTAATCCTAGCCTATTCTTATGAAGGAAGGTGAGCATGAAGCAACGGCTAGATCCTCACAGTAGGTGTTTCTATTGGTGATATAGAAATATCTCATCTTTTTTATGCTTATGATGTTGTTATTCTCTCGGCTTGGAGTCTGGACGATGCTTCTCATATTATCTGTATCCTTAGATATTTCTTTCTTGCTTCGGGTCTCAAATGTGACATCCCCATTTGCACGGCCAGAAAAGACCGATTTGTTTATGCTTCATTTTTAAAATCAGAGTATACTTTTATAGAAAAGTGTTGCAGAATTTTGTTCCCAGAAAACATGATAAGTATGTTATCAAAACATTTTCCGAAGAAATGTATTTTATTCATTTTAAAATTTTGGGATGTCAACGTCAATACAGAAACATAAGCATAAACAGAACTTACATTCATTTACACTAGTGATCTACATCTCTTTAATCTCTCAGTGTATTGTAGCTTTATATCGACACCTGTAATACAATAAACTGAGTGGGTCAGGTTGGGAAACCTGGTGAGTACATAGGGATTTCAATCCCACAATGTTATATCATATATATATATATATATATATATATATATATATATATATAATATATTAGAACTCACAAAATATACAATTTCACCATCTATAAGCAACTTTACCCCACCCCGTCGGTCCTCACAACGAGACGATCCATACTCTAAAGTTAACCTCTTTACCTAATCCATACTCCCAGATCCAAAATTTACCTCTTTACCTAATCCATACTCCTGGATCTAAAAGTTACCTATTTACCTAATCCATACTCCCGAATCTAAAAGTTACCTCTTTACCTAATCCATGTTCCCGGATCTAAAAGTTACATCTTTACCTAATCCATACTCCCGGATCAGATAAGTCTGATCCATACTCCTGGATCTGAAATTACCTTCTTACCTAATCCATACTCTCGGATCGGGTATGTCTGATCCTTACTCCCGGATCTAAAATTTACCTCTTTACCTAATCCATGCTCTCGGATCGGGTATGTCTGATCCATACTCCCAGATCTAAAAACACATAACTATGTCCTAACCATACTCCCGGACTAAGGACAGCTGACTAAGTCTAATCCATACTCTCAGATAGATGTCAAGTCTTAAAGTTATTCCCTCCTTGTATATCTCATTTGTACTCACAAGGACATACTACCCAATATCCCTCTTAATTTATTTAGGTCTACTCTGTATCCTAAATCATCATATATTCATCAGATATGCTCTTAACACGTATTTCAGGCACTATCAAAACCAACTATTTCATCTACCCATGCTCTACCCAACATATTCGTAGATATAAAATACATATACAATTCAGATCTGAAGAAAAAAAAAGGTTTAGATCTGAAAAGAAATTACATATACGGTTCAGATTTGAGGGAAAGGTCTAGATCTGAAAAAAAAAATACATCTAGAGCCTAGATCTGAAGAAAAATGTTCAGATCTGAAAACAAATACATCTACAGTCTAGATCTGAAGAAAAAAGTTCAGATCTGAAAACAAAATACATCTACGGTTTAGATTTGAAAAACAAAGAAGTTTAAATCTTTCATCTAGCACAGATCTCAAGTAAACAGATAATATGCACACATAAACTCTTTAACAAATATTTAATTCTTTAACAGATATTAATACTTTTATTAAAATCATGTTCATGGTAGGGACTATGCACTCACCTGATAAGAAGTGATTCGGACAACACTTCGCTTCTTAAAACAATCTTCTTTGACGAAACCGGGAGGTTTCCTTGAAAACCGGGCTCTACGCAGGCAGAGTTTCAAACCGAAAAACTCTTTTTCTCAGAGACTCCGGGAACTCCGGGGCTTTCTTCAAGTGCTAGGGAAGTTTCCTAGGCTTTTGGGGATGTTTTGGGAGGTTTAGAGAGTAAGTAGAGAGGGAAAGAAAGGGTAAAAAGTGTGAGAAACGAAGGGGCTCTCGGGTGGTATTTATAGGCTGGAAAAGGCTCCAACTCGTCGAGTTTCTGGCCCAACTCGTCGAGTTTCTGAACCCCAACTCGTCGAGTTGGTGCCACGTTTCGTCATCAGATTGCGCAATGTCACCCATTTCGCTGCAGCACCCTGCCGACTTCTAAACCTCGTAACTTTCTCATAAGAGCTTCGTTTTTTACGTTCTTTATATCCACGTGTAGGTGGGAACATTCTCTACAACTTTCCTTTAGACTCCATCCGCTAATTCTCGACCAGTTTTAAATTTAACAGTATGAGAAGATTACACTGCTAAACGACCGTGTAGAATTCATAACTTCTACATACAGACTCCGTTTTCGACTGTCTTTTTATCGTTGAGCATCTATTAATGAGATCTTCAATTCTCATTTAGGTTGTATCGGCTAAAAATTGCTCAATCGGAAATTCGAACTCCGGGCTGCACACTACTGTGCCGAAACTTGGAAAATTCATAACTTCCTCATACGAAGTCAGATTTAGACGTTCTTTCTATGTACGCTCTCGGTTTAGCGAACACTACAACTTTCTTTTAGATTGCTAAGGCTAAAAAGTCTTATATCATAAATTCACTATTTACGTCACGTAATGTCGTGTCGGTTCTGTCGCGAAACTTCGACATACCATAACTTCTTCGTTACAACTCGGATTTCGGCGTTCTTTATATGCACGGAACCCTTGTGACATATACTCCATCTTAGTTAAGATTATTTATTCTAAATAACCTTCTATCAAAAAGTCATTTTCGCCACTTATTGTGTCTTAATTGACTAGCTCGGATCTGCGGGCGTTACATCAAATCAACTTGCTTAAATGTAGATTGATCGGTGTGGGAATACCTTCTTCCCAGGTGGCGGATATGGCTAACTTCATGGGTTGTGTTTCTCAGTCTCTTCCTTTGATTCATCTTGGGGTTCCGGTAGGGCAAAACATGAACCGGGTGAATTCATGGTCTCCTATTATGGACATATTTCGTAACAGGCTTGCAAATTGGAAGGCCAAAAGTCTCTCTTTTGGTGGTCGGCTTACTCTCATCAAATCCGTGTTGGGCTCTTTCGGTAGCTATTACTTTTCGATGTTCTCGGCTCCGGTTACAGTTATTCGTTAATTGGAATCTTTGAGTGCTAGATTTTTTTTGGGGTGTCGATCTTGATGATGGAAGGATGCATTGGATAAGGTGGAATAAAATTATGGATTCAAAAGGAGTGTGGGGTCTTGGATTTGGTAGTCTTTTTGCTTTTAATAGATCTATGATGTTTAAGTGGCGGTGGAAATTTTTCCATCATTCTGATCTTTTGTGGGTGCGGGTCGTCAAAACCATTTACGAGGCTGATGGTGGTCTTTCTTCACTTTCTCAACATGGCTCTTCTTCGGGGATCTGGAATAATCTTATTTGTATGCTTGTTAATCTTACAGAACATGGAGTTGATCTTCTTTCTTTATGCCCCATTAGGGTTGGAGATGGTGCTGCTTCGAGTTTTTGGCATGACAAATGGTTACTTGACAACCCTCTTGCTACTTCTTTTCATAAAATCTACGCTTTGGATAACCATAAATCCGCTACTGTTAGAGATCGAGTTAGTATTGGTAGGGACCCGGGAAATCTTCGTCGTATGACTAGGGGAGGGATAGAGAAAAGTCAATGGGCTGTTTTTCTAGAGACTGCGCAAAACCATCACTTGGAGGATAGGAAGGACATATTGGGTTGGATAGCTGATACCTCAGACGTTTTTTCTGTTTCTGCAGCTCGCTCTATTATTGATTCTAGCTTACTTCTAGTCAGTGGTGCTGAGACCAGGTGGAATAATTGGGTTCCTATTAAGCTTAATATTCTTACTTGGAGGATCAGATTGGAGAGTATTCCGACTAGAGAGAAATTATCATACCGCAGGGTTGAGGTGGAGTCAATTTTATGTCCGGTATGCCACACATCTGTTGAAACCCTTGATCATATTTTGACAAGTTATAGGGAGCTGATTGATATATGGAGCAAGATTGCAATTTGGTGGGATGTTCAACTAGTTGAGCATCTTACGGTTTCTGATATCCTTTCATGGTCCGATTCCCTTCAATTGAGAGACGGTCAACGCAAGGCTTTTGATGCAATAGTGATATCAACCTTTTGGTGCCTTTGGAGTTTTCAAAATTCCATCATTTTTGCAACGGTGTTGCCTAGGAAATCTCTTATTTTTGATGATATTGTTGAAATGACATTTTTTTTTGGATTTTCAATAGGTGTAGAAAAGCTAAGCTTGTTTGGACTGCTTGACTCTATAATTCTGCTATAGCTTCTATTATGTTGTAATGTTTCTTTTTCTAGTTTCTTGCTAGTTTTTAATAAAATCTTCCGCCATTCCAAAAAAAAATTATTATTTGAAATGGATTTTGGTATATATGAAGTCTTGGTTAGTATAAGGAGTAATTAGGATCCCTTATGAACGAAGCATGCCATAAGATGATTAGAATACTTTAAGTTGTATATGTAAGATACGTTTTAGGTTTTTATACCTAATGATGTTTCATATATATATATATATATATATATATATATATATATATATATATATATATATATATATATATATATATATATATATATATATATAATCCGGATCAAATAAGAACAAATTTTTTGTACGAAGTTAAAACGTTTTTATGTGAATATTATTTTAGCAAACCAAAAAAACAAATCATTATATGAATAAAAACTAACACGATTCACAAAAAAATAAAAATTACTGAAAAAACACATCCGTGAATCATTTTTTAGTAAATCAAGCAAAAATTCACTTTACGGACAATTTTAATGAATAATAACAAAATCATCATTAAAAAAGTCATCAAGACGTTTTTTTTATAAATCATATTATTTTTTATTCATCTAATGATTGATTTTTTTGTTCCATTGAAAACATATGCATATTAACAATTTATTCTCTTCCTACCAAAAACTTCATTTTGGTGTATATATATATATATATATATATATATATATATATATATATATATATATATATATATATATATATATATATATATATATAGGTGGAGATCTGTTGAGAACTAATAGTTTAATGTGAATCTGAAAACTAAAAACGAAACGTTAGATTAAAAAATGTTCATTAACGGCATGATTGTCATTGTAATTTTGTATTTTTTAAAACATTAATAATTATTCTTAAAAACTAGAATAAAAAATAAATTTTTTAGATTTAATAAAATTATTAAGTAATATTCGTAAATAATCATAAAAATAAATTTTATTTAATAATTTATAAACATTATAGTACAATTATTTGTCGATACAAGGTAAAATATAAAAAAAAAAATTCTATAAACTTTTTCAAAGTGTCTTCATTTCATTATGCCCAAATTGCAATATTTTTTTAAATTTATCCTTTTTCATATCTTCAAAATTATCGACAAATTATTTCACACCTACATGAACATTAAAAAAATAATTAACAAAGAACACTCACACAAAATGCATGTGTGCATATAGACGTATGCACATATGCATATTGACATATGTCGATATGAACATGATATAATCGCATGTGAATCTTTCATGATATAATCACAAGTGAATATCACATGATATAATCATATATGAATCTTACATGATATAATCACATGTGAATATTACATGATATATATATATATATATATATATATATATATATATATATATATATATTTATTTATTTATATTTATATTTAAATCATGTAATATTCACATGTGATTATATCATGTAAGATTCACATATGATTATATCATGTGATATTCACTTGTGATTATATCATGAAAGATTCACATGTGATTAGATACTGAAAGATTCACATATGATATTCACATTTGATTATATTATTAAAGATTCACATGTGATTATATAATAAAAGATTCACATGTGATTATATCATGTAATATTCGCATGTGATTTTATCATGAAAGATTAAACTGTGAAATTCACATGTGATTATATCATATGATATTCACATGTGATTTTTTCATGAAAAATTCAAATGTGAAATCACATGTTATTATATCATTTATGATTCATCTGTGACTATATAATGAAATATTCACAAGCGAAACTTACAAGATTCACATGTGATTATATCATGTAAGATTCACATATGATTATATCATGTGATATTTACATGTAATTATATTCACATGTGATTATATCATGAAAGATTCACATGTGATTATATCATGTGCATATCGACATATGTATACATCATGTAATATTCACATGTGATTATATCTCAAAAGATTCACATATGATATTCACATGTGATTATATCGTTTAAGATTCACATGTGATTATATGTTGAAAGATTCATATGGATTATAACATGTAAGATTTTTATAATGTAATATTCACATATGATTTTTTCATGAAAGATTCAACTATGAAATTCACATGTGATTATATCATATGTTATTTACATGTGATTTTATCATGAAAGATTCAAATATGAATTTCACATGAAAGATTCAAATGATATTTTTATATACCGGATTTATCGCTAAACATATACCATACACTAGTTTTTATAATTACACCCTACTTTTTTTTAATTAAAATTTAAAAATAGAGTAAGTTCATGTAAGGCCGAACCTTATAATCTGATGAGTCAAATACACGCCGACCATCAGCTCCAGCGCTAATGTTAGCGTATGAACCTTACCAGCATCAACATGTGTTCACTAGTAGTAGTGTATTTACTTTATATTCTATAATTATAGTAATAGTAGTTGTCGGTTAAATGTTCCTTAATCTCAGTGATTAGGATCAATATGTTTACTTAGATTAGAATCAATCCCATAACTGTCGGGATTGATTGTTACTAGTGTTACTATATATTTGTGTAATCGGTTTGTGCTAAATGGTAACCCTAAACGTCGCTTTATGTTGATTCTCTTCGCGAGGATCACTTCTTAGTGAAAACATGTAACACTCGATTCAAGGTACTTTTCATTTTTGACCCTTGGTATGTAAATATTTTGCAGATTTGGTCCCTATGGGGCAGTTTTGCCATTTTCGAAAATTTGGGAGTACGCAGGGCGTACACACCCAGGGGACAAACCCTAAATTTTAGGTTTTGGACCCTATTTAAACAACATTATGACCCATGATCCTCTCATTTCTTAGCGTCCATAGCCCATTGAGTCCTATTTCGAAACCCTAGCCCCTTTTAAGGAGATTTGACCCTCTTGTGTGTGTTGGTGAGATTTGAGGAAGAAGAGATTGGAAGAAGGATCCTCGATCAAAGGAGAACTTGTAGATCCATATTTCATACATCATTTCTAGCTTCATTGAGGTATAAAGCTTGGAACTTGCTCCTTATATGCTTAGATCTAGTATTTATGAAGTTTTGGTCCCTTTTTGGTCCTATGATGAGATCTAGTGGATTTGTTCCACTCCCGAAGTTAAGAGTTGATTCTCTTGATGTTTCTGAGGTCCCTAGTCCATAAAGTTAGCATCTTGATGGTTGTGGATCAACCATGCATGTGTTTAGGTCCATTTGGTGAAAGTAGAATGCTAAAGTAAGGTATGGGGTCTTTTGAGCCATACAAAGGCTCTAAGTTCATGACTTTATGGATTAAGACGTTCTACAAGACTTAGATCTGAAGTTGGAAGAAAAGGTATTAAGGGAATAAGACCCTAAGTTGGATTTTGGGACTCTGGCCAGAATGCCGGGCATACTCCATAGTACGCTGCATGTACTGGGTTAGCATGCCGTATGTTTGGGTCAACGCGCAGACACGGTGCATACGAAGAGTATGTAGGGCGTACGCTGTGATTGGGCTTCTTTTGCTTTGGGCCTTCTTTTGGACTTGGACTCCCTTTAGACTTTGGGCCTTAGCTAGATTTTGGGCCTTGTATTTGTTGGGTCATAGTTGGACCTTAGGTTTATGGGATGGGCCATTTTTAGGCCTCAGACCACTATAGGGTTATTGGGCCAAGCTAGTTGGGCCCAATAAGGGAAAAGATAAAATAATCTTTTATCCTAGAGGCTGAGGGTGTTAGGTCGGGGACCCCGATTATGAATTTTGACCTAATTATTAATTAGGGTATTGTTTGATTTTTTAGCGCGGGGATTTTCTGGATCAGCAGTCCGAACATTTATCTGATTTTCAGCAGTTTGAGGTGAGTCTCCTCACTATGCTTGGCAGGTTGAAGGCACCAATGCCGGTCCATGATTTATTATGATTAGGATGCTAGTTGTCTGCATGACTCTTGCATGAGCAGTATGTGATATGTATACCGAGTTGAGCCTGATGAGTGTATTGTATGTTATTTATCTTAGTGATTCTTGCATGTATTTTATGTATCTGTACGAATGTCGGGCGAGGCCCGATGTCAGGCAGGGCTCAATGGTTGTTGGGCATGGCCCATTGTATGTTTGATATGTATGGTATGAGGTATTTTGTGGAAATCACTAAGCATCATGCTTATGGTTTTTAGTTTATGTTTCATGTACTTCCGGATCGAAGGGGAAGAGCTCGGCATGATCTTATCGCACACACCACGACTTTCGTTTATTTGACTCTGATGTATTGAGATGATTGACTGACTCTGATTTTATTTTATGGTTTTATGAATATGATTTGGATAATGGTTTTATTATTATTAAAATGAAATTTTTTTTCTTAAATTTTGGGACGTTACAAAACATCTTTGTGGTATCCTTGTTCTTATTTCTTTCTTGTTTGTACTCAATCAAACGAACCTTCAAGTGGTATCAGAGCAGGTTTTCTGATACATTTAAGATATCATGTCTTCCCCATCTCAATACTATCCTAAATCCTCAACAATAAATAAAATTCCATTGTTCTATGAAAATAACTTTGGTATGTGGAAGACAAGATCCCTGGTTGTTCTTGAAACTATGGACTATGGCATGCTCAACATTGTCAATAACGGTCCACACATTACCATGTATCAACTTATGGTCGATAATGCACCTACTGGTGGATTAAAGCCAAAACCAAAGACAAACTATGATGAAGAAGACAAAAGACTCATCAGCCTAGATGTAAAAGCAAGGGATGCCATTGGAAACTCTCTTCCTTGACACATTTATCATATGTTAAAGAATTGTGAATCTGCACACGAAATGATGGAGACACTGACAGTTGCCTAAGAAGGAAATGTAGAAGTTCAAGCAACTCAAATCAACAACTTGAATCGGAGATATGAGCACTTATTTGCTAAACAAGGTGAGACTCTAACTCAAACCTTTAACATGTTTAACTGTTTGGTTAATGATATGCGCAGATTGGTCACTACTAAACACATATCTTAGCTGGTGTTAAAATTCTTGGATTCCTTGGGCAAAAGCTGGGAACATCACACTGATCTTCTCAAGAACACCGAGAAGATCTAGACCATGGATCTAAACTCTCTCTTTGGAAATCTGCGTAACTAGAAGAAAACAAAGCTCTTCGAAAAGACATCATAAAAGACTCCAACAAGGAAAAATTTGTCGCCTTGTTATCTAGAAAGGAGATATTTGTCAATGACTCTGAAACATCAGATCATGATGAAACTCCTGATAATGTTTGCTCAGATGAGTTAATCGCTAGCGCTGCACTCGTTGTCAAACGCTATGAAGAAAGCAGGTTGAGTGGGCGTAAAAGGTTTCAGTCTAAAGGAAGCAGTTCATCAGCGAGAAAGAATGTCGCTGACAAAAAATATGATCGAAAGTGCTTCAACTATGGAAGCACTGATCTCTTTTCCAGGGAGTGCAAAGCAAAGAAAGCATCACAAGCCTCAGAAAGTTATGAGGTGATGTACAAGAAGTTGTTGGCTCATATGAAGAAAGAAAATATTTCTCTTCCAAAATCACTTGCTGCTAAACAAGAGAAAACTGAAGAATGGGTTGATGAAGAAGAGTCTTCGGAAGATGAGGAGACAAAAGGGAAGTGTCTAATGGTTCGCATAGATGATTCTCACATTAAGGAGTCAAATGGAAGTTCTAGTACTTTTGACGCTGATCTTTCTCAAGCCGCCAGGGACTCAAAGATGCAAGACTGGGACTCATCTTCCATGTATCAGGTTAAGAAATTTATTAATTACTCTTCTAATGAAAAATTTGATATGTTTGAATATTTGCGTCTTGATCTGAAAAATATAACTCTGAAAAGATCATACTTAAATTAAAGATTAAGATTTTAAAGGAGAAACTGATTGCCACTGAAAACTCTCTCTTACAGTTGAATAAAGAATTTAAAAATTTGTCTTTATCAAACAAATTCTTCTTCACTGAAAAGGAAACCTCTGATGAGCTTGCCAAAAAGTTACAACGTATAGTTTACAATTAGGCACATTCAAATTTCAAGTTAAACAAAATACTAAACATTCAAATCCTTGATCATTATGAGAAAATTCTTTGTAGTAATATTGATGACGCTGTGAAAATACTTGAACATATTGAATCTAAACAAAACTTTGACACTGCCTGTGATCTTGAAAAGGACTTCAAAACTAAATTTTTCAGTACCTTCTTTATAAATCAAAGTTTAATTGACAAACATTGTGTCACTGACTCAAATGGACACACTAATTGGAAATCTCACTTGTCCGTTCTTGATCCATCACAACATCCTTCAACTCCTGAATATGTGTTGCCCTCTACCAAAGTCTTGCTAAAATATTCATATTCGACTGGTGAATTTCACTTAGTGAATGAAATACTTCATGAATTTCCTCAATGCACTATAAGTGACATTGACACTGACTGTCTTTAAGACACTTCTAACACTGATATCTTCCAATTCATCAGCGTGTAATGACAGTGTAGCGTATCGAGTTCCAGGACAAAAGAAAGGGTTTTTAAATTAAATGAGTCGGAGTCCACTCACTGGAAGCCAATTTTTAAACGAAAAAATATTGGAATTAGGATATGCTATCGTTGTGGGGACCCTTCACACAATATCAACGAGTGCACATTTGATGAAAATGCAAAATGCATTGACAACATTTTAGTTCGAAATAACAAATGGGTCAAAAGGAAAATTCTCTAAACTGTCTTCCAATTGAATGCTATAATATTTTCCTTCCTAAGAGACCCATTGCAAAATGGGTCAGTGTGTGCTAATTCATGTATTAGTATTGCAAGGTCAAAAGCATATATGGCTCTTAGATAGTGGATGCTCACGACATATGACATGATTTAAGTCTTTCTTGAATGATTATTTGAAGAAAGATGGCCTTACAGTTATGTTTGGAGACAGTACCAAGGAAGAAATCAAAGGTTTTGGAAATTCCAAGTGCAAATCAATTGAGCTGAAGAATGTGTCTTTTGTCAAAGGTCTTCGGAACAATCTTATTTCAATCAATCATTTGTGTGTCATTGGCTATAAAGTTTTTCTCAGCAAGGAGAAGGAACAAGTTGTGGACTTAGGGTACTCTATCATGTTTAATTCCATCATGAAGAACAATGCTCACATATCTTATTGATCTTTTTGTTTGATAAACAATTGCTTCTTTATGTTTTCTTTTCTTTAATGGTTTCATTTGAATAATTTCAAAATCTTGGGATTTTTGCTTCAAGAAAAGTACAAAAAAATTTCTAGTTTTGCTTTTACCAAAGGAGTATACATGTTTTTGCTTACATTTCCTATATCTAATGTTTAAATAGTATGATTCTTCTCTTTTAATCTTCTAGTCTCAAGATCATCCGTCTCCTTCCTTTGAAGCTGACAAGTATCATTTCCTTAAAAAGAAAAGACTAGCTCGCCTAACCTTGCACTATATTTGTTTCAAGATCTTATCATTGAGCTCGGCTCTGCATCTTTTCTTCAGTGTTTGCATTCTTAAGTATGAAGATAATTGTTAGGGTGATTGACACCAGTTTGAAAAGAATTGTGTCTATTCATCTAGTTCTGGATGCTCTTCTTGCCCTCCCTTGAAGCCTATTTCTGTTGTAATGAGATCGGGTGAAGCTAGTGAGTATGGCACAGATAATTTCCCTTGTCGTTCTTACTGCTACACCAAACCCCATCTGAGATCCAGAGAACACATTGTCAAGACAATGTTCCATGTCCCTTATTTCTCGGTTCCCAATGCCTTGTTTCTGCGAGTCTCTTTCTGCTGGCATGCATAACTCGAAGGTTACAAAGATTGGAACCTTCTAACTCGTTGGTTACAAAGACTATGTTTTGTTGGACTTCTTTTGACTTTGATAAATATGGAGTTTGGAATCCATCTACAACACATCAAAGGTTGAAAACATTTCTCTCTAACTTCTGTATTTAAATCCTTATTTTTATGTGATGGGTTGTGTTTTAGTTATGTTGTTTTTATAGATGAAGGTTGTGGGGTAGATATGTTGCAATAATGAGTCATTAATGACCTTTCAATTCAAAGGATCCACCAAATCCAGTCTTTATGACTTTTCTGAAAAAGCTGCATTTTCTCCTCTTTTTGAATGATTCCTTGTTTGACTAATTCTTTTGTTTTATTTTTTATTTATTTTTGTCCTGTACCAATGAATTGAAAGTATGAAACTATTGAAAAAATTTGTCCCTAGAAGCATGTTGTTGTATGTGAAAAACCTCTCTAAGTATATCATCAACGAGACCATCTGTTGAGATGACATTGAGTCACCCATTCACACTGATCGTTATGTATTGACATATCTTTCAGCATGAGACTGCCTGGTCCACATCAAAAAAAATTTACAAGGCTTGGGTGGTTATTTTTTTTGGATAAATGTATCTTCACTGACCTTGTCCCTGGAAGCATGCTTGTCGTATACATCAAGTCTCATGTTCTGCTGAAACATTGAGCATTATCCAGTGGCTTACCATGATTGCATTGTCATCGGCGTAAGAGATACTTGTCAGGTCCTCTATTTACAAAGGGTTTCTTCAATTCTTATAAAAAAGAGCTTAATGATTCTTTTATATAATGTCATACACTGATAAAAGTTTGAAACTCTGTGCCGATGGTTAGGTTATGTACCGTAGACTATCGTACACACCAATCCTTTCGCACCCTATTTTTCTTCTTAAAAGTTTTATGAGTCAGTGTAAGATGCCAGACACTAATGAGAACTTGAAAAATCTATTCCGATGGGTATATCATGTACCGTGGTATATTACACGCACCTACCCACTATTTCCCTTTTTATTATAATAAAAGAAATCAATGATTTAGCGTATAAGACCATATGCCGATGAGACTTCGCAAAACTATGTCAATGATCTATAGTTGTGACGCACTTATCCACTCTTGCCTTTTTTTTCTAATAAAGAAGTCAACGATTTAGCGTATAGGACCATATACTGATGAGACTTCGCAAAAATATGTCAATGATCTATAGTATCACAATATACTATCAGGAGACATCACCAACCAATCCATTGTACTAATATTTTTGCTACAAATCTTGATACACTGACATCTTCCGTTGCAACTTGCGATATGCTGATTCATTTTGCTCAATATGTGATTCACTGTTTTTCAACGGTAATTCCTCAACGATAAATTTCTGATGAGGATAAGAATGTACACCGTTACCTTGGGATTTGATATTTTTACGACATTTCTCCATCCATAATGATTACGTGAAAGGTGGGGGGATTTTTGAATATAAATAGGAGTTTTCTCTCTCCTAGGTCACTTTCCTTTTCCCGGTCAAGAAAAATCCCGCAAAAACCCTCTTGGGTCATCTTCTTTCCTGCTTCAAGTTCTGCAACTTCAAGATTTCATCAATGGCTCCAGTTCTATTTGCCTTTGTTCCTGCTGAGAAGGTCGTCAAAGCCCCAAACAACCCAGAAACCCCAATTGTTGTTCAAGAAAAAAATGTCGCCTTCACTGATACCATTTCTCCTCGACATCAAAACTAGGGCATTGAAGACTTTGTGAATTATTTGAAAAGTTGTCCTCTGCGTTATTCTCTTAGGGATGCTCCTGAACCCTTCTTTCCAAAGAAGGTATGTGAGTTCTACTACTCATGTACCTATGATACAGATGATCAAACTATCTCCGGAACTGTTA
This sequence comes from Lactuca virosa, assembly GCF_052849685.1. Classification (NCBI taxonomy): domain Eukaryota; kingdom Viridiplantae; phylum Streptophyta; class Magnoliopsida; order Asterales; family Asteraceae; genus Lactuca; species Lactuca virosa. The sequence continues at coordinate 399,780,920 of NC_136430.1, read as the reverse complement.
GAGATGGTCGTTCTAGGGTTTATATTTGTATAGTCACAGTCAAACAGGTTCTTTGTCTTCCTTAAATGGCCATCTATGAGGAAGACCCTAGTGAAAACAGATGTCATTCGATTCTTCCTCAATTTGGTTATGATTCCTCTCGCCAGGGTAGTTGATATGTGCATATCTATACATATAATTTTACATCATATCTTAATATTTATAGTTATTTTTATTCCCTTTATATAACAAAAGGTACTTAATTTGTTGTATATTGTGTTGTAGGGGTAAAAGACATGCTTAGAGCGAAAAGGAAGCTGGAAGCTAGGAATTTGGATCAAGTCTTAAAATGAAGAAAAATATACTCTCCACGTCGTGTTGACATTCCCCGACGTGGTGTTTTGGACTGTCCCGATGGATCTAGAAGACTTGTTGGATACGAGATAACCATGAAGGCCACGACGTGGTGGACTTATCACGTCGTGGTGATTTGTTTTCGGGAAATTATAAATAGAAGCCATTCTACTCATAAATTGTAACTTTTGCTGGAAGCTACTGTCGATTTTTGAAGGCCAAGTATCCGTTTTGAAGCTTGGAATTGAGGAAGTCGATCATAGCTTGGGAATTGAGAGCATTAAGGCAATACAACCCTTATTTACAATTTTCTACTTTAGTTTAATCATGTTTGTGACAATGAATCTCGTTTTTCTGAGTTTGATTGCTGAAATCATGGGCTAAAACCCTATGACTTTCGTTTAGTGTAGGTTTGCTTGACTTTTTATGGCTTAATTTATGGTTAGGATTAAGTTTTATTGGTTATTTATTACTTTAGCTTATTAAAGAACCTTCTATGCTTATGAGAACTACTTTTTCTGTTTATTGTTGAGTTTGATCTAGATTGCATGACCATCTTTCTTAATTGAATTTGAATCTTATGATATTTGTGAATTGCAAAAATTGTAGGACTAGTGTTTTGACCAAAACCTAGGGTTAAATAGAAAAGTGGGTAAATAATTGTATGAGCTAATATATGAAAACCAATCATATATTGAATTGAATCAATGAACCAATTTGATCAATCTATTATAAGTCTAATTTAACTCGAACTAACACTAGTAAACTTGTTAGTTTATCCACCTGATCACCGTATGAATGAACTTGTTTGGTGAAGGATTAAGTTAGTGAGCATTAACTTGGTCATCATAGGAATCGGGAACCAATGAAATATTAATCCATTGCACTTCCATAAATCAACCATAATAGCAAGTAAATCGAAGCTAAATGAAAGTCTATCAATTACCTTGGTTTGAATCGTCTTTTGTGTTTCTTGCTTTTAGTTTTAATATTTTCTTCAGTAGTTGATAGTTAGTTAGTTTAGTTAATTAAGTTTCTAGTCTTGCAAAACTAGAGAAAACCCCTTTTATGAATTAAATAGTAATTTAGTTAGTTAGCAGATAAGAATTAGCTAATCATCCCGTTCCCTGTGTTCGATACTTGTCTATTGTGCTAGACTATTCTTAATGAGGTACACCGCCTTAGGTAATAATTAGTTACATTAGTAGGATTAACTAGTGCATAATTATTTACACATCAAGTTTTTGGCGCCGTTGTCGGGGAACGGTCCATTTTTAGTTAATTTGAATATGCTATTTTATTAGGACTTTTTTGTCTATTTTCTTTTAAAATTTTCGTATTTAGTCTTTTTTCTATTTGACTTACCACGTTGTGGTAATTAACACCACGCCATGGTGTCGTAACAGTTAGGTTCTAGTTTTCATTTTGTTCTTTTTACGCGTTTTATTTGTTTCTGTTTTAGTGATTTATGACCCGAGGGTCAAACACACCAATCTTACCACCGTTTGACGATATTGAGTCGGAATTCCATAAGAAGAAGACAACCAAATCGGAGAATCAAGCAAAAGAACTCTTGAAAGCGAATTCGAATATTTTGAGAAGACTCCTAACAAAAAGGAGTTAGGGTACGAGCCCGAAAGCGAACAAGAATCATAACAAAGTAAGCGAATCCGAAAGCAAACCAAAAGCCAAAATGACGGACATTGCGGACATGACGATGGAAGCCTACAAGAGGTGGATGCATGAAGACACCGGACCCGGACTTGTGTAACCCGCAATCCCCAACACCGCTAGCTTTGAACTGAAAGGCCACATTCTTGCGCAACTGAAAGACATACCCTTGTATAGGAAAGACCATGAGGACGCCTACAAGCACCTTGATGAAGTCAATGACATCGTTGACTACTTCAACATACAAAATATCCCACGTGAGACGGTTTTGCTAAGAATGCTCCCTATTACTCTTAAGGGTACAACAAAAGATTGGTTGAAGGCACTCCCACCGGGTACAATAACAACTTGGGCACAAATGCGCAAATAGTTCATACTCTTAATGGTACAACAAAAGATTGGTTGAAGTCTTGATTTTCTATGATGGGGTGAACGTCACAACTAGGCAACTCCTTGATTCTCAAGGGCCACTAACAAAGAAAGCACCAGCCGCAATCAAGGAGCTAATCGAGGAATTTTCTAAACATTCAAGAGAATACCATAACCCTCGATATGATGCAACTAGGGGAAACATGAATGATGCTTCGGAAGACATGTCGGCGGTCTTAGCAATGTGCATAACATGGATAGGAGGATGACTAAAATGGATCAAACAATCCATGATATAAGAGTGGGGTGTGTAAACTGTAACATGCCGCATTTAACTAGAGACTGTGATTTGGATGAGAATGGAAACCGAAATGTTCAAGCTTGCTACTCAAGCGGTGATCGTTATGATGAAGACTGGAGAAAGCCCAAGAAAAAGTGGTTACCTTATCATGAGTATAAGAAAGCCAAAGATGAGAAGTTTGAGAAAAAAGGAAGAGGTTTTTACCAAAGAGAGGAACCATCTCCTGAAAAGAAACCCGATTTTGAGTCAATGCTCCCCCGCTTTGCAATTGCATCAGAAAAGAGGCATGATGAAACCGAAGCGGAAATAAGAGATCAACAAGCTTTACTCATAAATCAACAAGCTTCAATCCTCAACATCGAAAAACAACTTGGGCAACTAGCTAAAAAATTCAATGAAAGATCACCGGGCTCCCTTACAAGAAACACTGAACAAAACCCAAAAGGAGCTCACATACAAGCTATTACAACTAGAAGTGGAAAAATTGTTACCCATCTGAATCCCATTAACAAAAACAACCCGTATGATGAGAAGGAAGGTCGAGAAGCAGGTCAACAAAATAATTCTAAACAGTCACCATGATGTGACAGGTACCTGAAAAGAAAACTGTTGATACCGTTCAGCCATACCGCCCACCGCTGCCCTTTCCCAGTAGAGCAAGACAAGAGAAGAATGTTGAATACTACCATAAGTTCTTAGATCACATTAAGTCCCTTGAAATCAATATTCCGTTCCTTGAAGCCTTGACTCAAATGCCAAAGTATGCGAAGTTTCTAAAAGATCTCCTAACTAATCGAAAGAAGATGGAAGGAATATCTAAGGTGGTACTAAATGAAACCTGCTCAGCTGCAATGTTGAATATGCTACCAAAGAAGATGAGTGATCCGGGAAGCTTAACACTTCTGTGCCAATTTGGAAATCTAGCCACTAGCCACGCTCTAGCTGACTCAGGAGCAAGTATTAATTTGATGCCTTATTCGTTCTTCAAGAAACTTGATCTCCCGGAACCAAGACCAGTCCGCATGGTCATCCATTTAGTAAACCAAACAACGACCTTTCCAAGAGGAATTTCTGAAGATCTATTAGTTAAAGTTGAAAAGTTTGTTTTTCCCGCAAAATTCATTGTTTTATACATGTAGGAAGACAAACAAGTCCCAATCATTCTTGGAAGGCCCTATTTATGCATCGCCTGAGCGTTGGTTGATATAAGAGAATCCAAACTCACTCTTCAAGTTGGAGAAGAAGCGGTCACTTTTGGGATTAATAGAGCAATCCAAAACTCAAGGATAAGTGATGATATGGATTTCTCTATTGATGTATTCGATGAAATCTTAGAGAATGAGCTTGGTGGATGGAAAGAAAATGAAACCGAGGGTTACATGGCTCTACAAGAAGGGGATTTTGATGTTGAACATGAGATACAAGAGCTAGAGAAGCTGCTGGAAGAGAGCGAGTACTACAAATTGAAAAAAGAGGTTGAAGAAACACCACGATGTGGTACTGACACCACGATGTAGTCATCTGAATTTTCTGGATATGACATAAAAAACTATGACACCACGACGTGGCAAGATGCCCACGTCGTGGTAACTGACCAAAAACCAAAAATCGAGTTGAAAGATTTGCCCGAACATCTGGAGTATGCATTCTTGGAAGAAAATGAACAAAAGTCGGTCATCATACCAGCTAATCTCGCAAAACATGAAAAGGAACGCCTAGTGGAAGTACTAAAGAAATGAAAAAATGCCATAGCATGGAAGATCACCGACATCAAAGGCATTAGTCCTGCATATTGTTCGCATAAAATCAATCTAGAAGAGGGAGTTAAGCCAGTCGTACAACGCCAAAGGAGACTAAACCCGAACATGCAAGAAGTAGTGAAGAAAGAGGTAGTCAAACTCTTGGATGCCGATATCATTTATTCAATATCGGATAGCCAATGGGTGAGTCCGATGCACGTGGTACCTAAGAAAGGAGGAATGAGAGTAGTCACCAAGGAAGAAAATAAGCTCATTCCAACAAGAACGGTATCCGGTTGGCGTGTGTGCGTCGATTATCGCAAGCTAAACGATTCCACATGCAAAGACCACTTTCCTTTACCATTTATTGATCAAATGCTCGAAAGATTATCCGGTCATCTCTATTACTACTTTTTAGATGGTTTTTAGGATACTTTCAAATCCCTATCGATCCTCAAGATCATGAAAAGACCACGTTCACTTTCCCAAGCGGGACCTTTTCTTATAGACAAATGTCATTCGGGTTATGCAACGCACCAGCCACATTCCAAAGATGCATGATGGCAATTTTCCACGACATGGTTGAAAAATTCATGGAAGTCTTCATGGATGATTTTTCGGTTTTCGGGTCCTCTTTTGAAGATTGCTTGTCAAACCTTGACTTGATGCTAGCAAGATGTGAAAAGACCAACTTGGTCTTAAATTGGGAGAAATTTCATTTTATGGTTAAAGAGGGAATTGTATTGGGGCACAAAGTCTCCAAAATGGGGATAGAGGTGGACCATGCAAAGGTTGATACTATAGCCAAGTTACCACCTCCAACAAATGTGAAAGGGGTAAGAAGTTTTTTGGGCCATGCAGGATTTTATCGCCGATTCATAAAGGACTTCTCAAAAATCACAAGGCCATCAACCCAACTTATCTTGAAAGATGCTACATTTGATTTCTCCAAAGAATGCCTTGAAGCCTTTCAACTATTGAAGGAGAAATTAACCAATACCCCTATCATGATCGCCCAAAATTGGAATCTCCCATTTGAGCTTATGTGTGATGCAAGTGACTTTGCAGTTGGATCTGTTCTTGGGCAAAGAGTTGATAAGAATTTTCAACCCATATATTATGCAAGCAAGACTCTCAATTCGACTCGAAAAAATTATACTACTACCAAAAAGGAACTCCTTGTTGTGGTCTATGCTTTTGATAAATTCCGCCCTTACTTAGTTTTATCTAAAATAATTGTGTTTACTAACCATTCTGCCCTTAAGTATCTTTTTGCTAAACAGGATGCTAAACCAAGATTGATATGAAGGGTGCTTCTTTTACAAGAGTTTAACATAGAAATAAGGGATAAAAATGGAATGGAGAACGTGGTGGCCGATCATCTATCGAGACTAGAAAACCCGAAATTAGAAGAGTTGGAAAAAAACAAGATTGGAGACGACTTTCCCGAATAATATTTGATGGTAATCGCGGGAGAGGTGCCATGGTATGCAGACATAGCCAACTACTTGGCTAGTGATTATCTTCCAAAAGGACTAACTCGACAACAAAAAAAGAAACTATTTTAAGAAGTGAAGTACTAATTTTGCGATGAACCATACCTCTTCAGAAGTTGTGCAGATGGAATGATCAGAAGATGTGTTTTCGGGAAAGAAAGTTTAGAAAACTTGAAGCATTGCCATAACGGGCTCACCGGAGGACATCACGGAGCACAATACACGACAAAGAAGGTCTTTGATACCGGATTTTATTGGCCTACAATTTTTAAAGATGCCACCCAATGCTCCCTTATCTCTTCCTCAGGCTCCCAAGTCCACTATGAACCCTTTCGGTGCTGCTACTGCACATTCGCCAATCCCACAACATTGTTCCTCAAGGTTTTTGTCTTCCGGTAAAAGATCGCTATCAGTCTCTCAATATAGTTCATGCGGTCATCCGCCTAAATATCCTCCAATGGAACCACTGCGGAATCATCAACAAACACTTCCGCAGCTGAGAGACGTGAAAAGTACTGTGAATCTAACTGAGTTCCTCTGGGAGATCCAAACGATACGCTACCCTGCCCACCCGGGCTACAACCCTAAAAGGACCAATATACCTAGGGCCCAGCTTACCCAACTTCCTAAACCGGATGACACCCTTCCACAGTGACACCTTCAGGAGTACCATATCCCGGACCTGGAACTCCAAGTCTGACCGGCGTCTGTTTGCGTAGCTCTTCTGCCGACTCTGTGCTGTCTGAAGTCTATCACGAACCTGTTGAATCATCTCGGTCGTCTTGAGTACCACCTCGATACTCCCCTGACTCGCTGACCGACCTCACCCCAATATATCAGGGTCCTACACTTCCCCCATACTGCATCTCAAATGGAGGTCGATCGATGTTGGCGTGATAATTGTTGTTATACGAGAATTCCGCCAACGGAAGGTACGTATCCCAACTACCGTCGAAATCCAGAACACATGCTCGTGTCATATCCTCCAAGGTCTGAATACTCCGTTCACTCTGTCCGTTAGTCTGCAGGTGAAAAACTATGCTAAAGTGCAGACGAGTACCCAACTCCTCGTGAAATTTCTTCCAGAATCTGGAAGTAAACCGAACATCCCTGTATGAAACCACTGAAACCGGCACCCCATGTCGTGCCACAACCTCCCTGATGTAGATGTCGGCCAGCTTCTCCGCCAAAATGCTCTCCTGGATCGGAATGAAAATGCGCGCTCATGGTCAATCGATCTACGATGACCCATATCGAATCCACTTCGCACACCGTTCGAGGCAATTTTGTGATGAAATCCATAGTAATCTCTTCTCATTTCCAGACGGGAATATCCAACGGCTCCATCTTGTCGTGAGGTCGTTGATGCTCGGCCTTGACTTTCCTGTAAGTCAGGCACCTCTCCACATACCAAGCTACATCCTGCTTCATACATGGCCGAGCAGGATGTAGCTTGGTATGTGGAGAGGTCGTTGTGACTCCATTAGAGGTGCAACACTTGAGGCACTAAAGCTTTCAAGAGTCAAGATCATCCAAGGAATTCTTGTTATTACTAGATAGCAAGCAAGGTAATCTTCTAACCCTAGTTTTCATATAGATTTCGAAATTGTATGCTAGTATTAGGGTTTTTGCTTTCGAATTTCTATTTGCATGTATAACTAGTGAAAAACTTAGATCCAAAGCAATTAGGGTTGCATGATCACATAGGAATGTAGATATGCTCAAAACCCATCAGTGATATTAGAGCCTAGGATGTTTTTCAGCTATATTTGATGCAATAGTGATCTGTCCAAAACGAAAGCAAAACATAATTCACATTTTGTTTGATAAAATCGACGAGTTCTATGATGAACTCGACGAGTCCATGCCCTGACTCGACGAGTTGACTCGTCTGTTAGCTGATTTTTCAATTTTAAGATCTTTTTTAGATTAGGATGATTACCATAATTCATTTTTAATACCTTAAATTGAATTTTCTGAATGGTAATCTGATTTCCTTATCAAATAAGATTTATTTGGTCAAAATTTAAGATAATAACAAAATTATTTTATTAATTTAATTATTTAAAATTTGATCTAGTAATTTTGAAAGTTTCAAATTACACCCTTTATTTTTGGAATTTAAAATTTAATTAAATGTTTAATTTTGAAGTATTAAATTTTAAAACTCTAGTATTTTAAAAGTTTAAAATACACCCTTATACTGTTATAATATTAAAAGTTTAATTTATATATATGTATAAGATGGGTCAGTATTACCGTTAGTAGGCCTCATTCACGAAGTCGATCTATAAGGTGGGTATAAGGAAACTGCCTATAAAATGGCGGTTGAATGAGTGTCCACTCTCACCCACCGCTTCCTTGATTGGTGGAGGGTCGTTAGCCAAACATGTAGGATATGACATTAATTCTCTCATTAATAAGTATAATGATAAATATAAAGTAACTAAATGTTTTATAAATTCCCAATCTTAGTTACTTTAGGAAAATGTGAATTTGATGCTAATCCATGAAATTGCACATTGCACTTTGCCAAGTCGTTAGTGGAGCGTGTGGTTAACCGGCACACTAACTTGGACTAACAAAGGGTGGAAATGGGTAACTCGTAAATTATCATATATCAATGGAGCGTATGTGGTTAACCGGCACATTGATTAGGTGGTAAATGACATCGAGAGTACCAAGCTAACTTGCATGGTTATTCACACCTTGTTTGTGATCCTCGGTATCCCAGTCACAAATTTGAATGGCATAATCGAGATTAAACATGCCATTGAAGAGTTCAATGAATCTCAAAGATCTAGGAATTTCATTTAAAACCTAATTCATTTTAAAATTTCGTTTTCGTGGTGAAATTGGTAAATCTTCATTTACCTACCTTCAAATAATTTACAATTGGATTACGGCATCCCTTTTTTGAATTGTGAATTATTGTGTTAGGTCCTAGCCTTAATATTTCATTTGGGTGTTATATTAAGGATTTCCTATCTAATCAAACTTGTCTTTCTTCTTTTTCAGATGTATGGCCCAAATAACTTTTATGGCTCAAACTCCTCCAACAACAACTCCTCGAATCCACTCTCGCTCCTGAACATTTGTGGGAGGGTCACATTTGATGGATCCAATTTCAATGATTGGATCAGAAACATCAGAATGACCCTACGTTACGAGGATAATGAACATATTCTCGACAAGGAACTCGTTGAGATAGATGAAGCCACTGTTACTCCCGAAGAAACGGCTGAGTATAGGGCCAAATTCAAGGAAGCGACTAGAGTGTCGTGCATTATGGTGGCCACTATGACTCCTGAGCTGCAGTGGTTCTATGAAGACTTTTAGCCTTACGAGATGTGCCAGGACTTGATGGAAAAGTACCATCAAAGAGCACGTCAAGAGAGGTATGAGATAGTCACCTCATTCATAACAACCAAGATGAAGGATGGAGAGTCCATCATGACCCACCTGCAAAGAATGCAGAGGTATATGGATCGTTTCCTCAAGCTGAATGTCAACTTTGATGAAGAGCTGGCTATAGACATAATCTTGCACTCTTTTCCTCCCTGCTATGACCAGTTCAAGATGACTTATCATCTGAGCAAGGAGGAAGTCACCTTGAGCAAACTTCAAGGTTTGTTAAGAACTTTTGAAAGTGTATTAAAAGGAAAAAGTGTTGAATCCACTCCTGCTACTACCCCATTCCTGGCTATTGGACATGGAAAAGGGAAAAAGAGGAAAGCTCCCTCAAAGAACTGGAAGGGAAAGTCTCATGATGGATCTTCTTCTAGTGGGTCCAAAGGTAAAAGTAGTTCTGCCCCTCCCTCCTCTGATCCAAAAGAAGCAACGTGCTTCTACTACCATGAAAAGGGGCATTAGAAATGAAGCTGCTCGAAGTACTTGTAGGACATCAAGGATGGGAAGATAAAGCCCACCTTTGCAGGTATTTATACTATTCTGTCTAAAAACTCATCACATGCTAGTTCTTGGGTCCTTGATACAGGATGTGGTTTTCACATTTGTTCTGACTTGCAGGGACTAAGAAGAAGTATGGATGTGGAGCATGGGAAGATGAACCTGATAATGGGCAACAGGAAATCGTCGCCTGTTACCAAGATCGGAGTTTACTCTTTAGTGCTTAGTAGTGGGTTATGTTTAGATTTGAATGATTGTTGCTACTCGTCAGAAATGACGAGGAATATTATTTCTTTTCATGGTTTGTACGGACAAGAATTTAGATATTCATTTAATAATGAAAGTGGTTCTATAAATGCTTATTATAATGGTACTTTTTATTTTGAAGCATTTCCTTGTAATGGTGTATATGAAACTGTGATGGTTGTAGATAACTTAGGAAATAATGTATTGCATATTGATTCGTATAATGATTTAGACAAGGGATTCTTGTGGCATTATCGTCTTAGACATGTCAACAAGAAGCGCATTACCCAACTCCAAAAGGATGGAGTGTTGGAGTCATTTGACCTAAGGTCAAATGACATATGCGAGTCTTTTTTTCTTGGGAAGATGACTAAATCACCTTTCACTGGTAATTGTGAAAGAGGTGAGGGATTGTTGGATCTCATACACACATATGTGTGTGGGCCCTTCAAATCCACCACAAGGGATGCAAACCGCTTCTATGTGACTTTTACTGATGATTATAGCAGATATGGTTATATCTACTTAATCAAGCATAAGTCAGAGACCTTTGAAAAGTTCAAAGAGTTTAAGAAAGAAGTGGAGAAGCAATTGGGCAGGAAGATAAAGATGCTCAGATCTGATAGAGGCGGTAAGTATCTTAGTATCGAATTGCACGACTATCTTAAGGAATGTGGAATTATTTCACAATTAACATCTCCTAGGACACCACAACTTAATGGTGTGGTTGAGAGGCGCAATCGAACCTTTTTGGACATGGTTCGTTCCATGATGAGTCGAGCTTCGCTACCAATCTCATTCTGGGGGTATGCCTTAGAGACTGCCGCCCATATCCTTAATCTAGTCCCAACTAAGAAGGTTGCCAAAACACCTCACGAGATGTGGACATGGAAGGTTTCCTCGTTGGCACACATCAAGGTTTGGGGTTGTGAAGCTTTCGTAAGACGAGAGACTCACGACAAGCTTGAACCTCGAAATGAGCGGTGTATTTTCATCGGCTACCCACGGAAATCCTTTGGATATCTATTCTACAGACCTAGTGATAACGTGGTCTTCGTAGCAAGGAGAGGAATTTTCCGCGAGAGGGAACTCATATGCCAAGAGGACATTGGGAGGACAATTGATCTTGAAGAGATTCAAGAATCAAACGGTGAAGGAACCTCTAACACTAGCGCTCAACCTGAGGAAGAGATTCATGTTGAACCAATTAATGAGTCGTTACCTCTTAGACGTTCCAGTAGAGTTAGAGTTTCACCTGTATTATATGGTTTCCATATAACTGCGGAAGGTGATACGTTTATTAGTGATATTACACTAATAAATTTGGATGAACCTGCTAACTACAAGGAAGCCATGGCAGGCCCTAATTCTGCCAAATGGAAAGAGGCAATGGACAGCGAGATCCAGTCCATATATGACAATCAAGTTTGGAACTTGGTTGACAATGTACCAGGTTGAAAGACAGTTGGGTGCAAATGGATCTTCAAGAAGAAGACCGACATGGATGGAAAGGTGCACACGTTCAAGGCACGGCTGGTTGCGAAGGGCTTTACTCAAAACCCGGGGGTTGACTATGATGAGACCTTGTCACCAGTGGCCAAGATCAAGTCTATCAGGGTTATGTTAGCCATCGCTGCATTCTATGATTATGAAATCTGGAAGATGGATGCCAAAACCGCTTTCCTTAATGGGAAGCTGGCTGAAGATGTTTACATGTGTCAGACAAAAGGTTTTGTGGATGCTAAATACCCCAATAGAGTGTGTAATCTTGAGAAATCCATCTATGGATTGAAGCAAGCTTCTCGCAAATGGAATCTTTGCTTTGATGAGAAAGTCAAAGAGTTTGGTTTCTCTAGGAGTGAGGATGAGTCCTGTGTATATGTCAAAGCTAGTGGGAGTATAGTTAGCTTTATAGTATTGGATGTCGATGAAATACTGCTCATAGGAAACGACGTTCCAACCTTGCAGGAGGTTAAGTCCTGGTTTGGAAAGTGTTTCGCTATGAAGGATCTAGGAGAGGCTGCTTATATTCTGGGGATAAGGATTTTAAGAAATAGGAGTAGAAGACTAATTGGACTTAGTCAGAGTACTTACTTGGATAAAGTGCTAAAGCATTTTAGCATGGAGAATTCCAAGAAAGGGGAGTTACCTATCCAGAGCAATACCAAACTGAGTAAGACTTAGAGTCCGAGTACCGATGCAGAGATAACAGAAATGAGTCGAGTGCCATATGCTTCCGCCATTGGCTCGATCATGTACGCTATGACATGTACTCGCCCTGATGTGGCTTTTGCGTTGAGCATGGTAAGTCGATATCAAGGGAACCCGGGTAAAGCTCACTGGATAACAGTTAAGAACATTCTTAAGTATCTGCAAAGGACTAAGGACTGGGTCCTTGTACTTGGTGGCAGTGATGACTTGAGAGTGACAGGTTATAGTGATGCCAACTTTCATACCGACCGAGACAACTTCCATTCTCAGTCAGGCTGGGTGTTTATCCTTAATAGAGGAGCAATTACTTGGAAAAGTTCCAAGCAGGGGACCGTAACTGATTCAACGAGCGAATCAGAGTATATAGCTGCGAGCGAAGCGTCAAAGGAGGCTATATGGTTAAAGACCTTCATTGGAGACCTTGGAGTTGTACCAGCCATAAAGGAGCCCATGGATATTTTCTGCGAAAATGAAGGAGCGGTTGCCTTAACAAAGGAACCAAGGGATCATGGCAAATCCAGACATATCGAAATAAAATACCACTTCATCAGACATCGGGTAGAAGAAGGACTCCTCGTCGTCAAGAGGGTGTCGTCATAAGAGAATCTTGCAGATCCCCTCACAAAGGGTCTGGGTAGGATTAAGCACGTTCAGCATGCGAGGAGCATTGGTCTGAAGGACGATATTAGCTTTAGTGATTAGATAGATTTTTAGAAACTTGTAACAACATAAATGTAATTGACATTTGATGATTAAGTAATGGAAGATTTATTTATAAGTAAAGTTTACTATCTTTTGTCAGTTGTTTATTTTGTGTTTCACTTTGCATGTTTTACTTCCAGAACTATTGGATTGTTTAAATTATCCACAATCAATCATAATTTGGAAGTAAGTAATGAATTAAGATTGTCATGAATTGGATTGTAGATTGTCTAAGTGTTTAGACATAGCAATTGTTTTCTGCAACGTTCATGAGTACTCCTGAAATGGGGATCTGAGTATTGGATTAAACCCACGTTCATTTGAATTACTTCATGGAATTTATTACGAGTAATTATGAGACGATAATATCGTATATTCTTTAAACCGAGATATATGAGTTGTTGTTTACGAGTTGGTTGTGCATTGATAATGCGTAAACGCATCAGTAACTTGATGTTATAAAACGTATTGTTGTGTACAATTTGATGAGTAAGTAGTACAAGCATATAAGTCAAAGTTTATCTGTTCCTTTTATCTCAAGGGGTAAAAGCAATATCTTGGGCCCCTCGATGATTTTTTGTTGACTTATGTGTTGGGCCTGGTCAGGACTGAATTGATGTGTTCAAATAAATTCGTTGTCAAACAAACTTGAAATCGGGAAACAAACTGTTGGAAATTGAGAATGATTTTGTTCCATGTCTTTGTCCACACGATATCTTGCAGAACAAAGGATTATATGATCCCTTATCTAAAGGACGCATCATTGACTAGGTCAGAGTTCGACAGCGGCTTTTGAGAGCTACGATTGCTAATCAGATTCTGAAGTCATACTTGCAATTATAGTTATTAGATATATCCAAGTGGGAGACTGTTGGATTAGGTGTCTAAGCCCATAACTATAATTGGTATGTACTTGATTTGATAGTAGCATGGTCCTTTTGGGTTGCCTTCACCATAGCAACTTGACAGGATAACTTTTGGAGAAAGAGGTTAATAAATGATTTATTAATATATTATAAGAATAATATGTTAATTAGAAATCATATTATTTAATTAGTTATTAATTAGAAATTAATTTGATATTAATTTTGGGATTAAAGGAACCAATTAAAAGAATGGGGACTGGTTTTGCAAATCAAAGATAGTTGCAGAGTTGGGCTGATGGACTCCTTTAGAAGGGAGTGGACGAAATCTATAGGAGGCCCTATAGAATTTCGTCCAAGGCTTCTATTATGGAGGTTCATGGATTGCTTAAGGAAATTAGGGTTTCCACTTGAAAACCCTAACAACCTCAACTATATAAAGACCCCCTAGAATATGATTTTCGGCCCTATGCTTTCTTAGAGAACCCTAGCCGATTTTCATAGTGTTTTACCTCCTCTTTCATTCATCCTTTGCTATTGGTGTTTGTGACTCCATTAGAGGTGCAACACTTGAGGCACTAAAGCTTTCAAGAGTCAAGATCATCCAAGGAATTATTGTTATTACTAGATAGCAAGCAAGGTAATCTTCTAACCCTAGTTTTCATATAGATTTCAAAATTGTATGCTAGTATTAGGGTTGTTGCTTTGGAATTTCTATTTGCATGTATAACTAGTGAAAAACATAGATCCAAAGAAATTAGGGTTGCATGATCACATAGGAATGTATATATTGTTGGGTCAAAAATATGGTTTATACTTTTCTTTTCTAGGAAAATGTATTTTTGTGTCTTGGACCGTAAACAGCTTGGTGTTTACGGTCGTATACGTGTTTACGGTTGTGTTTACGGCCGTAAACAGGTTTACGACTGTAAACCCATTTACGACCCATGTTCACCAAGCCCATGTTTCTTATGTATAAATATAGGTGTAAGGGGTGAGGAGTAGAGTGATGAACACTAGAGGAGCTTAAGTGTGTGCATTTTGAAGGTGTTCTAGAGAGAGAGAAAAGAAAGTGTGTGTTAGTGTGTGTGAATCTTGTATTCGGATCTTCATTCATATCAATACATACAGGATTCATCATCTTCTTCTTCTCCTTATCTTCTATTTGATCTGACATCATCCGTTTGATTGGGATTCCGCACCATCAAACGGATCTGATTGATACACAAGCAGATTAGGGACTTACAAGTGGTATCAGAGCTTGGATTGTATCACTCATCTTTGTCAGATCTGGAGCCGAATTGATCTTATTTTGGAAAGATTTTTGCGTTTTTGGATAGATCTCTGAAAATTAGGGGGGGTTTGTTCTTCGCGTTTTTCATAAAAACGAGTTTTTGATCGAGTTTTGCAGCAAAAATGGTGAAAAACGTCGTTTTTTCGCGATCTGAAACTGTGTTTACGGTCTTTGAAGGGTTTACGGTCGGCGGCGGCGGCGACTAGGGTTTCCCCGAGTTTACGGCCGGAAACAGTTTACGGTCCTGAGTTTACGACCGTAAACGTGTTTACGGTCGCCGGAGTTTGCGGCCTCGGCTCGGAATTCGGCTCGGTGAACGGCTAGGGAAGCCGGCTCAGCAGCAGCAAGCTTCGCATCAGCACTTCGCACCTCGCCTCGTTCAGGAGCCTCGGTCTCGCGCCTCGCACCTCATCCTCACAAGCAGCAGCCTCGCCTTCGCACTTCAAAAATTGAAACAGAGTTTTGGGGGTGCCGGGATTCGAACCCGGGTGCTTCAGTTCAACACCCCAGCGTCTTACCATTTGCTCTAAGCTGCATCTTGTTCCATTACTCCCGGATTTTATTCATAAAGACTCTCTTTCGCACCTACTTTCGCATTTTTGTCAATTTCAGCCCAAAATTGATTTTCTTTTAATTTTAAATTCCTTTTTCAACCAAAAATTTTAGTTTTTAAATTTTGAATTTTATTTTTGATTTTTTACTTAAAATTTTGACTTTGACTTTTAAAATTTGACCTTTGACTTTAAACTTTGACTTTCTCATTTAACTTTTAAATTTTCAAATTTAGCTTTTCGGTTTGACTTTTAAGTTTGACTTTTCAAGTTTGACTTCTGAGTTTGACTTTTTAAATTTGACTTTTAAGGTTGACTTTTGAGGTTTATAGTCAAAGGGCATTTTTTTTGGGTTTGACTTTTAAGTTCTAGTTGTGCTTTAAATGGTTTTTGAGGTCTACGAGGGAATTGAAGACATGAAAGAGAGTCGTCAGGAGGTGTTAAGACAAAATTTCAACATGTTCGATTATATCCCTAGAGAAACCCTGGAAGCTCAGTTGCAGCGATTTACCACACTCACTACTGAGATGAATATAGTTGGGATCTTCTTGACCAAATCTGAGATAAACAAAAAGCTATTCAATTCACTTCCGAAATCGTGGGATATGAACGTGGCTGTCATCAAGAAGACAAAAGATCTCAATCGTCTTAGTCTTGCTGATATAATTGAAGAACTTGACGCTTTGAATTGTCGAAAAACAATGAGTTCCGCAAACATCCCGGTCAATGAAGTTTCATGTTCTCAATCATGTGAAGTTTCATGTACACTATCTAGTGAAGATACGATTAAATTTCTTCGGGAACAAATTGATTTATTAAAAAGAGAAGTTGAGGACCTGAGATATGAAGGATATCAACTCAGGAAAGGACAGAAACCCCTGAAGGCTGAATTAGAAACAAAAATAAAGGACTTTAAGAGAATTCAGCAAGACTACAGTGAAAAATGTGAACATTATGATTATATCAAGAGACAGAATGCTGAGTTAATTACTGAGCTTGATACATTAAAAGGGCAATTTGAAACTGCAAATTTTGATTTTAAAAAGTTTGATGTATCAAGCGAAGTAGTTGCCAAAATGATAGACCATTGCATGCAATTTAAACATAATCAGTCAAAGGGTTTAGGATACGATAATGTACCTCCTCCTTTTAATCATACATATCAGTATCAACCTTTGTCTAAAAAGGAGATTACCAACGAACCATTCATGGTTTATGGCAAGCCATCTGGTTTCGTTTCTGGAGGATTTATTAATGTTGAAAGTACTGACGTTTCTACTTCCCCTGCAGATCAATCCTTAGATCAGTCAAAGCACAAAGTTGAAGGATCTGTTTCTGATAACAAAACTGAGCCTGAACCTGATGTTTCTGTTTCCAATGAAAAACCTTATGTTTCTGATATTAAAGTTGATGATACATCTTGTGATGCTTTTGATGCTTTTGCATCGGATCATGTTAAGTTAAATTTTTTTGACATATTTGATTATTTGTTTGAAAATACTGATGTTCCTGTTTCTAGCACATCTACTTCATGTGCAGGTAAAGTAGCAGAGGATGAGAACAAGGAGAACACCACTGAACAAACCAACATCTCCTTGAGCTCTGAATCTGTTGCTTCGAACTCAGCTACTTCTGATCAACCTGCTGTTGAGAAATACATGCCACCAATTCCAGCGAAACAGAGTGCCTCCTGCAATTGTGCTTGTGGGAAAAATAAGAGACAAGGCAAGGATACGCCACCAGGGGCAGGAAGAAACAATTTCCAAGTGAAGAAAAAGACTTGTTTTCACTGTGGAACACCTGGACACATTGCCCGAAATTGTCCTAATCGCGCATACGTTCCCTACTATGCACAAGGCTGGCAGAACGCGCCAAGAGGGAGATACTTCAAAAGAAACTCCTCAAGGTCACGTTCAGACCATGGTGACTGGAATACGCAGAAGGCCAAGAATCAAACCCACAAGGCCAAGAATTTGAATCCCAAGGAAAAGAAGGGAATGTCGGCCAAGAAGCCCAATCCAAGAGATGCTTCAGTGAAACAAAGACCGGTTAGATCAAAGTCATCTCAACGGCCGACATCAAGATCAAAAGCAAGTACTGAGCCACCCATTAGATCGAAAAAGAAATGGGTTAAACCCAACTACAAATGGGTTCCAAAGGCTCACTCTCCCAAATCTCCTAATGCTTCTAACGTTTCTTCATCTTCTGTTTGTGATAAACAGGACATGTCGTGGGAGAATGTTCCTTGCAAAGATGACAAAGGTCGACCCAGTATCAAAATGGACTGGATTCCAAATACCAACTGATCCCGCTCTGTGTCGGATAAGCTATGGAGGCATATCATTAGACTTTGGTTTCTTGGTAGTGGCTGTTCCTGGCACATGATAGGAGACATCTCTCAACTGTACAACATTCATAACATTGTTTGAGAGTATGTGCCCTTTGCGGGAAGGGAAGAAAGGAAGGGATCACTCATAGGGTTAGTGCTTAACGATGTGAAGAATTTTTGGATCTGTTCAGAGATTACGCGTGCTGTTCTCAGACCTTCTGGATGCAAATTCAATCGGTGACTTACGGTTTGAGTTTTCCTCTCTATACTCCTGAATTTTTCTTAAGCTGATTCGCTTTAAAGTCTAATTTTTGTTTTAGGATAGTTTAAATTTGTGCATTTACTTTCGTTTCTCTCCTATGCACAAATTTAGGGAGAGAAATAAAAACAAAACAAAAATTTTAAAATTTTAAAAAATCCAAAAACATTAGAAAATCAAAAAATCAAAAAAAAAATATATATGTTGGTTATGGAATGTGCATGAGGGAGATGTTTAGGGAAGTGATATTATCAAGTGATAACAGGCAATTTGAGTTTGCGTAACGTACCCAAAATTGAATTGTCTACGCTCTGGGTTTGATGCGTTGGTAGGCACGAAAGATTCTAAATGGACATGACTAGGCAGAGTTGAACTTAAGGAATTCATAGACTTGACAAATCTTGACCTAGTTAGATCCGTTTAGCCTGACAATACGATGCTTGGATAAGTTGAGCAGGGAGATATATATGGGAATCTACTGGTCACATTAAAGAACCTGTACTTGGAACCGTGGATTAACTTTTCCTCGATGTGCGGATTGTGTCCTTAATTTTGGTATTGATGGGGCGACTGGTGAATTCCGATAAATTAGGTCTGTAGAAGGTTATATTATTTCTTTCTATCTGTTAGTCATATGTTGCCTCCTCTGCGTGATCGAAAGATCCGACCTGGAATGTAGCATATGCAACTCTATTTCTCTGCATCCTCTATCTATGCAATTCTTTCTATCTGTTAGCCATATACTGTCTCCTTTGCGTGATTCACAATCCGACCTGGTACACAGTATATGCATCATTCTACTTCTCAATCCCTCTAAAACTTCAGTTAGTCATATGTTTCACCCTCTGCGTGATTGGAAGAGATCAGACCTGGGTGTATAGCATATGCATTCTAAATATATCATCTCTCTTAATAATTGTCTGCTCACCCGATGTAAGGAGTATTCTGGAAGTCCTTGATTACTGGAGCATATCAGGAAGCGGGAAACATGTTCTGATACAACTAAAACTGAACACTTACAGATTGTCTGTAGATCTCGCTGCTCAATTTAGGTGGACAACAATATCTTTGGTCGTCGTCAGCTGAATGGTCCTTAAGGAATATTATCTAGGAACTTAGGATCACATTGTCTTGTCACTTATAGTATGTCCTAATTTTGTCACAATCTCTCGTGTTAAAGTGGGCCACAATATCGGCGATTGACCAGATCTATTCATGAAGGGAGAGGTACTGATAAACGGATAAAGGCTGTCTAAAAACTTTGATCCCAAATCACTCTTAAAGTTAGATATCATTTTTATTTTTGTTAAATTTGTTCATAGTTTTCTTCTAATTTAAATATTAGGGGAGAATTAAAAAAAATTTTAAAAAAAAACCAAGCAAAAATCAGAAAATTAAAAATCCAAAAATAGTGTTATTTCTGTTTTATTTCTTTTTCAGAAAATATGAAAAATCCAAAAATATTGTGTGCTAAATTTTTCTTTTAGTTTTGTTTTGTCTTGAATAGTGAATTCAGGTAAAGATGAAACTCATGGAGTTTGTGTCGAAGATTTCTGAGCCAAGGCTTCATCCGTGATCATCGAAGAATTCTCATTCGAAGGAGCAAGAAATGAAGATTATTCTTTCGATATTCAATCTTTCAACCCCAGAAGCAAGGTGAAGTTGCACTTGAAGATTAGGTGACGGATTGCATTGAAGCCTCCTCAATCAGTCTGCTGCTATCTTTGAACCTGCTGAAGTGATCCAGAAGATTAGTTCTCTCTGATGTTCTCTCTGAAGATTCTCAAGCTGAAAGAGCTATCTTTCAAGAATCAGTACGTCAAGCCTCCTCACCCAATGTGCGTTCAATGTCAAATCTTGAAGAAATGCCCAAGTGCTCAAGATGAAGTCATTCATTGAAGATAAATGCTGAAGCCAAGCTTACAATGAAGATGAACAAGAAAGCCAGCTACTTTTTAGGGGGAGCTTGTTGGGTCATTTAAGAAAAGAAAAGAAAGTTATAAACCAAGGGGGAGATTGTTGGGTCAAAAATATGGTTTATACTTTGCTTTTCTAGGAAAATGTATTTTTGTGTCTTGGACCGTAAACAGCTTGGTGTTTACGGTCGTATACGTGTTTACGATTGTGGTTACGGCCGTAAACCCATTTACGGCCCATGTTCACCAAGCCCATGTTTCTTATGTATAAATATAGGTGTAAGGGGTGAGGAGTAGAGTGATGAACACTAGAGGAGCTTAAGTGTGTGCATTTTGAAGGTGTTCTAGAGAGAGAGAAAAGAGAGTGTGTGTTAGTGTGTGTGAATCTTGTATTCGGATCTTCATTCATATCAATACATACAAGATTCATCATCATCTTCTTCTCCTTCTCTTCTATTTGATCTGACATCATCCGTTTGATTGGGATTCCGCACCATCAAACTGATCTGATTGATACACAAGCAGATTAGGGACTTACATATATGCTCAAAACCCATCAAATCCTTCACCACATCTAACCACCTGCGCTGCCTCATGTTCAGATTCGGCTAATCCATCAAATACCTCAGGCTCTTGTGATCCGTGTAGATAGTACAGTGGACCCCATAGAGGTAATTCCGCCAAATCTTGAGGGCAAACACCACCACCCCCAACTCCAAGTCATGCGTAGGATAGTTCGCCTCATAAGGCTTCAGCTGTATCAAAGCGTAAGAAATAACACGACCCCACTGCAACAACACTGCTCCTAAACCGGTGATCGACACATCACAATAAACCACAAAATCCTCAACACCCTCAGGCAGGGTCAGAATCGGAGCCTTGCATAATCGCTTCCTCAGAGTCTCAAAGTTGACTGCTGCTCAGGCCCCCAACGAAACGTGGCAGTCTTCTTCGTTAACCAAGTCAGAGGAACCGCTATCTTGGAGAAATCATGAATGAATCTCCGATAGTAGTCTTCCAGTCCAAGGAAAATACAAATCTCGGATAGAGACCTTAGAACCTCCCACCTCATCACCGCCTCGACCTTGGCCGGGTCAACCAGAATACCATTCTGGTTGACAAGGTGCCCTAGAAATTGCACCTCGCGCAACCAGAACTTACACTTGGAGAACTTCGCATACATCTCTTCCTCCTCAGAGTCTCCAACACCTCTCTCAAATACTCCTCATGCAGATCATGGGTCTTGGAATAGACCGGGATGTCATCAATAAACACAATCACCGACCGATCCAACATAGGCATGCGTACTCGATTCATGAGTTCCATGAATGCAGATGGAGCATTGGTGCGCCCGAAGGGCATCATCACGAACTCGTAACGACCATATCGAGTCTGGAAAGATGTCTTCTTCACATCTTCCTCTCTGACCCTCATATGATGATAGCATGAACGTAGATCGATCTTGGAAAACCAAGATGCACCCTGAAGTTGGTCAAACAAATCGTCAATCTTGGGGAGTGGGTAATGGCTCTTCACCGTTAGCTTATTCAGCTCCCGGTAGTCGATACACATCTGATGTGACCCATCCTTCTTCATCACAAACAGGATTGACACTCCCCAAGGCGAACTACTCGTCCGAATTAACCCTTTGTCTAACAGCTCCTGCAGCTGTGTAGACAACTCCTATATCTCTGTTGGTGCTAACCGATAAGTTGCTTTGGCTATCGGAGCCGCACCGGGAACTAGGTCAATCTGAAAACTCCACTTTCCCCTCAGGAGGCACTCCAGGCAAGTCAACTGGGAACACATCTGGGTATTCCCGAACAACCGGCATATCATCCACAGTCGCCTTACCCTTTTTCCAGGTATCCATGACATAGACGACAAAACCAGAACAACCCTGCTGAAGATAGCGCCTGACCCTAGCCGCTAAACATAAAATTGGCCCGCGCTGAACACTCTCTCCCTGGACCACTAACTCTCCCCCACTTGGGGTCCGAAAACATACAATCTGACGCTCGCAATCAATTACTACCCCATTGGGACTCAGCCAATCCATCGCCATTGTGACCTTGTTCCCACGTAACAGAATAGGAACCAAATCAATCGGATACCGCTCATTGAACAACTACAGGACACAACCTTGATGAACCCCAGATACTCGCACAAGATGATCATCAACAATCTCAACCTCTAATGGACAATCCATCTCCCCCGGAGCATTGGAAAACCACTTGTTAAGCACAAGAGATACAAAAGATCGGGTAGCCCCTGAATCAAACAATACCAAGGTAGAGATACGACTCACAAGGAACGATCCCGTCACCACATCTGGTGCTGCACGAGACTCTTCGGCTTTCAACTGAAAAGCCCTGCTCCTCACAACAGGCGCATCCGCCTTGCTCTGGCGGCCATCTGTATCCTCAAAGTCGCCGGAGCGGGAGCTACAACCTGTCCTGTCGCTGCTAGACTCAAACAATCGGCCTTTTTATGGTCCCTTTGATTACAATGGAAGAAATCATGCTCGATCCTTGGGTAGTCGCTGTGCAATCCCGACTAAAATGCCCAGTCTTGCCGCACTTATAGCAGCCTGAACCACAACCACCTCTGCAAGCTCCATCGTGTGTCTTGCCTCAATTGCCACAACAACCTGACCCTGTTGGCCTCTCGATCTCGAGTCAAATACCTCGGGCCTCTTTCCCGAACCCTCTGAACCCTAAACCTGATCTGGCTTCCTCTTCCTGTCTATCTCCAAGTCAATCTCCCTCTCCCTGGCACATGCTATCATATCCTCCAGTGTCTTGCAACTGGATCGGATCACGAATTGTCTAATATTGCTCCTCAACATCTCATGGTACCTCGCCTTCTTCATCTTCTCGTCTGCCACATATTGCATAACCAATAACGCCCTCTTACGGAACATAGAAGTGATCTCCGCCACCGTTTCAGTAGTTTGGCGAAGGTCCTGAAACTCCCTCGCCAACTGCTGGACCTCAATCACAGGTGCAAACTCGGCCCGAAACTTTGTCACAAAATCCTCCCAAGTTATGGACTCAATCGCCTCACCTCCTAAGGCATGCCCAACCTCCACCCACCAGTCTCGAGCTCTTTCTTTCAGAAGACAAGATGCAAGTATGACCTTCGTCTCCTCAGAAAAAAGACTACATTGGAAGCCGTTCCCAATGTCTGCTCGCAATTGGGTCCTTCTTCCCAAAGAACTTCGGATCCCCACATGCTCAGAACTTACGGAAAGTGAAAGAGTGGGCTCCCACCATCGCCATATATCAGAACGAAAAAGTGCCCAAGTACTCATCCAGAATCTCGAGAATACCCTCCTTGACCGTATCGAAGATCACAGGAATCTGCTCAAGAATACCGTCGGTAATCTCTGATGAAATGAACTCCCGCATCTGATCATCCATATGTCCGACCCCAGAGCCCGAACCCTCACCAGCACCAGAACCACTACCAGATCCTCCTCGAGTGACCACTATACTGAAAATAGACCATTCAAACCATCATGAACACATAAATACATGTACATCAAGGAATCCCAAACTCTACAAGCTTCCTGGTATCATCGCGACTTTCCTTGACTCGAGTACGAATTATCTACTTCCAGTAGTACTGGCCCATACTACCTTCCACAGCTATTCGTACTTTCCTCAAGGATCGCCTCGGGTCCTCTAAGTCACTTCTTTATCAACCCAACAATTCTCAATTTGATAAGGCTCTCAACACCGAATCACCTCCTAGGTCTTCATAGGGCAACCCCCACACCACTCTCCCCCATCAGCTGCAGAAGGAACTCTCCCTAACACCCTCTAAGTAGCTCTCGAATATAATTACATATTATCGATACCATATAATTCTTCGAATGAAAGGTCTCACACTAGAATGGTTGGAATCAAACAAGAACTGTGTAATAGAGTTAAAACCTAAACTTCTAAAATTATCTAGTCTTAATAATATGTAACTTAGCATATTCTCTTACTAGTTAGTTGAAGTTAATGGGAACTCCTAAAAGCACAAAGCAAGCAGCATTCGAGCATTGAGTAATCAGAACAAGCATAACCTAAATAGGTCATCCTATCACTGACTGGTCAGTACTAGCATGCAAGTCTAGAAGCTCATACAACAGGCATACCTATGCATCTCTCCTAGCATTCTATTATGCAATCATGAGCAGATCCTTAGCCTAATCGTGCATGTGATTCACAAATTCACAACTCAAAGCATATCATAAAACATGTATGGGTACTTTGGGAAAACTTACTTGAGCTCAGTCGATTGCATGCACCACACCCCTTTCTTTTATTAGAAAACTCTTTTTATAAAATATTTCATTTTTGAAAATCTACCAAATCCTCAGTTTGAGTTCAGACACACCCGAGAGTATGCTTGAATCCCTCAAACCAAGGCTCTGATACCAAGTTGTAACGTCCCAAAATTTAAAAACAAAAATTTCATTTTTATAATAACAAAACCATCATCCAAAACGTTTTCATAAAACCACAAAAGAAGATCAGAGTATGTCAATAATAATCCAAATACATCAATTCAACAAAATGCAGAAAAACATGATGTGTGCGATGCAATCAACCCGCTCCCTTCCCTTCGATCTGGAAGTTCCTGAAACATAAACTGAAAACCGTAAGCACGAATCTTAGTGATTTCCCCAAAATACCGCATACCATACATATTTTCCAGCTCAAGGTTGTGTCAGGTCTATTTTCACCATCGGGTTTATTTCACCTACGAGTCTACTTCAACTCATGCGTAGGCCCAAGCCGTACCGGGTCTATTTCACCCTAGGTCTATTTCACCCCCAAGTCTATTTCAACTCATATGTCAGCACAAGGCTGTATCGGGTCTATTTCACCCTCGGGTCTATTTCACGCCACATATATATAGCAAACAGACACACATGCATATAACACATACAACAGTAGTCACAAAGACTACAAGCACATAACATATCCTAGTCCTACAATATAGAGAGCAAACTCACCTCAGTCTGCTAATAGTCAAACAAATGATCGGGCTACTGAACCGAAAAATTCTCACTAAATCACAAGTAAAGAAACCCTGATTAGAAATTAGGTCAATAATCCAACCCGTGAGTCCAAACCCTAAATCCTGGCCT
This sequence comes from Lactuca virosa, assembly GCF_052849685.1. NCBI lineage: Eukaryota > Viridiplantae > Streptophyta > Magnoliopsida > Asterales > Asteraceae > Lactuca > Lactuca virosa. The sequence goes on along the minus strand of NC_136430.1, from coordinate 399,755,585 downwards.
TAACGAAAAAAGTTACTTATTCCTTGCCTTATTCGGCATAACCCATCAAGGCCCGAACGCTACTAGCCACGAAACCCAAAAGATAATCTATGTCCAAAATGGGCCCAAGCCTAAAGGCCCAATACAAAGAAGCTTACGGCCCAACAAGGGCCCAAAGTTCCTAAATCCCACAAATGGCCCGAATAAAGCCCAAAGTCTACTCTGGAGAGTACGATCAACGTACCAATCAGTACGCCCAACGTACTCACGACCCTCGCCCAGTTGGGACCTCAGACTTGTACGCGCAACGTACCCCAACATACACCCGACGTACGTTGCAGCTGGCCCAAACCTCATTCTAAGGTCTTAATCAGTTAAGACCCAACGTCCAATTTTAGATCTAGGCTTATTAAAGTGTATTAAGCCATAAAGTTGCTACCTTTATGCTTTTGCATGTCTTAATGGGGCAAATCTTGGATTTAAACACATTATCTTCATGAAACCACCTTCAATCCTTGCATGATTGAATTTATTCCATCAAGACTCCATTTTTATGCTCAATGGACGTTAGAAACACTAGGATCTAATATTATAACCTTCTGGAGTAGCTCATACTCTGAAGAAATACCTTAAGGACCATTTTATTATGAGATAAGCCCTAAACTAAAAACTAACACATAGAGTCATCAAGGTAGAAGCTTTTTACCTCCAATAAACTAGAAATGATGAGAAACCTCTGGATCTACAAGCTCTTTCTGATCAAATGCTTCTTCACAAATCTTCTTCTTCTTCTCTAAGCACCACACACACAAGCTCAAACTTTAGGGAAAATGGATTAGGGTTTCGAGATATGACTCAAGAGGCAAAAGAGGCTGATAAGGTGATGAACTTGAAGGACTTAATGAGCATAAAGAGGGTGAAAACCCTAAAAATTAGGGTTTGCCTCTGGCTTGAGTACGCCCTACATACGTATGGGTATGCCCAGCGTACGTAGGGGTCATCCCCGATTCGCGCATGCAAAGGAGTACGTCGTGCTTACCTTATGTACGCTTAACGTACTCTGGTTTAGTCCTTGATTAGTTGAAATAATTGATAAGGTTTATACCTGGCGAATCGGGCATTACAAAAAATAAAAAGTAAAGTTTGAAATTTTGATAAAAATAAAAGGGTATGAATCGAAAATATAGACATATTAAGAATATAATGATTTATTTGTGATTGATGGATAAATTAATGTATTATAGTTGGTCGGTTTAAGTTTTAGTTCGTATATTTAAAATTACCCTAGTTCTAGGAATTTATTGGGTTGCTTGAGAGACGGTTACTCGACCAAAAAAGTTGGGTGGCTTTGGTGTTGGTGATCTTAGATCGATGAACATTGCACTCCTTACAAAATGGTGGTGGAGATTTAGAGTTGAGCATAATTTGCTTTGGTCCTCTTGTTTTATGGCATTGCATAATACTAGAGGAATTGATAGGATGTATTTTACGAGATGTGGGATACCGGAGGCTTGGCTGGACATTTATCAAATAAATGGGAGCTCGATGAATGGAATATTTGTCTTAATGATTTTTTTGCAGGAAATTAGGTGATGGGAAGCGTACTCATTTTTGGAAGGATAAATGGTGTGATGATAAAATATTAAGAATTGAGTTCCCGAAGTTGTATAAGATTGAAAGTCATAAGAATTGCAAGGTCTCGGATAGGATTAATATCAACAACAATGCTATTTTTCAAGGCGTATGGAATATAGGTCCGAGAAGTGGTAGGTAGTCGGGTGAGTTGGAGAAGCTGTCAGGTATGGTGGCGGGTACAATTTTGTCTAGAAACAGAGATTCGTGGGAGTGGAAGGGTGGCTCGTCAAATATTTTCTCTGTTAAATCTCTTAGAGAGTTAATGGATAATAATTTGTATATCAATAATCATATGGGCAAGTTCAATTGGGTGAAATGGGTTCCAATTAAAGTGAATTGTTTTTTTTCTAAGGATGCTTTGTAATCGGATTTCGGTGGCTTGCAAGCTTGTGGAAAAAAGAATTCGGTTTGATTCTATTACTTGTCACTTTTGTGGGGAAAAAGATGAATCTATTGAGCATACTTTTATGCAATGCTCGTTCTCAACTAAGATATATTCTTGGTTTAGTAATTGGAGTGGTTTACTGCCTTCCATTCCCAACAATTGTGATGAGTTCGAAATGGTTTTGACTACCTCGAGCAGTAATAAGAAGATATTGAAGCTCGGGTTGCTTTTAATATATTCGGTGTTGTGGGGTATTTGGGGAACTCGTAATGACTTGGTTTTTAAGAAGTAGAGATGCTTCCCGCTCTAGGCGGCGGGTGATATTCAAATACTTGCGTTCAATTGGGTAAAGAATAGATCAAAATTTAATTTTTATCTCGTGGATTAATTGGTGTATTTCTCCTTTATATGCTTGTAATCTGTAACTCTCTTTTGTGCTAGCGTCATGCTAGTTTCTAATATATCCGTCGTTAAAAAAAAAAATTATAACCATTTGCAAGTAACATGTTTTTCGTTGCTAGTGCATTCCACCGTTCCAAATGAGGAATCCAATTGTCATGTTTGTTGTATGAGATACCCATATATGCAAACAAATATATACATGACATTTCATCTCCCCTTTGAGAACAAGTGAGGATAATTTCAATGGCAAGCGATAATTCTTATGGCGTCAACTTATAACCAATTGCACCATCATTTGAGATACCAAACCTAGCGGAGGGCATTCATACATAAGGCCATCAAAAGTACTTCATTACATTCTTACACAAAAAAATATTATCTTAGCTTCACTATATATATATATATATATATATATATATATATATATATATATATATATATATATATAAGAAAAACTAAAGATAGAGAGAAAAGACATGAGAAGAAAAGAGATATACAAAGAGGACGAAATCTTATCTCTCTTTTGTTACTATGCATGGTGTGTATAGGTATGACGGTTTGGTTTGGTTATTGGTTAAAACCGAACCAAAACCATTACACTTGGTTAATACATTTTAGTAGTAATTCGTTATCGGTTAGTATTGATTTCGGTTAACGGTTTTAATCGGTTAACGATTTCGGTTGATGGTTAATATTGGTTAATCATAACGGTCCAAAATGACATAAAAATTAAAAAAATATTTTGCTAAAAAAAGTATAAATAAATCGTAGTAATATATAAAATAAATTGGAACTCATATACAAACATCGCTTTTGAATCTCTCTTCCAGTTTATTATTTTTCTTTATGTACTTTAACTTTCGTATTTTTTTTTATTTACACACAAATATTTTAATGATGATAATTATTAAAAGTTTAATTGGATAATATTGCTCTTACACAAGCATACTCGGTGAATATTAATTTCATTTCAATTTATATTGTAGTGTCAATCTTAAACCAAGTAAAACATATATCTAAATCATATAGTTATGTTTTTTATAATAAAAACATTTTCTAAAAGTGAGGAAAATAAATATTAAAGAGAAAGAAGATTACGTCTAGCTAATCTTAATTTATAAACTAGTAACCGAATCCGCGCTTTGCCACAAGTTTTTACATGTTTTTTGTTGCGGTAATGTATATATTCTTTAATTAAAATTAATGAACGAATGTTCAAATAATAAGTGTACATAAAAATAAGCACAAAAAAATTAAGTTGGAACGTAGACAAACTCGAATTTGAATACTTCCAAACATTTGACCACATTTAATTTATACCGCCACATACATAACAAAAACAAATAAAAAATTAGGTTTTTTTTTTAAGTTAAGGATCAAAAGTTATCAGAGAAAATCAGATTATATATACTACGAGGGGTAAACATGAAAATTAAAAAATTGAGGCGGTAAGAATGACATTTTATAAAGTTCAAAGTTAAGGAGGCGAAAGTAACATTTTTAAAACTAGAGGGGTAAAAATGAATTTTACATGGTAGAGGAAGTTGAGGGGTTGAAAGTAACATTTACAAATTAGAAAGATTGCAAGTGATGGATTATATAAAGTTGAAGGATTAAAGTTGTATTTTATGCATTACCATTATTATATATATTTATAATATAATTATAATTTTAAAATTTTTAAATATTTATTATATATATAATGGTTCAATTCGGTTATACATCGGGTGGTTTTATAATAAAACCAAAACCGAACCATTTGAATTCGGTTAATGGAAATCAAAATCTGCACCACTATTTTCAGTTCTTGTTCGGTTGTATCGGTTATTTTGGTTACAATTTGGTTCCCGATTTTATATACACACCCCTAGGGTTGTAAACGAACTGAACGTTCAACAAACTGTTCGTGAAACGTTCGGCGGGAAGTTCGTCCATGTTCGTTTATTTAATAAATGAACGAACATGAACACAAATTCTCGTTCGTTTAGTTAAACGAACGAACATAAACAACGATCTCGCTCGTTTAATTATGTTCATAAAAGTTCGTTTATGTTGTTCGTTTACGTTCATTTATGTTCGTTCATATAAGTTCCTTTTATGTTTTTATATGCTTAATTGTATTACATTACTATATTATATGTTCATTTATGTTCATCTATGTTCAATTATGTTTGTTTATCTTTGTTCATATATGTTTGTTTGTAACATCCCTATTTTTCATGGTACGAAAAGACATTTTTATTTATGTTTATTTTAAATTAGGGTGATCTTTATAAATACGGATTTTGTCCCATAAAAAGTATTTCCGAAGAAAATGTTTTTCATTGATTATTAAAATTTGGGATGTCATAACTGATACAAAACATAAGCATAAACGTAATCATTACAAACCTTACATTAACTTATTGTACTAATGGCCTAAACTCCTCGAATCTCTTAGTGGATTGTACCTTCGTACCGCTACCTGTGATACAAAGAAACTTAGCGGGCCAGGCTTGGGATCCTGGTGAGCACATAGGGTTTTCAACCCACAATATTGTAATTATATATTTTTCACAATAAACAAATAATCTCGATTACTCATTCCCGTTATTCTTACCCTCTAATCCCTAATGTTATTCTCAAGAGACCTACATAAAGGATCTCTATGAGTAGACACTACCGCTTTGGGGATTCCGTAGCAATATATGTCAATAAGGCAACCCTGAGGGGAATAGAGTACCCAAATGAAAAACTTTCCTTCTCCCAGAAAAGTATGATCGTTAACACCTACAGGTGGCGAACCTGTTAGTGTTCCACCGGACTACCTAGAATAGTCAGTGGTCTTCACCTATATTCTGTTGGATGACTGGTCCAGTAATACAATGTGTGGCCTCTCACCATTATTTTATTTCCTAAAAACCCTTTATTACCCAACCCATTATTTTATTTTTCCCAAAACCCTTTACTTCACGATGAAAATTCAAATATGATAAAGTAATTTATATTAGTAAATCATATCATATTATTGCACATAGCACAAATATCAAGAACACAGATAGTAAGCACATATAACAATTAATAGATACTTCATATCTATGTGTAAGCTACAAGTAACTATGCACTCACTTGTTAAAAGTGGATGCCTTAGAAGTTGGGCAGCGTCTCGCCTTAGCACCTTAATGTTTCCTTTGACGTGACCTAGGTATGATCAATACTAAGTCTTAGTATAATATTCCTTATGGCTAATGATAATCTAGATTCCTCAACAATCTCAATGTCTACATCAAGATCTATCAAGTAAGGAATAACCAGGTAGGATCATATCGGAGGTAGGGTACATTTAGTATACAAAGTATATTGTTTGGAAATCTCACTTTATACACCTCACTAAATCCAACATAGACATTATCCCTATAAGTAGATCAATCAGTATAATGACTTGAAATCACTATAAATCTTAATTATAGATTCATAATAGCAATTATGAACATAAATATAAGTTACTCTTGAAATAAAATAAGTGTAGCTTAACTTACAGAGATTTTAGCAAAAACAGGGAAATTGCGCGAGCAGAATCCCGACCCGAAAGCTTCTATTTATCGGACCCTCTAACGCACTAGAGCCCTGCTACTGCCTAATGAAAACCCCTAAAATTAGCCCTAAAGAAATCTGGAGGTTTGAGAGTGTTTTAGAGGATTTTAGGTGAGAAATGAAATGAAATCGTAAGGATATATATAGGTTGTCGAGAGGCACGCCGCGCTCTCTTGTCGTGCTAGCCCCTCTCAGCCGTTGCCACGTATCGTGTCGAGATCTCGCCACGTCATCTCTTAGAGAAGGTTTCCGTGTGTCCCCTTTTTTTAGTGTCATGTGTCTTACTCTCATGGTGCCATGTCACCTAGTCTCAAAGGAGAGCTCGGTCTCCGATCATGCCACGTGGCACACTCTGGTGCTGCCACGTCATCAGCGCAAGTATTTCCTCGCAGATCTTCGGATAACCATAACTTTCACATACGAGATCCATTTTCGACGTTCTTTATATCCCCATAATCCTCTCGACGAGCTATACAACATTTAGTAAGGTATCAATAACTAAAATTCATATTTAGACCAGTTTAGACTGTTAAAGTCCATGCGAAATTCATAACTCCTTCATACGAACTTCGTTCTCGATGGTCTTTATATCGACAGGTTTATATTTACGAGATCTTCAAGTCTCGTTTAGATTTTTTGGCTAACAATCAACCGATTTGAATTTTGATTTCTATGTCCGCACTGTTGCGCTGAAACTTTGAAAGATCATAACTTCCTCTCATGAAGTCAGATTTGGACGTTCTCTATATGCATGCTATCGATTTTACGACTACTACAAATTTCGCTTAGATTACTTAGGCTAATAAGCAATCCATCAAAAATTCAATTTTTGTGATACGCAGAGACGTGTCAGTATATGTAACGTCCAGATCTTGAGGTGCATTATTCATAATTAAATTATCATTTTGAGGATTGCCACTGCGTGGTGGAGGAACCACCATGATGTGGCGAGGCGAGAAGGGTTCACGTGTTTCATTTAAGCCACCACGCGTGGCACTATTGGTCACGACGTGGTGGACGGCTGGCATGTAATCCATATTTTTCCGGGTTTGCTACCTATTTAAAGGAATGAGAAGGCTAGTGTTTGCCCATCCTCAGCCTCCATCATCCCCCTCAAGCCCTAAAGAAAACCCTAATCACTTTCATCCATTATTGAGCTAGTTTTGGTGTTCCTTGAAGCTAAAGAAGGAAGAAGGAGGAAGAAGGAAGCAAAGATCAAGCAATCAAGTCTCCATTCTTCACGTTAGCACTATTTTGGACCTTTGTAAGTGTCCAAGACTCGATTTTTATCATGCTAGGTTGCTAGATCTTGAGTTTTCTCCCATAAACTTCTTGTTCTTGTTGATTGGGATGGTGAGATATCTTAAAGTTTGCAACTTTATGAATCTCTGGGGTATTTGGGGTAATTTGTGCTTGGGATCTGGAGTTTGGTTGGGTTTTCAATCCATGCATGAGATTTAGGTCATAAACCCTTATTTTGACATAATATGGGTTCAATACATGCATTGGACATGCATGTCTATAAAGCACCAACTTTTAAGTTAGTTTTGGTGCTAGAATCTCTTCTGGAAAGGATGGACTTTAGAATTTATGGAATAAGTGCTTATTGGTTAAGATCTTCCATTGTTAATCCTTTTGGGACTTAGGGATTTGGGTTTTGGACCTTTTGGGTGATCCTAATGGATAAAGTTAGAAACTTTATCCTTCTAGATCACATTTTGGACCAGAGCTGAGCTTTGGAATTCTTGGAATCGAAGAAAACAACTTAATGCATTAAGATGTTTGGAACCTTGGCTATCACGGAGTGATCACAGGTCACCACGATGTGGCAGCTGGGCATTTCCCGACTGTTTGGTTGTATGCAGGCCGTGACGTAGCCAAGGAAGACCACAACATGGCAGTCGACTGGAGTCAACATTGACTGTTGACCTTGAGGGTTGACTTTTGAGTTGTGGATTTTGGTTCAACTATTAATGTCCTAATAGGTATATTAAAGTTTTTCCTTGTTTGATTATCTAGGTGGCGTTTAGCACCTGTTGTGTGATTTTGATGGCGTGTTGACTTTTGAGCAGCTATGCGAGGTGAGTTTACTCACCATACTGTAGGTCGCTAAGGATTGTATGTGCTTGTAGTCTTTATGACTCCTATTGTATGCGTTGTATTCGTGTGTGGTTGTTTGCTATATATATATATATATATATATATATATATATATATATATATATATATATATATATATATATATATATATATATATATGTGGGGTGAAATAGACCCGGTACAGCCTTATGCTGACATATGAGTTGAAATAGACTCGAGGGTGAAATAGACCCAATACAACCTTGAGATGACATATATGTATGCTATGCGGTATTTTGGGGAACTCACAAAGTTTTGTCCTTACGGTTTTCAGTTTATGTTTCAGGTACTTCCGGTTTGAAGGGGAAGAGCTCGGGATGATCGCATTGCACACGCCATGATTTTCCACTTTATTGACTCTGATGTACTTTTGGGATGTTTATGGACACTCTCTAAATACTTTATGGTTTTGACAAACATGTTTGGTTGATGGTTTATTTAATATAAAAACAAAAAAAAAATTGGTTCTGAGTTTTGGGACGTTACAAGTTGGTATCAGAGCCTTGGTTTAAGGGATTCCGACATACTCTCGGGTGTGCCTGAACTCAAACTAAGGATTTTATATATTTTTCATAAGAAGAAATGTTTTATAAAATAATTTTCTAAAAAAAAGGAGTATGGTCCATGCAATCGACCGAGCTCAAGTAAGTTTTTCCAAAATACCCATACATGTTCTTGTGATATGCTTTGAATTGTGAATCTATGAATCGCATGCTAGACTAGGGATAAGGATCTGCTCAGGATTTGCATGATAAAATGCTAGGAGATATGCATTTATATGTGTATTATATGAGCTTGTAGACTTGCATGCTATTAATGGATCAGTCAGTGGTAGGGTGGCATGTTTAGGTTATGCTTTGATTCAGATTACTCAATGCTTGAATGCTGCTTCTATGTGCTTTTAGGATTTCCCATTAACATCAGCTAACTAGTAAGCAAATATGCTAAGTTACATATTTATGAGATTAGATAATTTAAGAAGGTTAGGTTTAACCCTATTGCACATCTCTTATCTGAGTCCAACCGTTGTGGTGTGACACCTTTCATTCAAATAAATATCTAGTGTTGGTGATGTGTAATTGTGTTCATGAGCTAGTTAGAGGGTGTTAGAGGGAGTTCCTTCTGCAGCCGATGGTGGAGAGTGGCGGTAGCCCTAGGAAAACCTAGGAGGTGATTCGATGCTGAGAGCTTTGCTGTGATAGAGGTTGTATGGATTGATAGGGAAGTAACTTAGGAGATTCGAGGCAATCCTTGAGGGAAGTACGAATAGATGTGGAAGGTAGTATGAGCCCGTACTACTAGATGCAGAGGATCCGTATTCGAGTTAAGGAAAGACATGATGATACCAGGAAGCTTTTAGAATGTGGGATTCTTCGAGTATATATATATTCTGATGGTTTGAATGGTTTATTTTCAGTATGATGGTCACTCAAGGAGGTTATGGTAGTGGTTCTGGTAGTGGTTCACAAATACCTTTCGTACTAGCTGTTGCCCCGAGGGGGCAAAGGCCAGACTTGCATCCTGTCTTCTAAAAGACAGAGCTCGATATTGGTGGGAGGAGGTTAGAGACACCATAGGAGGCAAGGAGATTTAGCCAATGACTTGGGAGGATTTCGTGACGAGGTTTTGGGCTGAGTTTTCACCTGTGATTGAGGTCCATCAGTTGGCTAGGGAGTTTCAGGACCTTCACCAGACTATTGAGACAGTGGCAGAGATCACCTTTATGTTCCGTGAGAGGGCGTTATTGATTCCGCAGTATGTGGTGGACAAGGAGATGAAGAATAAGAGATATCACGATATGCTGAGGAGCGACATCAGGCCATTTGTGAGTATATCCAGTTGCAGGACATTGGATGATATGGTGGCGAGAGCCATAAAGAGGGAGATTGACTTGGAGATGGAGAAGAAGAGGAAGTCAGATCAGTTTCAGGGTTCTGAGGGTTCGGGCAAAAGGCCCAAGGTTTTTGATTCGAGATCGAAGGGCCATAAGTGTCGGGGCCGCTGTGGCAAGTGCGGAAAATCGCACAATGGAGCTTGCAGGAGAGGTGGTTCATGTTGCTACAAAAAGACTGGGTACTTTAGCAGGGATTGCACAACCACCACCCAGGGATCGAGTCTGATTTTCTTTCATTGCAATCAGAGGGGCCTTAAAAATGCCGATTGTCCGAGTTTAGCAGCAGGAGGACCAGTTGCAGCACTCGCTCCGACGACCTTGCGAATTACAGATGGCCGTCAGGGCAAGGCGGAGGCGCCTGTTGTGAGAAGCAAGGCATTTCATCCGACAATTGAGGAGGCTCGTGCAGCACTTGATGTGGTGACGAGTATGTATCTTCTCCTTATCTTTTTATTTATGTTGATTTTCCTGCTTATATCTTAGTTTTGCTTTTAAGGTCGTTCCTTGTGAACGGTATCTCTGCTTTGGTTTTGTTTGATTCGGGGGCTACCCGATCCTTTGTATCTCTCGTGCTCAGCAAGAAGTTTGTCGATGCTCCGGGGGAGCTGGAGTATCCACTAGAGGTTGAGATTGCTGATGATCGACCTGTGCGAGTATCGTGGGTTCATCAGGGCTATATATTGGAGTTTTTTAGTGAGTGGTACCCGATTGATTTGGTTCCTATCCCTCTGCGTGAGAGCAAGGTTATTATGGGGATGGATTGGTTGAGCCCCAATGGGGGTAATGATTTATTGTGGGAATTAGATGGTACGTATTCGGACCCCAAGTGGGGGAAAGTTAGTGATTCAGGGAGAGGGTGTTCAACGTGAGTTGGTTCTATGTTCAGCAGCGAGGGCCAGACGTTATTTTCAGCAGGGTTGTTCTGGATTTGTGGCTTATGTGATGGATACCCAGGAGAAGGGTAATGCGACTGTGAGTGATGTACCGATTGTCTGGGAGTATGCGGATGTGTTCCCGGAGGATATTCCTATAGAGGAAAGTGGAGTTTTGGATTGACTTGGTTCCAGGTGCGGCTCTGATAGCCAAAGCACCTTATCGGTTAGCACCTCCGGAGATCCATGAGTTATCTACACAACTGCATGAGCTGTTAGATAAGGGATTTATTCGGCTGAGTAGTTCACCATCGGGAGCGCCAATCTTGTTTGTGAAGAAGAAGGATGGGTCGCATCGGATATGTATAGACTACCAGGAGCTGAATAAGCTAACGGTGAAGAACCGTTATCCACTCCCGAGGATTGATGATTTATTTGACCAACTCCAGGGTGCATATTGGTTTTCCAAGATTGATCTATGTTTGTTTTATCATCAGATGATGGTCAGAGAGGAGGATACGTAGAATACGGCCTTCCAAAGTTTTTATGGTCATTACGAGTTCGTGGTGATGCCCTTCGGGCTCACCAATGCTCCAGTTGCATTCATGGATCTCATAAATTGTGTATGCAGGCCCATGATGGATAGATCCGTGATTGTGTTTATTGATGACATCCTAGTCTATTCCAAGACCCAGGAGCATCTGAGGTAGGTATTGGAGACTCTGATGATGGAGAGGTTGTATGTGAAATTCTCCAAGTGTGAGTTATGGTTCCACAAGGTGCAGTTTTTGGGACACCTTATCAACCAGAACGATATTCTGGACGATCTGGCCAAGATTGAGGCGGTGATGAGGTGGGAGGTTCCGAGGTCTCCATCCAAGATTCGAAGTTTCCTTGGATTGGCGGGTTATTATCGGAGATTCATTCAGGATTTCTCCAAGATAGTGGTTCCTTTGACCCGACTGACGAAGAAAACTATCACGTTTTGTTGGGGGCCTGAGGAGCAGGCAACTTTTGAGACTCTGAGGCGAAGATTGTGTGAGGCGCTGATTCTGACCCTGCCGGAGGTGTTGAGGATTTTTTGGTGTACTGTGATGCATCAATCACAGGTTTAGGTGCAGTGATGATGCAACTGGGTCATGTGATTGCTTACACTTCGAGGCAGCCGAAGCCTCATGAGTCGAATTATCCTACACATGATCTGGAGTTAGGGGTTGTGTTTTTCACCCTCAAGATTTGGCGACGTTACCTCTATGCGGTCCGTTGTACTATCTACATAGATCGCAAGAGTCTAATGTATCTGATGGATCAGCCAAATCTGAATATGAGGCATCGTGGATGGTTTGGATGTGGTGAAGGATTATGATTGCGAAATCATTTATCACCCGGGAAAGGCCAACGTGGTGGCCGATGCTCTTAGCCGCAAGTCGGTTGATGCCCCGATCAGGGATTAGTGTTTGAGGATGATAGTGATTACCCCAATCTTAGAGCAGATTCGGGTGGATCAGGTTGAGGCTATGAAGGAAGAGCACCGGAAGAGTGAGGCATAGTGGGTCAGGTGGCTTCCTTTGATTATGATAGTCGAGGCTTATTGACCCTTAATCGGAGGGTGTGGGTTCCATACTGGGGCAGTGCACGTTAGGTTTTGATGGAGGAGACGCACAAGTCGAGATTCTCTATTCATCTCGGAGCAAAAAAGATGTATAGAGATCTCTGGCTTGACTATTGGTGATCATGTATGAAGTGGGATGTGGCATGGTATGTGGAGAGGTGCTTGACTTGCAGGAAATTCAAGGACGAGCATCAGCGACCTCATGGAAAAATGGATCCGTTGGGTGTTCCTTTATGGAAATGGGAAGAGCTTACGATGGATTTTATCACAAAATCGTCTCGGACGGCATGCATAGTGGATTCGATATGGGTCATCGTGGATCGATTGAACAAGAGCACACATTTTATTCCGATCCATGAGAGTATTTCGGAAAAGAAGCTGGCTGATATCTACATTCAGGAGGTGGTGGCATGGCATGGGGTGCCGGTTTCTATGGTCTCTAATAGGGATGTTCGGTTTACTTCCAGGTTCTGGAAGAAATTCCACGAGGAGTTGGGTCTCGTCTGCACTTCAGCACGACTTTCCAACTGCAAACTGACGGTTAGAGTGAGCGGACTATCCAGCCATTGGATGACATGCTGCGGGCATATGTACTGGATTTTGGCGGTAGTTGGTATACGTATCTTCCTTTGGCAGAATTTTCGTATAACAACAGATCTCACGCCATCATTGATCGACCTCCTTTTGAGATGCTCTATGGGAGGAAGTGTATGACCCTGATATGTTAGGGTGAGGTTGGTCAACGATTCATGGGGAATACGGAGGTGGTACTCAAAACGACGTAATTGATGCATCATGTTCGCGGAAGACTTCAGACAGCACAGAGCTGACAGAAGAGCTACACAGATAGACGTCGGTCAGACTTGGATTTTTAGTTTGGGGATATGGTACTCCTAAAGGCGTCGCCTTGGAAAGGTGTCATCCGATTCAGGAAGCGGGGTAAGCTAGGCCCCAAGTATATTGGTCCTTTCAGGGTGTTAGCCCGGGTGGGCAGGGTTGTGTATCGTTTGGATATGTCGGATGATCTCAGTCAGATCCATAACACTTTTTATGTCTCTCAGCTACAAAAATGTTTGATTGATAATTCCACAGTGGTTCCATTAGAGGGCATTCAGGTGGACAATCGCCTGAATTATATAGAGAGACCAGTGGTGATCATTGACAGGAGGACGAAGACTCTACAAAACAAGGTAGTGGATCTCGTGAAGGTGCAGTGGCAACACCGAAAGGGTTCAGAAATTGACGTGGGAGCCGGAGGACGAGATGAGAGAGCATTACTCTGAGCTATTTGAAGTGGCTGACTTTGAGGACGAAGTCTAATTCAAGTGGGGGAGAGTTGTAATGCTCGGATCTTAATGTACATTATTCATAATTAAATTATCATTTTGAGGATTGCCACTGCGTGGTGGAGGTACCACCACGGCGTGGTGAGGTGAGAAGGGTGTGCGTGTTTCATTTAAGCCACAACGGCGTGGCAGTATTGGCCATGATGTGGTGGACGGATGACGTGAAAACCTTATTTTTCCGGGTTTACTCTCTATTTAAAGGAATGAGGAGGCTAGTGTTTGCTCATCCTCAGCCTCCACCAGCCCCCTCAAGCCCTAAAGAAAACCCTAATCACTTTCCTCCATTATTGAGCTAGTTTTGGTGTTCCTTGAAGCTAAAGAAGGAAGAATGAGGAAGGAGGAAGCAAAGATCAAGCAAGCAAGTCTCCATTCTTCACCTTAGCACTATTCTGGACCTTTGTAAGTGTCCAAGACTCGATTTTTATCATGCTAGGTTGCTAGATCTTGAGTTTTGTCCCATAAACTTCTTGTTCTTGTTGGTTGGGATGGTGTGATCTCTTAAAGTTTGCAAGTTTATGAATCTCTAGGGCTTTTGGGGTAATTTGTGCCTTGGATCTGGAGTTTGGTTGGGTTTTCAATCCATGCATGAGATTTAGGTCATAAACCCTCATTTTGACCTAATATGGGTTCAAGACATGCATTGGACATGCATGTCTATAAAGCACCAACTTTTAGGTTAGTTTTGGTGCTAGAATCACTTCTGGAAAGGATGGACTTCAGACTTTATGGAATAAGTGCTTATTGGTTAAGATCTTTCATTGTTAAGCCTTTTGGGACTTAGGGATTTGCGTTTTACACCTTTTTGGTAGTCCTAATGAATAAAGTTAGAAACTTTATCCTTCTAGATCATTTTTTGGACCAGGTTTGAGCTTTGGAAATCTTGGAATCGAAGAAAACAGCTTAATGCATTAAGCTGTTTAGAACCTTGACTACCACGGTGTGGTCATAGGTCACAACGGCGTGGCGGCTAGGAATTTCCCGACTGTTTGGTCGTATGCGGGCCGCGACGTAGCCAAGGAAGACCACGACATGGCGGTCGGCTGGTGTCAACATTGACTATTGACTTTGACCGTTGACCTTGAGGGTTGACTTTTGATTTGTGGATTTTTGTTCAGCTATTAATGTCTTAATAGGTAGATTAAGGTTTTGCCTTGTGTGATTATCTAGGTGGCGTTTAGCATCTGTTGTGGGATTTTGAGGGCGTGTTGACTTTTGAGCTGTTGTGCTAGGTGAGTTTGCTCACCACACTGTAGGTCACTAGGGATTGTATGTGCTTGTAGTCTTTGTGACTCCTGATGTATGCATTGTATGCCTGTGTGCCTGTTTGCTATATATATGTGGGGGTGAAATAGACTTGGTACAGCCTCGTGCTGACATATGAGTTGAAATAGACTCGGGGGTGAAATTGACACGGTGGTGAAATAGATCCGTTACAGCCTTGTGCTGATATATTAGTTGAAATAGACTCGGGGGTGAAATAGATCCGGGGGTGAAATAGACCCGTGGGTGAAATAGAGACAAGGGTGAAATACACTCGGTACAGCCTTGAGCTGACATATGTGCATGGTATTTGGTATTTTGGTGAACTCACTAAGCTTTGTGCTTACGGTTTTCAGTTTATGTTTTAGGTACTTTCGGTTCGAAGGGGAAGAGCTCGGGATGATCACATTGCACACACCATAATTTTTCGCTTTATTGACTCTGATGTACTTTTGGGATGTTTATGGATACTCTCTGAATACTTTATGGTTTTGACAAACATGTTTGGTTGATGGTTTATTTAATATAAAAAGAAATAAAAATTGGTTCTGAGTTTTGGGACGTTACAGTTTAATCGCGAAACTTTGAAGAAGCATAACTTCTTCATACGAAGTCGGATTTCAAAGTTCTTAATATGTACGGAATCTTTGTCACAGATACTATAACTTTGGTTAAGATTATTTATCCTAAATAACCTTCTATCAAAAAGTCATTTTTATCTCTTATTATATTTTAATCGTCTAACCCAAATCTGCGGGCGTTACATTGTTCGTTTAACATGTTCATGAACATAAACGAACGAACATGTACAATGTAATTTGTTAAACGAACAAACATGAACAAGGAAACTCGTTCGTGTTCGTTCATTTGTTTGGCTAACTCAAACAAATGAACATAAACAAGCCTCTCTTCGTGTTCATTTACAGCCCTACACCCTACATAAAGCCATTCATACCACCATTATTAGCAATGGGGATGGTGTTCAAAAAGTCCTTAGTAATTACTAATTAGGGTAAATTACACGAATGGTCCCTATGGTTTAGGGTAATTTGCACGTTTGGTCCCTAACTTATTTTTTTAACTCGGAAGGTCTCTACTGTTTGTTTTTGTTACGTACTTGGTTCTTGTCTTACCTAGAAGGACTGTTTTTCCCTTTATTTTTTAATTTATTTAAAAAAACACACCCACAACCTCAACCCTCTCACCTTACCTTACTTACCTCATCATTTTTTCCTATTTAAATAATAGTAGTCTTTTTAGGTAAGACAATGACCAAGCGCGTAACAAAAACAAACAGTATGGATCAAGCGCGTAACAAAAACAAACAATAGGGACTTTCCGAATTAAAAAAATAAGTTAGGGACCAGACACGCAAATCACCTCAAACCATAGGGACCATTCGTGTAGTTTACTCTACTAATTACTATGACGTGGCATATCAACCTTGCATAAGAGCCTTCACACACATACTTAATTGCTTAATGCATTCAATTTTATAAGTTTAATGGATTGTAACATCTACATTTTAATTTCCATACAACTTTTTTATTTGATTCTTATAATACCGTTGTTAACAATTGGTATGGTTGGATTTAACTTTAATCCATTATATGCAAGTATGACATTTCAACTCATTCAATGATCACATTCAACGAGACATTGTGGTTGTTCTCAACAATAATACTGTAGGCATCAACTTAATTATAACGATGTAAGCGACATTAGATGTTAATGGTAACAAGAACATAAAACGGGGACCAAGATAAACTCAAAAATTAATTAAATCATTAATAAGAAAAGAATTTACAAATTTCAAAAAAAAAAAAAAAAAAAACAAAAACAAAAACAAAACCAAACAAAACCAAACAAAACAAAAAAAATACTAAATACAAACAAGTTTTTATTAGCAACAACCCTTTACACTACAATAAATGCACTATTTACCATCTCATGCAGTATATTGTTTAAGAAATATTCTTCGTTACTCAATTAAAAGTCTATAGAAAACTAGATATCAAATGTCAAATACCAGGGTTGTTAATAAAGAAGAAAATGAATTGGTCGATTGATGAAGAAATGTATAATGGATGAAGAAGCAATGATTAAGTTCCCCACTCAAACACAAAAGTAAAGCTTGGATGGTTATAACCTATAAGATATAGTTTTTTATGTCACCCTCCGGCCACCGCTCACCTTCCGGCCAACCGACCAAGTTTCGGTACCTACATAGCAGTTGTTCACTTGTTCTTTCATGAGAATCAAAGCCATCAAAAGACATGTGTGCCACACTTCACACTTCGTTTCTAGCCATGGACCATCGTGTATCCTTCCTTTACATCTAGGCAGCCTTTTTCATTTAAAATATATAAAGGCAAATTTATTATTTACTCATAATAGAAACAAAAGTATATATATATATATATATATATATATATATATATATATATATATATATATATTATCAATAATAATAATAATAATAATACACTTACATTTTCTTTACACATTATAAAAAAGCATCTTCAAATTTTTTAGCTTAATAGCAACATAAATACCGATGATATTATATATATATATATATATATATATATATATATATATATATATATATATATATATATATATATATATATATATAGAGAGAGAGAGAGAGAGAGAGAGAGAGAGAGAGAGAGAGAGTTAGGTTCAGGTATTCAAAATAATTATTGTGTTATTGTATGCATCAATATAGGCCAATCATTTCAAAAGGGTAAATATGTAATCTTACATTTAATTAATTATGGTGAATATATAAATCAATTAATATTCCTTTAATTTAGGAATATCAGTTTTAATTAAAACCCAATTTCTAGTATATATATATCCTCACGTCCGCCTCTTCCCTCTTCTCTTCTATTCATCGTCGCCCCCAACCTTTTCCCTCTCATCTCCCTCTCATCTGTACATGGCATTAGATCATCGATTACTTCACCACAGCCTCCTCCATCGATAATCATCGTTTTCTTTTCTTCAAGATTCCACATGGGTGTCCACCCACCACCATTATCTACTTCTGATCTCCACCCATCAAGAAACCTAGGTTTCTTCTTCTTCTTCTTCTCCCTTTCTTCCTTACTGATCATCACGTCCTTCTTCCTTACTTCGAATGTCGATTTCTTCCCCCATCACCTACGGTTCTACTATATCGATGTTTTTTCACGACGTTCCGGTCATTGACGCTGGTGGTAGAAGAAGACGGTCGACCAGCGGTACCATGCCCAAGCGCCTATACAGGTAAACTCCGTCTCTCTCTCGATTTCTGCATTTTTTTCAATAAGAACCGATTAATTTGAGGTTAAATAGGGTTTTTTAGAACATAAATAATCGTAGGGCTTCATCTCTATTACAAATTGCAAGTAAGAATTTTAGTTGTCAACATATGGTTGAAAATTAGCTCTGTGATCTCTACAGAGCAAGTGATGTATGTTGCAATGTTCATCAAATATTCTCCTTCTTAACAGGTTTGATCCTCTATCCATCCCCTTTGTTGGTTCGTTAACGCTTTCAGCTGCAGGTCGGACCTGCAGACTGACCCTGCTTCTTCGAAGTTTAAATTTTAGTGGTCAGGTGCGTCGTTTAGGGTTCGATCGGACCAATCGATTACACACCCCTGTATCGATAACAGGTTTGATTTCTATTCCCATTTCTTTATTTCTTCGTTTTATAAATCAAACCCCTAGCATTTTATATATGATTTACTTACCGATTTATGATCTTTTTCCATTTTGTAAGATGTTGTTTGAGTCTTTGAATGGTCTAAACATAGTTGGGAAGAATAGAAGCTTGAAATTATGCTCAAGAAAGTGAACCAGAAACTCTTATTAGGTTTTTAGACTGAAGATATATGACCGAGCAATTGACCAGAATTTACTACCAGTGGCAAAGGTAACATATGGAAGAACACAAAAATAATTCGTTGAGAATATTGCACACCAGGTGTTTGTAGAAATGCCTGAAAGAGAACTTGATGTTCAAATTCTTGAAGAACACAAAAATAATTTATGAGTTCGTTATTTGTGTTACTTGCTTTTAACATGTAGTATGAATTACTAAAATTTGTTTTATTTTTGTTGTATAAAAGCATTCTCACATAGTTTTATTCTTACATAATTCAATTTCATGACAATTATTCTCATAGAATGAATGAAGTACATGATGATCAATGGCCCGAAGGTTGGATGAATGTGTGTGGGATAGACATGAACAATCCTCAATGGTCACCGATCTTCCACAAAAATGCACTACTCATTGTCATATGTAATAGTATATTCCAATAGAATAATCTACATATTATATTTGTTTGTTATTAGGGAGTGTTTCATTATTATAGAATAAAATATAAAGTTTTTTTTTTCAAAGATGTGATAGAAAAAATTAAACTTGTATCTAAAAATTTGTTTATTCTGCGAGAAGTAAGACTCTTTATTAGTTTATGGCTTGCATTTTCATAGAATATCATTATAAAAAAAATGACATTCTGTTAGAATAAAACGGTGTATGATTAAAAATTATGTTAGAATTATTTAACTAAATTAATTTAAAAAAAAATCAAAATTCAAAAATTAAAATAATCAAAGATCCGTTAAAATCTATAAATTTATTTTTTTAAATTTGGGTTTCCTAATTTTAAGGCAATGCAAATGTACAATAGTACCCTTTTTTTTAATTAAATGACATTATTCTAATTTTCTTTTATTTAATAATAAAGGTAAATTACTTTCTTAAAATAAGAAAAATGATTGGCCTACATTAATGCATAGAATAACACAATAATTAGTTAAAATAGAATAACCTAAGCCTATATATATATATATATATATATATATATATATATATATATTATCAATAATAATAATAATAATAATAATAATAATAATAATAGTAATCCACTTACGGTTTGTTTACACATAATAAAAAAGCATCTTCAACTTTTTTAGGTTAATAGCAACATAAATACCAATAATATATATATATATATATATATATATATATATATATATATATATATATATATATATATATATATATATGGTTAGGTTCATGTGAGACGGCCTAATTTTATGAGACCGTGAGACTCAATCCTAATCATTTATTTTGTAGATAAAAAAAACATTTTTAGAATGCAAAATAATTGAAAATTTTCGAATTTTTTTTCAAATATTATTTTCATCATTTATATTTTCAAAAAAAATTAAAAAAAGACAAAATTGCAAAAATGGTCCCTGTGGTTTGTCAATTTCTGTGGGTAAGGTCCAAAAAAAAGTTTATTAGCAAAAAAGGTCCTATTTGATGGTTTTGTTGCGGTTTTGGTCCCAACCTCGTTAAGTTTAACAGCATGGCTGTTAACTTTTCGGAAATGACAGATTTACCCCTGGGACCATTTCTGCAGTTTTATCTTTTTACCAAACTACAAGGACCAATTATGCAATTTTTCTTTTTCATTTTATTGAATTATTATATATTAATTATTTTAATTACTTTTTTCTTTTTAATTTCTTTCTTATTGTATCATTTTTTTACTTGATTATTATATATTAATAAATATTATTTTTAATATATTATATTTATATATTAATAAATATTACTTTTTTTATTATAAATTTTTATTATCAATTTTTTTAATTTCATCTTTATTGAATTAATTTTTTATTGGATTTTTATATATTAATAAATATTATTTTTAACATATAATATTAATCTATTAGTAAGTTTTACTTTTTCTTATTATTAAATTCATTTAATTAATTATTTATTAACTTTTTTATTTCGTTAATTCTTTTGATTGATTATTATATATTAATAAATATTATTTTTAATATATTATATTTATATATTAATCAATATTACTTTTATTATTATTATTTTTTAAATTGTTTTTTTTAATTTCTTCTTTATTGTATTAGTTCTTTTTTATTGGATTATTATATATTAACAAATATTATTTTTAACATATAACAAGAATTTATATATATATATATATATATATATATATATATATATATATATATATATATATATATATATATATAAGATTCGGTTATATTAATATATTTGATTGTAATTTAAACATCAAAGAACTAACTATCTTTGACTGTAATTCGAATATACTGTGTTTTGTTATTCGTAAATCTAGAAAATCTAGAAGTGAAGTTGGTTTTATGATATCAAATTAATTATCCTTCATAACCAAAGAATTAGTTTGAGGCCACATGCAAAAAAAACAAGAATTAATAAATATTAAATATCAATATATCAAAGAATTGATGATTGGTTTTTATAATATTAAAGAGTTGGTTTATTAGTAAGCACTGATTTTTTTCTTCATTTTGTGGGTTTTTTTATTTTTAGAAAAGAATTGTTTAAAATGGAGTTTGTAGTTTTGATTGATTATTATTTTTTATATTTAACGGATACCCGTGAACCGAACCGTGGTTACCCGCCTTTATACGGTTCAGTTCGGTTCGGTTTTTTTAGCAATTCGGTTCGGTTACGGTTAGTGCTAGCAAGGTACCCGCCCCGTTGTCACGGTTTATAATTTTTTTACTATCCGATCTGAACCGACCCGTGAACACCCTAGCGGTGTTGTCCAAAATATGTTATCTTCCAAATATTTAAAATAAATTAGAGAATGTGGGGTGGGTGAGATTTTTTGGTATTTTTATTTGAAACAATAAAGAAAGAAATTAAAAAAAAATAAAAACAATTAAAAAATATTATTTATTATAAATAAAATTAATAAATTTAAATTAATAATCCAATAAAAAGAACTAATGCAATAAAAAAAATTAAATAAAATTAATTAAATAAAATTAATAATCCATTAAAGTAACACTTACTAATAGATAAATATTATATGCTAAAGATAATACTTTTTAATATATAATAATCCAATAAAACAATTAATGCAATAAAGAAGAAATTAAAAAAAATCAATTAAAAAGTTAATAATAAAAAAAGTAGTATTTATTAATATATAAATATAATATATTAAAAATAATATTTATTAATATATAGTAATCCAATCAAAAGAATTAACGAAATAAAAAAAATAAAAAAAATAATTAAATGATTGTAATAATCCAATAAAATAACACTTACTAATAGATAAATATTATATGTTAAAAATGATATTTATTAATATTTAATAATCCAACAAAAAAGAATTAATGCAATAAAGAAGCAATTCAAAAAAAATTAATTAAAAAAAGTTAATAATAAAAAAAGTAATATTTATTAATATATAAATATAATATATTAAATATAATATTTATTAATATATAATAATCCAATAAAAAATAATACAATAAGAAAAAAGTTAAAAAGAAAAAAGTAATTCAATTATTTAATAATTCAATAAAATGAAAAAGAAAAATTGCATAATTGGTTCTTGTTGTTTGGTAAAAAGATAAAACTGCAGAAATAGTCCCAGGGGTAAATCCGTCATTTGCCAAAAGTTAACAGCCATGCTGTTAAACTTAACGAGGTAGGGACCATAACTACAAATCTAATAGAATATTTTAACATTCTAAAAATCACATTAGAATATTACAATATAATATTTTATTACGTATTTTTCAAAAAATAAAACGGTAATTTTTTTTAGGTAAAAAATGTGACGAAAATAATAATTAAAAAAAGAATTTTTGGATTTTTCCTTTTACTTTGCATTTTTAATTTATTTTTAAATTGCGTCTCACGATCTCACAAAATTAATATGGTCTTAAACGAACATATATATATATATATATATATATATATATATATATATATATATATATATATATATATATATATATATATATATATATATATATATACACACACGGAAAAGTTCAATAGAGAACCATTATTAATCAAGGAACCAAGGAACAATCCAAAGCGTCGAATTTTAAAGCGATCAACAGCAAAAGGAAGGGTTGTAGACTTTTACAATGGACGCACATGCACCAGATTATAACAAAACTCACTTCTTTTTTTCGTTTAAATTTTTTTAGGCCATGTTTTTTATTAAAAAAAAACGAATATACTGTTGTTCACGATTTTTCGTCCTCTTTCTAAAGAGATCCATGATAATATATAAAAAAGAAACCTTTTTTTCGAATAAAAACACACTTCATTTTTTTGTTGAAAATTTAAGGTCTATTTTTTTATAGAAAAAAAATTAACAAATATATCAAAATTCATACTTTTTGGTACTTTTTAAACATAGATTCATATTCATGTTAAAAAAAACGATATTTCAGTTTAGATTCACATTGTGAACCTATTCAGATTTAAATTGTAAAGTGTCTCAGATTCATAGTGTGCATAATAGTCAGTCAGATTCACAATGTGAATCTGAACTGATCGAGTTTTTTCACATTGTGAATGTTAAAAAGTGAAATATTTACAGTTTAGATTCACAGTGTGAATCTACACTAATCGAGTTTTTTTTAGTCGGTGTTGATGTTTATTAATAGAGTACAAAAAAATATTTTTTTTGTATAATTAGTTTTTTTTTTATAAAAATTAACTTAAATATTGAAAAAAACTAACAAAATGAAGTGAGTTTTTTTTTCGAAAAAAAAGTTTGTTTTTTATATCTCAACATTGATCTCTATGGAAAAAGGACGGAAATTCGAGAACAACGGTATATTCGGTTTTTTTTATTTCGATAAAAAATGTGGCCTAAAATTTTTTTTAAACAAAAAAAAAATGTGAGTTTTTTGGTAAGGAGGTGGATTTTTTGGTATAATCTGGTGTGTGTGCGTCCAATGTATAAGTGTACATCTATTTCATTGGCCGTTGATCATTATGATTTTCGACGCTCACGATTGGTTCATTGGTTCCTTGTTAATTATGGTTTTCTATTGAACCTCACCATATATATATATATATATATATATATATATATATATATATATATATATATATATATATATATATATATATATATATATATATTATGAGTTTTGGTCCAAACTCTGACTTTTTTTTGGTTTCGTGGTCATTTTGAGCTAGTTTCGTTGTGTATTTGGTTCCTCGGTAAACTGAAATGACTTTAATACCATTGGGTATTTATTTTCTATTTTTCTTTCATTTTTGTGAAATCTAATATTTATTTATTTATTTAAATAATTAATAATTAAAAGTATCTTTCTCTGACACACATACACACACAACTAGACTTTTCTTCTCTCTCGACTTGACTTTTCTAATCTTGTACCTCTCCCTCATCAAACCAAAAGAAAATTCAACAAAAATATCCAATCTATATGGGCCACAAAGAGTTTACAACGCTTCTTAATTAATTTGGTCTCTAACATGAGGCATGGTGAAAGTATTGCATACCACCTAGTTGTAGCCATTCTTCCAATAGACATCTTCATCTTCATCACATAGAAGAACAAGAAGAATGCAAACTCAAACGATACAGTCAACAATCAGAACTTCGATAAAGAAAATCCTTCCATCAAGCTTTGCGCATCACCTGAGCAAGAAATCTGGTTTCTTCAATGCCTGAAACGAAGTAAACTCCTCCCCTCTTCGTGGACCTTTCTTCTTCTTCTTAACCTTCACAGCTCCATCGACAACTGCTTGTACCGGTCTCTCTTGCAAATAAGTGATTCCTTTTTCCCTCTTGGCATCTAGAATTGAATCAATTTATAAAGTTGCTTCATCTTCTACTTTGCTAAAAATGACACCATGGTTTTGATTCTTGATGAGAAGGGGTTCTACCATGGGACCATGAGATTTTGGACAGAATAATACTTCAGTAGTAACAGGAAGCAATACAAGAATCATTAATCTGATTGTGAGTGCAATGATTGTGGTCTGGTTCAAACTGACGAGGTATTGAAGGATTAGAATAACTAGAAGATAAGAGGATGGAAAGTGTCACACCCCCAAACCGAAACGGTGGAAACGTTCAGGGGTGGAGGACGTCATGTATAGTATCACAACAATTGCATCATAGTAATCAAAGTAAACACAATCATTACATTGAATAAGTAAAATATTTACATCTATTTGATTCATATTTATATACATCAAAAGTAGCAAAAATATAAAGACGTGACTCTATACGCTCCGTCTTCTCAAAAGCATGCGGGGGTACCTGACTACTGATTTCCTGAGAATACAAGCGGTTTTGAAAGAGTATCAGCATTAAGCTGGTGAGTTCATAAGCATGTTTTTGTAATGAAAACCTGTTAATGAATCAATGAAAAATGTTTGTATGTATCCAAGAAAATCCAATATTCTCTAACATGTGTGTTTTCGTTACGGTGTCTTATAATGTATTAGTTCGTATGCCTGGTTACCACTAGATGTATTGTATAATATTGTGTTGAATGAAAACTCTTTTATATTTTGCATGAAAACCCTGGCTATCACGGTAATGTATAGTATGTTATGAAAACCCTGGAATACTCCAGTATGTATAGTAGTTCTATTACTTTTAAAATAAAAATAATTGAAGTTGTTACCATTCATACATTAATCGTATTATTTAGTACCAAATTTATGAGTTGTTATAACCATACTTGACCATTGAATTGCCTGAACAACGTTCTTCAGGTGTCGGAATCGAAATGACTTTGTCACCCGTAGACCTGCCGGTCCTACTGTATCTAACAGCAAGGTGCGGGATTGTTAATCCCGTATAGATCTATACACAAACTCACGTTCTCCCTCAAGGAGACTCTGGTTATAATCTCAGGACTTTTGTTAGTACTTAAGTAAGTACGCGAAGATGCTCACTCATAAAATGCTATACTAACGATTAGGTGTAGAATAAAATGAATCCCTTGAATTTACATGACTGTTTATATGAACCATAAACTATACCCTAAATAGCTTATATGTTCATTCGCATTGAATTTATTTTTCGTGCATTGATAAGGTAATTGTTCCATAAACTATACCTATTATAGTTTATATGTTTATTAATGTATTCAATTCGTGTTTTACACTGAAAAACTCTAAAATTTATGTTGAAAACTTCCCTTATGCTCAACATTTTACAAAAGGAATAAATATCTAAGTGTTTTATAAAATGTAATAATCTTTGGTTTGAACCAATCGCATAAGTTTTAATCATGTTTAAATCCTTTATATAAATCACTAAATTTATTTGTGTCTTGCTTGTATCCTCCCCCCTAAAAACATTAAAAACAGTAAAAGTGTAGGGGTATGAACTCACTGTTGGTTGCGTGTATGTGTCGGACAACGAGACTGGAAATGAAGACCCTCGAGTTGATATACGCGACACTTAACGGGATCCTAATAATAATTAAATACATATACGCGTATTATTAGCGAAACCATTAATTATAGTGTTGGAAAATACTTGCTTTTGGTTAAGGATTGTTACCGAAACTCGATCGAAGTGGAAAAGCAGGTATTCAGTTAAGTTCACAGCTTAGGGATGATTGCGGCAGTGAAGGGATTACAGCTGTGAACTGTTCTCGATTGTGAACGGTTTACTGACTTTGAAGGGTCCACGGTCTTTGAAGGGTTTACGGTCTGTTCTTGGTGTTCTTGAAGAAAATATGAAGGTTTGAAGGGTTCACGGCCGTGAACTGATTTCGGCCCTTGAAGATCTGAAGATTTGAAGGGTTTACGGCCATGATCTCAAGAACAACAATGCTTGATTCGACGAAAAGACAGATGTTTGCTGCTCCAAAACGAGTTCTAAGGTGGATTGAGTGGTAGATGAAGAGAAATCTTAGGTTTTTCGGGTGGTGGTTTTTAGAGAGAGAGAGAGAGTGGTTTTTGGCCAGAAAAGTATAAATGAGGGTAGAACACACATATATATAGGCTGGGTTCATGGCTGGTGGTGGGGTCCACCAACCGTGAATGATTTACGGCCGTGATCGGGTTCACGGCCGTGAACACCAATCAGATCGGATTTTGTTGTTTCTTGAAGAAAAACTCGGGTTTTCGCATGATTTTGGTTCTGACTCTTATACAAAATTTAATTATATAAATAAATGATTTTCCAAGCTATAAGAATTTGACGGAACAAAATAAAATTCAAGATTTATTTAACAGAATCAGGCTAACATTAACGGAAAAAGGTTCGGGTTGTCACATCATCCCCCCCGATAGAGGGGATTTCGTCCCGAAATTCAAACATAAGATACAATCATGGACTCGGAAAAAGATGTGGGTACTTCTGTTTTATCTGGTCTTCGCGCTCCCAAGTGAATTCAGGTCCCCGCTTGGCATTCCAGCGAACCTTCACTATCGGGATGCGACTTTGCTTCGTTCGCTTGACTTCCCTATCCATGATTTCGACTGGTTCTTCCACGAAGTTAAGACACTCATTGAACTCGATTTCATCGAGTGGAATTACAAGAGTTTCGTTGGATAGACGCTTTTTGAGATTTGACATGTGGAAGACGGGATGTACGTTGTTAAGCTCTTGGGGTAAACGAAGTTTGTAAGCTACGGGACCGATCCTAGCGAGGATCTTGAATGGTCCTATGTATCTCGGATTCAGCTTTCCACGCTTTCCAAAGCGTATCATGCCTTTCTAAGGTGAGACCTTCAATAGAACGCGATCACCAACCTGGAACTCTAAAGGTTTTCGTCTCTTATCGGCGTAGCTCTTTTGTCTATCTCTTGAAGCCTTTAATCGTTCTCGAATTTGTACGATCTTTTATGTGGTTTCACGGATGATTTCTGGGCCTGTGAGAGTGCTATCGGGGACTTGTACCTTAGCTAGCTACGTGTCACCCACCTCATCCCAGCGCAGAGGGGATCTGCACTTACGGCCATAGAGGGCTTCAAACAACGCAACCTTGATACTGGTATGATAGCTGTTGTTGTAGGAGAACTCGACCAAGGGCAAATGGGCGTCCCACGACTTGTCAAAGTCGATAATGCACGCTCTCAGCTTGTCTTCTAAGGTTTGGATGGTCCTCTCACTCTACCCATCGGTCTGAGGATGGTAAGTTGTGCTCATATCTAGCTTAGTTCCAAGAGCCTTCTGTAAATACTGCCAAAATCTCGAGGTGAATCTACTATCTCGATCAGAGATAATGGACACAGGCACACCATGCAATCGAACTATCTCTTGGATG
Source organism: Lactuca virosa (assembly GCF_052849685.1). Classification (NCBI taxonomy): domain Eukaryota; kingdom Viridiplantae; phylum Streptophyta; class Magnoliopsida; order Asterales; family Asteraceae; genus Lactuca; species Lactuca virosa. The sequence goes on along the minus strand of NC_136430.1, from coordinate 399,727,382 downwards.
TAAATTCGGGTCATTCTCTCCATCTTGTATGTTTCTTTGATTGACAGGAAGTAGGCAGACTTGGTCAATCTGTTGACGATTACCCAGATACTGTCATGGCCACTCTGGGTCTTTAGCAACTTGGTAATGAAGTCCATTGTGATTCGTTCCCACTTCCATTCAGGTAGTTATGGCTGTTGAAGTAGACCTGAGTGCTTTTGATATTCCACCTTTACCTTGGCACAAGTCAGGCACTTGCCCACGAAGGTAGCATTTTCTGCTTTCATGTTTGGCCACCAATATCGCTTTTTGAGGTCCAGATACATCTTATTCGAACCTGGGTGAACGGAGTATCTAGTCCGATGAGCTTCGTTCATGACAACCTACCTGTAACCTTCGAACTTTGGGGTCCAGATCCGGTTCATGAAATAATAAACTCTGTCTTCCTTGACTTCTAAGTTCTTTTCCATTCCCCTCAAGGCTTCGTCTAATATGTTCTCTGGTTTTAAGGCTTCCAGCTGAGCCTCTTTGATTTGTGCGGACAGATGGGAATGGATAGTCATTGTGAGTGCCTTCACTCTGCGACCTGAGTATTCCTTCCGGCTGAGGGCATCTACTACTATATTGGCTTTACCCGGATGATAGCGAATTTCACACTCGTAATCATTGAGTAGCTCTACCCATCGCTGTTGCCTCATGTTCTGCTCCTTCTGGTCAAAAATGTGCTGAAGGCTTTTATGGTCGGTGAAGATGCTGCACTTGGTTCCGTAGAGATAATGTCTCCAAATCTTTAATGCGAAGACCACTGCTCCCAATTCCAGATCGTGAGTTGTATAATTTACTTCGTGTGCTTTCAGCTTTCTTGAGGCATAAGCAATGACTTTTCCTTGTTGCATGAGCACACAGCCTAGCCCTTGATTGGATGCATCGCAATAGACCACAAAGTCCTCCGTCCCTTCTGGAAGGGACAAGATAGGTGTGCTGCATAGGGCTTGCTTCAATGTTTGGAACGCAGTGTCTTGATTTTCTCCCCAACTAAAGGTTACACCTTTCTGAGTCAGGGCAGTAAGAGGCTTAGCAATTCTGGAGAAATTCTGGATAAACCTGCGATAGTAGCTAGCAAGACCCAAGATTTGACGGATTTTTGTGGGTGTCTTCGGTGCTGACCAACTCTCTATCGCTTTAATTTTGGAAGGGTCCACGTGTATGCCTTCTTCGATAACCACGTGACCGAGGAAAGTTACTTTTCTGATCCATAATTCTCACTTTGAGAATTTTGCATATAGTTTCTCCGCCCTTAGAGTTCCCAACACTTGCCTCAAATGTTGTATATGATCTTCCTCACTCCGAGAATAGATAAGTATGTCATCTATGAATACTATCACAAATTTGTCTAGGAAGGGGAAGCACACCCGATTCATCAGATCCATGAATACAGCGGGTACGTTGGTTAGACCAAAGGGCATTATACAAACTCGTAGTGACCATATCGAGTCTGAAATGTTGTCTTAGGAACATCACTCTCATGGACTTGTAATTGATGGTACCCTGATCTTAGGTCTATCTTTGAGAAATAGCTGGCTCTTTGGAGTTTGCCGAAGAGGTCATCGATTTTGGGTAGGGGTAACAGTTTTTGATGGTAAGCTTGTTCAGTTCGCGATAATCTATGCACATCCGAAAGGACCCATCCTTCTTTTTCACGAATAGCATCGGGGCTCCCCAAGGTGAGGAACTTGGTCTGATGAATCCCTTGTTGAGTAGTTAATTGAGCTGGCTGGATAACTCTTGCATTTCTGCCGATGCTAGACGGTAAGGGGATTTAGCTACAGGGGTAGCTCCGGGGATTAAGTCGATTCGGAACCCGACTTGGCGCTCGGGAGGGATTCCGGGAAGATCTTCGGGGAAGACATTAGGAAAGTTGCAGACTTCGGGGATTCTCTTGAGGTCTTTAACTTCCTGTTTCTCGTTAATGACATGGGCTAGGAATGCATGTCACTCCTTTCACAGATGTTTTTGGGCTTTGATGCACGAAATGATACGAAGGTTTGAACTGAGTTTATCACCATAGATAATAAGGGCTTCGCCAGATGGAAAATTGAGGCGAATGTATTTTTCATAACAAAGGATATCAGCACGATTGGGGCTCAACCAATCCATGCCGATGATGACATCGAAGCTTTTTATGGAAACTGGCATAAGGTCTATTGGAAAAGAATGGTCGTTTAGGGTAAGGGTACAACCTATAAATACGTCGTTAGTGCTCTCTTTCTATCTATTAGCCATCTCGACGGTGAATGTTTCGGTTAAAGGTTGGGATTTATGCTTGAGTAGATGTTTAAATGCATGAATAACAAAACTCCTCTCCGCACCACTATAAAAAAGAATGCATGCATAAGAGTTGTCGAGGAGGAACGTACCTGTAACTACGGTGGGATCAACAACTGCCTCCTCCTGTCCCATTTCTAGCACCTTCCCTGTGTTTCCAGCAATTGATGCTTTGGGACAATTCCTCTTGAAGTGCCCGGTTTCTCCACAACCATAGCAGGCTTGGCTTACTCCAGCTCCAGAGGCCTGATTGGTTGGTTGGACTGGTGTCTTGCAAAAACGAGTTGTGTGCCCCTTTCTGCTATATTTTTCGCATTGCATCTATCTACAAACTCCCAAGTGATGGAAGTTACATTTGTTGCATAAGGGCAGGTTTCCAGCATAACGGCTGGGAGTTGTTGGAGTAGTGGGAACAGCAGGAGGAACGGTAGCAGCATGGACTTCCACTGTCTGTTGCTTCTTGGAGGGCTCCTGTGAAGAATTGCCCTTGCGTTTGTTCCAGAACTTTTTCTTCTCACCACTCTCCTTTGATGGTTCGGGAATGGTTGTTACAACTCTATGGTCAACCCCGTGATCTATCAGGGTCTGCGCTAGACACTTGACGCTGTCAAATGTGAGAGGTTTAGCAGCCAATACGTTCCCTTGAGTTGGGGTTGTCAATCCCCATATGTACCTCTCAATTTTATTGCTTTCCGGGGTGACCATCCCGGAACATAGAAGAGCCAGGTCGCAGAACCTAGCAGTGTACACAGCAATGTCGGAACCCTTCATCTTCAAGTTCCAGAGCTCGTGCTATAGATTTTGCATCTCACCACTTGGGCAATACTCTGCAACCATTAGCTCTTTTAAACTCTCCCAACCCATGTCATTGGCTACCGGCAGAGTTAGGGATTTGACTTGGCTATTCCACCAAGTCAGTGCTCTATCAGTGAAGGTGCAGGCGGTGAACTTCACCTTGCTCGCCTCGGAGCACGCACAGATCTCGAAAACTGATTCGATCTTCTCGAACCAACGAGTTAGGGCAATGACACCTCCATTGCCATCAAAGGATTTGGGTTTCGCGTTCATAAAATCTTTGTAGGAACACTCCTTCGGGTGTCCCTGGCCACCATCAAGATTACGGGGGTTGGGTCCACTTCCCAATTGGCCAGTGCCGCCAGGATTGATCTGCGACATTACAGCAGCCATAGCGGCTGTAACTGCTGCCTGGAACATAACAGGATCGAACTGAGGAGGTGGCGGCGGTGGAGGATCGTTGTTCTTCTTGTTTGGTCTCTTCCTGGGAGGCATCTTTCTCTAAAAGATACAAGGGGAAAATGATGATAAGCCTTCTATATAGATCATGAGTCGGATACTTTCGAACAAGATATATCTTAATCCTACAGCGTTAACAGAGATCTACAATAAAGGTTTACTAACATAAACAAGGAATTGCAGGTCTTTCATTTGTGAGGATTAGACCTATTTTTAACAATTTTGTGTAGTGTTATAGAACTATAAAATACTCCTATAGTATTTTAACTATGTGCTTCATTTGTATCGGATTTGGTGAGTTTTAGACTTGTCGCAACACCGCAGTCACTCCCAAACACATGTTGGTCATATCTCGGACAAATATAGTTGATCAGGTTATATTGACCCCATATATGATTACATAACTATTCAAGTTTAACCGTAGTGCCCAACTCGTCCTAAATACTTTTATGTAGTTTTTATTATGTTACAACTTCTAGTATCTATGTATACTTGTATACTTCTTGTAAAATACTTGAATTTTAAAAGTATACTTTTAGTTTTAGAGCGCTTCGGCCCCTTTAGTGTTTATAGTTGTATACCATGTAAGGTTCGGTATACTTAGTTCACTATAAACAATAACTCTGATACCAATCTGTCACACCCCCAAACCGAAACGGCAGAAACGTTCAGGGGTGGAGGACGTCATGTATAGTATCACAACAATTGCATCATAGTAATCAATGTAAACACAACCATTACATTGAATAACTAAAATATTTACATTTGTTTGATTCATATTTATATACATCAAAAGTAGCAAAAATATAAAGACGTGACTCTATACGCTCCGTCTTCTCAAAAGCCTGCGGGGGTACCTGACTACTGATTTCCTGAGAATACAAGCGGTTTTGAAAGAGTATCAGCATTGAGCTGGTGAGTTCATAAGCATGTTTTTGTAATGAAAACCTATTAATGAATCAATGAAAAATGTTTGTATGTCTCCAAGAATATCCAATATTCTCTAACATGTGTGTTTTCGTTACGGTGTCCTATAATGTATTAGTTCTATAATGTATTAGTTCGTATACCTGGTTACCACTAGATGTATTGTATAATGTTGTTTTGAATGAAAACTCTTTTTTTGCATGAAAACCCTGACTATAACGGTAATGTATAGTATGTTATGAAAACCCTGGAATACTCCAGTATGTATAGTAGTTCTATTACTTTTAAAATAAAACTAATTGAAGTTGTTCCATTCATACATTAATCGTATTATTTAGTACGAAATTTATGAGTTGTTATAACCATACTTGACCATTGAATTGCCTGAACGACGTTCTTCAGGTGTCGGAATCGAAATGACTTTGTCACCCGTAGACCTGCCAGTCCTACTGTATCTAACAGCAAGGTGCGGGATTGTCAATCCCGTATAGATCTATACACAAATTCACATTCTCCCTCAAGGAGACTCTGGTTATAATCTCAGGACTTTTGTTAGTACTTAAGTAAGTACGCGAAGATGCTCACTCATAAAATGCTATACTAACGATTAGGTGTAGAATAAAATGAATCCCTTGAATTTACATGACTGTTTATATGAACCATAAACTATACCCTAAATAGCTTATATGTTCATTCGCATTGAATTTATTTTCCGTGCATTGATAAGGTAATTGTTCCATAAACTATACCTATTATAGTTTATATGTTTGTTAATGTATTCAATTCATGTTTTACACTGAAAAACTCTAAAATTTATGTTGAAAACTTCCCTTATGCTCAACATTTTACAAAAGGAATAGATATCTAAGTGTTTTATAAAATGTAATAATCTTTGGTTTGAACCAATCGCATAAGTTTTAATCATGTTTAAATCCTTTATATAAATCACTAAATTTATTTGTGTCTTGCTTGTATCCTCCCCCCTAAAAACATTAAAAACAGTAAAAGTGTAGGGGTATGAACTCACTGTTGGTTGCGTGTATGTGTCGGACAACGAGACTGGAAACGAAGACCCTCGAGTTGATATACGCGACATTAACGGGTCCTAATAATAATTAAATACATATACGCGTATTATTAGCGAAACCATTAATTATAGTGTTAGAAAATACTTGCTTTTGGTTAAGGAATGTTACCGAAACTCGATCAAAGTGGAAAAGCAGGTATTCAGCTAAGTTCACGGCTTAGGGATGATTGCGGCCGTGAAGGGATTACGACCGTGAACTATTCTCGGCCGTGAACGGTTTACTGCCTTTGAAGGGTTCACGGTCTTTGAAGGGTTTACGGTCTGTTCTTGGTGTTCTTGAAGAAAATGTGAAGGTTTGAAGGGTTCACGACCGTGAACTGATTTCGGCCCTTGAAGATCTGAAGATTTGAAGGGTTTACGGCCGTGATCTCAAGAACAACAATGCTTGATTCGACAAAAAGACAGATGTTTGCTGCTCCAAAAAAGTATAAATGAGGGTAGAACACACATATATATAGGTTGGGTTCATGGCTAGTGGTGGGGTCCACCAACCGTGAACGGTTTACGACCGTGATCGGGTTCACGGCCGTGAACACCAATCAGATCGGATTTTGTTGATTCTCGAAGAAAAACTCGGGTTTTCGCATGATTTTGGTTCTGAATCTTCTATAAAATTTAATTATATAAATAAATGATTTTCCAAGCTATAAGAATTTAACGGAACAAAATAAAATTCAAGATTTATTTAACGGAATCAGGCTAACATTAACGGAAAAAGGTTTGGGTTGTCACAGAAAGGATATGCAAACGCCATACAGATCTAAAAAGCTTGTTTTATCAGATTGTTGAGCTTCCCCTTCATATGAATTGATCTGTTGTAGGTTTAATGGGCCGAATTGAATTTTGACATTGATTCTATGTAGTTGAATTATATGTTCAAAGGATTTTGATTTTGTGTTCATTGTTCAAAATTTTGAGGAAGAAGAAGACTAAAAAATATGAACATTTGTTGGAGAAAACAAGTCATCAGATGGGAAAGAGAAAGTCAAAGCGGGGTATTGAGTCTAGGGCAAAAAACAACAAGATGAATGAAACGATTAGTGTGTTATCACATGCAGCTCTGATCACCTGCTCCGGTGACCTTTAACGAAAACGTAAGATCAGAGGGGTGGGAGCTATGAAGTTTTTTGGGGTTAAGGGGAAGTGTATGTGTGCGTGCAAGGGTGATGTCGAATTTGTTGTGATGCATATCCTTCAAATGATTCAAGATGTTTAGCTTATTTTCCAGTAAAAAAACAAAGATGGAGGTGTGTATGTTTTCTAGTTGCAGGTCAATTATGTGTGTGTGTTTTAATTTAGTGTGTGTATGTATGTGGTTTTATCACAGAAAGCAATATGGAGAGAGAGAGACTCTTATTTTTTTAATTATTTAAATAAATAAATAAGTATTAGATTTAAAAAAAAAAGTGAAAGAAAAACAGAAAATAAATACCCAAGGGTATTAAAGTCATTTCAGTTTACCGATGGACAAAATTCGTAATAAAAGTAGCTCAAAAGGACCACAAATCCAAAAAAGTCGGGGTTTGGACAGAACCCGAAAAAAAAACGCATACCAAAGAGACCATTTTTGCAGTTTTGTCTTCTTATATTGATAATGAAAGTAAAATATGTTGCTATTTATCTAAATTTTCCCAAATATAAATAAGACTATTTTTTTAACACAAAAAGTTTTATAACTAGAATAACTAGCAAAATACTAGTAAAAAACAATTACATCAATTCAAAAGCTAAAATTTAATATCACAACCAACCTATCCAAAACTAAAAAAATTAAAGAAAAAAACATGCTTCAAAGGCGAAGGGAGTGGTAGCATGCTTAGCATGCTACCACATAGGATTTTTGAAGCCACATAGGATTTTTTTAAGCCATGTAGGATAGAGAAAATAGTAGCATCCAAGTTGTTAAAATGTATGCAGTGGTAGCATCCAAATGGTATGCTATTTTTAATAGGTTTTCTTTTGGAAAAAAGAAATAAAAAAAAGAAAAGGAATAAACATCAACCAATCACAGTCCTTTACCTCACCATCTCTCTCCTTTCTCCTCTCGCTATTCCCGTAGCAAGGCATCCTTAGCCGGTCCTAGCGAGCGCTAGGGAACGGTGTTCCAATTTCTTAGCGACCTCTTAGCAATCATCGATAGCGTTGCACTCCTCCCAGCCTAATGATTAACCCAAAAACGCTCATGATCTTCCTCTCACTCTAATTCACTAGAAGCCACTGACGAGATTAGGCGATTAGCGCACAAAGCCCCGAACCATCTTGAAACCAACCTAGACGTCTTGGTCTTTAAACTTGATAAAGAAAATCATATACGAGGACATGATTGAACCACATTGAAAAATACATGATAGAACATGGCATTTTGGTACGCTAGTACATAATATCATATGATGGTAGATTGTCCTTAAGAATTAGTAGATAATAGTTACAAATAAAACATGCCATGTGATTCTTTTTGGTTTTTTTTTCTCGATCAATAATGTGGTGTTTCTTTTTGTCAGCAAGTCTTTTTAGATAGGTTGGTTGTTTTTTAGAAGACTACAAATCTAAAAAGGTCTGCGCGTCCTCTTTCTCGCGCATATGTGGAGTAGAGTATTCTAATCTCTACATACATCTTCTAGCATAAAAAACACCTTTTTTCAAATGCTTCTTTTTTTTTCTTCTTCGAATACCTCTTTTTTTTGAATGCCTATTTTTGTAACTTCTTCAAACATTGGTATTTTATGTTTGAATGCATTATTTTTTTTTGTTATATTTCTCCAATTTAATTACAACAAAATACAATAAATATCAAATATATTCGTTAATTCATATCGTTACATTTTTATTTTTTTATATTACTACACACTATTTAAAAAATGACATGATTATCCTATTGTCATTAAAATACAAAATAATTTAGGCAGACACATTAATCATGATATAATGTCACATAAAAGAAAAAAAAAGTGGTTATGAAAAATGAAAGTGATATACAATAATACGTAAATTTTGATCTAGATTTGTTAACTATTTACATAAAAGTCATAAAAGTGCTAAGTTTAAAATATATTTTTTATTGAAATTATTGACCAACGACAAATGGTTCGTATGATTCCAATATTGAATCTCTTAAATTAAATGAAATTGAAAGGAATTTGAATTTGACGGAAGCTTTCGGTATTATAAAACTAAAACTATTTAAATTTCTATATTGAAAACTCTTTTAATTAAAAAAACACTTTATTTAAATTTTAGTTTATTTTAGAAGCTTGCAGACACTAAAAACAAACAATTTTCTTGCACACTATAGATGTTTGGTCCATCTCTTCCACTGCAGAGGTTTGCAGACGTGGTCTGCAAACTGCATACATTTTACCTCTAAAAAACAAGGACCTATATGTTTGTATAAGTTTCAAACACTTAAAAAAACCGACATTCCTAGTCATTTAATGTCTCAAATCCCATAAAAGTGTTGGGTTATGAGGATATTTGGCCACAAAGGCACAAATAGAGGAAACAATTAAAACATAAACATAAATCATAATCCAAAAGTCGGATCCATGTTCAACCGGTCAATGAAATTATTAAAACAACTAGAGAGATAGCGGAAAGGGAAACATACGTTTGTAGCCTTTGATTTACTTTTCCTCGCCAGTGGATCGAATGCACAAGAACGCAATGTAGGATTCTTCTGATGAGTCATACCAAGACGCAATAGACCAACTTCAAACACCTCTGGAACAGATCACTAGCAAAACCCTAAAATGAATTAGGGTTTCTCGAAGGGTGCGACGCGTGATGCGTTGGGCGACGTGATTGTTTGGGATATAAAGAATGAAAAGTGGATGCTCAGATTTCTTAAGGGTTTCTCACTAGAAGTCGGATGATGTCATATGTTGGAATTTGGAAATAACCCCTCTATTTATAGGGGAGGTATAGGAGTCCTTATCTATACACTAGTACGCAACTGTGTTATGGCGTCAGTTTTTGAAAACTGGGTCTTCTCGGTTTCATATTTCTCGTCACTAAAGGTTATAAAATAATTCATATGATTGTTTCCACGACATTTTACTGAAAATGAGTCACCATTGCACATCAGACTTCACACATTCACGTCGGTTTTACATAAACAAGTGACAATTAGTGCGACGGCCTAAAACGATGGGAAAATGTCCTCTTTTTATAACGGGTTGGTTATTAAGTGAGACAAAAGGTACTGAAGTTTCATTTTAAGTGATTCAAATCTTATATTGAAATTTGTAACTTGAAAAAACCCATGACAAGTCATGCCACGGTCGAAAACCATGGCCAAATGTCATCTTTTACAACGGGTTTTCTTATGTTATTTGTACATTTACCTTGTGTCGGGTATTAAGTGAGATGTAAAGACATAAGGTGTTGAAGTTTCATTTTAAGTGATTCCCTCTACTTATTTGGTTTAGATAAATATTAAGTAAATAGGTAATATGTGTTTTGGATTTCATTTTGAACCTCAGATTAAAGGACATTTAGGTGGTGAGAAATGAGTTTTTTACAAAATGTCTGAATTAGCTTAATTTTGTGGTGAGAAAGTCAATAAGTCAATAAGTAGTTTTTAAATGAGTGTTTATCCATTATTAAAAGATTCTTCGCAACATTAATTTACAAGTTAACCTGTTGGGTCAAAAATATGGTTTATACTTTACTTTTCTAAGCTTTAATATTTTTCGGTCCGTGTGGTGTGTGCGGTTAGGAGGGTTCACGGCCCAGGTGGGTGTTTACGGCCGTGAACTGGTTCACGGCCCATGTTCCCTGTAAATAGATGTCAGGTGGTAGAGGGAGTTAACGGCTAGAAAGGAGCTTAAGTGTGTGTACTCTAAGGTGTTCTAGAGAGAGAAAGTAGAGAAGGTGCAAATGTGTTTGTGAATCTTATGTATGGATCATAACTCTTATTATTGAATACATTGAAGATTCATCTTATTCTTCTTCTCCTTGTTCTCTATTTTGATCTTGCATCATCCAATTGATTGGGATTTCGCACCATCAATTGGATCTGATTGATATGTCAAGCAAATTTGGGACTTACAGTTGGTATCAGAGCTTGGATTGTATCAATCATTTTGGCAAGATCTGGAGCGTTTTTGATCTTTTTCTTGAAGGATTTTTTGTTTTTGGATAGTTCTTGGCAAAGTAGTGGGGGTTTGTTCTTTGTATTTTCCATAAAAACGAGTTTTGGAGCAAAAAGGAGTGAAAAACGTTGTTTTTCACGTCATCTGCGAGGTGTTTTCGCGATCCGAAGAAGGTTTCACGACCAACCGAAGAAGGGTTCTCGGCCAACCGAAGCCGCTTTCACGGCCTCGAACGGAAGAAGCTTTCACGGTCCTTGGTGGGTTTACGGTGCGAGGGTTTACGGCCAGCCTCGCACGTGTTCGGTCTTCGCTCGTTCACGGTCTCGCACATTTACGGCTCAACAGTCGCGTTCCTAGTCAGCCTCGTTCTCGGCCCAACTGTCTCGTTTGCGGTCATCGCCTTTTGCGGTCAGCAGCACGTGTTCGGCTGTCCTCGTGTGCGCAGATTCCCTTTCAGCAACGTGCTCTTATTAAAAAAATTGGGGTGGAGGAGGATCGAACCCCGGTCTCCTGCCAACTCAATCAACCCTCCTTCCACTTGATCTAGCTTGCCTCACGCTACACTCCTTCCGGATTTAATTCAAAAGGCTTCGCTATTTCGATCCAATTTTCGAAATTTTAACACTTTTTGCCCAAAAATCAAATTTTCAAATTTTCAAATTTCATTTTCAACTAAAAAATTTGACTTTTAATTTTTAACTTTTATCTTTGACTTTCAAGTTTGACCTTTGACTTTAAACTTTGACTTTCTCGTTTAAACCTTCAAATTTTCATTTTTAGCTTTTCGATTTGACTTTTCAAGTTTGACTTTTTAAGCTTGACTTTTAAGGTTGACTTTTGAGTTTTTAGTCAAAGGGCATTTTTGGTAACAATGAGTTCTTCAAGCATCCCGATCAATGAAGTTTCATGTACTCCATCTTGTGAAGCTACAATTAAATTTCTTCGTGAACAAATTGATTTGCTAAAAAGGGAGAACGAGGACCTTAAATATGAGAGGTACAACCTTAGGAAAGGCCAGAAACCATTAAAAGAACAACTAGAGGCCAAGATTAAGGACTTTAGGAAATTGCAAGAGGAGTACAGTAATAAGTGTGAGAATTATGATTACATTAAGAAACAACTTGCCTCTGTGACTGCCGAGCTTAACACATTGAAAAACAAATTTGAAAATGGAGATTTTTAATGTCAGAAAAAATATGACGTGTCAAGTGAGGTAGTTGCCTCGATGATTGAGAAGAAATTAAAATTAAAGCTAATAAAACTAAGGGTTTAGGGTATCACAGTGTGTCACCTCCCTTCAATGACAACTATAACCCACCTCTTGAGACCAATGAGGAAAAAATTCCTGGTCAGTATGACCAACCCCCTGTCCCAGCTTCAGTTAAGACTGAACCATCTGGGCCTACTGAGGTTATTAAGGTGAATGTTTCTGTCACACCCCCGAACCAGAACGACGGAAACGTCCGGAGGCGGGTGACTTCATTGTGCAATATCATAACAATCGAGTATAAATGAAACATAGCAAATCCAAACATCATACATTAAGATAACAAACTTACATTGTTTTACATCATGTTTATGTTCTCAAATTACACAAAAGAGACATTAGTAAGTAAATTCCAAATTACAGCAAAATAATCCTGAGTCCGCGATCCATAAACATGCTTACTGGTTTCCTGAGAATACAAGTCGTTTGAAAAGCGTCAACATAAAATATGCTGGTGAGTTCATAAGCATTTTTGTATAAAACTTGGTGATAGTTTAGAAATCCAGAAAATCCAATATTTTCTTCCCAAAATAGTTGTAAGTCTTGGTTCAAATCGAGTATATTTGCATCTGTGTCTTAATTTATCGTTTACGAAATCGTATAAAATCGTTTTCCCCAAAAAATCCAATATTTTCTGATGAATAAAATGGTGGTCCTAAAACCCTAAGACTGGTGTGGTAAAAGCTTTGTTTATAGTATCCAAATCAATAGTTGTTTATAATCGAGAGGTGTAACTTGAGTAAATTTCTAAAATCATACTGTTATATTCTAAGTAAGTCGTTATAACCATACTATTACGACGGAGTGCCTGTCCAGGCGTTCTTCAGACGCCAGATTTGATTAAGACATTTGTCACCCTAGACTGGCCGGTCTAGCTGTAGCGGACAGCGAAGGTGCGGGGTGTCAACCCCGTATAGATCTATACACAAATTCCTACTCCCCCTCCAGGAGACTCTGGTTATAACTCTTACAGGACTTTAAGCGTACACTAATATGTATATATATATATATATATATATATATATATATATATATATATATATATATATAGGTACAAGGAAGATTCGTCTGACTTGAATACTAACAGGTTTTTCCTTGGTGCAAATCGTTGAGATTCGTTATTTATTAAATAAATAACAATAGTTGTTTTTGTTGGACTAAATATTTCTTTTCGTTTCACTTTGTTTATTGAGAATAATCCACTATGAATATTTATCCAAAATGACCCGATATTATCGGAGTTGGCAAAAATGGTCCTTTTCTTTACAAATTACTATATAAGACCCAATTTTGTCAGAAGGTGTCAAGTTATTCCTTGTGTAAAACTATGACTCGTGTAAAACTCTGACTTGTGTGAAGTTATGACTGCAGTTTATGACATGCGTTTTTCAGCTTCATGACATACAACTCATCACTTGTGTTTCTGAAAGTTTTATGACGGCAGTTTTATGACATGTAATTATTTCTGTCATAACAGCTCTATTTTGTACATTTTCTTGATAAAATTATTTTTATTAAATATTTATAAATAATCACCAATAGTTTGAAAACAGAATATTTCTTATATTGTGGCTAAAATATTGTCCTAACATCATGAGGTTTGTAAAAATTCCAAGTTTATGAACCGTTTTCTTGAAACAACGTTTCAACACTCACACACACCTACACATACAAATACATGCAATTATCCATGGATTTAGACAAGATTTGACTTGTATTCTCCCCCAAAAACACTAAAAATCGAAAAAGTAGGGGTATAAAGCTCACCTTGGTTTAGCTTGCTGTGTGATTTGAAGAGGTGTTAAGGAGTTTCCAAGTTCCAACACTTGAAAGGTTTGATAACTCTTTGAACTTTAGAATATCCTAAGGATACATAAATATAATGGAGTTTTAGGAATAATGTGGAGAATCACTTAGTCAAAGAAGAGGAGATACTTACCATAAATCTGGGAATTTCTTTGAAGGAATGGAACTTGAAGCTTGAACAAGTTTGAGAGCACACTTTGGAGTTCACAGATTGAAGATATGGGAAGTGGGATATGGAGAAAAGAGTAGTTCACGTTTTCTATAATGGAGGATAAGGGGTGGCTTGACACTTGCTTGGAGTACTGGAGGGTAATGTCTATCACTAAGGGTTAATGCATAAATTACTGGGATTTTTATGGGAAATGGGGGATTTACATCACATCATAAAGTCAAACCCTCTTCTCTACCTTAGGATTCCTTTATAAATTTTGGATTTTATTTTATGTAAATATGTTTAAAATAATCAAATTTGGTATAAAATAGGGGTTTAAGGGGTCTAAGTTATGAAAAATACGAATTTGGAGGAATTTCCGACGTCAAAATCTCCTAAAATGAAGAAAAGTTCCAAAATGGACAAAAATCCGGAGTGTAGTCCGGAATCTGCGAGGGTCCGAAGTGCCTAGAGAGTTTCCGGAGTCATTTAGCAAAAATCTGGAGTCAAAGGCAAGTTCCGAGGCTGCTTACTCAATTCCGGAGTGTCTCTTCCGAAGTGCGAAGGAGTCCGGTGTGAAACTGCTCAGTGGCTAGTCCTTCCGGCGCGAGGCGAGTTCTTCTGGGCATAATAGAATGTTCCGAATCCAGACGTTTCCGGAGCGAGATTTCCCGGTTCTTGAGGAGATCCGAAGCTGCTCTTCCCATTTCGGACCAAAATGGAAATTTCTGAAGCAAGATTGTCCGGAGCAACTCAAAGGCTTCCGGATGCAAAATGGTCAGGATGAAAGGGTATTCGGGAGTCAAGAGGCTCCTATGTGCAAAAATGCTCGGTTCCTTTAGGAGGTCCGAAGCTTCCTAAGGGTTCCGAACTAGGTTTGCTCCTTCAAGTTTTCTCCTTTCGTTTTGAGTTGTTTTCGACTAAGGGGGATACATAGAGAGATTTGAGATACTTAGAGAGATTTGGGAGAGATTTGAGATACTTAGAGAGATTTGGGAGAGATTTAAGATACTTAGAGAGATTTGGGAGAGATTTGAGATACTTAGAGAGATTTGGGAGAGATTTGATATATGTAGAGAGATTTGCATTATAGCAATACATGGTTCATTAGGAATCATAATGTAAACTTTAATGCGTTGATACAAGCCTTACAATAATTGATGCTTACATGAGAGCAGAATTTCCTAGCTAAAAATGCTAGTTGCGACAATTTCTGATTCTCCTACTTCATGTGCAGGTAAAGTAGTGGAAGATGAGAACAAGGAGAACTAAATTAATTCTGATTTTGTTGGTCGTCAAACCACTGACTCCTTGAACTCTGAATCTGTTGCTTCTAACACAGTTGCTTTGAACAAACCTGCTGTTGACAAATACAGGCCACCAAAACAAACGAAACAAACGGCTTGCTGCAAGTGTGCTTGTGGGAACAATAAGAGACAAGGCAAGGGCACGCCACCAGGGGCAGGAACAAACAACTCCTACGTGAAGAAGCAGACTTGCTTTCACTGTGGAACACCTGGACACATTGCCAGAAATTGTCCAAATTGCGCATATGTTCCCTACTACACTCAAGGATGGTAGAACGCGCCAAGAGGGAGGTTTTCCAAAAGAAACCCTTCGAGGCCTCGTTCAAACAATGGTGACTGGAACGCGCAGAAGGGCAAGAATCCAACTCCCAAGGCCAGGAATCAAAATCCCAAGGACAAGAAGGGAATGCCGGCCAAGAAGTCCAATCTAAGAGATGCTCCAGTGAAACAAAGACCGGTTAGGTCAAAGTCATCTCGAAGATCGACTTCAAGTTCAAAATCAAGTGCCGAGGCACCTATCCGCTCGAACAAGAAATGGGTTAAACCCAACTACAGATGGGTACCAAAGGTTCAATCTCCCAAATCTTCTAATGATTATAATATTTCTACATCTTTTGTTTGTGATAAGCATGATATGTCATGGGAGAGAGTACCTTGCAAGGATGACAAAGGCCGACCCAATTTCAAAAAGGACTGGGTTCCAAAGACCAACTAATCCCGCACTTTGTACTGGAGAAACTATGGAGGAATATCATCATACTTCGGTTTGTTGATAGTAGCTGTTCCAAGCACATCGTAGGGGACATCTCTCAACTGTACAACATACAGAACTTTAAGTGAGAGTATGTGTCCTGTGCGGGAAATGAAGAAAGGAAAAGATCACAAATGGGGTTTGTGCTTAAAGATGTGAAGAATTTTTGGATCTGTTCCGAGATTGAAACAAAGCTAAGGTTGAATTTGTTGCTGCTTGCGTCCTCAATTGTTGACTTTCGGTTTGAATTCTTTCGATACACCTGAGTTTTTCTTAAAATGATTCATTTTAAAGACAAATTTCTTAAAATAAAAAAATTAAAAAACAATCAAAAATTAAAAAAAAATCAAAAATTAAAAAAAATTTACATTTTGTATTTTACTTTTGTTTTTGGTTAAATTTGTTCATATTTTCTTATATGCACAAATTTAGGGGGAGAATTAAAAAAACAAAACAAAAAAAATTTATAAAATTTCAAAAATATAAAAATATTTTCATTTATGTTTTTATTTCTTTTTCAGAAAAATCAAAAATCCAAAAATAGTGTTTTTGAGCGTATTTTACTTTTATTTTTATTTCTTAGTGTGCTAAGTTTACTTTTATTTTTTATGTTTATCTAAAAAATTTTCTTTTGTCTTGGAAAGTAAATTCAGGAGAAGTTGAGACTCAAGGAGACTGTATCGAAATATTCTGAGCAATGAGAAGAAACCTGAAAGTGAAAAGGAATTTACGGTCATTACACTTCACACTACTTTCACAAGGAATTGACGGAAAATTCAAATGCGAGTGATAGACTCTTTCATATTGAGACATATACCAGTCTTAATAGGAGTCTTCGCATCAAATGTTGATGATCAAAGGTCATTTTCACCATGACCAATGTGAAACACCCAACCATTCTTCACCCATATCTAATATTTTCTCCATCAAATCATTTCCACGTACCGGTACCCCTTGAGGTTCGAGTATAAAACAACTCGACTGACGGTTGCCAAAAATTCTGTGTTGATGATCTTAGATGTCGTTGTCACCATGACTCTAAGTGAAACCCAAAATCCAAAACCATTTAATTCTGAATTGACGGTGAACATTTTTTTAATGTTCTAGATTTCACCCATGAATTGACGGATAATGGCTCATACCTGGTGTGAGACTGTACAAAATGCCAGTCATGCAGTTTCTTTTTAAAGAACTGTCGTATCTAAGGAATTGAAAGTCTGAAACTGAACAAATTGTCAGATTGGTCTTGTTAGCTTTCTTTACCTAAGAACTGTCACGACACCATGGCGATTCACCCAACAGGGAAACATGTATCGCTGAACGTCTCGCCAAGGGACAGGTTAACTCGTTAACTTGATAATTGTATTGAGATCTATGATCAAGGATATACAGGGGCTAACATCAAAACTAGCCACGAGTAGTTCTCCGATATTCAACAAATCGCAGTGCGTTCCTCCGAGTTCGCACAGATACTGCGAGAAGTCTCTTTCTGAGCCAAGGATTCATCCTTGCACAACTGTGGTGAGAAGGGTCTTTATGATTCTTTCTGTGATCCACAAGGACTTTTTAGAAGCGGTTACTTCTCAAGGCGCAACGGTGATCATTCAAGAACATTCATTTGAAGGAATTAGAAGTGAAGATCATTTTTCAACATTCAATCTTTTAACCCCAGAAGCAAGGTGAAGCTGCACTTGAAGATTATGTGACAGATTGCATTGAAGCCTCCTCAATCAATTTGCTGCTATCTATGTACCTGCTGAAGTGATCCAGAAGATTCGTTCTATCTGATATTCTCTCTGAATATTCTCAAGCTGAAAGCGCAAATTTTCAAGAATCTCTACATGAAGCCTCTCACCCACGGTTCGTTCAAAGTCAAATCTTGAAGAAAAGCCCCTCCGCTTAAGATGAAGTCACTCACTTAAAAGATTCATATGTTCATCTTGAAGCTGTGAAGATATCGAAGATTAACGCTGAAGTCAAGCTCCAAATGAAGATTGACAAGAAAAGCCAGCTACATTTTTAGGGGGGAGTTAATTGTTGGGTCAAAGAAAAGAAAGCTATAAACCAAGGGGGAGATTGTTGGGTCAAAAATATGGTTTATAATTTACTTTTCTAAGCTTTAATATTTTACGGTCGATGTGGTGTGTGTGGTTAGGAGGGTTCACGGCCCAGGTGGGTGTTTACGACTGTGAACTGGTTCACGACCGTGAACCTGTTCATGACCCATATTCCCTATAAATAGATGTCAGGTGGTAGAGGGAGTTAACGGCTAGAAAGGAGCTTAAGTGTGTGTACTCTAAGGTGTTCTAGAGAGAGAAAGTAGAGAAGGTGCAAATGTGTGTGTGAATCTCATGTATGGATCATAACTCTTATTATTGAATACATTGAAGATTCATCTTATTCTTCTTCTCATTCTTCTCTATTTTGATCTTGCATCATCCAATTGATTGGGATTTCGCACCATCAATTGGATCTGATTAATACATCAAGCAAATTTGGGACTTACATAACCGTTATTCATTATTAAACATCCCTAATAAACCTACAAAATTTACCATACTCTTTGTACCAACGAAAAACTTTGCAATAATTATGTGGGTCATCATCTTCTACAAATGTCGCAAGTGACCCTTCGGTGGAATGCTATTGCAAGGTGATGTTATCTGTTGTAGGTTTATGAACAACACATGTAGACTACACAATAATTATTTGGTACTTTCAACACAGTCTTCGTATTCTTGAAAATCCGCAGCAACCAAACCTAAATACTCATTAAGTCTACCCAAACCTACAAGTACACACTAAAATCTAGTTTTTGACATTAGTACTAAAATGGAAGTATTATGTAGCCAATACATTAAAAAAATGTAATGTATATATTGTATACATACCTTGATCACATTCAGGAAACCATTTTGATATGTAGATCATCCCAAGCAAATAATTAGCCTCAAGATGACCATCTTCTTCGGCTGCAGTCAGCAATTCCAATCCATATTCAAAATTAACCTTATAGAAGTACTCGTCATGTTAACAGAATAACAATACCATTAAGACCAACTATGCTAAAAAGAAAAATTAAATATATAAAATTAGTCAAATTAAGTAACACATACCACTCCTTTTCAAGACATTCCTTCCGTCTTTTTATGATATGAACAGTTGAATATAAATGCCTCCTCCTTATTAATTTTCGAACCCAAACCACGACTAACCGGAAACTCTTCGAGGGATGCATTTTTGAACACATTACTTTGTTTCCTTGCTTCATTCATCTTTTTCGAACTACAGAAATTGAAATTTACAGATAATATTAATAAATCAAGTTATACTTTATCTAATATACATTAATATGTTAATGTTTATGAGAATTACCAAACTCTTGCAGACATAATGTCTTTAGCGGATTCTGACCCTAACCTTGATATAATGCCACTCAGAATCTCTAGAGGAATATCATCCAATGAAATACGCGATCTTGTACTTGACATTCTACTAACAAAATAGACATTGCATAACTTTATCTGATTTTTTAATAAAAAACAGCGGTAAATGTGAAATACAACGATTACAAATAACAAGGGAAGAAAAAAACCTTACTTTGATGCAATGATCATTGATGAAGTATTGGCTTCCATAATCTAGTTGAAAATTGAGTATCATAACGATTCTCTATCACGGATTGAAGTTGGGGATGATTGTGGATGTTCAAAATCGTCGAAAGAACTGAAACGACGTGATGACGTCGGAAAAATAATGGTGCCTAGAAGTTGTAGGCTAAAAATGACCTAATTTCCGTTGAAATAATGCCTCATATTTGATTGGTAAGGGTAGTTTTGTCAAAACACATTATTTAAAAGAAACAACCTATTTGAAAACACAACCGGGTTTTTTATTTGATATGTACTTTAATGGGCTAAGTAAAATCCAACTATCCAAGTCCAGTAAATCAGTTCAAACTAGCCAAATCCAAAGTTCATAAACTAATTCACATGATTGTTTCCATGACAGTTTACTGAAAACGAGTCACTAACGGGTTGTTTATTTGATATGTACCTTAATGGGCTAAGTGAAATCCAACTATCCAAGTCCAATAAACCGGTTCAAACTATCCAAGTCCAAGAAAATTGTTCAAACGTTTTTTGAATGAATCTATCACACTTGTTCAACCTATTTTTTTAAGAAACCGTCCGTTTCGATCCGGTCTAAAAATTAACATAAAACCGGTTGTTGTTGAACCGGTCTCGTCCCCGGTTCCTAGTTCGAACCGGTTTTAAAATCATTGGACATAATATCATAATTTGTCACTACAAGTTGTAATCGGACATGCTATAAATATTTTTTAGTCATTGAAATTATTCATCACATTCTATTTATATTGTTCTTCCCATGCGCCTCATGTTATACATAAATATGATCAACTCCACACGCGTAGCAAGGAAAATATAGGATCGTACTAGCTAGGAAGAATTTTCCAAACTATTATTTTAACACAGGTAAATCTTAACAAAAACCAAAAAATATTGTGACATCCCCATTTTCACGACCAGAAAAGACGGATTTCTTTATGCTTTATTTAGAAAATCAGAGTATCTTTTAAAGAAATATGTTGTGGAATTTGTTCCCAGAAAAACATGATAAATATATTATCAAAGTATTTCCGAAGAAATGTATTTTATTCCTTTTTAAAAAATTGGGATGTCATCGTCAATATAGAAACATAATCATAAACAGACCTCACATTCATTTACACTAGTGATCTACATCTCCTTAGTCTCTCAGTGTAATGTAACTTCGTATCGACACCTGTGATACAAATAAACTGAGTGGGTCAGGTTGGGAAACCTGGTGAGTACATAGGGGTTTCAATCCCACAATGTTATATCATATATATAATTGAGAACTCACAAAATATACAATTTTACCATATATATAAGCAACTCTTACCCCACCCCGCCGATCCTCACAACGACACTATCCATACTCTCGGACCTTAAAATTTATCTCTTTAGTTAATCCATACTCCCGGATCTAATCCATGCTCTCGGATCAATAACTGTGCCCATTCCATACTCTCGTACTAGGGACAAATGTCTATATCCATACTCCCAGATTAATGTCAAATAACTATGTCTTATCCATACTCCCGGACTAAGGACATCGAGCAGCGCTTTGCTTCTAACGATTATATTTTCCTTCGACGAAACCTAGCATTATTTTTGCTAAGTTTTAGTCTAGAATTTATTGTGACTAATTATTAGTCTAGATTCATCATTAACTCAAAGTCTACTTTAATGATCTATCAAGTAAGGAACAACCAGGTAGGATCATATCGGAGGTAGGGTCCGTTTGGTATACGCAGTATACTGCTTGGAAATCCCACTTTAAACACCTCACTAAATCACAGCCTAGACATCATCCCCGTAAGTAAATCAATCAGTATAACGACTTTGAATCATTGATAAATCTTATTTAGAGGTTCATAATAATGATATTATATTTAAACATAAACTATATTTAAAGTAGGGTAGGCATAACTCACTTATATTGGAGTTTAGCGAAGAACCGGGCTCTGCGCGGGAAGAACTTCTGAGCCGAAAGCTCTTCTTCTCGGGGCCTTGTGGCGCTCCGGGACTCGCTACTAACTCCTAAGAAAGGATAGAGAAAAGCATTGAGGCTTTGGGGGTATTTGGGAGAGAAGTTGAGAAAAGGTGTGAAGAAAAATGAGGAAAAACGACTCTGTTTATAGGGTGTCAGCACCGAGTACGCTGAGCGTACTCAAGAATTACGCTGAGCGTAATGGGTTTTTAAGGGTTATGCTAAGCGTACTCAAAATTATGTTGGGCATAATGTGCCACGTGTCGCGATCTCATGCAAAGCCGTGGGGAAGAAGGTGCGGCTCAGATTGCGCCACGTGTCACTTGTTGGTTACTCTAAAAACTAATTATCTTCTAAAATCCGTAACTTTTGCATACGAGCTCCGTTTTTGATGTTCTTTATATCCACGCGTAGGTGGGATCGTAATCTACAACTTTTGTTTATACTCCGTTGGCTAATTTTGACTTTATTTTTTAAGTTATATTTTTAACAGGCCGGGACTGGAAAAGTTCATTAAAATTTCATAACTTCTTCATCCGATGTCCGTTTTCGTCTGTATATTTACCGTTGAGCTACTATTAATGAGACCTTTGATTCTCGTTTAGGTTATGTCGGCTAAAAATCAGTCGATCTAATATTTGAATTACGGGCTGTATACTACTATGCGAAATCTTAGAAAAATCATAACTTCCTCATACAAAGTCAAATTTTGACGTTCTTTTTATGCACGCTCTCGGTTTAACATATACTACAACTTTCATTTAGATATATAAGGCTAAAAAGTAGTTTATCAAAAATTCACTTTTTACGATTCCCGGTGTCGTGCCGGTTTTGCCTTAAAACTTTGACAGATCATAACTTCTTCGTTATAACTCGGATTTCGGCGTTCTTTATATGTACGAAACCTTTGTGACATATACTATAACTTAGTTAAGATTATTTATTCTAAATAATCTTCTATCAAAAAGTCATTTTTGACGCTCATTGTCTCTAAATTGACTAGCCCGAATCTGCGGGCGTTACAAATATCAAACCATTTATTAATAAAAAAATATTGGGTATACAACAACAGAACCCGGTATACTGCGTATATATACTGAAAATTAATAATAAATAAAAAAACTAACCAAAAATATTTATAATACTTATACAAGATTGAAGAATAGTATCTGGTTTTGTCCCCTAGCTATTGTATATTCACTACTTCTTTTTGCCATTTTGTATTTTTTTTTACCCTTACAGTCCGACTGAAAGTAATCATTGTGAGATTCAGCAGCCAAATCAAGTTTATCTACAGGTGGCATTATATATTTATCTTTATCTGGTAAAACTATTATACTGTATTCCTCATCATCGCTTTCATATGCATCTCTATAATTTTTTTGAGGCATCATGATCATAATTGATTTTTTATTATCCTCTGGGTCTGTCACATAGAATATATGTCGTGCGTGTGAGGAAAGTATGAACGGATCGTCCTTATGCCCTAATGTATCAAGTTCTACCAAGGTATAGCCAAGAGGATCTTTTTTAACCCATTTTTTATTATGAACCCAGTCACACTTGAAAATAAGAATTTTTCTTATATGATAATCTAGAACCCATATATCTTGTAGAAAACCATAATAAAATGTGTTGTCATAGGTTACTTCTTCTTTTCTAGATATGTGCATGTTAGTCTACTCTACGCAAACCCCACTATTTTGGTTAACTATACCTTCACAGGTTTGTGTACGAAATAGGTAGCCATTGATGTGATATACAACATATTTCATTACGATGTGTTGTGGGCCATGAGAAACCCACCTGAAGTCCTCTGAAATTTTATGTATGTCGATCGCCATCTCTTTTTCTACCTAAATATCATTAAAAGGATAAGCATCAAGGGACAGATTGATTAGTTACCGTTTTGTTCAAGCAATTGATTAGTGACTTCTCAAAACAAAAATTAACTTGGATGATTATTTGACCTCCTCTTTTAACCAATAATCGAAAGCTTCACTATGCTCATTCTCTAGCCATGCTTGTCTTTTCATGGGATGTTTATTTTTAAGATGCATCCTGTGTCGCCTATGCTTACATTGATCAACATTAAATTTAGAATTGTTAAATATCAAACCAATAGACACGCAAGGAAACCGACAAATAATATTGAGAATTATACGTCGATTAATTGCGAATAAAACAAGTCCATATATTTTATATGGACAGAATGAGTAAATGAGTTAAACCAAAGTCATGGCTTAATGTATTAAGACCCCAACGTACTTTATGAATGTATATATACATCATTGTGTTAATGTATTATATATAGCTATCCATATATTTTATATATGGGCTTAATGTATTATATAATTATCTAGTCTAAATGTTTATAATTAACAAACATACTTTTACATGTACACATATTAAGTGATGAATTTAATAATGTATTAATGAACTAAGCTCTTAATATGGATTATATAAATAAATGCACAACTAATCAAACAAATAATGAATATACAATTAGTAATATACGTACACGATATACGTATACATTTCAGGTGTATTTTGTAGTACAAAGGAATGTGCTTTACGGAAGAGTTCTGGACAAACTTTAGAGTGATATGTAGCTGATAATGCTACTCTGTCATTATCAGTTGTGTTATGCTTATCCTGTGGAATACCAACAGTCTGTATGTTTTTGTGGTATTCACTTAAGAACTCAATTGTCTCATTTACAACATTCTCTTCAACAATCCATCCTTCCGGTTTGTTTTTGTTTTGGACATGTCCTTTTGTTACTTCCATGTATCTTTCAAATGGATACATCCATCGAAAGTATGGACCACATATTCTTACTTCCCTAGTAAGGTGAACGACTAAGTGAACCATAATATCAAAAAAAGATGGAGGAAAATGTTTCTCTAGCAAGCAAAATGTGACATGCAGATCTGCTTCCAACTCATCTAGCTCTGCCACTCTTATTTCTTTATGAGAAATATAATTGAAAAACAAAACATAATCTGATAATAGCATCTATTTTCGATTTATGCATTATTAATCATATTGCAATGGGAAAAAACTATTGCATTAGCATGTGATAGTCATGGATTTAAGTCCAATAAGCTTATGCTCCTTTTCACTCACCAAAGTGGAAAATGTTGAGCAATATCCTTGTGGAACCCTTAAACCTTTAAGTGTTTGCAAAAGCTTGTCCCTTTCTTCTGGGGTTAATGTGCAGCTTTATGTAGGCATGACTAACTGGTCACGTTCTATTGTTTTTGGTACCAACTATGGTTTTAAACCGAAGGTTTCAAGATCTTTGCGATCTTTCAATCCGTCTTTGGTCTTGTTAGGCACATCTAGCACTGTACCGGTAAGACTCTCACCTATGTTCTTTTCAACATGCATGAAATCTATACAGTTTGGGACAAAGTGAAACCGCCAATACTGAAGGCGTTTATACCAAATGTTTCATTTCTTCCAATACTCTTCCTTGTTTCCCCTGGAGTCGAGCAATCTTCTTTTGAAGTTTTCTTTTTCTTCTTACACTTCATACCTTTTCCTTTAGAAGTTGAAGTGGTCTTCCCCTATTTATTCTTTATAGATTTCACTTCGTTGTATATCCCTTCCCTACTCATAGGCTCTAGGGCATATTCCAACTCCATCTTTCCATTGAAACCAATCTTTTGATGTCTGAATGGATGATCATATGGAAGATAGTGCCTATGACTGACATAACTCTATTTCTTTGATTCAGGAAGTCTAATAAAATGAGTATTTTTCCGACACACTTTGCAACCTTTATATATGTAGTAGGGGCATCCACATAGTAGACCTAGAGCAGGGTAATCGTTTATGGTCCATATAACAATTTTGCATAGAGTAAGCTTCTCTTTTGTGTACGCATAATATGTTTCAACCTCATTTTCGAATAATACTTGAAGATCATCAATCAAAGGTTCTAAATAAACATCAATATCATTACATGGTGAACCGGATATTAGGTAATGACAGCATCATGAACTTCCTTTTCATACACGGCTGTGGAAGGTTATAAATGATGGTTAAATCGAGCCAAACATTGTGATGTTTGTTTCCTCTGTTTACGTCAACCCCATCAGCTGAAATGCCAAGTCGTAGATTTCTTGCATCATTAGCAATTTCGGGGAACCTGTCATCTATTTTACGCCATGTTGGTGTGTCTTCCGGGTGATGTAGTACTCCGTCATCTATCCTACCACAACCAAGCTTGTGCCATATTATATTCTTTGCAATGCTCTTCATTTTGAAGAACCCTTGTAAGCGTGGAATGATGGGGAAGTACCATAATACTTTAGCTGGAATATTAGAGTACTCTTTTTTGGACTGCTTGTCCACCTTTCATATTGATTCCTCACAAATGGGACTTTTATTCAAATCCGAATAGTTTTTCCTGTATAAAATGCAATTGTTGATACAAGCAAGTATCTTTTTATACCCTGAACCCATTATCTTCAGTGTTTTTTTTTGCCTCGTAAGTACTTTTAACCATTTCATTATCTTCAAAGAACATGCTCTTTATCAAATGTAGTAATTCATTAAAGAACTTATTCGATGCCCCATACTTACTCTTCAAGTTCAGAAGCTGAACCAATACAAACAACTTTGTATAGTCATGAAATCCTTTGTAAAGGGGCTTCTCAGCATCCTCCAATAGTAATTTGAACTTCTATGGGTTATCTGAGAAGTTCTCTTCAGTTCCTTCAACCATTTCTATTGTATCGGGAGCATCTGTTGGGATTCCCGATTCAAAATTAAAAAAAATTCATTATTAGCAGATCTACTATGTCCTGACTCATCTTTTTCACCATGTATAGTCCATATGGTGTAGTTTGGATCAATTCCGTTATGATATACATGATAATCTACCTCCTCGACTCTATGAAAGATGTGGTTTAAACAGGAGACACATGGACATGGAATTGAATTTTTTTTCTCTGTCCTTTTTTATTCGTTCCCTCTTGTTCACGTTGTCAACAACATAACTTAAAAAAGAATTAACTCCATCCGCATATGGTTGTTTGGTTCTATCTGAATGCATCCAAGACTTATCCACGTTCATGATGTTAGCCTAAATCAATATGAAAAAATGTACAATTAATTAATATAATAAATAACGAATGAGGTGTATTAATATAACATGTACTATTCAAATGGACGAAGTAATTTGTATGCATAAATGAGATGAACTGAATTTTATAGGGTTACTAACTGATGAATGAATTACAAACCTAAATCAATATTCTGTAGATTTATCATGGTTAGAAGGAGATTAGTAAATGACAAAACTGATTCAAATTCAATGTCAAAGCTTTGTTGGAAGACCGTAGATGATAATTTAGAGTTTTTGTTGGAAAACCTCCGATCATAATTGTGTTTGGGAGTGCTTTTGAAACTTCTTATTGGGTTTTTGGCGAAGCCAGGTATCCCTGATTTTTTGTGGTGGAAAATGCTATAAAGTGAATAAGTTGGATGGGTATAATGGTAATTTTATGTTTAAAAGGCCAATAAGCCATGATATGAGCTTTTACTTAAACGTAGATTATATATATGGAAGGAATTGAAATTTTGGGAAAATTTGAATCCCTTTTATTTTGGGATTTGGAGGGAATTAAAATATTATTATTTATAATTAGTATTTTCGTCAAGAAATCTGTGACCTTTTGAAACTCACTTTTTTCCCCTTGCCAGAAAGTCATTTGAAAAGGACTTCTGAAGTACCCAAACACTTTCTTAACTTATTGGCTTTTTTAAAAGCCAATAAGTTAATAAGTCCATTTAAAGAAGCACTCCCAAGTTCTGTTTTTAACATTTAAGACCAAAAACTTTAATATATTTCCAATCTACATATCAACGACTGATGGACAAAATATATCTCAAAATACGGTAATGATATTCATTAATAAACGAAATCCTAATAAATAAACTTGCATTTCATACAAAAAAACATCGACATATGATATATCTACATTCACAAATTTGAAACCACAACTTTGACTATCCTCATGCATGTGTACAATAACATAATATTTTAGGATGGGGTAAGTGAATCACAATTTAATCAAATTAATAACTAAAGAGCCCATATACACCACCACCACTACCCATTGTACATAAATATATATCATAGCATTAGGAGGGTAGCTGTAGCGAAGGCCAGTTCAGTGAACTAAGGGGCTATAGATGTAAGAACCATAACATTAAAAAAAACAAAAAATCGTTCGTATAGACCCTTACTTAAAAACAACACCAAAATTGACGCGATGTCGTCGCTTCATCAAACTTTACAAATTGGTACACGAGACCAATTCAGACACCGCATCTAGTCATAGTGGTGGTTTCACATCCGTATCGCTTTAGTGGGTCTATACGAATACTTGTTGTGTCAATCTTCATATTTGTATCCCTTTGATGGGCCTTCGATCTTCATAGAAAACTTAATTGCTCTAGATTTTGAAACACGATATATATATATATATATATATATATATATATATATATATATATATATATATATATATATATATATATATAACTGATCATCGAAGTTATTCTACATCTTTTGCATGCATTAAGGATTATGAAAGAAAACTTTGTGTGTGTGTCGGGGGGGGGGGGGGGGTAGATGCAACGAATCGTGGTGTTAGATGAGATTTGATTAAATAGGAACAAAGAATGAATTTATAATTACTAATTAAGTACTTATCAGAAGTAGTTGGGGATTGATAATTAATTGGTGGTAAGTCGATGGGAAGTCGCGTTCTTAATTTTATTCATATACTATTGTAGGGTGTAAAAATCAAGAGAGAAAATATTCAAAAATAGGGTTGGCGAGAGAGAATTGATGGTATGCTATGATTATTATTGGTTTCAATAATGGTTAGGAGGATAAGTATGAAGAATATGGATTATTTTTCCAAACAGGTGTTTCTGAAAAAAAAAAAAAAACTTATTTACCCGATTGGTATAGTTTTAAACTTATTCACTAAAATGAGTAATTTAGGGATAAAAAAAACTACTCATTTCCTATTGGTTTCTCCATACCACATGCGTGTGTATTAACTTTTTTTTTTCCTTTGTTATGTTTATCTTTTTTAATATATTTTTTTTGAATAATTTATAAAATATAAGTTTTGTATCAATTATATAGCATTTTGAATCATTTTTTATTTTTATAGCTATGACGTATTGTTTTTTTTTCGTATTTTATGTATACAAAATAGAAACCTAATATATATTTATATTTTTGTTTTTTTATGTTTATTATATAATATATGTTTAAAAGCGACTAAATCGATTTGGGGGGGGGGGGGGGGTTATAGAACATTTTAGATAAATAAGGATTAGATTAGTTTTAAAAAAAAAAGCAATAGCCATTGGAGATTTTGTTTATTTAGATGTTTATTGGAAGGATGAGTATAAGTCATATGATAGGTTAACCATTTGAGATGCTCTAAAAAGTCATTTTAAGAAGCACTTCCAAGTTCTGTTTTTAACATTTAATTAAGACCCAAAACTTAATTAATTAATATACTATGTATTTCCAATCTAACAGCGACTAAATGGGAAAATATATATCTCAAAAGATGGTCATGATATTCATTAATAAAACAAAATCCTCATAAATAAACTTACATTTCATACAAAAAAAGGTATATTAAATACATCTTCATTACATCTCAAACTAAAATTACTATATCGATATATGATATGCCTACATACATAAATTTGAAACAACCATTTTGACTAGCCTCATGCATGTGTACAATAACATAATATTTTAGAATGAGATAAGTGAATCACAATTTAATCAAATTAAAAATTAATTAGCCCATATATAGTCACCATCACCACCACTGCCCCTTGTACGTAAATATATGTCATAACATTTGGAGGGTATGTGTTAGTGAAGGCCAGTTTACCACCACCATCACCACTCCTTGTAGGCATAAAGGGTATTGGTAGTGAAGGACAATTTAGTGAGGTGCGAAAGATGTCAAAAAATCAATAACAAAAACAAATATTCATTTGTATAGGTCGCAGATGTCAAACTACACAACACCAAAATTGACACGGTGTCGTCGTAGTTTCACACTTGTATCCCTTTAATGGGTCTATCTGAATGCTTGTTGTGTTGATCTTCATATCCGTATCCCTTTTATGGGTCTTCGATATTCATAGCAAACTTTACACGCCATATGATAAAACACACTATAGATCTTGAAGCACGAGAGAGATTATATATATATATATATATATATATATATATATATATATATATATATATATATATATATATATATGCATGATTGATCATCGAAGTTATTCTTGCATATTAAGGATCATGAAAGAAAACTTTGTGGTGGGTACGTAGATAATATATGAACGAATTGTAGTATTAGATGAGATCTAGTTAAATAGGAAGAAAGAATATAAGTATTTATTACTTTATATAACCACAAGGGGTTGGGGAGTTGATAATTAAATTGTGGTAAGTGGATGAAAATGCGTGTTTTTATACTAATTTTATTAATATATTGACCAATATAAAAAACAAAAGAGAGGATTAAGAGAAATATTTAATGGTATATACATGTCATAATCTTATATGGGTAGGAGAACACTTGCATAATCATCAACTATTACAAAAAAAAAAAAAAAACTTTGATAAAAAAACGGACACTTGCATAATCATCAATTATTAATTAAAAAGAACTTTGATAAAAGAATCGATACTTATTATTAAAAATAATACATGCATTTTCAACTAGCATATGATGCAAATACAACTACATATATTTAAATATATAGATATATATAAATTTCTTACCGGTTTATTTGAAACAAGAATATATATATATATATATATATATATATATATATATATATATATATATATATTCATTTCTAAGCTCTAAATATAACAACTATAACCTTTAAACTTTAATATCATTTTTTATTTATAACAATTTATTATTATTAAATAATAATTTCTAACATTTAATATGTTAAACAACAATAACATTAATTCAACTTTTAACTATTTTTTATTTAAAGCTTATACATTATTTAATTTTTTTACTTTTATTATATCTCACATATATATTAATTTATTCCAAAAGTTAATAATTATAATTTATGTATATATTAAATCTAAAAGTGGATGTACATTTTTTTTTGTCTAATTTAACGGACACCTTTTTTACTTATTGACTTATCAAAAAGCCAATAAGTAAGTTGTTTTTCGAAACACCCTCTCAATCGAGCTTGACCTACCCAATAAGAAGCCAATAAGAAGATGTCGACTGCTTCAAGCTTCTCAACGACATACCATGAAATTTTTTGCGATTGCCTACTCCCAAGTCAAATTCGCACCTCCAGAACTAATGATAACCCCGGAAGAAAGTTTAGGCTCTGACCTAATGCAACGGTGTATATATATATATATATATATATATATATATATATATATATATATATATATATATATATATGTGTGTGTGTGTGTGTGTGTATGTGTGTGTGTGTGTCAACTTTGTTTTTTGTCGTGAAATGCACCTTCATCGATTTTGACTTTTTTCCGTTCAGTTTTTCCTTCTTACCTCCGTAATTATGTTTTGTTTTTTATCTTGAAGAAACAATGTAAAAAGTGCAAGTTTTGGATATGGCTTGATGAGGATGATGTGAATGTGGCGCATGTGGTCACAGATGGGAATTCAACGGGTAAAGATGTGTTGTTAGGTATTAAAAAAGAAGTCAATGAATTGGAGATCATGATGATAATCTTGTTTGTATTGGTTTTTTGTGCATAGTTAAGATCGTTTTGAATCGAAAGGATTTGTTTGTATTGTTTTTTTTGTACAATGTACTTCAATCTCTATTGGACAACTATATGAAATAGCAATTGTTTATTTCATTGGCCTGGTCATGTATAGAAAAAGATAAAGATTAATTTTCTAACTTAATAATCAAATGATCAAACAAAAAACCATGAAAAAAAATCTTGATAATCACAATTCCTAATCTTATTTAATTAACCAAGTTATTAACTTAACAATTACGATCATTAATCTATCTAACAAGTAACAACCATGATAATCACAATTTATAGTCATACTTATAATTATTACGTTATATGCAGTGGAATTGTAGGTAACTATGTCACATATGTTTCAAAATTCTAAATTTGTTTGATAAAGAAACTTTGATAATTTTTTTTTAATAATCATATAATATTAACCACAAATAAAAACTTTTAATGGGTAGAATTTTCATAATGTAAAACTTTAATAAAAAAATTTGAAAGTATAATGTTTTAATCTAAATAAATGAAAACTGCTTTTGATGTGTTTCTCATTAATTATGAATTAAATAACATTATTTAAATTTAATAACCATGACAAATATTTTTTTATATATAACGTTCATAAACTAAACAATATATATTAATTATTATAGAAAAAAATTTCTTTGCAATTGTATTAATATATTTTACTATATGATAACCGTGTAACACACTGGTTATAACCTAGTTTTATAATATATCACATTCATAATTTATTGCTTCATTTTAAATTCCAATTAATTTCTAGATTTTATTACGATTAACCATTCTTTAATTGAATATTTAAAATTTTAAACTCCTTAAAATATGAGATTTATATCAAGTGAAATAAAAAAATACTAAGAAAATGACATGTGACATCATTGTGTTTATATATTAGGTTTCGTTTATTTTAGGATAAAAAACATTAAAGGTAGAAGATGGAATGAAGTTTTTCCAACCGCATACAAAAGAAAGGGGGGTTAGCTTTTACAACTGTCAACCATTTCCCCAAGTTTAGGGATGAAGGTCCTAGGAAGGTGGCGTGGGGCTTGATGAATAGATTTATCATGTTTCCTCGATGCTTGTTATCTTATCTAAAGTAAAAAATAGCTGACTTACCTTTTGTATCCCTCATTTTAAATGAACATATGAAATCTTAATAGGGGTATAAATGTCAAAATAAATTTATATTTTTAGTGGATTGTTGAAAAAGGTAAGATGAAATATCACATAAATAGTGAAAACACTAAATCGTCCTTTGGTTTTTTTATATTCCCCTTTTGATTAATGCATATCTGACACCGAAGCATGCTTGAAGGATGCTTGTGTTCATTTTTAGTGAAAAGACAAATGCTGACTTTTTTATCTTTTAATTTGACTTGCCATATTAATCGAAATAACACTTAAATTCTCATTGATTAATTAAATAACAAAATCAAACATCTATATTCAGACACTTACAAAAATAAATAAAAAATAAATTGAAATACAATATTCAAAATTATAAACAACTTCATCTTCACTCCAAGGCGTCCTTCTCATTCATCCTTCTCCATGCCCTTCTTCTGAACAGTGTATTTAAAATCCTTCAACTGAGAGTGGCACAACGTCCCAAAACCTAGGCACATAATTTTTAGCAATTTTATCAATACGGGCATAAACAGATAAATCATCTCTTCCTAATGCATTGTACATCTAATTCATCAGTTGTAACCCTTCTTCACTCTTTCCACGTCCTTGATAGAAGAGGACCATTCCTAACAAAACTTTGGCTTCATTATGCCCCTCCTCTAAAACTATTTGTATGTATGTTGTTCCGATTTCAGTGTTGCGCAATTTAAAATATTGTATTTGTTAACAAAAAACATTTTATAAGATAATTATGGGTTTAATAAATAAAAAAGGAAGATATAGATGATCACAAAATAAAAAACATATCACTCCCACCCTGAATAAATTTTCAAGGTTCCCTAAAAGCAAACACTTAAGAAGGTATGTTTTCAACCTCCATGCTTGGGAGTCATGATATGTTTTCAACCCCCATGCTTGGGAGTGATCATGATATGGCAGCCACACAAGTCTTTCATAAATGGAATTGATTTCAATTTTCTTAAACACTTGGTTGTCGTCAGCTGCATTCAGAAAGGCCTTGCAACCATATACAATATTAAAGATGTAAAATTCTATATTAACAAAGTCTTAAAACATTTAAACTGTAAAGAAATCATTATATACCACAATTTTTCTCTGAAAATATCCTTTGCAGAAGTAGACCCCACAAGTGCGAGAATATTGATCACCATCTCACCAGGAAGACAAAATATAAAAGTCATAGACAATTGTCAAATTTTTTTTGATGCCATTTCGAGTAAACAATTTGAAAACACAATATATAAGAGCAATACGTATTTTGGGTATATACGTATATGACGATCTATGAATTAATGATGAATATCAAACGTTTCTTGAAGGAGGGTATCCATGTGAATAGGGAAATGATCAGTTTCCGATATGATAATTGATTTCATTTGCAGATGGTGGAAACACGTTATGATGAAAATAAGTTGAAAAGACCGACCAACCATAATTAAGTTGCTATTATCTTAAATAATATTTTGTTTTATTTTTTCTTGGATACTAGTATTTCTTATTATTTACAAAAATAAATGTATATATAGATAAATATAAATTCCATATTTAAAGTTATGTGACAAAGGTACACATAAATACGAAAAGCAAGTCGTTTCACGGTCCATGACAGTACAGTTGATGACCGATGCCCCCAAGAATCCATATCGATCAGCGGCGCCCCAAATTAGTTGATCCATATCAATGACCCACACTCGAGCCATAAGAACTCACACCGTGTCTCCCTTGGCTGATGATCGAGATCACACGAAAGGAAGAGTCTCGTGTCTTGTTCCATGAAGCTAGAGTGATGGCTAGAACCCCCGATGCATGATACATATATAAAATAAGCTTGGGTTTGAAGGTGCATCCCCCACACCCATACCATGTAGGGTCCCTTGTCAAAGAAAATAAGAAAATTTGCAAGTTGTGTCTCTCGGAGCCATATATGATACTAGGTCGAGGTGATGATCTGCGCCCCAAATTAATTGATCCATATCAACAACCCACACTCGTGCTACATGCATTCGCACCGTGGCCCCCTTGGCTGATGCTCGAGATCACACAGAAGGAAAAGTTATGTGTCTCATTCCATGATGCTAGAGTGATTTCCGAAACCCCCTATGCATGATCCTTATATACAATAACCTTGGGTTTGAAGGCGCAACCCTCGCACCCACACCATGCAGGCTTACATGTCGAAGAACATAAGAAAATCTGCAATTCGTGTCTCTCGGACCCGTATATGATACTAGGTTGAGCTAATAACCGGCACCCCAAATTAATTGATCCATATCAACGATCCAAACCCATGTCACATGCACTCGCACCATGGCCCCCTTGGCTGATGATCGAGATTGCATGAAAGAAAAAGTCTCGTGTCTCCTTCCATGACGCTATAGTGATGACCAAAACCCCCGATGCATGACCCATATATACAATAACCTCGGGTTTGAAGGTGCAATCCCCGCACCAATACCATGTCAGGTTCCATGTCGAAGAACATAAGAAAATATGTAAGCCGTGTCTCTCGGACCCGTATATGATACTAGGTCGAGCTGATGACCCATGCCCTAAATTAAATGATCCATATAAAAGACCCACACTCGTGCCACATGAACTCGCACCATGGCCCCCTTGGTTTATGATTGAGAACACACGAAAGGAAAAGTCTCGTGTCTCATTTCCTGACGCTAGAGTAATAACCGGAACCCCCGATGCATGATCCATATATATAAGTACCTCTGGTTTAAGACGCAACCCCGCACCTATACCATGCAGGGTCCCATGTCGAAGAAGATTAGAAAATCTACAAGCCGTGTCACTCGGACCCGTATATAATACTAGGCCGCGTTGATGACCGGCGCCCCAAATTAATTGGTCCATATCATCGACCCACACTCGTGCCACATGCACTCGCACCATGCCACCCTTGACTGATGATCGAGATAACACGAAAGGAAAAGTAATGTGTCTCGTTCCATGATGCTAGAGTGATGGTCGGAACCCCTGATGCACGATCCATATATACAATAACCTCAGGTTTGAAGGCACATCCCCCGCACCCATACCATGCAGGCTCCCATGTCGAAGAACATAAGAAAATCTGTAAGTCGTGTCTCTCGGAGCCGTACATGATACAAGATCGAGCTGATGACTGGCGTCCCAAATTAACTGGTCCATATCAACAACCCACAGTCATGCCACATGCACTCGTACAGTGGAACCCTTGGCTGATGATCGAGATCACGCGAAAGGAAAAGTCCCGTGTCTCCTTCCATGACACTAGAGTGATAGTCGGAACCCATGATGCATGATCCATATATACAATAACCTCGGGTTTGAAGGTGCAGCCCCCACACCCATACCGTGTAGGGTCCCATGTCGAGAACATAAGAAAATCTACAAGCCGTATCTCTCGGACCCGTACATGATACTAGATCGAGCTGATGACCGGCGCCCCAAATTAATTGATCCATATCAACGACCCACACTCGTTCCACATATATTCGCACCGTGGCCCCCTTGGATGATGATTGGGATCACACGAAAGGAAAAGCACGTGTCTCGTTCCATGACGCTAGAGTGATGGTCGAAACCCCCGATGCACGATCCATATATACAATAACCTCAGGTTTGAAGGCGTAGCCCCTGCACCCATACAATGCAGGGTCCAACATCGAAGAACATAAGAAAATCTGCAAGTTGTGTTTCTCGGACCCGTATATGATACTAGGTCTAGCTGATGACCGGCGTCCCAATTTAATGGTTCCATATCAACGACCCACACTCATATCACATGCACTCGCATTGTGTCTCGTTCTGTGATGCTAGAGTGGTAGCCGGAACCCCCGATGCATGATCCATATATATAACAACCTCGGGTTTGAAGGCGCAGCCCCCACACTCATACCATGCAGGGTCCTATGTCGAAGAACATAATAAAATCTACAAGCCGTTTCTTTCAGACCCGTACATGGTACTAGATTGAGTTGATGACCGGCACCCCAAATTAATTGATCCATATCAACGACCCACACTCGTGCCACATGCACTCGCACCGTGGGCCCCTTGGCTGATGATTGATATAACACAAAAGGAAAAACCCCGTGTCTCATTCCATGACGCTAGAGTGATGGCCGAAACACCCGATGCATGATGCATATATAAAATTACCTCGTCTTTGATGGCGCATCCCCCGCATCCTTATCATGCAGGATCCCATGTCGAAGAACATAAGAAAATCTGCAAGTGTGTCTCTTGGACCCGTACATGATACTATGTCAGGCTGATGACCGGCGCCCCAAATTAATTGATCCATATCAATGACCCACACTGGTGCCACATGCACTCACATTGTGGCCCCCTTGGTTGATGATCGAGATCACATGAAAAGAAAAGTATCGTTTCTCGTTCCATGACGCTAGAGTGATGGCCGGAACCCCCGATGAATGATCCGTAAATATAATAACCTCAGGTTTGAAGGCACAACCCCCGCACCCATACCATGTAGGTTCCCATGTCGAAGAACATAAGAAAATCTGTAATCCATGTTTCTCGGACCCATATATTATACTAGGTCGAGCTGATGAGCGGCGCCACAAATTAATTGATCCATATCAACGACCTACACTCTTTCCACATGCACTCGTATCGTGGCCCCATTGGCTGATGATCGAGATCACACAGAAGGAAAAGTTCTGTTTCTCGTTCCATGACGCTAGAGTGATGGCCGGAACCCCCAATGCATGATCTATATATACAATAACCTCGTGTTTGAAGGCGCAACCCTCGTACCTATACCATGCACGGTCCCGTGTCGAAGAACATAAGAAAATCTGCAATCCATGTCTCCCGGACTCGTATATGATACTAGATCAAGCTGATGACCGCCACCCCAAATTAAATGATCCATATCAATGACCCACACTCATGCCACACGCACTCACACCGTAGCCCTCAAATGATCCATCTCATTTTCTTATTTATCACTTTATTATACAATCTACCAAAAATTAATTTGTTTTTTTATTTGTCCATCAAACCTATTAAAATTTAACACCATTGTCGTTATAAAAATGCTAAAATAGTGTAGTTTTTCAATCCAACATACATTCAAAGCATCCAATCAAAAATATATTTTTAATTTGTTAATTACCAAATTCTTTTTTATGTATTTTGTAATTTTTTATTTATGTGTTTATTATTGATATTATTATTTTAGTTTTTAAGTGGAAATATCAAATTAACAAGAGGGAATATTAGTTCTGAAATTCAATTCTTAATTTGAGTTCCCTCCAAATCCCAAAAGGATTCAAATTATCTCAAAATTTAAATTCCCTCCATATATATATATATATATATATATATATATATATATATATATATATATATATATATACACACACACACACACACAACGTTGAAAAATTCAGTTTACATAAGTGATAAAGTCTCTAAACAATTCACCGTTTCATTATCTTCGTCATATTTTTGGTCTTCATAAACATATTTTTTTTATATCCAACTCATATTTCTATATTAATCGATGCCGTCGACGACGAAATACAGTTCAATGACCATGGAAACGAAGATGAGATTTTTAGTGATAATGACCCAAAACCAAGCGAAGATGCTTCAACATCCGGTGCTAAGATTACTGATGAAATTATTGCCGAGAATGTTGAAGGTTGGTAAATATATATAGTTCTTCACGTCTTCTAATCAAATTTAGTATTTATTACTTACATGCATTGTTTGATTGGTTTAAGAAAATGCAGCAACAAGGGTTAGAAGAGGGAAAACTAGATTACCAAAACTTCGTAACGACTTGGATAAATGTGGAGGCAAAAAACGTAAAATGGTTAATTTTGAAGAACCAGGTAAAATTTATGGTGATAATGCAACCCTGTTTTCATGCTTTTTGGGTGAGCTTGTTCGGAGACATATGAGACTAAAGTACACAAAGCGGAAGAGCGTCAAACCTGTTGTTAAGGACAAGTTATGGGAAGAAATAAAGATAGACATATATAAACGTAATATTTGAATTCGGATACATTAATTGTAAGTTTTCTCATATATATATATATATATATATATATATATATATATATATATATATATATATTTGATAACATGTTCTAACTAAATGGTCCTCTAATAATAAACATCATTTTGGTCCTATTTTATAATGTTTAATTAATCCCAACTAACCACTAAAAACACCATTTTCATGTGTTGGATAAGTACTCCACACTTCAAATACTGAGTGCAAATATAAATTAGATTATGGCATATATACATATAAAGTTAAACAGTAAAAAAAAGTATAAAGAATGCATCTATTCTTAAAATCCCATAAAAGTTTATTCCTTATTCAAGAGCATCCACACACCATTCAACTCATGGAGAGTTGAATAGAATGCCTTGCAACTAGGATAGCGAATGATTTTATTCTTAAAAACCCATAAATTTACACTAAAAATCCATTTAACGCTTTAATGAGGATTGAACTCCACACACTCTAATAATCAAATTTAATCCATTGAACTCTCACTGACCAAAAAGGACATGCTTTCTATACAGCATAAAACCTAGCAATTTATTAATTAAAGTTGATTTTTTTACAAAGTGCACATTATCTTTCTTAATTAAGCAATTAATTAATTAAAGACTCAACTTACTATTCATGCAACGGTTTTTTGATATCAATGAATGTGTACGGAAAAAAGTTATATCCCATCTTTCTACACTTGTGCGATCTTTCATAAAATATGTTAATGATCGTTTTGTAAATCCCTACTTGGTTACATCAAAGAAGCTAAAAGTGATACCACCTTAGTTTCGTGCGTCTAACACACAAAGTGATTGGGAGGCATTTCTTTAAAAGTGTACAATCATAAAAATTCAAGGTTATAAATTAAATTGGTCCAAATGTTAATTTTGTTCGTGATAAGCACTTTCATTATATTGTTTAACTAATTTAGAAATCCTTTGATATCCTTTTAATTATTTACTCTGTGCTAAATGCCAAGTCTGGTATGGGAAAACCAAACAATACATGGACAACCATTGACGAATGATTACTATAGAGTTTGTGTGGAAGAAGCAATTAAGCCAACCGCCTGCGTACCAAACAGAGAAGAGTCTCGTCAACAATAAATATTGCGCTACATTCTTTTGTGTCTTGGGAAAAAGATCTTGTAACCCTTGATCCTAAGGTACTTTTGTTGCATAAGTCATTAAATTTATATTCATTAATTAAACCTTATATTTTTTTAAATGATTCTATTAATTAATAAAATACATTGTGCATGGTTAACATCTATTTTATATTTGTCTTGTTGTTACAGGATCCAAATCTACATTTACTTGAAGCAAATAACAAAGTTCAAAAGCCCAAGGAAAAACAGTCCAAGGGAAAACAGACCAAAGTATTTTGTACAATAAAAGACCTAAGGAGTAGAACTAGAAAAAATAGAATTTAGTCTATTGGGTTTGTAAAAATATTGTATGTATAAATATATATCCATTTTGTTTTTGAAGTAAGAACTTTAAAATTATTATTCGTACAAAACACATCACTATAAGTATTTTATGGTCACTGTTTAATTATTTGTGAGTGAGTAAATGCACAAAATACTCACAATATAATATTAAAATGTTACTAAAAGTGATCAATAATCATAATAAAAGAAATAACAAGTTAGTATAGATCATATTTGGTGACGTCTATAATATTTATAAATGATCACCGTAAGTAAACATTTATCACTCTATATGAAAAAACACATCACTATAAGTATTTTATGCTCACCGTTTAATTATTTGTGAGTGAGTAAACGTTCACAATATTCACAGTATAATATTAAACATGTCACTAAAAGTGATAAATAATCATAATAAAAGAAATAACATGTTAGTATATATCATTTTTGGTGACGTCTTAATTTCTTTATTTTTCGGTGTATGTAAGCAATAGTATTGATAAACGATTAAACATGTTAGTAAAGATAGCTTATCCTTACAGCTTAATTACATTTGTGTCTCCAAATGTCTACAATGACCGCGATAATATTTTTAAATGGTGATCGTAAGTGAACATTTATCACTCTATATGAAAAAACACATCACTATAAGTATTTTATGCTCACCGTTTAATTCCTTGTGAGTGAGTAAACGTTCACAATATTCACGATATAATATTAAACATGTCACTAAAAGTGATCAATAATCATAATAAAAGAAATAGCATGTTAGTATAGATCATTTTTGGTGATGTCTTAATTTTTTATTTGTCTGTGTATGTAAACAATAGTAATGATAAACCATTAAACATGTTAGTAAAGATAGCTTATCCTTACAGCTTAATTACATTTGTGTCTCCTAAAGTCTATAATGGTCGCGATAATATTTATAAACGGTAACTATAAGCGAACATTTATGACTCTAGGAAAAAACACATCACTGTAAGTTTATTATTCATGACGGTTATCAATATAAATAGATATATCTCTAAACACACCCTAGCATATAATGACGGGTTTGACCTATAATAACGGATTTTCATGAGTTATACTAACTACAATTGAACGACATCATAACTTATTTTCAATGACGCGGCCATTCCTCACATGTTCTTCAAAAAAAAAAAATTCGACATAAAATGTCTTTAATGATGGGTTTTTTACGTGGATAAAGCACAGTTTTGTACTAGTGATATGGCGAGTGTATATCCATAAGATTTGTCTTTCAAATCTTTACACTTTCACCCCTCTAACTCTACATGTTTCTAGTAATTAATTATACATATCACTAATTAACATACTAGATCCCTATACTTATCTTGTTTCTATAACCGATCAATATTGTCCTTGCGTGTAACCTAAAATGACATTGTCGTTAATAGTAATATTACCAAGTAATGTGAACGTGGGCACTATTTCCAATAGTCTCTCAATTGTGCAAGTCAATCAACACATTTGGTCTAATATTTACTAATAATAGATATCGAGTGTGCTATCCAATGCAACTAGTGTACTCATCGCAACCTTGAAATACAATAATCCTTAGATTAGTGATAACATATTCATTTGCTCTTCAAGATATTTGTATGAACATGATTCATGGATGATATCTCAATCTCAAATTTCAAGATTATGTTTCCCGAATGAGATTTATGATGACCAAATTCGACTAGTTTTTGATTAGATTAACCCGGTCTCAGCTCGGCCAAACATTTGATTTTCAGCACGAAATCATCGAGGGGCCTAAAGATATCGACTTCCCATGTTAAGCAGAATGACCAAATAAAATTTGATCACATAGACTTGCCCTATTCCTCATGTCATATTTGGTCAATGCTACTATGGTTGCCACTTACGAATAACGTTGGGGAGAAACCAAGGCATAATTGATTGTAGGATAAAATCTCATGCATATCTATTTTAAGAATATGAAATATTGCCATCTTAGAATTACTCATGACATAATGCATAGAGTAATCTCTAAGTGCGAGTTATTGCGCTACTTAAAATCTCCATTTTTAAGTACTCATGAGTATCAGTCTCAATCTCTATGTTATGTTCATCTCCATGAACAATCTACCAGTACTCCATCACAATATTAAATTACTACTTACTTCTAGAAGTTGGATCGAATATGAAGGTTAAAATAAATTAATATTTTGGAAGTGGTTCAAAACATACAAAATGGAACATAGTAATATATTAGTGTAAATGGTAACAATCCAACTTATTATTAAGTCTCCACAAAATAATCACTAAGTCAGATAAAATACAAATTATATCTGTTCCAAAATATAAAAATATAAACCAAGTAATCAAACCAACTCAGTAGAAATCTGATGCTTATTGATCTAGTATGACTATCATTTTTGATCTGTGACAATGGTTTGATGAATGTATCATCCGATTTTTCTTTCGATGATACATAACTCACTATGATGTCTCTTTCTTCACCGTACTCTCTAATGTAATGGTACTTTCTAAGTATATGTCTTGTGCACTAGTGTTGTCGGGGGTTCTTTAGCCGAAGAGACTGCACCCTCGTTATTATAGAAGATCCCAACATGATCACCTATGTTGGGAACAACACCTAGATCATTGATGAACTTCTTCAACTAAATATCCTCATTTTCAACTTTATTAGCTGCTATATACTCCGAATCAGTTGCCAAATCCGCTACAGTCTCTTGCTTGGAACTCCTCCAAGTCACTGCTCCTCCATTCATCAAGAACACAAATCCCGACTGTGATTTAGAATCGTCTATATCAGTTTGGAAACTTGCATTTGTGTAACCCTTTACACTTAGATCTTCCTTACCACCATAGACCAAGAACATATCTTTAGTCCTCCTAAGATACTAAAAAAAATTGACTGCGATCCAATGATTTTCGACTGGGCTGGCCTGATAATGACTCGTCATGATCAAGGCACACGAGACATCAGTCCTAGTATATATCATGGCATACATGATCGATCATATAACATAAGCATATGAGAATCAACTCATTCTATATAGTTCCATACTAGTACCGGGACATTGAGTCTTGTTCAATATCATGATATGTAGTGTGGCCATAAGCCCTTTCTTAGAATATTGTAACTTGAATTTTTTTCAGGTCTTATCTAAGTATGTACTTTGGATTAATCCAATTAATCGCTTAGATCTATCCCTATAGATCTTTATACTAAGTATGTACACAACATCTCCCATTTACTTCATAGCAAAACATTTCCCATGCCAAGATTTTACACTTTTCAATATTAGGACATTGTTTCCAACGGGTAGTATGTCATCGATATACAATGTCATCGATATACAATTCAAGAATTCGACCATAGCTACTGATAAGGCAGAGACTTGAATTTGGATTAAATATGATTATTAAATTAATTCAAATATGCTTTTCTGCTAGTTTGCTCAGCTATAAATAGACCCTCATAGCCTTCAT
Organism: Lactuca virosa; assembly: GCF_052849685.1. Classification (NCBI taxonomy): domain Eukaryota; kingdom Viridiplantae; phylum Streptophyta; class Magnoliopsida; order Asterales; family Asteraceae; genus Lactuca; species Lactuca virosa. The sequence goes on along the minus strand of NC_136430.1, from coordinate 399,683,886 downwards.
AATTTTCGGATCCTTTTACCTAGCAATCTCAGAGTTCAATTTTTTGCTATCCTATCTCCTCTCTCTTTATTTCTAGATTTTAGTCTTTTTGGTGTGATTCTTTATAGGCATTCTACTTTGGGTACTAGATGTAATGTCCTAGTTTAATTAAGTAATTTAAAAATAATGTGTATATATGTATGGGTGATAATTATGAAGCATATAGTACTATTAAGAACTTAATAGTTAAGAAGGGAATTTTGGTCATTTACTAAGAATTGTAAGTGGAATATTTGTTGAAAGTATAAATTATGTCTTTATGCTTAAAGACATGATGATTTAAAAATTATGAAGGAGGAGAAAGGATCAATAGATATGGCTAAAAGGGTAGAGAGCGGTAAAATAGGAATTAAGAGAAACAAATTCTGAAATTTCAGAAACCACGACGTGGAGGAGGTGGTGCTATGTCGTAGGAGACAATAATATTTCTGATGAAAAAACAAGGAAAATGTACTTCGGAAGAACCACGAAGTGGAAATGAGTATACCACGACATGGTGAAAGTAGGTTGCTAAAGATTTTAGTAACGAAAACCTTTTGTGACGGATGGAAAGTGTTGCGAAAACCATAAAAACATGATGGGAGACTTCACTCATCACCACGACGTGGTCAAGACATCACCATGACGTGGTGACTGTATCAAAAGAAAAATAAAAAGACGTAAATCATATTTTTTTAGTTCAAAACACGTCACAACAAAACAAAGACGATACTTGGTGATATTTGGGCGATTTTCTATCTAAGGTGTCGAATCTTGTGGAAAGTTAGAAGAGATTCATAACCAAGCTTCATCCTTGTATGTAGATTAAAGGTAAGAGGTTTAATCTCTTGAAATCCTCTAGAAATTTATGAAATTGAATTGGGTTTAAGAACCCTAATCCGAAATTGGTTGTGAATTGGGAGAAACTGAAGTATGAATAGGTCACTAAAGAAGTGTTTAGTTCGATTATATATGTGTGAAGTGATTAACACGAATTAATCCTTGATTTGGTGATTTCCTCATGAAACCTAATTATGATTTATTGTGAGTAGTTAGGGTTTATATGTATGTTGTTGATTGGGGTAAGAGTGAGTCTAGAAAGAGTGTTATTGTATGATTACTATGTTCCAATCCATGAACTGAAAGTTAATTGCTATAAAATGTGATTATGAAAAATGTTGAATTAAATGTATTGAGCATGTTACTCAATGAATTAGATTTCAATAACAGTTAATGATTGGAATTAACATGAATCAGTATGTTATTTGGTATAAATGAGAGTGGTATATCTAAATGATATAGATGTGTATGAATAGTTTTGATTCTTGTAATAGTTCTAGGTGTTAAAGTTCAAGATAAAGGTTCAGGTGTTTCTAACATCAAACACTCTACAAGTGATAAGGTGAGTAAAACTTAGTTTACTTACGAACTTTAGTTCATGTCTTTAACTTATTGTTTTATGTACATATTGTTATATATGTTTGTGATGAAAGATAGAATTTGTTAATATTGGTGATGAAATATTGAATTAGCACTCTTAGTGATGGAGTAATAAAGTTCTGAAATGATGGAAATTCGGGATAGTCTTTGTGACTGTAATATCACAGATGTGAATTTATTAATGTGGTTGTCTTAATGACCGAAATACCACAAGTTGGAAAAGAATAGAAGTGATGGTCTTAGTGACCGAAATATTACAAGGTGGAAAAGAAATAAATTGGTGGTCTTTTTAACAGTAACACCAATGAAAGGAGTAATGGTATTAATCTTTGTCATGATAATACCATTATTAATGTGTTTTACAGGAATTAAAGGGGTTTGTAATCAAAGTCTTTTCGAGGCAAGGAAATGTTAGAAGTAGCTTTTGTGTATATAAAACATATAGTCTAGTATTTTGCAACAACCCAATGTGATCCGTGGGCTATATTTTCTACACTTAATAAAGTTGAAACATAATGTTTAATATGTATGAAACTTTTGTTGGATAATATTTTATATAAACGAAAAAGTTTAGGTGTAAATTTGTGTTAAATTTATGGTTGTTACACTAGATCTTCCAAGAGCATTAAGGAAATCAAGATCTGCAAGAGTTCAAGAAGCAACTCTAATTTTTCTGGAAGGTTAGTAACTCTATCCCTCTTTGTAGTATTACTTTTGTAGATTTGAAAGTAGATTGCTATAACTGTTAAAACCTAGATCCTAGGTTGCATGTACACTTAGGGTTATTTTAATTGTGTTCATTGCCAAATATTAGTGTATAGATGCATATAAGACCTATCAGTGGTATAAGAGCCATTAAGTATTAGTTATGCACAATAAATGAAAAAACTGAAAAAAAATAAAAGAAACCTATATGTCGTAGGACGCGACGCGTCCCTGGCAAGACGCGTCACGCCCTAGTCAGATTTAGAGTTTCGGGTTTTGGCCTATAGTTTAGAATTTTAGGATTTATCTCTAGATATATCTCTAGATTTAGGGTTTCGGGTTTTGGCCTATCGTTAGTCGAATCAACAGTAGGCCTCATTCATGAAACCATGTGTTACATCCTGGAATGTAGGTCTAAAACTGTAGCCAGTCATTTCAACGCAAACCTCTTTGGAATTTGACCTATTGAGATTTAATGCATATTTTGAATAATATATAGTGTCATTACAACTATTATAAGATACCAAATGGTATGTTACTTCAAATTGTGGAAAATCTCAAACAAATCAAACAGGTCAAACTGCAACCCTAGTCGATACGTCTGAAAAACTAAAATTTTGTATTAAGCATTTGTGAGTGAAGCAAAAACTCTAGTCTCGTAGTACATGTTTACATGTTTCCGAAAATATAAATAACGTCCAAAACAAAGTTCGTATGCAAACGATACGCCCGTTGTAAGAAACCAAACCAGTATAACACTATTTTCTTAAAACTGCTAAAACCGTTTCTACCCGTTGAGGCGCACACCTCATATGTAATTTCTGAGCATGTTTTTGGACTCAGACTATGGTATAATATTTAACACCATACTCGAAATATTTTTAATAAAAATATTTGCATAAGTCGAAAAATCAGACGCTTCGGGTCAATTAGACGCGAATCTTTAAATATAATTTCTCGGAGTTCTACAACTCGAAAAATTAATCCGTTTAGGTTTTTGGAATCCTTGAACTCTACTCTATCATACGCCACTTTCGAAAAAAATATTAGGTGTTGGGATTTTGGCACGCAAATCTAGAAGCATTTTTGGTATTTTTAGCTATGTGTGACATCACCATGGCCCACCATCCTTGCATGCATGGAAGAAAATCAGCCCACTCTTGCTTCTCATGTCCATAACACTCCGTCACCTCCTTACCTCATTAATCACACTCTTCATCCAAAGGTACAAGGCATGGTGCATTATGTGTTTGACTTTCCTAATGGGCATGGCATGCATGGACATGTGAGAGCCCACTTGGGCTATAAAAGAAAGCCCTTGGCTTCCCATTTTCCTCACAATTCATCAGCCAACACTTTCTGAAACTCTCCCTCCCTATATTTCTTCTTTTCTCGGTTTAGAAACACCACCAAAGATCACCCTTTCACCACTAAAGTTCACCACTGGAACCACCCTCTTCCCCACTGTTTTGGCGATCAAACACCACCCCCAAACCACCACCACCAATGTGCCACTTTTCTTTGCTTCTCTTTTTGTGGTCTTTTCTATGGGCTAGGCTCACGTTCTTTTTGTTTTGTGGAGTTTATTTCTAGTCCAAAATCGCCCCGGTGTAAGATTATTGCTAGTTCATGTTTCTCCCGGTGCTTCCTGGAAAACAAAGCATATTCTTATCTATGTTTTATATATTTCAGGGGGAATACATGTGCTCACATATTTCTTTTATGCAAAAACACTCTTGAAAAACATAATAAAAAATGCTTTGGTTTTATTTGAAAAATATTGATCCATTCAAGACCTACTTTGCCAATCTTAAACCCTATGGTTTGCAAAAACGGTTTTGTATGCAGGTAGTTCAGATCGTTTTAGGGACTACTCACACATGTTCATACAATCTTTATATAATTTATTATGATTTTTTGCAAAACTACATATCATTGTAGTCCTTTTTCGGACTAGTCTCTAAAAACGGTCATTTTCACATTGGTTCATATCAGGCCAGGGAAAAAAATAGGGACAAAGTAGACTCAATTTCTATACCTTCAGAGTTCGTGGATCCTAATTCCGGCTCACGATGATTTTTCTAGAATTTTTCTAAAACAGGGACATAATCGACATTCTAGATTAATTTTCTTGTTTTGTCTTTCAAATATATATATATATATATATATATATATATATATATATATAAGTTTTAAACATTATAACTTAGAACATATACATGTACTTTTGATCACTACTTTGAAACGTACCTCTTTATAAAAGCGAGTACATTAAACTTTTACGTATATACCAAACATACTCGACTTTTATAAACTCTAAACAATCATTATTACTAGTGACTTGTCCACATATAAGTTAGGGCTGAGAGCTATTCACATACCTTACTTAAGGGATTTATAGTGAGATACTATGCATTAGCTAAGTCTAAACACTTAGCATACCCGCAGTACTATAACCGTTAATCTTTGGAGCGAGATGCGTATGTATAGATCTATATGGGGTTGACATTCCCACCTGCGGTTGCTAGCTACAACCTCGACTAATCAATCGAAGCGGGTGATAAGTATCTACAATTGTTACTATGATGTACAATGAAGCGTTCTAAGAGGGTACATTCAATCACATAGCTCGGTTATAGGACTCACTATAAACATTAACTAGAATCTCTCTCTCTCTCTCTCTCTCACTACAAACCATGGGCTTTCTTTCTTTCAAAACAATTTATGTATGGATTTACTTATGCAACGACACCTTTTGGTTTTCAAAGTTTATTCAAAGACTTATAAAATAGTTTTAGGTATGGTTTTACTTACAAAAAAAAAAAATACTTTTTAGACTTTTTAAAAGTATCACTGATGTTAGCAGAAAACCTGTAACTCTCACCAACCATGTGTTGACAATCGGTAATCAAGCAATTCAGACGACGAATTAGTCATTGATTTCAGGCTATCTACTTTACTAGTTTTTATTATGTCTGCCTACCTGTATAAGGCAATTCATGTACTATACTATTATCTATAAGAACCATGTATTCAAACATCAAGATGCAATACAAATGTTGTTTTGTTTATTGTTGTACTTGTGCTATATATTCAGTTTATCTGTGATCCATGAACTAAGTTAAACAGCACGGCATGTTCTACCGCCTCGGCCGGGGGATTGATTGATATCAGAGCTAAATTGGCTATGGAGAACTCGTATCCTCGAAAGAGGAATAAAACTATAGAAACATGCTCATAACAAAAGTATTATTATTAATTACCATACTTCTTGACTATTTACGGATGAGGTAACTAGTTTGAAGGGTTGCTTGGGTTGCTGCATTTCAGAACAACTATATGCTAAAATGATATTTCCCTTCGGTGCTTCCTGCCTGGCCCTCATTCATACTTGGTAGTCTTGGAGTACAAAACAAAAACTAATAATACTACAAACCTCACCAACAATAATTTATAAGAGTTATATATATATACTTGACCCGCGATGAGAACACTTAATAAAACTCTAACATACCTTCAACTAAAACTACCAACTCAAACCGTTAGGTCAAATGCCTCGAATAAGGTTAGTACCATACATAAGCCATATCACAAATAAACATGGAATGTATGCCTATGTTATTTATGGTCGGGTCGGTGCACAACCAACCTTGAGCAAGGAGTTTGACAGACTACAATGGTTGAGAGTTTTAGAGATTGAAGGATGTGCTCAAGATTCGCTGCAGAAACCTAGTACCTTAGAAACCTTATATCAACCCCAAAACAACTTATACATTTAAAAAAAAATACTTAAAAATGTGGGATAACGTTCAGATTTTCCTAGTTCGCCTAAATCCGAAGACGAACAAAGAACCAATAGCTTTGCTACCTTCATAGCAGAAAAACCCATAAGTTCCCAGTTAGTAGTCTCCAAACTTCTCTCTCCCCTACCTTCCAAAGATGACAAGTATTTCAATTCTCTCTCTATTATTTAAGATCGGAAGGATTTCAATTCTCTCTATCATTTAGAAATCTATAGGATTTCAGGAACAAGTTACACTAATACACTATCTTATACATACTTGTTTATGACTACATAGTATAAAATAACCTAACATATCTATCTAAACATATTAGGACGATGCCTCCACGTAAAAGTGCACGAGTTCGTCCACCACCAACTCCCCGAGTCACTCCAGGAGCTGCAACACCGGTAATCCAATTAAACTTTGAGAGAAACTCCAAACTCCGGAGCAACTCCAGTTGGGACCACTGAAATCCCACCAATTATCAATGCCTCAAACCCACCATTTCAAATAGATCCCACGTTAATGTAGACTGTACTTGCATAAGGGATTGCAATAGCCTTAGCTACATACAATGTTGCAGAAATTGGCCTTGGCGTACGATTAACCGATGATTAATCGTTTGGCGGCCTTAAACCGATTACGACTAGGGTGCTTGGCCGAAATTGGTCAAAATCGATCAAACTCGGGGTTGGCGGTCCTTGGCGGTCCTCGACAGTTATAGGCGGGAAATATTTAAAAAAAATAAAAAAATTTAATTTTCAAATATTACACCAAAATTTTAAATTTTCAAAATTTTAAGTTTTCACATTTTAAAATATTATACTAAAATTTTCAAATTTTCAAAATTTTAAATTTTCAAATGCTTAATTTTTTAGGAAATTTTAATTTTAATATAATTTTATTAATAATTTAGGGTCTCCGATTAAACCCCGATTAATCCATGTCTAGTCCGATTAATCGCTTATCGCTAGTCGACCACCAACGATTTTCACAACCTTGGTTGCATATGAGGTTGCCCGAAATGAAAACTTCGGGAACAGTAGAAATAGTGGTGGTACTCCAAATGTTAGCCAAAACAATCCTAGACCCTGCTCATAGAGGGAGTTCATGGGCTGCAAACCCCAATCCTTCTTCGGCACGGAACGAGCTGTCGGTCTATCCAGCTGGATAGAGAAGATGGAGGCAGTATTTCACATCACTGCTTGCACTAAGGACTGCCGAGTCAAATATGCTTCATGTACGTTGATGGATTCTACCCTGACTTGGTGGAATAATCATGCTAAGTCCATGGGAATTGGAGAAGCTTATGCCATGGGTTGTGAACCTTTGAAACAGATAATAATCAAGGAGTATTGTCCTCAAAAGGAAGTCCAAGATCTGGAGCAAGAGCTTTGGAATCTTACCATGAAAGGATCGGAAGTGACTGTCTACACCTCTTGATTTAACGATCTTGCAAACCTTTGTCGCGTGATGGTGACCCCGAAAGATAAAAAGACGGAAATATACATTTGGGGTTTACCTGTGGTTGTGTACGCCGCAATCACAAAAACTCGTGCCCCATCAAAGCCCTACTTTGGGAATTTACCTTAATGTACCAGGTGCAATTTCCACCATGTCGGATATTGCATGGTCTACAACATCTGTAACTTGAGAGGTCACACATCTAAGTACTGCAGAAAGTCCCCAAACAACACAACCTCAACCACTGCTGCAGGAGGAATCCGTAACGGCTTCGAATGCAATTAACCTTGGCATTTTAAGAAGGACTGCCCGAAACTGAATAATCAGGATGGCCAAGGAAGAGCACTTGTGATAGGTGCTGGAGAAGCTCGCTAGGAACCAACTATAGTTATTGGTACACTTCCTATCAACAATATTAATGCTTCCGTATTATTTGATACTAGTACCGATAGAAGCTTTATTTCCCATAAGTTTAGAAGCATGATTAACCATAAATCATGCAAACTTAACAAATCTTACACGGTAGAAGTAGCAAACGGCCAGTTAAAAATCACCTTAGAAATACTCACTAATTGCCTTCTCACCCTGAATAAACAAGTCTTTCACATTGACCTAATGCTTATGACCATTGGAAGTTTCGATGTAATTATCAGAATGGATTGGTTATCACTTCATCGAGTGGATGTCTTATGTTACAAAAATGCCATTCAACTACCTTTACCCAACAATGAAGCCCTTGTGATTTACGGATATAAATCAGGAAAGAATCTAAGAGTCATCTCTTGCATGAAGGCGAGAAAGTGTTTGCAGAAGAGATGCTTCGCTTTCTTGGCCCACGTGTTGGATATTCAAGGCAAGGGTAAGGAAATCAAAGATATGTCGCAAGTGTGCGATTAGGCGGACGTATTTTTAGAACATCTGCCTGGAGTACCTCCAATCAGTTAACTCCAAAAACTTCTTGACAAAGGCTTTATCCAGTCAAGCTTCTCTCCATGGGGAGCTCCGGTATTGTTTGTAAAAGGAAGGATGGATCATTCAAGATGTGCATCGACTATCGAGAGTTGAACAAACTCACCATCAAAAACCGATATCCACTCCTGATGATCGATGACATATTCGATCAGCTACAAGGATCCTGCTAGTACTCAAAGTTCGATCTAATATTCGGATAACATCAAATCAGAGTGCAAGAAGCAGACATTCCAAATACAGCATTCAGGACTCGCTATAGTTACTACGAGTTTCTGGTTATGCCATTCGGACTAACCAACGCACCCGCTGTATTCATGGACCTTATGAATCGGGTGTGTAAACCCTACTTTGTTAAATTCGTGATCGTTTTCATCGATGAAATATTGATATATTCACGAACCAAGGAAGAACATGGCCAACACTTGCAATTAATTCTATAACTGTTAAGAAAGGAGAAACTTTATGCAAAGTTCTCTAAATGTGAGTTATAGATTAACGAAGTGCGTTTCCTCGGCCATGTGGTCAGTAGCAAAGGGATTCATGTCGATCCCGCGAAGATCGAAGTTGTTAAGGATTGGAAATCACCAAAGACGCAAAATAAAGTAAGCCAGTTCCTAGGGCTTGCGGGCTATTATCAGAGATTCATCGAGAATTTCTCCAAAATAGCCAAGCCTCTCACTAAAAAACTATGGGTTTGGTTTCTTTCAAAACAGTTTTAAGTATGGATTTACTTATGCAAAGACACCTTTTGGTTTTCAAAGTTTATTCAAAGAATCTTTACAAACACAGTTTTAAGTATGGTTTTACTTACAAATAAAATACTTTTTGGACTTTTTAAAAGTATCACTGCTGTTAGCAAAAAACCTGTAACTCTCACCAACCTTGTGTTGACCCTCGAAACATCATGTATTCTCGAGGAATCAATAATCAAGATATTCAGACGACGGATTAGTCATGGATTTCAGGCTCTCTAGTTTACTAGTTTTTGTTATGTCCGCCTACCCGTTTAAGGCAATTCATATACTATACTATTATCAGTTAGAACCATATCTTCAAACATCAATATGGAATACAAATGTTGTTTTGTTTATTATTGTACTTGTGCTATATATTCAGTTTACCTGTGATGCATGAACTATGTTGCACAGCCCGACATGTTCCGCCGCCTCGGTCGGGGGTGTGACACCATGCTATAAGAGAGGTATAAGGAAATGACCTATAAAATGATCATTGAATGAGTGTCCTTTTCACTCGCCGCTTGTTTGTGTCATTGTGTGGTTGATTGTTGTTAGCCAAAAGAGTTTGATAGGACGATGTCTCGTTAAAAGTATAACATATAAAGTTCTAGAACAGAAAATTCTGGTTTTAGTTATATTAGGAAATGTGGATAGTTCATAACCCATGAAAAATGAACATTATTCCTTATTGTCTATTTATGGAACGTGTGTGGTTAACCGACACATAAATTTGATATGTAAGAAGAAGGTGATGTGGCACTTGTGGTTATGGGTTGTTAGCGGAGCGTGTGTGGTTAACCGACATGCCAATTAGAGAACCATGACATAATTAAGGGGTCACACATTTTTTCATGGTTGGTTCACCATCATATTTATGATACCTCGGTATTTGGACACAAATAGAGGATGTACGAATCCGAGATTAACATTCCATTGAATAGTTTTAATGAATCTCAAAAGATTTAGGAATTTCATAGAGATATAAATTGGTAAAGTTCATTACCTACCTAATATGAATTTGTGATATGATTTTGATATCTCTCTTCATAAAATGAATCTAAAATATGGATCATATCCTTAATATAAATTAGGTAATTATTTAAGGATTAAAATCATCTAACTAATATTTCTTTCTCTTTTTAGATGTTTGGTATCAATGGTCTTCCTCTCCCACCTCCTCCACCCATAAATTCAAACTTCTCCTTATCTTTGTTCTCTAAAGAGAAAATCTTACTCGCAGGGTTATATATCTTGATTGGATGAGAAACCTTAGGATTGCATTAAGATACAAGAATCATGAGTATGTGGTCAATGGTCCTATCCCCAAAATAGATGAGTCATACCTAATAAAGAAAAGGTTTCGCATGCCAAACATGTTAATGACTCGCATAAGGTGTCTTGAATCATGATTGTCGTAATGTCCTCAGATCTCCAAAAGACCTTGGAGAACAATTGGGTGTATGAGATGAACTTGTAATTGGTTGAAATGTTGTCAACAAAGGGCAATACAAGAAAGATTAAGGATGTCAAAGCCCTAACATCATGCAAGCTTAAAGAGGGTGGTTATGTGTGTGCTCATGTTCAACAAATGAAGAGCTACATTGACTGACTAGAGAACCTCGATGTGGTCATTGACAAGAACCTTGTTGTGGATATTGTACTTGGTTCTCTCCCAAGTTTGTATGATAATTTCATCATGACTTATCATTTAAGCAGTGTGGAAAAGACATTGATGGAGCTCTAAAACCTCCTCCGGACTGCTGAATCTGATGTGAAGAAAAATCATGTTGCACCTCCAGCTCAATTTCTCGCCATTCAAAATGGTGGTGGACAAAAAAGGAAGCGTTCCAATCCTATGTAGAAAGAGAAAAGGTGAAACCTCTATTCCACCAATGAGTGATCCAAAAGAAGCATTGTGTTTCTATTATGGTGTTAAAAGGGCATTGGAAACGAAGATGCCCAAATTACTTGAAAGTTCTCAAGGATGGTAATGTCAAAGTGTCTGGCTCTACCTCAGGTACTTGTATGATCAAACTTCATAATACTAATACCTCTAATTCATGGATTCTTGATATGGTATGTGCTACTCACATATGCTTTGTATTGTAGGGACTAAAGGAAGGAAGGAAGCTTAGGCATGGGAGATCAATATGATTGTGGAAAATAGACGAACGTCGTATGTCTCGATGGTTGGAGAGTTCGAGCCAAAGCTTAGTAGTGGATTTTTGATTAGTTTAGTTATTTGTTGTTACTCCTCAGAGATGTCTAGAAATATTATTAAATTTCATGATTTGTTTAAACAAGGATTTTGTTTTTCGTATGATAATGAGAAAGGTGACATTTTAGTTTTTAAAGATGGTTGTTTTATGTTTAAAGCTTCCCCTTGCAATGGAATATATAAAAATGTTGTTTATGTTTCTAATAATAACAATGTTAACTCAAATATTGATCCTTCTAATAAATTAGATAAATTATGCTTATGGCATTATCGCCTTAGCCATATAAATAAGAAACGCATCGCCAAGCTCCAATGAAACAAAATCTTGGAATCGTTTGAATTGATATTAGATGATGTATGTGAGTCTTGTTTATTAGTCAAGATGACTAAATCACCATTCACATGGAATTCTTAAAGAGGTGAAGGATTGTCGGATCTCATACACACAAATGTGTGTGGACCCTTCAGATCTGCCACAAAGGACAACAAACACTACTATGTTATATTTACTGTTGACTTTAGTAGATACAAATATGTTTATTTGATTAAACATAAGTTGGATACCTCTGAAAAGGTCAAATAATATCAGAACGAAGTAGAGAATTAATTGGGGAAGAATATAAAGGTTCTCCGATCCGACAGGGGTGAAGAGTACCTTAGTATCGAGTTCAACGATAATCTTAGAAATTGTGGAATAGTTTCATTATTAGCTCATCCAAAAACACCACTACTTAATGGTGTTGCTGAAAAGAGAAATCAAACTTTGTTGGAAATGCTTCGATCTATGATGAGTCAGGCTTCATTACCAATAATGTTTTGGGGGTATGCACTTGAGACAACAACCCATATCTTAAACCATGTACCAACTAAGAATGTTTTAAAAACACCTCATGAAATGTGGACTCGAAAACTTCCTTCACTTAATCTCATTAAGGTATGGGGATGTGAGGTTTTTGTTCGGTGTGAAACCCAAGATAAACTTGAATCGAGATCTAAGAAGTGTCACTATGTCAGTATCCCACAGAAGGCTTTTGGATATTTGTTTTACATACCTAGTGAGAATGTGGTGTTTGTAGCTCGAAAGTGAGAGTTCCTTAAGAGAGAACTTATATCTAAAGAAGCTGGTGGGACTCACATTAGCCTTGAAGAAATCTAAAATTCAATCGAAAATGAACCCATAGTTGGCACTAGCACTCAACCAGAGGATGAGAAACCAGTTGAGCCAAATGACATATCCTTAACTTTTCAAAGATCTAGTAGAGTTATTGGCCCTCCTAAGTTTTATGGTTTTCATATAACAACAGAAGGAAACACTTTGATCAGTGATAGAACACTGGTCAATATGGATGAGCCAGCTAACTAAAAGGAAGCAATGACAGACCATAAAGTGGCCTAAAATTAAGAGGTTATGGAAAAAAAAATTAAGTCCATGATGGATAACCAAGTTTGGAATTTGGTTGATCCAATAGCTGCTTTTAAGACATTAGGTTGTAAATGGATCTTCAAGAAGAAGACCGACATCGATGAGAATGTACACACATTCAAAGCTAAGTTGGTGGCAAAAGGTTACACTCAGACTCAAGGAATTGATTATGAGGAAACGTTCTCACCAGTAGCTTAGATAAAGTCTAATAGGACACTTCATGCCATAACTACCTTTTATGATTTTGATGTATGAAAGATGGATGTTAAAACCGTTTTTCTTAATGAGAAACTTCATAGAATGTGTACATGACACAACCTGAAGGGTTTGAACATGTCAAATATCTAAATAGAGTGTGTAAACTTGAAAGGTCCATCTATAGACTTAAACAAGCATCGCAAAGTTAGAATCTGTGCTTCCATGAAAGTCAAAGAATATGGTTTGTTTATAAGTCCATATGATTCCTATGTGTACGTTAAAGCTAGTGGGAGGGTCATTATCTTGTTGGTATTATATGTAGATGACATACTAATCATTGGAAACGATAACCCTAAGTTGCAAAGTCTAAAAGCTTGGCTTAGGAAACGTTTCGCCATGAAGGACTTAGGGTAAGCGGAAAATATACATGTCATAAGAGTCTATAGAGATAGATTTAAGCATTTAATAGGACTTAGTCAAAGTACTTATGTGGATAAGGTATTGCAAAAATAATCAATATGAAAAATTTCAAGAAAGGAAATGTTCCTATGCATCATACCGTTAAATTGATTAAGTCTCAATGTCCTAGTTCTAGTGATGAAAATGACATAATGAGTTGAGTCACATATGCTTCATCTATAGAATCAGTCATGTGTGTTATGACATGTACTCATCTTGATGTGTCATATGCTTTGAGTATTGTGAGTTAATATTAGGAAAATCATGTACTAAGTCATTGGACAGTTGTTAAGAACATCGTTAAGTATTTAAGAAATACTAAACACATGTTTCTTGCATATGGTGATGCACAAGAGCTTGTTGTAAAAGGATATAGTGACAAGTTTCCAGATGGATAGAGATGATTCAAAGTTGTAGTCCGGATGGGTATTCGTGTTGAATGGTGGTGCGGTGACCTCGAAAAGTTCCAAATAGGAGACGGTGGAAAACTCTACATGTGTGTCTGAGTATATTGTTGCAATTGTGTTGCCATTTACAATTAATTTATTATTTCGTTTCATTTTTTCATGTTTAGATCCCAACTACTCGAGTAATAATTTAATCAAAACTCCCCAATCGGTCATACTCTTGGGAGTCATTATTGAGTTAAGATTGTCATGAAGTGTTATTACATTGTCTATAGTAATTAGACATAGCATGGAGATTGTGACTAACGTTCATGAGTATTTAATGAATATTTAAATATTGGATACAACCCACACTTAGAGGGATGACTTCATTGATTTAATCACAAGTAATTCTAATATGATAATATCTTTTATTCTTAAAATGGGGATACATTGATTTATTTTCATACAAGTTGGTTGTGTGTTAGTCTTACTTTAATGTTATCTGTAATTGGTGGTCATAACGAGTAAGTCTATGAGTGATTTGACAAGAAGACAAAAAATATGTAGTCAAAGTTTATTTGTTCCTCTTGCCTCAATGGGAAAGGCAATATCGTAGGCCCCTTGATGATTTGTTGACATTTATATGCTAGGCCTAGCTTAGACGGAATTGATGTGCTTGATTAGTATTCTGATTTGATCATCATAAATTGGAAATCGAGAAAATTAATGTTGAAATGTTAGGTTGATTCATAATCCATGATTCAGATCACATAGATATCTTGTAGAAACAAAGGAATAATCGATCACTTATCTAATGGCTGATTTTTTATTAGATCAGAGTTCGGAAGGTGTTGTGGAAGGCACGTTTTATTGGTTATTCAAAGATTATATGACCAATAGTAGTTGATGAGTTGTCCAACTGAGAGACTATTGGAAATGGGTGTCCAATGTCATAACTAACTGGTATAATTTTGGAATAATAACAAAGTCTTTTTAGGGTTGCCCTCAAGAGATAAGATATCTAGAAAAAGGATTTAATAAAGTGAGTTAAATAGTTTAATAGTTTATCATAACTTGATAAATTAATTAGAAACTAGTTAAAATTAATTTCAATTAATTTGGAGTTAATTAGAATTAATCAAGAAATTATTTAAAGGTATAGGGACTGTGTAACGCCCCGATTCCCAGGTATTGTTTAAATAAGAATTTAATTGGTTTCAAGGCCTACTCGATGAGTTGGTTGCCCTACTCGTCGAGTAGCAACGGGTTTGGTACGCGTGTTTAGTGATCTACTCGCCGAGTCCATGAAGGGGCTCGACGAGTAGGACCTGGCAGAGGAAACCCTAAATCCCGGGGTTTTGCACCCTATTTATGGAAGCATAAGCCTCCTTTGGCCTCTTTGCAGTTCTAGAGAGCTCTTGAGAAACCCTAATTTGTGTGGTGCTCTATTGTGTGTGTATTAAGCTTGGGAGGAAGATCTTTGGAGAAGAGGAACTTGGAAGGCAAGGGAATTGGAGCAAGGAAAGTGTGGGAATCAAAATCTACCTGAGTTAGCATCTTTCAGAGGTATCAAGTCGCCAACTTTACTTCTTTTCCCTTCTAGATCTCTTTTTGGTTGAGTTTGGGGCTTTTATGGATCTTTGAGTTGATAAGGTGGACTATGGGCTAGACCTGAAGTTGTAACTTTAGATCTGGACCCTTCTTAAGTCCTAGAGTCATAAAGTTTCTGGTTTGGACGTGAATGAAACCTCTTTGAGTATGAAACCCCCATTGTAAGCTTGGATTTGACATTAAGAGCCTTTGTAGCTATGCATGCACGTAAAGTTTGCAACTTTACGTGAAAAGCATGCCTTAGAAGCTTGGATCTGTAGTTTGGAGCCGCTGCATGGCTCAAATGAGTCTGTATGGCAAAAAGGACTGAAGGGACTCGGCGAGTCGCATGGTCGACTCGGTGAGTCATATGAAGATAGGCATGAACTCGGCGAGTTAGAAGAACAACTCGGCGAGTCCAATGAAGATTGCCGTAGACTCGACGAGTGTATGAACAACTCGGCGAGTCGGATGAGGTTGCCCCAACTTATGTATGCGCGGGTAACTGTCGAGTTGCAAGAAGGAAGCTCGACGAGTGGTCTTAGGGTCTCGATCGTAAACCAAAGGAACTCGACGAGTCACTCGGGTGACTCGGCGAGTGGGTTAGTACTTCAAGGAACTCGGCGAGTAGCTGGGGGTACTCGGCGAGTCGAGGTCAACATGGACTGTTGACCTTGACTGATGACTTTGACTTTGACCACGATTTATTAGTTGGCTTATGGGTATGATTATATTATGGTTATAGGTGGTGGAGTTTGTGGCAGTGATCCGAGGGTTGAAGTTTATCTACCGAGTCGACATCTGCAAGGTGAGTTATCCTCACTATATCGCTAGGGTCTAAGGCACCAAGGTCGGCCCTTTTAGTTGTTATCGTTATGGTATGCTACATGTGGATGTGATCTGTTAGATCAGAATCAGGATAGACAGTATGTTATGCTCTTATGATCCGTAGGGATTGATGTGTTAGTGACCTGCTAGGTCAGTGCTCTAGTTATAAGAGATTTCTATGTTTGGATGCTCAGTGAGATAGATATGTTTGATGGTTGTATATGCCAGTATATGTTAGTTATGCGGACATGGTTACTTGCTTGTTGCTTGGGTTGAGGCGGTCCTGCTTTATGCTGAAGGCCAACACACCCTATGAGCGGTCCGGGAAGACTGTAGGCCCACGTGGCGGTCTAGTCATGTCGAAGGCTCGGTATAGATTCAGTTGGACTGTAGGCCCTGTAGGGTGGTCCAGTCAGGCCGATGGCCCAGTATGCATATTGATTGATTGATTATTACGGATATGGTATTATCAGTGTGGTATTGGTATTTTGGGGGGTAGCTCACTAAGCCATCGGGCTTACAGTTTTCAGTTTATTGTTTAAGGTACTTCAGGAGTTCATGGCAAGGCGAAGGCGTGACCGTACCGCTCCTCATCCTTATGATCTGGCTTTTGGGACACTCTGATTGAATAATGAATTGAAAACATTTTTGTAAACAATACTATTGGGTTTTATTTATGCTTGAAAAGTTTAAATTTGGCGTAAAATTTTTGGATGTTACAGACTGAATATTAATTGTTCAATAGTTGAGCAACTAGAATATTCTGGAATCCCTATATGATGGATGGTTTTGGGCAAGGATAAAATGCTTCAAGAATTCATCCATAGCTACTGATAAGGTAAAGATTTGAATTATGATTAAATATGATTATTTGATTAATTTAAATATGCTTTTTCTGAAAGTTTGCTCAGCAGGCGAAAGGCATTTCTCAATTAGTTATTGAAGTGAAGTATTGATCTTTCCTTTGGATTAGTTGTAGAGGGAAAAGGCTTAAAACTTTAGTTTCGGAAGATTGGGTGTAATAGCTTCTCGCTAGCTGCTTTTGCTAATAAAGTCTTATTGCTAAAAAACAAATAAACCTCCATGGCCTTCATAATTTTCGTTTCCTTCGTCCTAGCAATCTTAGAGTTTGATTTTTTATTATGTTGCATCCTTTCTCCTTATTTTCTAGTGTTTAGTTTTTTGGGTGTGATTCTTTAGAGGAACTTTACTTTGTGTGCTATAACTTCCTAAAGCATCAAGGAATTCAAGATCTACAAGAGTTCAAGAAGAAAACCAATTTTGATTGAAGGTTAGTAATTGTAGTATTACTTTTGTAGATTTGAAAGTAGGTTGCTATAACTATTAAAACCAAGTTCCTACGTTGCATGTACACTTGGGGTTATTTTAATTGCTTTCGTTGCTAAATATTAGTGTATAGATTTATAGAAAACCTATCAAGAATCTGTGTACATTCCCATCCATTTCAGTTTTATTCTTGAATAGTAGAGATGGGGGGGGGGTCGAGGGATAGCGGGGACCCCAATCTTCATCCCCACCCCCAACGAGGACCACGGATCCCCAACGGGAAACAGAGGATTTCTTTTTCATTTTTAATATGAAAACTTTTATGTAAAGAAAAACTCTAAATTTCAGTTTTACCAACATAAATTAAAGATTTTAAAAAACATAAATACATTCATAGATTGCATAAAAATTGTAAACAAAATTTTCACCAAATTTAAATATATACATGAAAAATCAAGTAGAACAAAAATTATGAGAGTGATATTTGAGGTAACAATAGATAAACCAAGGAGAAAGAATTATGCACAATGTTAAACTAGATAAACAAATAAAAAAGTAAAATTTCAACCAAGTAATTACTAAAGAGTTAGGTTACTTTGATTAAATTTTAGGTATTGTAAATTTTACTATAAATATATGTTTTGTTTTATTTTTATATGTTAATATCTACCAGGGTCGGGTCCAGGTTCGGGGACTAGGGCATTGTCACATCCCTATTTTCATGACCAAAAAAGACATTTTCTTTTTGCTTATTTTAAAATAGAGTATTATTTATAAATGGGGAATTTCTCCCATAAAAGGTTTTCCGAAGAAATTTTTTTCACTGATTATTAAAAACTTGGGATGTCATAAATGATACAAGAAACATATGCATAAACATACTGATTTACAGGTCTTACATCAACTTATTATACTAATGGCCTATATCTCCTTAAATCTCTCATCAGATCCAAACATCACTATCCATGTACCTTTGTACCTTTGATACAAAGAAACTGAGTGGGTTAGGATGGGAAGCCAGTGAGTACATAGGGTTTTCAACCTACAATATTATAATTAATTTGTTTTAATTATATCTTTCACATCAAACAAATAACTCGATTACCCATTCCTGTTATTCTCACTCCCTGATCCTAAGATAATGATCTTGCGGGACCTATCCTAAAGGATCACTGAGTATATAATATTGCTTCAATGATTCCTTAGCAACATATGTCAATAAATCAACCATTGGGTAAATAGAATACCCGCATGAATATACAGTTCATCAACATCTAGAGGTCGTAGACATGCCCATGTGTAGATCATTTATCATGTAAGTGTCAAAGACATGTTCGTGTATGGTTTGTCTAACATCTACAGGTAGAAGACCTGTCCATGTATTATTGATTACCATCTATAGGTTATAAACATTCCCATGTATGGTTTATAAACACCTACAGGTTTCAAGCCTGTCCATGTTTCACCAGACTTGTCTAGAATAGTCTGTGGCTATCCTCAATACTTTACTAGATGACTATATCGCTAGTACAATAGTACTATGAAAGTCAATGCCCCTCATTATTATTCTCATCTCTCATCATCCTTCACTACCCAATATATTATAAGTATGAAAATACATATATGGTTAAATAAAAATTAGTTCATATTGTATCATTTAACACAGAGTATCTGAAGCACAGATAATAAGCACATATAACATTTAATTATCTAAATACTTCATATATATATATATATACATATATATATATATATATATATATATATATATATATATATATATATATATATATATATATATATATATATATGTGTGTGTGTGTGTGTCTGTGTATGTGTGATTAAGATGAAAGTAACTATGCACTCACTTGACTTAGGTGAATGACTGGTGATTTGGGAAGCGCTTCGCTAAACACCTTAGCTTTTCCTTTGATATGACCTAGATATTCACATCACTAAGTCTTAGTCTTATATTCTTGGCGACTAATGATAGTCTAGATTCCTGAACAATCCCAATGTCTACATCAAGATTTATCAAATAAGGAATAACCATTTAAGATCATATCGGAGGTAGGGGTCTTTTTGGTATACAGAGTATACTGTTTGGAAATCCCACTTTAAACACCTCACTAAATTAACCCTTGTCATCATTCCCGTACGTAGATCAATCAGTATTTTGACTTGGAATCACTGATAAATCTTATTTATAGTTTCATAATAATGACTATGAATATAAATATAAGTTACAATTGAAGCAAAGTAAGTGTAGCTTAGCTTACAACAATTTTAGCGAAAACCGGGAAATTATGCAGGCTAGAGCCCCGCTAAAATACTCAGAAATGCCGAAAAATTAGGATCTAAAGGGTGGAAGGTTTCCAGAGATCCCGAGTGAACTATGAGGGAAAATGAGTGAATTTCGAAGGTTTATATAGGCTGAATAGGCTCGCACGCCCAGACAGGATGTGCGTCGCGCCCCATGGTGGTGCTGGCCCATCCGTTTTCCACCAGGTCTCACAGCCATAGTTATCCACCTCATCACTTCTAGAAGATGCCATGTCTCATCGTCTTGTTGATCCACATGTTGCGTGCTCCTCGGGCCACGTCAGTCGGTCTCTGGGAGAGGGCAGCTACCCGACCATGCCACGTGGCGCCACCACGTGTTGCCATGTCATCACAACAGGTAAATTCGTGAAATCTTCGAACTGCCATAACTTTTACATACGAGCTTTGTTTTCAGCGTTCTTTATATCCGCAGAATCCCCTCGACGAGCTCTACAACTTCCCTTTAGGTATCAATAGCTAATTCTTACTCTAACTAAAATTCATATTTAGAACGGTTTAGACGGTTAAAGTGCATGTGGAATTCATAACTCCTGCATACGAACTTCGTTCTCGACTATCTATATATTGGGGTGTTTATATTGATGAGAGCTTAATCTCTCGTTTATATTGTTTCAGATATAAATCAACCGATTTTGATTTTGATTTCTATGTCTACACTGTTGCGATGAAACTTTGAAAAATCATAACATCCAAGTAAGATTTGGAAGTTCTCTATATGTACGCTCTCTCTTTTACGATTACTACGAATTTAGTTACATTAATTAGGCTAATAAGAAACCTATCTCCGATTCACTTTTTTAAGGCACGCATATCTGTGTCGGGTTGATCGCAAAACTTCGAAGAAGCATAACTTCTTCATACGAAGTCAGATTTCAGAGTTCTTTATATGTAAAAAATACTTGTCATATCTACTATAAATTTGGTTAAGATTATTTATCCTAAATAATATTCTATCAAAATCATCTATTTATCACTCGAACGACGAATAAATATTACTTATTATATCTAAAATGTCTAGTTGTGGGCGTTACAGGCATCCCCATCACTATTCCCATCCTCGCTTTTTTATTTATGGATTCCCCCCATCTCTGGTCAACTTGGGGATTCCCTCATCAAACCGGATGTAGGTTTTGGGTTCCTCATCGGGTATGGGAATTTGTTTCCATCCCTATTGAAGATTCACTTACACCCAATGGTTTTTAGGACAGGTGTAAAAAACAACCAAGTTCCAAACTTGGTTATCGTGCATGCACTTAATCTCACTCTTCATTGTTTCTTGTCATTTTGTAGCCTCTCGGCTCGCCATGGATGCCTGGTATCTGTATGGCTCATCATCGCCTAGTATATTGTCATCCTCCTCGAGATATGGAAACCATAAAACTCCAGTGGACGATGCTCACTATCAGATCTACTAGAAGGAGGTGGGGGGATGTTAAATTTCTTAAAAGATATTTCAATCTCTAGCTCCCACAAGTTCCTTGAGATATCAACTCTCTGTCTCTCTCTCTCTCTCTATCTCTTTCTTCTCTCTCTCTCTCTCTCTCTCTCTCTCTCTTTTCTCTCTCTCTCTCTTTCTCTCTCTCTCTCTCTCTCTCGGAAGGATTCCCTCTGAGCTACGAACACTTTGTTCTCATAAGGTTTGTAAAACAAATATCCAATGGAGTTGTTTGGATAACCAATGAAGTAACACCTTTCAGATATGGGTTCTAACTTTTCAAGTGCTTGGAGAAGAATGAAAGCCTCACATGTGGTGTGAGGGGCGAACCCATTTGCACCTCTCGAAAGGTGTTTTGTAACCTTCTTAACAGGTACAAGGTTTAGGACATATGCAACAGTCTCCAAGGCATATCCCCAGAAACTGATCGGAAGTGTGGCACGACTCATGATATATTGAACCATATCAAGTAAGGTTTGATATCTCCTCTCATATACACCATTATGTTTTTGTGTTCCAGGGAGATCTAGCTATGAAACTATTCCACAATCTCTAAGATGACTATCAAATTCATTACTAAGATACTTTCCACTCTATCAAATTGGAGAATCTTAATTCCTTTGCCTAAGTAGTTCTCTACTTCTTCTTGGAATGTCTAGAACACCTTAAAAGTTTCAGACTTATGTTTCACCAAATAAACATATCCATATCTACTGTAATCATATGTAAATGTGACGTAGTAACTCTCACCATCTCGTGTGACAGATCTGAACAGCCCACATACATCAATGTGAATGAGGTCCAACAAATCTTTTTAACTTTCACTGTTACCTATGAATGATGCCTTTTTCATCTTTCCAAGTAAGCAAGATTCACATACATCATGTGACTCTAATTCAATTTATTCCAAGATCTCATCTGACTGGACCTTGGCGATGCACTTCTTGTTTATATGACCAAGTTGACCATGCCATAAACACGACTTATAAAATTATCCTTGGATGAATCAACATTTAAGGTTAAGCTATCATTCCATCTCAAACCAATAATGGTTTCATAAATGTCATTGCACGAATTAGGTTTTAAATAAATGTTATCATTTTCTAAAACAAAAATGCTACTATTATCAATTCCAAATTGAAAACCATCTCGGTACAATGCATGAAAAGAAATAATGCTTTGTGTCATGTGAGGTGAATAGCAACAATCTAATAAACTAATTCAAAACCCACTAGATAAAATAAGCTCGTAATCCCCAATGACAATAACAACCTTACTCTTGTTACCCATGTTCAAGTCAAGCTCACTATGCCTTAGCTTCCTACGTCGCTTTAGTCCTTGCACCACAGAGCAAGTAAGAGGACCACATCTTGTGTTTGTTGGATTAAGGTGTTTAAGTAAGTAACTAAATTGGTATATTCTTGTAATTAGAAGCAAAGTCCTTTTGGGTTGCCCTCATGACCAGAAATAGCTAGAATTTATATTAGGAGAGAGATGTATAACTTATTAGATTATTATATGATTAATAAACTAATTGGAAATTATGGAAAAATGATTTGTTAATATATTATGTGATTAATATATTAATTCGAAATAGACACTTGATTTTTTGATATATTATGTGGTTAATAAATTAATATGAGATCAATGCTTAAATAATTGATTTGTTAATTTATATAAATAATAAATTAATATGAAATCAATTAGAATTGATTAATTATTAATAAAAATTAATCTGGTATTAATTTGGGATTAATTGGAATTAATTGAAGGTGCAAGGGGTGAATTGTAATTGTTTAACAGTTGAACAAAAGAAGAAATTCTAGAACCCTCCATGGTATGGAGGTTTTGAAGGGTTTCCTAGGGTTTCTAGAAGCCTCTTGGTTGCATAAAAGGAAAAGATTTGAATTAGGATTAAATCTATTATTTAATCAATTCATATCTTGCTTTGCCTGCAAGTTACCTAAACTATAAATAGGACCCCGTTGCTTGCAATTTTCGTTCACCACATTACCTAAATGCATAGGAACAAAATTCCCTTCATATCTCCTCTCTCCTCCTCATTCTAGGGTTTCTGGTTATGGGTGTGAGCCACTAGAGGCATCATCCTTTTGGTTTGATTATTTACTATAATAATCAAAAGGTTTATAACCCTAATGTTTATGCTAATTTCGATTTTCATAGCCTCACTCTAGGGTTTATTGATGTTCATAGTTTATTGCTAGTAATAGAGAAAGGGGAGTGCTTTAGTATCATGTTTTATGAATCTATTAGGCAAAAAGATAAAATATTCTCCAATCTGAAAAGAAAGGAGAGTGCTTTAGTATCATGTTTATGATCATCTTAGTAATGGTGGAATTGTATCACATTTAATTCTCCTAGAACATCTTAGTTCAATTATATGACTAAGAAGAGCAATCGAACATTGTCAAAAATGGTTCGATTATAAGATGAGTTATATTTTGTTCCCAATCAAGTTTTAGAGTCATGCTCTAGTAACTATGAATCATATCTTGAAACTCACTTCAAAACTAAGAAGGATAACAACACCTCGTAATATGTTGAGTAATAATGTCTCCTTACTCTAGCACATTTGGAATTGGATTTGTGATGTTTTCATCGATCGAGAAACAAAAGATAAGCTGAGACTAAGTCTATGAAGTGTTTTCTTGTCAGAAATATGCACAAACTATTGAATATTGGTTTTAGCTCATCAAGGATTGTTTCTTGATAGAAAACTTATATGTCAATAAGTTAGTGGGAGTCATATTGATCTTTAGAGTTTCAAGAGTCAACCGACAATAATCCTTTTAGTTATCACTAGCACACAACCTGAGGTTGATAAGCTGTTGTGTTTATTGACACGTTCTAATTTATTTGCACTTCCAATTGAGTTGGCAACGCCTATGAGTTCTATGTTCTTCATTTAACTGCATAAGGCTAAGTACGTTGGTTAGTGAAAGTACAATGATCAACATGGGTGAGCCGCTAACAACATGGAAGCACTAGTGGGCCTTTTGAGCTGCCATAAGGCAAGAAATTTAGATTAAGTGAAGTTCAGTCCATGAAGGTGAACTAAATGTGATTTTTGTTTGTCCTAACCCTTGTCTTATGACTGTAGGTTGAAAATGAGAGTTCTACATGGATAGGAACGTATGCACCTTCGAATCTAGGTGACAAAAAGGTTTTGCTCTAATTCATGAAAATGATTATGAGAAAATATTTTCACTAGTAGATTTCAAGGATCTAATAAAGACCAATACAAATATTAGTTGTATTATTTGCATTTTCAAATTCACAATATGACTATCCCTCTTCATATTTCAAATTGTGAGGAATGGAAAGGAACTGTTTAAATTTTCAGGAGAGATGTTTACCACATATTGAAAGAGTTTGAACACATACACTATCTGAATAAAGTGCATAAGCACCTCCATGAGAAAGTCAAATGTATTGATTTCTGGAAGTCCAATTGAGTTCTAAGTACTTGTCAAAGCTAATGGGAGCATAATTTTATGCGGATATTGCATGTTGATAATGCTATTCATATGAAACAATGTCTATAGTTTGCAAGTTGCAAAAATTGGGAACTGTTTCGCTATAGTGGACTTAAGGAAGAGGGCACTCATATTTCGTTGCGAATCTAATGGTTTAGATTGTATAGTTTAATAAAACTTAGTCAAAGGCATATATGAATAGCATGTTGAAATGTTTTGACGTTTGATATTCTATATATGGAAATATTATGACAAGGAATTGAACAGATATTTGACCCTTGTAATATTAAGTCGAGTCCCATATGTTATAATATTCGATTATTCTATTTTTCAAATTCTTTTAGTATTGTGTGAAAAGAATTAGAATTTCATTTTACTAGAGTTATTAAACAAACTGTCAAGAACATTAGGAGGTTTTACCGAAGATTGGTTGCTTGTGAACAGTTAGAAGTATGACATTATTTGGAAGGACCATAGTGACACATTTTGGATTGAGATGATTCTTGGTCAGAATTGATGATCATATGGGAATATGGAAATGTTTCCATAATGGGAGATGTTTGCAAAATATACATGTAAGTTGGAAACTTTAATGCAAAAGAAGTTTTTAAGGAGTGTATCTTGAATTTGAGTCTTCATAACCATGCAAAATTCCACTACATCTTAAATAGCGATAAGAATGTAGAATTATGAAATGATCATCATTGGAGTAATTTCCAATCGATCTATTCACAAAGGAAGGACCATCGAGAGGCATAGTATGCATGCTAATAACATGGCATGACTGATGTTATTTAATTCAAGTGGTTAGTTGATTTCTCAAAACATTATAAAATGAATAAATTCGTAATTGTTATGGTGATAAAATAATAGGGATTTATTTATAAGCAATTAGTATGATGGCATAGTTAATGAATTTATTATTGTGTTTCACATTGCATGTTTTACTTCCCTGAGTAATTTTAATATTATTCAAAATTTCACATTTTTTCATACTTTTGGAAGTAAGTAGTGAATTAAGACTGTCGTGAATTGATTGTAGATTGTCGATTGAGGTTAAGACATTGCAACTGGAATTGATACGATATTCATGAATACTTTGAAAATAGAGATTTTGAGTGTTGCATAAACACACTCTTAGAGATTACTTCATGGATTCAATCACAAGTAATTCTAAGACGGTAATATCTTCTATTATTAAAACATAGATATATATAGTTCATAGTTTACAAATCAGTTGTGCATTGTTTTGCTCAAACACATCTCGTAACTGGATGTTATAAAGGGTTTTTCCATGTGTGATTTGATATGTAAATTGTATAACTATATAGTCAATGTAATTCGTTCCATTTGCGTGAATAAGGAAAATCAATATATGTGCCCCCCCCCCCCCCCCCCCGGTGATTTGAGTTGATCTATGACAAACCAGGCGCCAGGTCCGGACTGAATTGATGTGTTCAATTTTGTAGTCTAAATTGATCACAAATCGGGAAATCGGGAAACAAAAGAAATGAACATGAGGTTGATCATTTAATCCATGACTCAGTTCATACGATATCTTGTAGAATGAAGGAATAGATGATCACTTATCTTAGGGCCAACGTTTGATTTGAATAAGAGTTTGGTAGTGGCTTTGGAAAGCACTCTTTGTTGTTTAGTTTAAGGTTTACACTTTCACTTGTAGTTACAGACTTATCCAAGTGGGAGACAGTTGGATTAAGGTGTCTAAGCCAATAACTAAATTGGTATATTCTTGTAATTAGAAGCAAAGTCCTTTTTGGGTTGCCCTCATGAACAGAAATAGCTTGAATTGATATTAGGAGAGAGAAGTATAATTTATTAGATTATTATATGACTAATAAACTAATTGGAAATTATGGGAAAATGATTTGTTAATATATTAATTGGAAATCTACTGTTGATTTGTTGATTTATTATGTGATTAATAAATTAATATGAGATCACATTTAAATAATTGATTTGTTAATTTATATAATCAATAAATTAATAAGAAATCATGTAGAATTGATTAATTATTAATCAGAATTAATCTGGTATTAATTCGGGATTAATTGGAATTAATTGAAGGTGCAAGGGGTGAATTGTAATTTTTCAATAGTTGAACAAAAGAAGCAATTCTAGAACCCTCCATGGTATGGATGGTTTTGGAGGGTTTCCTAGGGTTTCTGGAAGTCTCTTAGTTGTATAAAAGGAAAGGATTTGAAATTGGATTAAAACTTTTATTTAATTAATTCAAATCTTTCTTTGCGTGTAAGTTATATAAACGATAAATATGACCACTTGGCTTGCAATTTTCGTTCACCACATTACGTAAAGGTGTAGGAACGAAATTCCTTCACATCTCCTCTCTCCTCCTCGTTCTATGTTTTTTCGTTTTTGCTGTGAGCCATTAGATGCATCATCCCTTTGGTGCTTTCTTTCCAAGGAACTTCATGAGGATTTGATTTGATTATTTTCTATAATAATCAAAAGGTATGCAACCCTAATCTTTATGTTAATTTCTATTTTCATAGCCTCTCTCTAGGGTTTCTTGGTGTTCATAGTTTATTGCTATCAATAGAGAAAACATAGATCCTTTATAGGTTGCATGTGAACTTAAGGGTTTAAGTGTTTTTCTGCCACATGAATTTTTTTTATAGCCTAGAAAACCCATCAGTGTCAAGGATCCAAGAATCAGAAGTTGAAACACTATAAAGTTCAATCATAAAAATACCCGAGGTACCAATCTTATTGGCCTTCTTCTTGATATCCTCCAGGTGCTTTAGGCAGCTATGTTTCCAATGTCCCTTTTTTTGGAAATAGAAGTAGATGGACTCCTTATGGTCACTTATAGGTTCTATGTCCAAGTCGATCTTCTTAGGGTTTGGGTTGGCTTGTCCAACTTTTCTGTTTCCCTTTGTTTTGGGATGAGAGGTCTTTTTCCTCTTGACACACCTTCCCTAATGGCCAGAAACGTAATAGTAGAGCTAATCATGCTCGCCTCAAAGGTATTCAACATATAATGAAGCTCCATCAAGCTTTTTTTGTAACGTCCCAATCAAACAACCAAAAATTTCCATTATTATTAAGGTAAAAAAATCCCAAAATTATAAAATCCATGTTAAGAAAACCATTTGTTCCAAATTACATATGTTGAAAATCAGGAGTAATAAGATAAACACAGAATCCTCAAAGCTGAAAATGAGTGTGTACAGTCACGCCTTTGCCTTCACAATCACCGATGTAACCTGAAAAACATAAATAGTTGGGTAGGCACAAAGCTTTGTGAGTTTCCTCAAAATACCACACACCCAAAATATATACAAGCAGGCATACTTGCCCACAGTCATCAGACTGGATTGACGCGGGTATGTTGGTCTGCTGCCTCAACCCAACCGCTCCTCCCGAGCCTTCGCGCCTATGGCTTACAGCCGACCTACATCTGGTATCTTGGCCTACATCACATAACAAGACTGCCTCAACCTCACCCGCCATGATATGTCGACATATAAATAAACAAGAAATAAAGTAGGCACATAAGTACAAGGAACTACTAATATACCTATCAAATAGCTCACTACCACCTACTACGCCCCTCACAGCACACTGCTCTGTAACCGGAAAATATCGAGGGGATGCATAGCCATATGTAACCATAGGTGAGATGGACACACGAACAGATGATCCTACTCTAGAGCCACAACCAAACAAGAAATAGGCAAGAAAACCTAGATCAAGAGTTCTCATTCTATCCTACGTGACTACATATAACCCCAAGGGCATTCCACTAAACGATAGACAACGTATTGGTACTCTAATCAGCATACCACTACTCCTACATCCTAACACACAAGGATATATATATATATATATATATATATATATATATATATATATATATATATATATATATATATATGGCAGATTACTACAGCACAACAACATCCTATACACAAGGATGCATAACCAAATCTAGTGGGCCGAGATTGATACCTTCGACCCATGGGTATAGTGGGGACAACTCACCTGAATAGAAGAACCCATAAACATTGCGACCCGCTCCCCTTTATGCACTAATTACTCCCGCGAACCTATTATCACCAAAACATGGTTGACTCTTAATCAACAACCCAAATCCTCAAGTTTTACTCAAAGTCAAACATATCAAAAAGTCAACGGTTAACGGTCAATAGGTCAATTGACCCTCACGACGTGACGATATCTTGGTCACGTCGTGATCAGATAAGATACAACAGTCGCGACCCTTCATTTTTCATGAAGTCACAGACATCTTTTTACATCGTGAGAACTGGCAAGAAGGTAACATAATGAGTTAAGCCCTTAATCTTGTAAGCCACGAATCCATCTCCTCCGGAAGGCTTCCTTACACCCTAAAGGCCATAAAAATCGATGCTTTAAGGTCTTGCATGCCCAATGCATTACTTGGTCTCAAATTAGGTCACTTATGAAGAAAAGGAGGTCAAAACCTCAAGCATGAGCTCAAACATCACCCAAACTTTAGATCTAGCAGAACTAACCACCAAGGGACACTAATGAGCCATAAAGTTTCCAACTTTATGGAATCCCCACACTCTAACTCATCCAACCATGGACAAAAAAGAATAACTCTAGATCTAGCAACAAGAAATCATAAAGCATGAAGCATGAATACTCACAAGGGTCCAGAGGAGTTGCTACAAGGTGCTAATGAGGCTTGCAAGCTGGATCTATGCACCAAAGATGATCCCTTCTTATTCAAGTCACCAATACACCACCAAATGCTCAAGAACTCATAGCTGGTGCTAGGATTTTGTTTGAAATGAGAGGAGGCTGAATGAGATACCCTAGGTAATGAGATATGTTCCTTAAATATGGAGAGAGCCCTAAAATTCGTGGGCTTGGGCTGCAACCAACCACATGTCGTGATACCCTATGTGTCACGTCGTGAGCTCTACTGAATATGCATTTATTTTTCACTTGTCACGTCGTGACCTCCCTATTGTCACGTCGTGACACCTAGTTTTACCCAAAAACCATTCCCTTGACTCCTTGATGCCCTAAACCGATTCGTTCTAGAAACTGGGTGTTATACTTTTTTAAGTTGTTCATATTAAAGTTCATAATGAACTGAAAATATGAACTAAGTTCATAATGAATTGAAAATATGAATTGGTCAATGAGTTTAGTACTGTGACACCAATCAAATTTTGGTCAAAAATGAATTGACCAATAATCATAATTGGGATGAACCAAGTGGTAGAGTTTGTAACAAGGTTTCCAAAAACATAAAGAACACTGAAATCCGAGTTATAACGAAGAAGTTATGACCAATCGAAAATCCGGGGTAAAACCGGCAAAACACTATTCAGTGTAAAAAGTGAATTTTCGATAAAAGGCTTTTTAGCCTTAACAATCTAAATAAAAGTTGTAGAATATGTTAAACCGAGAACGTTCATAAAAAGAACGTGAAAATCCGACTTCGTATGAGGAAGTTATGATTTTTCGAAGTTTCGGTTTAGTAGTAGATAGCTAAAATTTCGAAATATAAATCGATCGATATTTATCCAACGCAAATTAAACGAGAATCGAAGGTCTCGTCAAAAGTAGCACAACGGTAAAAAGACAGACGAAAACGGACGTCGGATGAAGAAGTTATGAATTTTTAACGGATTCCCGTCCCGGTCTGTTTAAAATAATAATATTAAAAATAAAGTCAAAATCAACCGACGAAGTCTAAACGAAAGTCGTATAGTATGATTTTACCTACGCGTGCATATAAAGAACGTAAAAAACGGAGCTCGTATGTGAAAGTTATGATTTTCGCAAGTTTTTGGCACGAAAATAAAGAAAATCTTGAAAACCGGGAAATTTCGCATGCAAGGCCTCGGACACGTCATCATCACGTGCGAACCTCCACGTGTCATCTTCGGGTTGGACCGCAAATCGCCGTGTCACCATCGGATTGGACCGCAGCCGCGGTCGAGTAACGAGCCTACACCTTCGCATCGGACACCCCTTCGCATGCGTGGCCTTCTCCCATTGGACCGAAGGATGGTCAAATCCGAAGCCTCCATCTGTCCGAGGCACGTGCCTCGCACCGGGTCAGAAGCTCCACCGCCTTAACCTTCGCATGTGGGCTTCGTTCCTTCCGACGCGTGTGCTACTGACTCATGCCTCGCTTCACCACCTGTCCGATGACTAAGCAGCTTCGGCCGAACCCTCGCACCCCTATATAAAGGGTGCGAGCCTTCTCGAATGGAAGGGGTTTTCACCCCATTTTTGGCCCTTTTTCACTCCTCTCACTTCCATAACTTCACAAACAACCCCAAGGCCCTGGTATCACGTCTAAAGCCCGAAGCAAGCCCCGGAGCCCCGAAATTCTCGAGAATTCATCCTCTCTCCTGTCGAAACTCTGCCCGGTTTGAGGCAGTTTCTCGTTAAATAAACTCTTTACGGGAAACGAAACGCTGCCCGAATCACCGCTTATCAAAGTGAGTTCATACCCCTATAATATACCTTTTTAAATGGTTTTATATGCTTTTTAAGGGGGGGATACAAGTTTAACACAATATTAAATTGTGTTAATAACTGTATGTGATAATAATCACACAAAGAATTTCTGTATGCTTTTAAGAATTACCAAATACTTCCAAAATAACGTAAAGCCATGTTAAATTCTTTGAAAAATGTTTTATAAGCTATTTCAAAATATAAATGCCAAAGTCATGTTTATATATGTATAAATATATAATTAAGACTTGAAGGGCTTAGGACTAATGAATTATCTTATATCCTTTTCCTTGTTTGGATGTGGAATTAAGGTTGTGTTATTTGTCCGAAGGTCGTTTCCTTCTTAATTATATATATATATTATACATATATGAGTCTAAAAGGTTACTCCTTTTAGTATCATTACCTTTGTATCAGGTTGAGCAAAGGTGATATTCCATAAGAATTCATGCTAATCAGATAGAACATATAAATTATAATAGGTATAATTTATGATTCAAAACTAAATATACAAGTATGATTCACGACTGTATACTTCCCAAGGAAATTACCAAAATTCATTCAACTATACCAAGATATGTATAATACCTTTAATATACGAACAACATATTAAAGAAGTAAAGATACATCATACCTAGTTTGCATTAACAAAGGTACTATACAGAGTACCAGGGTTAGCAAACACGTGGTAATGCCGGGTTTGCATTAGCAAAGGTACTATACAGAGTGCCCGAGTTAGCAAACACGAGGTAATAATACATCCTGTCGAGTTTGCATTAGCAATGGTACTATACAGAGTACCAGAGTTAACAAACACGAGGTAATAATACACAATTCCGGGTTTGCATTAGCAATGGTGCTATACAGAGTACCAGAGTTAGCAAACACGAGGTAATAATTCATGATTTAAGTATACTAGAATACACTGTTTTACAAGAAACCAGGGTTTTGATTCAAAACAAATCAAGGGTTTACACTTATCAAATACATGTTTGGAAAATTAAGAATATACTGTCAATCATTATTTGAGAATGATTGGGTTTTCAAAACTAATATACATGTAACGTTTAATATGCTTTTTATGAGACTCTATATTCAGGTTGTTTAATTCATTTTAGACAACATAGGAAAGTCCTGACATTATAACTAGAATCTCGAGCCGGGGATCAAAACAAGTGTGTGTAGATCTATATCGGGATTGACAACCCCGCACTCAGGCTGCTAGCTACAGTTAGATGAGTGACAATTGTTATCACGAGTTTGAACGCCCACAAAGCGTTTGTTTCAGGCCATCAGTCATAGTATGGTTATAATAAAAACTACTCATTAAAAAGGTATTAATAATACGTTAATGTATAAACAAATAAACGAAAGTACACCTTCAAAGTACCAGTTTATAGAATACAAAATACAATGGTTTAATACAGTTTTCATTAACACCTGGTGGAGCCAGGCACACTCTCAGTTTCAAGTTTTCATAAAGGAATACAAATATAAAACAGTAATACAAAGAGAACGGTTTATGGGATTAAACCACTTATCCAATGGAACTTAGTCACTCAATCTCGGTAAACTAGTATAACATAAAAGACCTTTAGTGGTTAATTCTATAATTCCTTAGTTATTACATCATAGTTATACATAAGTAATGTTCGATTGACAGTGAAGTGTGTGACTTCCGCCTTACTTCCTGTTCCTTGTTTAGTTGTGGGCTTAGGGCAGATACACCCAGTTGACTGTCCATTCGATATTGTGTTATGTATAATCAGTATAAACTAAGTAATTACAGAGGGAAACTATTGAGGTTATCAATCTAGCACCTCAGGAAATATAGGATTTCCAGGAGAAACTAGTGAACTTATCCAGAGAACTTAGGGTATACTTAACAGAACTAAAATACTTATGAACTCACCAGCTTAAATGCTGATCTACTCTTTCCAAATAACTTGTATTCTCAGGAATCCAGTAGACAGGTACACTCCAGTAGCTTTTGAGAAGACTACCTAGTATCGTACTGCGACTTTTGTCTTCTACTGTACCTACTTTAGTGTTTGAATATGTAATGTTTAAACACTTATGTAAAACTTATACTTATTAATGCAATGGTTGTTTGTACTTTGATTACTATGTTACATGTGTTGTGATACTTACCTTAAGTCTTCCGCCCCCGAACGTTTCCGCCGTTCTGGTTTGGGGGTGCGACAGATTGGTATCGGAGCAGTGTTTATAGTGAACTCAGTATATCAGTCATAAAAGATATACAACTATAAACCCATTGGGATAAAAACACTCTGACCAAGAGTTATACTTTAAAAATATATCAATATTTTATAAAAGTATAAGTACATGCAGAGTATATATACCAGAATGAGTATCACAAGAAGAACAAAACTAAAGTATTTAGATGTTGGACATTGCAGTTAAACCTAGACAGTGACGTAATCATATCTGGGATCAATATAGCCTGATCAACTATATTCATCCGAGGTATGACCAACACGTGTTTGGGGAGTGATAGTAGTATTGCAACTGGTCTAAAACTTACCTAAGCACCAGAAGAATTCTAGAACCAAAGACTAAAATACTATGGGGGTATTTTAGGATGTTATAACAAGAAAATTGAAAACTTGTTAAGTTCTTGTATCTAGAAATCCAAGAATCAAACTCATAACTAAAATAACATGGAGGTATGTTACATACCTTTGGGGAAATGTTAAAAAGATCTTTTCTGATAAATCTATAATTACTAAGTGGATACGTTAAGGTTATATATAGCCGAGATTTTATAGACTTAGAATAGGTGATTTTCACACTACTTCCTTTTCCTTGTTTGGATGTGGCTTTAGAGTAGGATTACTTATTCAAAGGTCTATTTGATCTGGATTATATATAATCGGTACACACCATGTGATTATAGAAGGACCAGGAAGAATCACCTTCGTAAAGATTTTCTCATAGATTCTTTAGAAATTCTCATTCTCGTATAAACCCGTTAGATAAACATAGTTACTCCAGCAATCAATAGAATAGTCAAGGAGGATCCAACAGAATTTCATTAGGAGAATTCCAAGAAAGAAACATATGAGAAGTAAATAAACTATAGAAATCATTTAGTGCCCTTACCCTATTAAGGACACCAATGAGAGATTCGCATGAACTTCCGAGATTCAAAATCTTCATTACGAAGTAATGGGGACCAGTATCAGAATCGGAAGTAAGACAGCCCGGGAATTCAATATACCTACATAGGAGAAGGACACCCTATAGATACTAGGAGGAAACAAATCATTACCACTCAGAATAGAACAAAGAACAAAGGAAATTCACGCATGATTCATGTGAAGTGTTTAAGCATCTTTTCATATAAGTAATAACTAGTAAATCGATTCAACCTAGTGAGTTAGTGATTTCATTACTCACATTAGGTTTTGAGCTCATCCTCTTTTCCGGTCACAGCTAATAACAATAACTCAGATCACAGAATCTTAATTGATAGTGATTACTTCTCAAATTCATAAGTCTATTTTATATAGACACTGTTATGAATTATTTTCGAATATTTTCGAAAATTGGGAAACGATATCCATCAAACGAAGGTAACTTAGTTCGGATGATACTCGGTTCCTAACCATTCTAGAAACTTAATTCTGTTCCTTACCAAGACTGCATCATAGGGATGCAGGTCGAATCATTGAGAACAATATAACAAAACAAAAGATTAATACATAGATACAAATGGTTAGAATACATCTAGAGACACGATAGTCGCTCACGAGCCCATTTTCTTATCATGTAACAGAATCATGCCTCCAAAGAAGTGTAACCAACCCACCAGCGAAACACCAATCCTTCAGATAGATACGGCTATGCTTCAAGCTGCGGTCACAGCAGCTGTAACGGCTGTCATGGCACACCTTAATGCTAACAATGCAAATGTTAGTAGTAATACTATCGGTAACCCCGATCGTGGTGATGGTCAAGTACAACAACGAGCTCCTACTTATAAGAACACCTTGAACCTTAAGCCTAATATCCTTAAACGAAAGTTCAAGAACAAGAAAGGGAGTTGTTCAACTCAAGAACCTAACAGAGGGCAACGAACTGGGGCAGTCAATACCCCCATCAGCCCTGTTATTCTAGCACCGACTAAGCCGTATTTAGGAAACCTCCCACACTGTATATGTCAAAATTTATTGACTTAGGTCAATAACATGTTAATCATTTCCATGCTCATCTAGCATTCATGACTAGAATGGCCGATGATCATGGATCTAGATGGTAAGTCAACCATGAAAAACAATGTGATGCTCGGCTAAAGTAATGCTTGAGAATCGTGAGTATCACATCACCCTTACCATAATATAACCAATATGTTGGCTCCAGGTGCTACCCCACATCATCATATTACAAGGAAGTGTATGGTTTTCATGTGTAACATGAGATTTGTATTTTTTATTAAAAGGGGTTTTGTTTTATTTTTAGTTAAAACAGTTCAACTTTGAAAACATTGATATTGCTTAGTCATATATTTTGGGCAATTATCTTAATAAGTTAATCTAAAATGTTATATTTTAAACATAAACGATACTTAATATGATTTGAAATGGATAAATACAGTTAAAATAGGAGCTGAGAAGAAAAAAGTGAAGATTTGGACAAGAATGAAGCCGATAAGGATCAAAATCAGATTTTCCATAAAATCCGAACTTAGTGTCGTGACATATCAAGACTGCGACACAATAAAGCATCATAATTCGAGAACAACCAAGGAACATCACAATTAGCGGCACGACAATTACCTCTACACGACACGACTTCTCTGATTCTTTAAATATGGGATTTTTCCGTCCAAATCATTATGCTGAAAATCATAAATCTCAAGTACGAAAGTTATTCGTCCAGAAACCCTTTTAAGTTGCATTCTAGGCTGAAGAACAAGGAAGAAGCACAATTTTGAAGATTGAATCTTAAAAACATCATAAATCATTAGGTTTGCTATAAACATCATATTTAACATTGTTTATTTGATTATATTTTGTTTTTTAGTAGGGATGATGGGTTAATACCATATTCTTCTACTTAGATGTAGATGAACCCTAATACTATGGTTTGATTTATTGTTTGGATTTATAAAAGTTTGATTACATATTATTTTTTATTAATCATATTACGTTATATGTTAAAGTTTTGATTTTTTTACTTGCATATGAGTTATATACGATTTAGACGGCCAATATAATAGTAATAACTTGAATCTCTATTAGTTTGTGATAATAAACTATTAGGACTAGTGATTGATTAAATCCTAGAGTTAAGTATCATAATCGTACCTAAATGTATAATAGTGTGTTAGTTAATCAAACTATCCTTTGTTTAGTTTTCATGAACATAGAAATTAACCACTAAGAGAGCATTAATTAATCAAACTATGATTGGTTTAATTTTCATGAACATAGAAATTAACATCTAGATTAATTTATTAAAATCTGAAAGGTAAATTAGTTATTTGCTAGCTATTTGCAAAATCATTGAATTAGTTGCTTAATAATTATTAGTATTAGATAATTTGATCAAGGTTGCTACTCACTTTATAAATTGGTAATCAACTTTATTAAATCCATTGCACTTTCAATAAATATGTTAGCGTACATTTATGTATGTGCATTATATTCGTAGACCATATTGTATTAGTCAACCCATTTACATTGTACCATATTCTATTATTGTATTATGTATATTTATATCAATGGAATGGCTATACGCCGATTCATGGGAAAATACTGATCGTGCATGGTATCAGAGACTTAAACCTAATTCGATCCTATACCTAAGGCGTATTCCTTCCATATTCATTCGTTTCTTCTTTCTTACAGTTCACTCCATCATGTATGACGATGCAGACAACAATCTAAAATCAAACCCCACCGATCGTATTTATGGCTGCACCAACATCAAGCCTTACGTGCCCCTTATTCTTGATCTCGACAGGATGAACTACGACTCTTGGAAAGAGTTATTCAAGACTCATTGTCTTGGATATTCTGTGTATGATCATCTCACTCGTACAGACTCCGACGCTAAAGATCCAAAGTGGATTGAAGTGGATAATATTGTAAAGCAATGGTTGTATGGAACTCTCTCTTAAACGGTGCTTCAATAAGTTCTTAAACCAGACTCCACTGCAGCTGATGTATGGCAGACTATTCAAAATCTTTTTCATGAAAATAAAGATACCAAGATCATCGAACTTGATGATGAACTGCGCCATCTCTCCATCGGTAACCAATCTATCCTTGAATATTGCTCTAAAGTGAAATCAATTCGGATCTGCTCACCAATCTTGGATCACCTATTGATGAGATAAATCTAGTTATATACACAATTAATGGCTTGTCATCTAAATATGCCCATATCGCCCTTACTATCCGCCACACATCTCCCTTCCCCACATTTCTCCAGATGAGATCGAAGCTTACTTTGCAAGAACGCATCATGAAAAAAGAACAATCTCAGTCACTTAATCCTCTCATTCAAGACAACCCTTCTTCCTCGACTGTTCTTCACACTGTGCACCAATCACAACCCCTAAACTGCGACTCTCAAAATTCTGGCAGAGGTGGTGGTCAGAACCACCGTGGGGATGGCAGAGGTGGTCGCTCCGGCAGGGGGAGAGGTCGGTCAGGCGGTAATGGAAGCAATCATCAACAACATGCTGGCTGGGGAGGGCAGACTCATTGCTGGTGTATTTTACAGCTCCTCGACGTGGTATTCTTCCCGCTCCAGTCAACACAGACCAATGTCCAGCTTCTTCTTGGTCCGTTAATTCTGGCCCACGTCCACAGCTACCATAATGGCCAATCAGCAGCACATCGACCCAACAACCTTGGGCCTAATCTGAGTCGGCCCAACCACATGCTCTTCTTGTTACTGGTCAGCCCACATACCCACCTCAACAAATGCCATTCTTCTAGTATCCGTCATTCGATCAAGCCACCAATTTACCTTAAGCATTTAACTCCATGAATCCAAAAGACCCAAGCAATGTGGATTCGTATATGGACACCGGGGCTACCGCTCACCTTCACAACGATACAAGTATCCTCAAGTCTTTTAGCAATACGTGCACTAATTCAAATTTTTCTTCTTTAGTCGGTAATGGATCTAGAATCCCGGTCACCAAAATTGGTCACTCTATCCTTCCTAACAATCCTTTTCGTACCCTCCATCTCAAAAATATTCTCATTACCCCTCAAAATATTAAAAACCTTATTTATGTCCGTAAATTTACTCGAGATAATAAGTGTTCCATTGAATTTAACAAATTTGGTTTTTTTGTGAAGGATTTCCGGACCAAACAAATCCTCATTAGATGTGATACCACGGGCGACCTTTATCCAGTTACCACTCCCACTCCTCAAGCCTTCATCTCCATCAGCTCTTCGACGTGGCATTAACGACTTGGTCACCCTGGTGCTCCTGTTTTTAAACATCTACTTTCTAATAAAGCTATTTCATGTAATAAGCTAGATTCTCCTTTATTGTGTCATGCTTGTCAACTTGGCAAGCATGTTCGTTTGTCTTTTCATCTATCACAAATTGAAACTTTGCTTCCATTTCAAGTTATTCATTCTGATGTTTGGACTTCACCTTTGGAAAGTCATAGTGGTATTAAATATTATGTCATTTTTCTCGATCAGTTTTCTCATTTAGTGTGGGTGTATCCTCTTAGAAAGAAATCTGAAGTCCTCTCCAAATTTCTTCTTTTTAGCACATATATTCAAAATGAATTTCGAACTGAAATTCAAATTTTCCAATGTGACAATGGCAAAGAATTTGACAATAACCAATTTCACCAACTTTGTGACCAAAATGGCATACACATGCGTTTCTCTTGTCCATACACCTCACAACAAAATGGTAAATCCGAACGTATGCTTCACACCTTTAACAACATTGTTCGTACTCTTCTGTTTCAAGCCCACATTCCACCCACATATTGGGTTGAAGCCTTACACATGGCCACACACATTTTAAATATCCTACCCTCTACCACCCTAAAAAACGACACTCCCTATCAGAAACTCTTTAATAAACCACCCCAATACTCTCATCTCCGTGTCTTCGGTTGCTAGAGGATGTCAATGCTTACACATCCATAAAGGAGCTATGATTCATAAACTAGAGATGATTTTTACCATCATAAAGCCCTTGTTCTAAGTTAATTCAATGATTCAATGCAAAACCAAAGAAATAAACTAACAATAGCTCTTTCAAGTGCCAAGCTCATGATCAAAGCATTAAACAAGTATAAGAAATATGATCTAGAACCATAAACATAAGATAATTGATAATCTAGCATGAATCCTTCAAAAATCCACAAACATTCAAAGGTTTTAACCAAAGTTAACCAATATAGAGAAATTAGCAACTCATGGCAACAAAATAACAATCACAAAAGTCTAATTGCATAAAGAAACTACCAATGACTTGGAAATATGAAAAGAAATGGGTTTCAAGCTCCAAAATCGCCTTCTTTAGCTCTCTAATGGTGTAAAATCAAAGTCATTGCTGCTAGATCTGATCCCCCAAGGTTATGGTGTGCCAAATGACCAAAATGCCCAAACTGGGCAATTGCGCGGGTACCCGCGCGATGGAAATTTCACCCGCGCAAGTGTTGCTATAATGCTATTGGCTCTTCATTCTTCCACTCCAACATTCCACTACCAAAGATTCCTTTAGTCCCCTCCATATCCATGTGACTTAAACCAACCAATCATCATTTAGCTTCAAATGTGGATGCTCCAAGCCCAAAATAAAAGTCTATGACCCATCTTCACAAGCCCAAAATATCCAAGTCTTCAACTCTTTAAGGCCAAAGTCTTCTTTTATAGATCCGCCAAGCCTAACAATGCCTCGAGAGCCTAAAAGTCCGTCTTCACTCTAATCCACAATCGCGATAAGCCCAAAAACCTGCAAAATACCTCATGCAACATAAAAAGCACCCGGTACGATCCATACTAAAGAAAATAAATAAAATACAATGCAATAATGATAAAAAGATCTAAAAATCTAAAATAAACTAATAAAAATAAGGAAATAAAATAAGCTATCATCTTCGGTTGCTTATGCTACCCTCACTTAAACAACACTCACAAACTCCAACCAAGATCTGTTCCATGCATTTTCCTTGGTGATCCGACTAACCATAAAGGGTTTCGATGTCTCAACCTTCACACCAACCAAATTATTATATCTCGCCATGTCACATTTGATCAGTCAGTTTTCCCATTTTGTTCTCTTACACCAAACACCTCTCCGAACTATGATTTCCTCAACATTAACAATTCCCGCAACGAGTTTAATAATCGATCTCATGTGGCTATCCCTCTTCGTCCCACTCCTTCCGCTGTTAATCAGGAACCATTAGCACCCGTTGCAGCTCCCGCATCCACTTCTTCTGCTCCAACAGTAACATTTGATGCACCTGCTGCTCCTTCTTCCTCTCGGTCCTCCACTCGTGATCGATATACCACCATTCATCCCCCCTCTCATTCCATGACCACTCGTCTCAAACGAGGTATCGCGAAACCGATCACTAAACTTAACCTTCACACCGTCTCTGTGTCCTCTTCCCCTCTTCCAAAATCGTATGCTCATGCATTTCAAGATCCAAATTGGCTAAACGCTATGAAAGATGAATACAATGCACTTATTTCTAACGGAACTGGGGAATTTGTTGCAAGGCCTACTCATGCTAATGTAATTAATTATATTTGGATATTAAAAAAGAAACACAATGCAAATGGTTCTCTTTCGTGCTATAAGGCTCGCTTGGTTGCTAATGGTCGAAGTCAACGACCCGGTATTGACTGTGATGAGACTTTTAGTCCGGTTGTAAAACCGACTACCATTAGGACTGTTCTTTGCTTGGCGGTTTCTCATCACTAGCCTATTCATCAGTTGGATGTGAAAAATGGGTTTCTTCATGGTCTTTTTCAGGAGGTAGTTTATATGCATCAGCCACCTGGGTTTCGTCAGTCTTATGCTCCAGATCATGTGTGCGTGCTCAAAAAATCCTTGTATGGTCTTAAACAGGCTCCTTGGGCTTGGTATCATCAGTTTGATTAGTTCATCACACATTTTGGGTTCTTTCATAGCAAATCATATTCCTCTCTGTTTATTTTTCGTCAGGGAGAACAGATCACATACTTACTTCTAGATGTTGATGACATTATGCTTACCGCCTCCTCCACTACTTTACTTCAACAGATTATCACTACCCTACGATCCAAGTTCTCCATGACTGACTTGGGCTCTCTTAACTATTTTCTTGGTATTCTTGTTACTCGTGACCATCATGGCATGTTTCTCTCTCAGCAGAAATATGCCCTGGAGATTCTGGAGCGTGAAAAAATGACCAATTATAAACCAGCACGCACTCCCGCTGATACTTCTTTGAAGTTTGATGGCACCGGTTCCCCCCATCACAGATCCCACTCTTTATCGCAGTCTTGCTGGGGCCCTTCAGTATCTGACTTCTACCAGGCCTGATATCACTTATGATCTGCAATAGATCTGTCTTAACATGCATGACCCTCGAGAGCCACATTTTACTGCTCTCAAGCGCATACTCATGTATCTTTGTGGGATTCTCGATCATGGACTCCAGCTTTATGCCACTCCGTCTCGTGGTTTAATTGCCTACTCTGATGCTGACTGGGCTGGTGTTAGGGTCGAATTATATTGTAATATGTCGAAGCTGTTTTACCCTTCGTATGTTTTGTTAAGTTTATTTACTGAGGTATATTTCGTATGAAGCTTAATTGTCAATGCCTTAGTATTTTTTGTATGCTTTCACTGTTTCTATAAGTATGGAACTTTACTAGAGTTAGATAAGAGTCCTTTACAGAACCTGTCTATTTTCTCTGTAAAAGTTGAAAGCATAAATGAGCAGAAACCAGATCTTATTTACATCGTTTGTTCAATCTGCATTCGTTTAACTCTGATTTTGATTAATACTTGATTCTACGATTCATCAATTGGTATCAGAGCAGGAATCATGATCTGAGATCTAATTTTCATTCTGTTTCAAAATGTTTTTGAATCAAAGTTCTGGTTCAAAAAGTTCTGCATCTTTTGACGTGAAAAAGTTTTCTAGATCTTGAGTTGTGATTGGATTCTGCAACAGATGTGTTGAATCGAGTATTCTACCTTGTTTTTCTGTTCAATTCAGCAATTTGCTTTCAAATTCTCTTTGATTTTTCATAAATTCTCAAAAATTTTCTTCCGTACATCAATGTCGAACTTCAATCTCAACTCGATGACTTCATACTCTCATCTGCTAGGATCTTCAACTAAGATACCTATGCTTATTCCTGAATACTATGATCAGTGGTCTGATTGTATGCAGTATTACTTAAATGGAATCGATGAAGAGCTTTGGACTTGCATCTCAGGGAATGTTACTCTTCCAACGAACCTTCAACCAATTGGATCTTCATCCAGTACTACGAGTGTGGAAAATCAAAATGATCGTATGAAGAAACTTTAAAAACGATGCATAAGGGAGTTACGTGGTGCATTGCCTCCGGTGGTGTATAACTATGCCAGAAGTTGTACAACTGCAAAGGAAATCTGGAATAATCTCAAAGAAAAGTTTCAAGGCAGCGAGAAGACGAAAATCAATTCAGTTAAGCAATGTTTGATTGAATTGAAGGATTTCAAGCAAAAAGACGGTGAAACGATTGAAAGTTACTATGATAGGCTGAATGAGCTGATATACAAATGCAATCGTTATGGAATCACAAGGTCTGCCATGGAATTCAATCTCACCTTTGTTATGGGACTCCGTAAAGAATGGAGAAGCGTTAGCATGATGGTGAAAAATCAATAAAG
This sequence comes from Lactuca virosa, assembly GCF_052849685.1. NCBI lineage: Eukaryota > Viridiplantae > Streptophyta > Magnoliopsida > Asterales > Asteraceae > Lactuca > Lactuca virosa. The sequence goes on along the minus strand of NC_136430.1, from coordinate 399,640,693 downwards.
TTTCGACACATCTTCTTTGAATGATTTGTATAATCAACTGAAAACTCGTGAAAGTGAAGTGAATGAAATGGCAGAAGAGTCGAAGCTCAGTCTGGGAGGTCCATTAGCACTTGTCTCAAAAGTGACTGAAAAGGAAACTATCGAAAAAGATGATTCTGATGATGAAGAAGGATTTATAATGAATTCGGATGATGAGGCAATTGCTTTTTACTCTAACAACCGAGTCAAAAAGTTTTTCAAGAAACCGTTTAATTCGATGGTGAAGCAAAATGAAGGAAAAGGAAGTTTCGTGAACAAAGCTGCATGAGAAGAGAAGAAGAAGTATGAGAAGAATGATGCGAACTGTGCTGAGGAAAAGAAAGAGAAGAAATTGAAAGGAGATTCTGGTATGGATTGTCACTATTGCAATGCAGCCAATCATTTAGCAAATGATTGTATGCTTCAAAAGAAAGATGAGAAGAAGAATAGAGTGAAGGATGAGGCATATTATGTGGAGAGGTTGGAAGAAGTACGTACAAAGGCGAAAAATCTGTCTTTGGTGGCTCAAGGTGAACAGGAGAATGATGGCACATATCAAATTTGGTCTTCGGGCTCCGATGATGAGGAAATGCGTAATCCTACGCATGGTGTAATGTATGCGAAGCTGGAGGAAGATTCAGACGAAGATGTCAAGGGCCGTTGCTTTGTGTCAAAATCTGCTGATAAGTCTCCAATGACAACAAAGGTACGTAACATTCTTCAATCTTTCAATATTCCTTTGAGTGCATATGATTCTGAAATTGTTGCTTTTGATGATACTGTTGCTTATTTCGATAATTTGGTTGTTTCTGCTAGTAATGAAGCTAAGAAATTAAGCAACTAGTTGTTAGAGACACAGAAGAAGTTAGATTCGAAAGTGGTTAAGATAGAATGTTTGGAATTACAAATAACAAACATTATGTGTGATCGTGATTCGTTATCTAGTGATGTAAAACTTTTGGTAGCTCAACGAAATATCTACTGCAATTCTGCTAAACGTCTATATGCGAAATTAACTGCATTGCATCATTCGTGTGATATTAGCAAGAAATTATTACCTTTTCTAGCATATGAAAGAGCGAAGGTAGATAATATTTCATATGATTGTGAGAAAAACATTGTTGAGTTTGACAAAAGTCCTGATGATAGATATGCTTATGGAATTGTCAAAATTAATGAATGTTTAGATACAAATGAATTGGTTAACACTGTGAATGATACTTTGACAAAATCAGAACAAATCAAAATTTTGAAAAAGACTGAGAATTCGACATCTGATTCTCAATCTAATTTTGCCGATATTGAAGATAACTCTGACAATATTAGCGAAATTAGTGATATTGAGGATATTGATTGTTCTCAGTTGTCTGTCATTAATGTTGCATCAAAATCTAAAGGAAAAGAAAAACTTAAGGATTTGGAAGTTAAGATTGACACTGACAAACCTTCAACATCAAAAGATTGTGATTCTGAGTTTGTGGATATCCGAGATAGTCAAACGGATAGCAGTGATGATGAAAATGATGATGACAAAACGGACAAAAAGGTCTCTTCAAACAAAGATTCGATAGAAAAAGAAATTCCTCGTGTTGTTGTTAATCAAGTATTTGGAGACACAAAAAATTTCGAAAAAGTGTTGTCCGAAAAGGGAGCCCATTATTTGGAAACAAATCAAGTGGTGTATCCTAATTTCAAGTGTACTGATGATGTTGTCTTTCCAAATTAAGTGTTTGTTACAATTGGAAATGTTGAAAAAATTAAACCAGAATTCACCAAAATGGTCGAAGATGACAACAAGAAGACAACGAATGAAGGATTCTTTTCGAATCAAAGCATAATTGAAAATACCTTAACAAAGAATTCATATGTTTTTCAAAGACAAAAAGCACAACGCAAATGGGTTGAAAAATCAAAAATTGTGAAAGAAGTTCCAAAAGAAGTTGTTGTGGAAAAAGATACTATTGTCAAATTAAATTCCAAAGAATTTAAAGAACAAATTGACAAGTTGTCAAAAAAAATGCAATTTCAAAAAGACAAGCTCGAAAAACGATTTTTTGGAAAACAATGGAACTTCGAAAAGAACAAAATGGATTAAATTTGAAAACAACTGAAAACAAAAAGACTAAATCTGTTGAAAACAAGTCTTCTCATTCAGAAAGTTATTCGGATCTTAAGCAAAATCCCGCTCAAACAAATAAATCTAAATCTGATTTTCAACCAAAAACAAATTTTTCGAAAGTTTCAAACTCATCATTTTCAAGAAATAACAAAAATACATCAAAGAATGTTCAAAATCAATCATCACATCAATGATTTTCTTCTAATCAACAAACAAGGTTTTCTCAAAAACAAAAATCTCCAAATCGATTTTCTCAAAATCGAAGTGTTGGCAACAATGATGGAAGTCGATACGCTATGGCATTTCGACCTAAATCAAATGTTGATTTCTTTCCACAAAAACCGAATTGTCCAAATCCTATAGGAAAAGAAAATTTAAAAGTTTCGTAAACAAAAGGGTTGTCTCGTGACAAAAACATAAATCATTGGCTTGAAGGAAAATGTCGAAAATATCAATCAAGGAAATATTCTCAACAACAAATTCACGAAGCCTATGAGAATTATGTGAATTCTTCGTCAACAGAAAGCTCGTCATCAAAAGATTCGAATGTTTCAGTTAAAACATGGCAACCGGTTTTGAATGACAAGCTTGATCATACTCAATCTAAAAAGACGAAGGCATGTGTCAGTGACAATCCCAAACTAAATAAAACTTATGTTTCTGTTTCTTTAAATAATGATGTGGACTTAATTGATAGTCTCAAAACTAAAGTTTGTGATTGGGTTAAAAGTTCTTCATTTCATTCTGTGTTCAAAACTAATTTCCAAGGACCCAAACAACCTTGGGTACCTAAATTCTTTCATTGATCGCAGGTATTATGTGACAAGCAATATGATGAAAAATGGTATATTGATAGTGGTTGCTCACGTCACATGACTGGACGAAAGGAAAACCTGAGAGATTTTCGTAGCTTGGAGAATGCAGGAGTTGTGAAGTTTGGCAATAATCACAAATGTCAAGTGAAAGGCTATGGTAAAGTCACGAATGGAAAATTCAATGTTAATCGCGTTGCTTATGTCGAAGGTCTTCAACATAACTTGATAAGTGTTTCACAACTTGTTGTGGGCACTGGCAATCAAGTGGTGTTTAATGAAGAAGGAAGCATCATTTCAAATGTTGAAACTAAAGAAGTCTTGCTCAAATCCAAACGACATGGTGACATGTTTACTCTTGATATCAAACCAATCATCGGCAAACCCTCAGTGTGCTTACTTTCGAAAGCTTCCTCTAACATCAGCTGGTTATGGCATCGACGTTTATCGCATTTATACTTTCGAAACTTAAATAAATTGGTTGTTGATGATCTTGTTCGTGGTTTACATGTACTAAAATTTGACAATGATACATTGTGTGCAACTTGTGAACAAGGGAAACAACACAGGAAAGGCCATCCAATTGTGATAGATTCGAAAATTGTCGAACCATTGGAACTTCTACATATTGACCTTTGTGGACCATCGACTGTTGAAACTCTCAACAAGAAACGGTACATTTTGGTTATTGTTGATGATATTTCATGATTCACTTGGGTACACTTTCTCAGGTTAAAATCTGAAGTTGCTCAAACAATGATCGAGTTTATTAAGCAGATTGAGATAAGTCTGAAGAAAAATGTTCGAAAGATCAAAAGTGATAATGGATTTGAGTTTAAGAACAATGTGCTGGATTCGTACTTAACAGAAAAAGTAATTTCACATAATTTCTCTTCGCCTTATACACCGCAGCAAAATGGTGGTGTTGAAAGACGAAATAGGTCACTTTGTGAAGCAGCAAGAACTATGTTGACAAATGCGAATCTTCCTCAATATCTATGGGCTGAAGCAGTTTCCACAGCTTGTTTCACTCAAAATCGATCTTTCATTCATCGTCGATTCAATATCACTCCGTATGAAATAATCAATAATCGGAAACCTAATGTCAAATTCCTTCATGTTTTTGGTTGCAGGTGTTTTATCATGAATCTCAAAGATAACCTTTCAAAATTTCAAGCTAAAGCTGACAAAGACATATTTTTGGGATATTCGCACAATTCGGTTGCATACAGAGTGTTAAATAAGCGAACAAGAAAAATAGAAGAAACTTTCAATCTTACTTTCGACGATTATTATGTCAAACAAGTTGAAAAGCAATTTAAACAAAAACCAATTATTAATGAATCACCTGATGAAACTGAAGAATCAAATTCATCTGATTATGATTATGATTTAATCTTTGATATTCCTGACAGGGTTGTGGATGCTGAAGTTCATGCCAATGATAATCATTACTCTGAATCTTCGAAGCATAATGATGACTTGGAAATTCCTCAAAACATCGTAGATGTTACTTCAACAACGAATTCTCTTGGACTTGGCGAAAGTATGCTTGATAAACTAGTCGAAGGAGAGCAATTGGATTCGAATACTCTGGTTGAGGGGGAGCATTCTTTTGAGGGGGAGAATGGGAGAATGGATGATGTTGTTGAGGGGGAGCATCTAGTTGAGGGGGAGCATCAAAATGATAATAGTGTTGAGGAGGAAAATAATACAATAAATTTTAATCTAAATGATGATTTTCATGAACTAAATGATAATGTTTCTGTTGTAGGATCTGAAAATGAAGAGATGTACGAAGATGCACCTTTGGAATTTGATCCGGCTTATCCACCATTAGAGAAATGGACAAAGACTCATCCAATAGATCAAGTCATTGGAAATCCTCAAGATGGAGTATTAACAAGAGCTCAGATTCGTGCGAAGAATGAGGTATTAAATACTCATCAAGAATTTTGCATGTTCAATGTTTTCATATCTAAAATTGAACCAAAGACAGTTAAGATGGCAATGGAACACTCGGATTGGGTTGTTGCAATGCAATCAGAACTGGCTGAATTTGAAAGAAACAAGGTTTGGAGATTAATTCCTAAACCTGAAAATGTTTCGATTGTCAGGTTAAAATGGATTTTCAAAAACAAAACCGACAAAGATGGAAATATTGTACGAAATAAAGCACGTTTAGTGGTAAAAGGATATTCGCAACAAGAAGGAATTGATTATGAAGAAACATTTGCCCCTGTTGCGAGACTCGAGGCTGTTCAAATATTCTTAGCATATGCAGCTCATAAGGATTTTGATGTATATCAAATGGATATGAAATGTGCCTTTCTCAATGGAGAACTCGAAGAAACTGTTTACGTAGAACAAGCTCCAGGTTTCGTAAATGAAATGCATCCTGATCATGTATATATTTTAGATAAAGCTGTATATGGGTTAAAACAAGCACCAAGAGCATGGTATGCAACTCTTACCAGTTTCTTAAAACAGTCGAAATTTAAGCAAGGATCAGTTGACCCCACATTATTTCGAAAGAAAGTTGGATGTCATCTGATGCTTGTTCAAATTTATGTTGACGATATTATTTTTGGCTCTACTGACCCTGCTTTGTCTAGAGAATTCAAAAACTTGATGAAAAGCCAATTCGAAATGAGCATGATGGTTAAAATCAATAATTTTCTTGGTTTAAACATATGTCAAAACAGAGAAGGCATATTCATCAATCAAGAGAAATATACAAGGAATTTGCTCGAAAAGTTTGGAATGACAAATAGCACGAAGTTAAGAGTACCAATGGCTATTGGCACAAGGCTAACACCTTCATTAGAATCGCCTGCGGTTGATCTTACTTTATACAGAAGCATGATAGGTTCATTACTTTATCTTACTGCAAGTAGACCTGATATCATGTTTTCTGTATGTAATTGTGCTAGGTATCAAGCAAATCCTCAAGAACCACATTTAACAGCTGTGAAGAATATCTTTCGTTATCTCAAGGGAACAATTTTGTTAGGATTGTGGTATCCTTTGAGAACAGGATTTTTCATTCAGCCATTTTCAGATGAAGATCTAGGAGAGTGTACATTGGATCGAAAGAGTACAAGTGGTGGTTGTCAATTTTTGGATGGAAAGTTGGTTAGTTGGCAGTCGAAGAAGCAAACGTGTGTTTCGATTTCTACTGCTGAAGCCGAATATGTAGCAGCTGCTGCTTGTACATCACAAATTATTTGGATTCAAAGTCAGTTGAGGGATTATGCAGTGAATATGAAAAAGATTCCATTGTACTGTGATTCTCAAAGTGCTATACGTATTTGTCATAATCCAGTACAACATTCGAAAACTAAACATATAGCTCTTCGTTATCACTTTATCAAAGATCATGTGGAAGATGGAAACATTGAAGTACATTTTGTAAAAACAACTGATCAGCTTGCTGATATTTTTACAAAAGCTTTGGATGAAAAATCGTTTGTTCGCATTTTGACAGGTTTGGGAATGATTGAAGCGAGTTCAGTTCTAGGACGGATTTCGAATGTATAGCAAAGGCGTGTTATATAAATGTGTCGATTCAGAGGCAATAAGACGCCATTCAGCGGTTACTATTCATAGTCAACGCTTCGACACGCATCAAATTCGACAATTTGCATGATGGTTGTGTGGTACAAATTTTCGTAAGAGTGGCGAATTGTAGTTTGTTTACAAAATTTTCGTTTGTTTGTAAAAATGTTTTTCGTACGTTTGTATCTTAGTTTTCTTTTCGAAAAATCAAAAACTTCAAAAAGATTTTATTTTCGTTTTGTTGTTATCTTTTCGAAAAAAATCAAAAACTACAAAAAGATTTTCTTTTCGTTTTGTTGTTATCTTTTCGAAAAATCAAAACTCCAAAAAGATTTTCTTCTTTTAATTGTTTCATTTTTCGAAAACATTCACAAAACCTCAAAAATATTTTTTTTAGAAAAATCAAAAATATCAAAAAGATTTTTGTTATTCTCTTTGTTTCTTTTTCATTGTGCAGATAACACGATTTTTTTTTCAAGGGTCATGCTTATGTTTCTATGGGAAGGTAAACTTTCGTCAACTATGTACTAGTTAGGTTGTCCCTAGAAGCATGCTGCAGCATGTAGACCCAAGCCTCTATAGACCTAATGTGTGTTTACGAAAGCTTTAATGAAAATTTTCATGCGAAAATTTCTTCCCAAGTCAGGCTTATATTCACATTAGTCGATTGAGCTACCTTACTCTTCTCACATGAGTTAAGAGTTATCTATTTTGTCCGAAAATAACAGAGGTACAATTCGTTCTTCATAACCACTGTTTTTCATCACAAAATTTCTTACACTTGCACACACGAAGACATATATCCAAGAGGTCTTTGATTCAACCCATCAAGATTTAGATATATCAAAATTCTGTGTTAGTGATCTGACATAATGAGGCCGTGATGAAAGTGAAACCCAACTTCATATCTTAATAAGGAATTGACGGGGAACCATTTTTCGAAACTCAAAATCATATTCTATTCTTATGCGTGATCTTGATCAAACTATCGAAACCCACGATGTTTGTTACCCAACAGGATCCAGAACAAATATTTTTTTGAATATGATTTCTGTATGAGTTTCATTTGCTTTCAAAGTTACTATCAACATATTTCAAAGCATACTTTTCACTGACTACACTGGTCAAACAAGTAATTTCTGTTACAATTACTCACCATATGTTTAGGATGATATGTAATGAAATTTTAAACCACCCAATAAGCCAAACAAAAGAAGCCCTTCGATACTTCTCTACAAGTATTCGATTGTAATTCATGGGAACATATACAAGCAGTTGATTATCTCTCTTGATAATTAATGAAGTAACCTTTGCTCGGGGTTTCTCTGCTTTTGTGTCGAAATTATTTTTGACATCACAAATCCAAATTTTCGTTAATTTGTTTCTTATCTTTTCTTTGGCACACAGCACACACGAAATCCTTGAGGTTCTGAGTAATACCAACTCAGGCTGATGATTTCGACAGTCTAGCAAATGACTTCGTCTCTAAACCCACAGACGAAAGAGCTTAACCTCCATCCGAAGGTTGCTGACGGTTACTATTCCTTGACAAGACACGAACAGACTGTGTGAGGAGACGTTTCCTGGTTTCAAGGCGATGTGACAGTTACTTTTTGACGCATGGCAACTTTATTGGCAGACTGGTGCGACTTTTAAGGTGCCACGTCAGATCTCAATCAATGCCTATCCCGCGTTCAATTCAAATTAAGGGTTACATATAAAAAGGGCATTTACAGATTATTTATCTTTTTACGCTCTCAAAAGAATTCAAATACCCAAATTCTCTCTGTTCTTCAAAGCTTCTAAACCCTAATCATGGCTGGCGTTGATTCTACTTCTCGCACAACTGAAGACATTACTTCTCATCTGATCATGAAGATTCAAAGCACCAATTATCAAGTGCAAGGGGATGTGTCTTTATATCCAGAAGAATTGAAGATGCTAATTGTCGCATTGAAAAGTTTTGTTCTTTCCAAAGCGATGTTCAATTCTTTCTCATTTCCTCTCTCATGGCTTTCTCAGGCAGGATCCACTGCTACTTATAGCAAAGCAATGGATATCATCACCTTTCAACTGGTGAATGACAAGAAAATCTGTTTGTCCAAGAAGATCTTTTGTCAGATTCTGGATATTCCCAATTCTCAACTTGTTACTGATCTTTCTTCTGCCCAAGTTATTTATATGTTTAATGAGATGGGTCATCAACCCCCACTCACAAAGATCAGTGATTTCAAGAAATTAGCCCTGCCAACTGTTTGGAATTTCTTGTTTGGAATTTTTCTTCGATGCTTGACAAGTCGAAGTGTTGGCTTAGACAAAGGTCGCATGGAGGTTTATGCGATGGTGGTCGGATTGTATTATGATATCTCTGTCGACTACTCTACTCAACTATGGAAGGAATTCCAAAAGAGTGTCGAAAACACGAATGTGGTTCAAGGCATTTCGTGTGCTAGGTATTGGAGCTTAATCCTTGGATATTTTTATGATAAAGAAGGAATTGCTGTCCCTGCTGATGAAGAAAATGCTGAGTTTCTGAAGTATCACTTCCCAAAGGAAGTTTCGGATGATATGGAGGTATTCACACACATTGCTCGGATTCCTGATGCAATGTTAAAGAGGGCTGAGCCAACAAATTCAGTGTTGGTTGAGTACTTGAAAACCATTAATCCAGGTGTTGAGACTGGAAAATTATTGTCGAAAGAAGAAGTTGGTCCTTCCAAAAAGTCTAAACGTTCTAAAAAGGATGCAAAAGCTACACCAGAGAAGCCAGTGCACGAATCAAAGAAGTCTCATGAGAAGATTGTGCATGAATCTATGAAGTCTCCAAAGAAGCCTGAGACGGCTGAAGTGAATGTCTCAACTGTTGTCATCAAACCAGTGGAACCTGTTGATGATAATGTAGTGGCAGAGAAAATTCCTTCTAAATCTGGTGTTTTTCGTCGTTTGAAGAAAAGGTCTAGGGGTTCCAAAAAATCTTCTGATGGTGGATCAAAATTTTCTCCTTCTAATGTTCGAAAACCACAACTCTCTCATCAAGGAGTTATTTTTCGAGAGGTTCCAGCTCCAGTCTCGCCTCTATCCAAGAAACGAAGAGCTGAAGATGTGGCCAAACATATTTCGAAGAAGAAGAAAAGACAAATAAAGTTGGTTATTCAAGAGGCATCTTCTGAAGAAGAAATTGTTCCTGAAACACCAGAACCAGTTGTTTCACAATCTCCTGAGCAGACTATTGTCATACCACCCGAAGTCCCATTAACTGAATCAAATACTGAGGAGGTTCGAACTTCAGGCATTTCTACACATGTATCTGATACGGGTGTAAATGTCAACATGGGTGAGGGAGAGTCGAACAAAGAAGTTGAGGCTACTACTCAAGGTATTCCTGTATCTTCAATGGCAGATACTTTCGTGTCATTACCTCTTTTTCTTATTCCAAATACTACAAGTTCTCCAACTTTTGAACATATACTTCATCAACCCTTTACCACTCTTTTTCCATCTCAATCCACTGATTCACCCAAGATTGATTCACCTGTTAAAACTACACCTGTTGTTGAAACGGATACTGAAAATGAAGGTTTTGGAGGCACATTTGAAGATTTACAGTTTGATGATGAAGAAGATCACTTTCCTGATCATATGTTGATGACAATGAAACAATTCAAGATTTTCAACAAGAAATTGAATTCTATTCTTCAATCTCAAGCAGATTTGGGGAGTAGTTCATCTGTTTCTAATATGGAAGTTGATAGTATGCTGAAAACTTTCGAAGCAAAGATGGTGAGTAAAGTCTCTGGAATGGTCCGAGATTCAGAGATTCGACTCTTGGAGAAGATTGATCATAATGATCAGAATGACGAATTAAGAGTGAATTCTCTAATTTCGATGTTTAAAGGGGAAGTGAAAGAATTCAAGAATGTGGTGAAGGAACGACATGTATTATTCGTTCAGGATGTCAAGAAGGTGAGGGAAGATGTAAATTTGAAAATTCAAGAGCTTCGCTAGGATATGCAAAAGGAAATTTCAATTGTGCAACGGGATTATGCTTCGATTAATCAGAAAATTGACATTATTTGTGATGCTGTTACCAAATATGTCAAATTGTACGAAGATTTGAGTCCTCAACTTACTCAAATGTCGACATCGGAAACTCAGAGCTTTGTGGAAGTGTTCAAGCTGCTGAAGGAACTCAAAATTTTAACTGATCAATCAGTTTCCTCTCCGTTAATTACTCCGGATTTTTTGTCTCAAAAGTTCGTTCATTTTGAAGCTATTCTACACAAACAACTTGCTCCTCTTTCTCATATTTCTAGCCTTCTTCCGAAGAATGCCCCACCTGTTTTCACAGAGGTGCAAGGGGGAGAAAAGGAGGTTGGTGGTACGAAGGCTAGTGGTGATGCAAAGGTTGTTGGAAAGGTGTTTTCTTCGAAGATTCCACTAACAAAACCAATTTCGTCAACTGCTGAGCCAGTTATTTCGACTGTTGTAACAACAATGCCAGTGACAACGAAGCCAATTTCAAGACCAATTTCCAAAGGAATTGTGATTGGGGAAGGTGGCAGCAGTTCGAAGCCTAAGGAAAGTGTTGATAATTCCTCTGTAAAAGACAAAGGCAAAACTGTTATGGTCGAAAAGTCAAAGGAAGAAAAGAAAGCTGAAGCAGAGACTGAGATTGAAAAGCTCTGAATTGTACAAAGCATTATGCGACTTCGTGCAAATGATCCACCTGGGATGAACAAGGGTGATCCTTCAAAGCATTACAATTATGAGACAATAGAGTCGAAAGTTGTATATAATCATATGTATGCTTTCGAAAAGAAGCCAAAGAAAAGCTATGTTGTTCTCAACACTGATATGAGTCAATTAGATTTTCCCATCAATGAAATGATGTTCATCATGGCTCAGGACAAAATTGCTGAAAAATTTGACAATGATGATGAGTACACATACATGAAGATCAGATTTCATGCTGTACTTGGAAAACTTCCATAGGAGATTTGGTCTCTGGTGAAGATAAAGAAAGTTATAAGCATAAAGCGAGATGTGTTGTTCGAAAATATGATGTAGAATCTTCGCTTTATTGTTTCAGGGGCGAATGGGCAAGTATGTGACTTTTCAGTAGCTGATTTTCCCTTAATGAACTTGTATGATCTGATACAAGTTGCATTGTTACTAAAGGATAAAGACGCTTCATATCTTCGAGAAACTAATCCTGAAGTTTTTCGACTTGGGTTGGCTTACATCAAGATTTTTATTGACAACTATTTTGAGTGTTTAGCACTTACTGATATTGAGTTAGCTACAGCAAAGGGATTGACTGTAAAAGTGCCAATGGAACTTCCTTTAAATCAATCTGAGTTGAAGAAGTATGCTGACGGAGAAATATGTTTGAAACCATTTGGTATGGTATTTGCTGGGAAAGATAAAAATAGGAAGGCGAAAAGATTCTTGTTTCAAGCTTCCGAAGTGGAAAGATATACAACATCCCAATATACAAATTTCATTGTTCGTATGAATAGCTACAAGAAGAATAATGAAGGAGATAAGAGGAACTGAAGAAGATAATCTCATGGTACACTAAGATTCGAAGAATTATGCTGTATGCTATGCAGATACTCTTGAACTGATGAAGGTCGACATTATTACAAAGGGGGAGATTTTTAGGGTCGAATTATATTGTAATATGTCGAAGTCTGTTTTACCCTTCGTATGTTTTGTTAAGTTTATTTACTGAGGTATATTTCGTACGAAGCTTAATTGTCAATGCCTTAGTATTTTTTGTATGCTTTCACTGTTCCTATAAATATGGAACTTTACTAGAGTTAGATAAGAGTCCTTTACAGAACCTGTCTATTTTCTCTGTAAAAGTTGAAAGCGTAAATGAGCAGAAACCAGATCTTATTTACATCGTTTGTTCAATCTGCATTCGTTTAACTCTGATTTTGATTAATACTTGATTCTACGATTCATCAGTTGGTTGTCCCACCACTCGTCGCTCCACATCCGGTTATTGTGTGTTTCTCGGGCATAATCTCCTATCCTGGTCCTCTAAACGACAAGGAACCATCTCTAGATCTAGTGCGAAAGTCGAATATCGCGGTATTGTGAATGCTGTTGTCGAGACCTGTTGGCTTCGCGACCTCCTACGAACTTGCTTATCCTCCTCTATCCACTACTTTAGTCTACTGCGACAATGTTAGTGCAGTTTACTTGTCTACTAATCTGGTTCAGCACCAACGCACAGAACACATTGAGATTGAGATACATTTTGTGCGTGATCAAGTTGCTCTGGGGAATGTTCGAGTTCTACATGTTCCTTCTTCGTCTTAGTATGCAGATATCTTAACCAAAGGGCTTCCATCATGTCTTTTTCTCGATTTTCGATCCAGTCTAAACGTTTGTTCCAGACCTCCCGTTCACACTGCGGGGGGCTGTTAGCGTACATTTATGTATGTGCATTATATTTGTAGCCCATATTGTATTATTCAACCCATTTACATTGTACCCTAGTCTATTATTGTATTATGTATATTTATATTAATGGAATGGATATACGCCGATTCATGGGAAAATACTGATCGTACAAAATCAACTATAGGAAAATAGTGGGATTCAGATTCTAAGCGGGAGTACTTCAAAATTATTGTTTCAGTCAAGTTCTTTGCTTATTTTGTTTGTCTTAATTAATTGTAAAAATCAAATTAAGATAGTTACACAACCCCCCCCCCCCCTTTCTTTATTGTTTCTAGTTTAATTTTATCTAAATCATGCCAAAGCTATGTATCTACACGATTAGGTATAGTTCCCAGTGCGTTTTTCAGTATAGTTGAGAATAAACTAGTTTTACAAATTTAAAACTTTGATTAAATTTTAGTACATAAAACCACACATCAAACATCAATTTCAAATTTCAAATAAACATTAAATGCAATCAAACATATCAATAGTAACAATACCACAAGTCTTGATCATATGTGTCTACCCTATCATCCATTAAAGGAGAGACAAGTCATACTAAGGAAAAATAAGTACTCTTCAAAGCCTCCATTAGATCAGCCACCAACTCTTGATGCTATCTCAAACTCCACGGAACTCTAAACTTCGTCCTTCATTTCGTCTTCTATCTTCAAAACATTACATTTTTCTATTCTAATTTAATAAATTCCTAACTAAACTTTTACATTTAAAATAAAGATTATAAATTACAAATTAAAAACTAATGAAGGTCACAAAGACCAAAAGTACAACTAAAACACATAACACATAGGTCAAGTCGAGGCATGGTATATGAGATCCATACAATTCCAAACAAATAATTATTCTCAACTTGAATTATAACTTTTAGACTAAATTAATAATCATAAAGTTGAAAGCAAGTAGACTAACTATTGTTTCAATAATTTCACATGCACAAAATCACCAAAATAATAAGGTCTCAGTTATTGACTTTTAATTATTAATTAAGCTTTAAATAATTAAAACAACAAATAGGGTGATAATCATCTTTGTAAAATTATCTAATTTTCATGGATTAATGGATCTAAATCAGATGCCTAATAGAATCAAGCACATTCAGATTCATTAAACAAAAACGAAAAACAAATATGTGAACAGTAGGCATGTGTTGTGTCCAGAGAGGAACGTGCCACATCCTATGAACATAATGGGTTTTTAGAATTTCATCAGGAACGTGTCGTGTCCATAAAGGTGTGTGTTGCGCCCAACAAATCAGATTCAGAATCGAAACCTAAATTGATTTTTATTTGGAAATCAAATTTTTAAACAATTTAGAAAACTGATCTAATAAGTTTTTCACCATGCAAACATAATGGAAAAACAATTGCAATTGAAGTTGAACAAGTGGATCTGATACTATTGTTGGGTTATGAGGATCCTTGGCCACAAATATGCAAACAACGAAAACATAACATTACTCATAATCCAAACGTCGGATCCATGTTCAACTGATCAATGCAACTATTAAAACAAATGGACATAAAAGGAAAAAAGTAAACATACATTTGTAACTTTTGATTTCTTCTTCCTCGCTAGTGGATTGGATGGACAAGAACCCGACGTAGGATTCCTCTAATGAGTTTCACCCAAGACGCAGTAGACCAACTTCAAACACCTCTGGAATGGACTACCAACAAAACCTTAAAACAATTAAGGGTTTCTCAATGGGCACGACGCATGATGCATGGGGCACGGTGCGTCTAACATGATTGTTTAAGATTTAAAGAAAGAAAAGAGGAGGCTCATATTTCTTAGGATTTCTTACTTCAAGTCGAATGATTTCATATGTTGGAATATGAAAATAAGCCTATCTAGTTATAAGGGAGATCTTGGAGTCCTTATAAAATAATAACTTGCCCTATATAATGGTGCTAACTTTTAGGATTATCTCTTAGCACCACCCTCCATCTCTAAAACGTAACCCTATCCTCCCCTTGTGTTTTGAGAGATTTTTTGTGTGTTTGTGACAGTCTTGAAGAATAATAAAGCTTGTGGATCTTGGAGAAGTGATTTCCAGTTGAAGTTTCCACCTTCTAGACCTTCTATTTGCATTGTAAGTCTTAGAGTTCTATGCTTTATTCGGTTTCATGCTTGGATCTATACTTATGAATAGATTTTGATATATTTTGGTTTCTTTTTATGAAGTTCTTGGAGTTTGGAAAACTCCATGACCATATTTTTTTTACTTTGGGTGATTAATGGACTTGTTTAGAACCTTGGAGTACATGTTCGAGCTTCTTGTTTTCCTTGCAAAGGATTCAAGACATTTTTAGGACATTTAGGAGTTAGGGCTAGAGATTGGGTTTTATTGGGTTATAGATCTAGATAAATTTGGAAACCTTATCTGTTAAGTCCCTTGAGTGATTCAGATCTGAAAGTTTAAGACTTGAACAGAAGGGATTAAGTGTTTAATGGGAAAAAGGCTACTGCCTCGAAAAGTGTGACACGATCAAGGATATGTCGCGATGCGAGTGTTGAACTGGGTCCGCGACTATTTCTTCGATTTGTGATCGCGACGCGATCATTAGATGGTCGCGACGCGTTGACCGTTAACTTTTGGCCAATTTGCATTTTGGTCAAACTTTGAGGGATCTAAGCTATAGACTGTGGTTTGACCTATGATTGTTATTTAGGTGGTTCGTGTTGTTGACTATTTCGAGTGCGCGAGTGTGTGATTGTTTAACTCTTTGATTCATGTGAGTTTTCTCACTATATTGTATATGAATTTGTATGCCCAATGTGGCAGGTTAGATGAGTACCGTTACGGTACAATTGTGTGTTTAGGTTGGTTAGTCTATTTGCTTGATATGTATTGATCCTAAAAGAAGTTGGTTGTGAGCCTTCAAGCCCACTTGGAGGATAGATGGAAGTCTAATAGGTCTTTTGGACGAAGGATTTATGCCTATAGGCCAACTTAGGTGTTGGCTATGAGCTAACTGGAAGTCTAACAGGTCTTTGGAATGAGGGCCATGAGCCGACAGTAGGGGTGTTGATCGGGTAAATTTTTCGGGTTTCGGGTAATTCGAGTCGGGTAATTTGGGTTTTTCATATAAAAAAATACTTGTTACCCGAACCGAATTGAATTCGGCTAATCGGGTTTGGGTAATTCGGATAGTAGGTCGGGTTTGGATAATTCGGGTATTACCCGAAAATAAATGTAATAAAGTAAATATGGAATGCTCTATTTTATTAAAACAAACGAGGCATAAACGAAGTACTCAAACTTTGAACATTGATATTTTTTAGTCAATAATACCTGAGATATCAAGTAATCTTTTAACAGCTTAATCTAATCAATAAGAGGTTAAAAAAACAAATACTTAAATATCTTATTTTAAAAGTTGAACCTCATGATAGAATAAAAAAAGTTTAATATATAGACTAGATATATTACTCATTGTTTTAGATGGAAGATTTGCAAATTAAAATACTAGAAATAAGAAAAAAATGAAAAACAAATAAAAGTATACACAAATGCATTTTCGTTGACGACGAGTCGAACTTCGATGGAAGAATCAAGCGGACCAGGGTTCTTTGACGTGAAATCGTGAATGATCGGGTGTGGGAAAATGAAAAAATATAAATGATTTTTCAAGAAAAAAAAATGAGATTTCCGGATTTCGTCGTCTCTTTTGGAAATGAAGGGCATATGAGTAATCAATATTAGTTTTTTAACTTTTAAACCCATTGCTTTTTAAAAGAAAAAAAACACGATTTTATATTTATTTCATGTGATAACATGATTTTTTTTTTAAAAGCAACTTAAGAAATATGATATAAACAAGGCAATATCAATTCACAAAAAAATTCCTCTATGCTAGACCTTTTATTTTTAAAATAAAGATGTATAAGATTTCGAGTATACCCGAAACCTTATACATGTACCCTATATCCGATCTAATAAAAAATCCGGTTACCCAATTACTCGAAAATATATACATGATACCCGATTTACCCGACCCAATTTGTCCGAATTGACAACGGGTCAAGCGGGTAATTCAGTTTTAGGTTATTTTCGATGGGCCTAGCCGATAGGCCTACTGAGGTATTGATTATGATCCTTGTATGTATGTATTGTGTATGTGATATCACATATGGTATTTTGGAAAACTCACTAAGATTTATGTTTATAGTTGTGGATTAAAATGTTTTCAGGTAGTTTTGTTGATCGTTGGAAGGTCTCAGCTTAACTGTACGACATACGCATCACCGATGATTTATATTTTTGATTTCTACTTTTTATGATGATTTTGATACATTGACTTTCATGACTTGGTTTTATGGTTTTAAACAAGATAGTATTTTTGTCTTTCATGAGAAATGGATGTTTTATTTATGTTTAAAAAAATGTTTGCTGGAATTTTGGGACGTAAATGTCATTCGTATATTTATCAAAGCCTTAGTACTAAGCAAACATGATTCATTCTAACTTTGCATGCCACTAGTATTTATTGCTTACAAACGACACCAATATTGAAAAATAAAGATCTGTACAACTCCACAATATAGGCTTTTATATGTCCATATTCAATATCTGAGACAGATTTATTTGGGTCACTTGTTGGATGTACTCAAATATTGTATTATATGTTAGGTAATTTTAGTGACGCCGGTCATTTTATGTAATTAAAATTAAAATAAGTGTCAAATAAACATTTAAACAAAGATCTAATACAAGTTAGGTGGTGTAAAGTGCAGACTCATATATATATATATATATATATATATATATATATATATATATATATATATATATATATATATATATATATATATAAAAGTTAGTTTTAACCTAAACATTGCAAAAAAAGGGTCAAGGGGGTTGTACACCTTTCGATGTTAAGGCCAAAACCCTAATATGTGGTACAAGAGGGCAAGATTCAACAAAATATAGACTTATGATGTAGTGGGAAAACATGAATAAACTTGGAATCATGTTATAATTTTCTGACTAGTAACCACGACCCAATTTTCAAGGAATTTGCTTTAAAATTCGGAAAGTTGGAAATGTTTGAAGGCAATGATTTCAGTAGCTTGTAGGAAAAAATATATATATATTTTTTGTTAAGAACATTATAGGTAGCGTATGTTGTGCTAACCCACATCCTAAAAATTATGGAACATGGGATATTAGAACATGCAACAAGGAGCAAATGGAAGAATGATGATTACATATAAAGAGCACACATTCTAAATGGTATTTTTTATTCGCCCTTGTATTATATACCAAAATATGGAAATTGCATGCTAATGAATTATGGAATTCCCTACAATAAAATACATCATTGAAGATGTTTCTTCCAAGAAGTTATTTGTAAGAGATGTTAACAATTACAAGGTAGTTTATTCTACGACCATAATGGAACAACTTAATATGAACTCGTTCGTATTTTGGGTAAATTCACACTACACAATGGAACTCGGATGAATACATTGTCATATCTAGTGTGATTGGCAAATTACCTTCGTCTTTGAAAGACTTAAAGCATACCATAAAACATAAGAAAGAGAAATTGCCATTGGTTTAACTTGGAATTCAGTTATGCATCAAATAATCTCTTAAAGTGCAACAAAATGACAAAAATAAAGGTAAAGTTGAATCCGGACAACTATCTGCTCACATGGTTCGGTATAAGAAAAACAACTCTAATAACAAAGGCAAAGGAAATAAATGCAAGTTTGACGATCCTAAGAAATCCAACAAAAATCCGAAGGACTTGGTTTGTTGTAGATATTAAAGGGTGGGACATTTTAATCATATTGGTTGTGTTATGTTGAATAACAACCGTAGTGGAAGTAGTGGGAGTGGACAAGGATCAAAAGACCAAGGTCAATGAAAATGAGGTCATATTTTGACTTACTTTAATAATTATGTCTAGAATTATTTTCATTAATTCTTATGCCTTTTATGTACAAGATGATGATTGTGCATGGTGAGTGGACTTAGGACGAGTGGACTTAGGAGTGACAAGCCATATTTGCAAGGAAAAATTGGGGTTTGAGAAATTGACACCACTTGATGATGGATGTGTGTTTAATATGTCAAATTAGTTGATGGCACTAATTTGTGGGATTAGTATTGTTGCTAATATATAGTTTACTTCCAAAAAGTTTGTTAAACTATGTGATTGATGTGTTGTTTATACCTAAGATTAGGAAGAATTTTGTTTGTGGTGGTTGTTTGAATTGTGTTGGTTATAAACAAGTTTATATATGGGATATGTATATTCTATCATGATGATTGATTTTGGATGTTATTGTAAGGAAGAATGTTCCATTTAAATGTGGTAATACATTAAGTGTGGCTGAAAATCCTGCTTTTATATCATCATCATCATATTAGAATTCTTCATGATTCCATGTTTTGACATGCTATATCTGGTCATATAAGTTATTTTAGAACTTATACATAGTGAATTTATGTGATTTTCATTCCATTTTTTCTTAAGGTAATAAAAAAATATGTTATTATCTTTATTGACGATGTCATTCGGTTTTGTTATTTTATATCATTCACATGCAAAAGAGGAGGTATCATGTATGATATAATGACACCATATACACCACAACAAAATATTTGATTACCAATATTCTGCTTCCTACCCTAAATTCTAACGTTACAATGGATGCTAAAACTTTTTATTAATTGCTATGTAGATAGAGTGTGTGTCTGCATGATGTTTCAAATAAACAGTAAATTAAGGATCATCTTTTTTATTTTATTCATTTTACGGGTTGAATGAAGATAAGCAACCATTTTACCTTTTGTCATACGTCACCAACTTAATTAACACGTACATGAGGAACCTTAAAAAGTAAAAATGAAATGTTTTCCAATTAGAAATCTCGAAAGTTACATTCTTTTGAAGATATAAATGAAAAAAAAAGAAAAATACAATGTAGATCGGAATTATGTGTTTGATTTTTCGAAGAGAATATTATTACACATTACAGGGTGTAGCGCCAGATCAACATTAGAAGAATAAAAGAAACATAATAGCAAAGAGTGGGCGTAAAGTAGGTATGGTAGGTATAGACGTTTTAGTGCCAACTCGAACTTGTCTTGTAGTTATATGAACTCCATTAAAATCCAGTTACAAGTACACTGGATTCATTGCATCCAATATTATAAGTACATTGTAATAATGATTTCAGTAACTGTTGATACAATGGTATTAATATATATTTGATTCAATTGTTCAACAAAAATGATATTCAATATTATCGATAGAATTTTAAAATTAATAAATAATGATATCAATTATGTTAAACTGTGTATTACTACGTTACTTTGTTAACCGTTTATACGAAAATAAAACAACTCACTTCTTGCATATCGATCACACAACTATCCGTAACTGCTGTTCAAAAAGATTTATATGGTTTAGTGGTAATTGCTACCCTGATTTGTTCAGTTGTTCTAAACCATACAATGTTGGATTTCATATGTTGTTTGAGTAGAGTTAAAATAATAATTAAATATTTTATGAACTTAATAAAAGAAATCTGCTAACAAATTTGTCGTTAATGATTTGCATGTAAAAATAAAGTACGTATATTTAAGTTTTATTTTAAATTCAAAATCAATATTTAATAGTCTATGTTGTCAGTTGATAATTTAATATGATATTTGATTATAAAAAATTAAGCTATGTTTAAAAAAAACGTGTTCGGGATTTGGTAAACAAAATTTTTAATTTATTATAAATTATAAAATCAAAATGCAGATTTTAAAATATATTCATTGAAATAGAAAATAACTTATACTTGTAATTAAGTTTATTATATATTACATTAAGCGAGCTTATTATATATTATACTATGCAAATGAACGTACATTGCGCAAATATATAGTTAAAATTTTGACAAATATATGTTTTTGAAGTAATTGATAAGTTGTGTTAAAATTATATAGTTTAAATGATAGTGTTAATTCAAACATATTAAAACTACTCATTAGTTAAAAATAAGTAATCACACGATAAGTATGAAGTTATTGATTAATTTTATTAAATTATAATAACTAACAAATTAAAAATATCAAATTAATATGATAGAAATAAATGATTTATCTTGAACCCCTATTAGTTTATGATTAACTTAATTATAGTATATAATTATCTTGTCTCGTCAATAACTTCTTGCCTCGTGTACTAATGGTGTATTAACCCACACATAACTTATGGATCGGCATATGACTATCTATCCGGCCTACAAGTCGCAATAATCAGGCAGAGCAATTCAGGTTGGAAAGCTCTTCTCTTCTTACAAAAGTGCTCGACCAAGCATGTTCTACTAAAATATTTCCTCAATACAAAAACAATATAAAGTTTAGAAAACAAAACAAAATAACCAAAATAACTCTTTGATTAACGGAAACTAACTCAAAACCGATGTTTTACAATCTGTTCTCATAATCATAAACTCGATTATGAAATTGTATATATAGCCTAACAAACCAACTTGTATTGGACTAGGAAACTTATGACCAACTTGTCATAAACTAAACTTTCCATAAATTAGATTGCTTGGTCTCCAAGTCCTCATCGACTTAGGATTCCAACAATCACTCCCGAATCTGTAAGTCCTTCTAGAAAATTTCTTCAACCCCGATCAACATCCTATTATCTCTTTTCACCACCCCGGCCTCTTTAATCAAGCTTGTTTCGAGACCACTTTTCACCGAACAACAAGACAATGTTACAACCACCTTTACCGTCTTCCGTCACCCGCAAAACGAACCGAATCAAAGTCACCCGCTTTGACGTCTTCCCGTCCGTTTATTCCGTGCCTCCGGTTAGTCTCTCTCTACCGTAGAACAAGCTCGATCAAGAGAAGTCGGGGTTGCTATTGAGATGCTTCAACTCGTGCTCAAAAACAATCCACACCCCCTTAAACCGAACCCGGTTCCCGATGCGTCTGTCCCGCAACAAAGGGCTACACTTTTCTTAGAACCGACTCTCAAACCGACACCGTCTTAACCTCTCTCTAATACCAATTAAAGTTTAGAAAACAAGAATGCAAAGCAAAATAACCAAAATAACTCTTTGATTAATCGGAAGCTAACTCAAAACCGATGTTTTACAATATGTTCTCATAATCATAAACTCGATTATGAACATGTATATATAGTCTAACAAACCAACTTGTATTAGACTAGGAAACTTATGACAAACTTGTCATAAACTAAACTTTCCATAAATTAGATTGCTTGGTCTCCAAGTCCTCATCGACTTAGGATTTCAACACAATATCCCAAAAATCAAGGAAAAAACTCAATCTATATTATTTTATAATATAATATCCTGCCTACCAAAAGACAATGTTATTATCTGGACACATGAAACAACTAAAGGTCTCTCCTATCTAACTAAATACTCCACTCGACCCAATCAAATAGGTAAGCAATAAATTAGTATCACAATATATTCCTAGCAATTTTAGCATTTTGAACCCAAGTTTTAACATTGGCATCGGAGGGCAATATTGGGGTATGCCCCGATAATGCCTTATCTCTATTTTGTAGACGTGACTACTTACAAAGATTTCAAAAAGGAAGCTACACTTCCCCTTATTGGTGGAATAAGAAGTCACGCAGCATAATGTACCATCTTTTTTGTTTTTTGATAGCATTTTGCCGAAGTATTCATGAAACTAGCATAACTTTATAACCTCATGGCAAGATGTAACCTGTTCTCCTCTGCTTTGTAAACGGGGAGTCTCTTGATGCTAATCTTGTTGCAACTAGGTCTTGAAGAATCGTCACTATTAATTCCCCTTTAGCATTGCTTAAAGGGTTCCTAGAAAAACACAATGGTGGTTATTGTCATCATCTAACTAGAGAGAAGCTAAGACTTTAATATACAACAAAAATACAAATAAATCACTTTCTTTTAGCTCTAAATATACAACTAAAAATTGTTTCTTGAAATTTGAAGAAAGTAAAATGAAAAAAGGATAGAAAGAATAAGCAAAGTATCATTTTCACATTCAATCTTGGTTGTCTTATACATATATGTTGTGTGACCTTGTTTTTCATTTTCTTGCATGTATTCTAGATGAGAAAAAAAGAAAGAAAAGAGGAGCAAGGGTTAATAAAAGTGTGAAATAGGTGTTATATAGGCAACATATTTTGATTAACCAATCAATGAAATCATTATTATAAAGAAATATGAAAAATATGGGAGCTTCAAATCAATGTGGTGTTAGGAAATTTGTCTCTATTAATATATATATATATATATATATATATATATATATATATATATATATATATATATACACACACACACACACTAGGTTATAACCAGTGGACACCATGGATGAGAAAGGGAAAAAAATTATAAATCAATCATAAGGTAATTATTGATGAATGATAAGAAAACTATATTAATTTATAAAGATGGATGTTTTGTCTATAAATATATAATGATATAATGATTAGTTCAAATTGATATAACATGAAACATTTTTATATTTAACAATTTTTGTAATGTACATTCAATGGTTTGAACATATGGAGAAAACTAGAAGTACATTGCCAAAATTGGACCCTATATAATAAATATACGTTATACAATTTTTTTCATATTTTAAAAGCAATCATAGATTCATAGTAAGTTTTCAAAACTGTATAATATACAAAAAAAAAAGTTATTACATGAAACTTTTTTATATTTAACAGTTTTCGTAATGAACATTAGATGGTTTTAAGATATGTTTAAAATTGACAGTGCATTGCCAAAAATGGTCCTATTTATAAGAATACACTTTGCAGTTTTATTCACATTTTAAAATAAGGGGTCGTTTGATAACTGCTAACTGGGTTAGAACTGACTGGGTTAGAAGTTCTGACTGAGTTAATTGCTGACTGAAATTTGTTGTTTGATTTTGCATCTGACTGATTGTGTAAAATGACTATATTACCCTAAAACAATATTTTTTTATAACAATTCATTTATGATTTACCATTTAATGTATAACATTACATTTTTTTTATAAAAACATTAAACCAACACTAAACCACCAGCAAAACCTGTTTAACCACACTATATTATTAATTAACTTTATGTAATAATCTCAGGAATATGAAGATTAAAAGAAAAAAAATACACAAATGATACAAATGTTATGAAGATTCAAGTTCTTTTCTACATTCAAACCGGTCATTGTTTCCATCAATATTCTCATGTGACATACGTGCAACACAGACAGTCATTTACAATTATCTCAGACCATATCTCTTCATGTCACTCAGAAAGTCATGAACACGAAACTTGATGTCATTAAAATCAGATGGCATTGTCATGAGATCTTGATTTTTAGCCTGGATTTCAAGAATCATATGCTCAATCCCTTCTACTCCTTTCTTCATTTCCATTGTATCTGTTTCAATCTGTTCTTCAAGAATTAAATAACTTTCCCTCTCGTTTATTAAATCAATTCTTTTTTCTTCATCTCTAAGATATCAATCTTCTTTGATTTGATCATAAAATCTTGTTCTGTAAGTTTATCAAGATAGCAACAAAATTTGTAAGACTTTCTTTTAACATATCAATCTCACCTACCTTCTGATTTAATGCTTCAAGAAGACTACACTTTCTTTCAAACAAATGAACAATTTCTTGATCTTTTTTGTTGTAGTCTTGTTGGTGTGCTTCTGACATTACCAAAGTCTAATTTCTGCCATGTCTAAGGAACAAGCATACACACAACTGATTTCTTCCATGTCTAAGGACATGATATGTAGTAAATCAGATAAAACAAATAGAATGAAAGCTGTGGAGAAATCGATGGAAAGCAAATCATATAACAAAATCGATTGAAAGTTGTGGAGAAAAAAAAAACAATTGCAACCTGTAAAGGCTGAGAAAGAAAAAACGACAAGGAAGTTTGATTTATCGGACATGAGAAAAAAAGACTACAGAGAGCCGTGGAGGCTGTGTTCTTCCTTGTCTCTTTATTCCTGCGTTCGCTGCGATGGGTATGGATGAAGGAGGAGGCGACGTCGGCGGCTGTGGGGAAGGAGGATTGGGTGTCGTTGGGTGCCGCTGACAGATAATGTGAGGCGTCGCCGGTGTGAATAGTTGAACGAAGCACAGATGCAGAGGTGAGGAACGGAACTCAGATGCAGTCTGGATTTTGTTGGTGTTTTTTCTTTTAAGGAGTAAGGGCAAAATGGGCGAGGGGTATTTTTCTTTTGGGTCAGCAGCTAAAATTTGGTGGACCGAGTCAGGGTGATGGTCAGCAATAGCTGACCAAGTCAGCCAAAATTTCAGATTATCAAACAGCCTGACTGCTGACCGAGTCAGCAGTCAGCTCTGACCGGACCCGGTAAGTGCAAAACAAACAGCCCCTAACTCATAATATGTTTTCAAAAGTGTATAATACACCAAAGTTCTTGTATAACACTTTCCCAATACAGTTTTCTAATGTGCATTCAACGGTTTTAAGAGAAGAACAGAAAAATGTTTTTATAATAGAAAGATATGAAAATATTATGCTATAATACCCAAATATATGAAAGAAGAATGATATATTTTGCATTTAGCCTTAAATTCAATTCACCAAAGGTTTTAGTTCATCACTTGTTCAAATCATGAAAAAAATTCAAAGTACTTTGCTATTATAAGTAGAGAATAAGTACATTTTTATAATTGGAATTTCTTTTGTCAAATTTTCATATACATAGAGAACATACACATAGATAACTCATAATGAATTAAATGTAATAAATAGCAATGTACTCCCATATGTAGGTTTAAAAATTAGTCAAATGCATGAAATATGATTACAAAATAATAAAGATAAACATATTTTTTTGGTCACATAAGAAAATAACAAAGCATATGTAATTTCATACCATTCTTCTCCCATACATGTTGTAAGCATATGAACCTATAAAATCATGTGTAAGATTGATTATTGCATTCAAAATTGCAAGTATTTAACAACATAAAATATAACACTTCAATCGGTGACCTAATCCATACTTCTTTTCTATAATTGTTGAAAAAAAGAATTAAAAGTTATATTTAATACAAAACATCACTAACCACTTTGTCTCCTGAAAATTAATAAGCAAAACAATCAACATAGTCTCCTAGGAAACACTGCTACCAGTTCCAGGTCCAGAGAAAACGTAAATATTATAATAAGAATTTAAAAAAAATGTAGGTCAAGTTAAGGTTCTTAATAAGAATAGTATTTTTCAGAATCCCCTTTTTTTTTGTCAACCATCAACATTTGGGGCTTAATATCTATCTAACTCTTTTATAAACTGATAAAATAAAGAGACGGCTCCGTATCCTACTTTAAATTTATCTTAAGTTTCATGAATTTTGATGGACAATGCTCTAATTAATAACATTTCCTACTATAAATTCCAATTGACATTTTCAATGAGATTTTAGGAAAATTTTTAAAACAAATAAAGCTTAAAAAGGTAAAAATGGAAATAAAAGAAAAAATTGGTCCTCATGATTGGTATCAAACTAAGAGATTGTTTCTTTCATGCCATCAGTCAAAGATTCAGTTTTCACCTTCCCTTTCACCTTATCAGATGCATGAGATCCATCAATACCCATTAGAATTTTTCTTTCATGACGTATACACTACAATATTGAAGCTTTAGTTTGCTTATAAAGTAAGTTAAACACATTTAAGGGGACAACCTTTGAAACACAACAGTAATATTAATCATCTCTAACCAAAATTCCCAAAATCTTCATCTTGCTTAACTAAACTTATTTTATATAAAAAAAATTATAACAACAATAAAAGGAGATTGAAATTGTAAAAAGAAATATTTAGGACATTGTCATAAACATTAGAGGAGTAAGAGATTGAATTGATTTAGGAATGAAAAAAACCATAGAGATTGAATTGATTTAGGAATGAAAAAAAAGAACCATCAGTTAATCAAGTGGTCCTTTAGGCTAAAAGCATTGACCATGAATGGTTAAAGTTTTATGTACTATTGATCATTTGATAAATCAAGTACCTTTTAATCTTGAGAAAAATAAATTAGGCCATCATAGAGACTTATCTTCTTTGCTTAAACCTTAAGTGTCATCTTCTTCATCTAACTCACCATCTACCTGCATCAACACACCCACGTAATATAGGTATATATATATATATATATATATATATATATATATATATATATATATATATATATAGAGAGAGAGAGAGAGAAAGAGAGAGATATAGAACATGGGTTAACTCCTCTTTTATGTATACAGATTAGCGAGAGTGGAAAATAATTTTCTGATATTTGGAAAACCCTAAACTCAAACAAAAACTTGAACCTAGGAAAGAGGTGGAGAAGGAATCAGCTTTAATAGGTGCATTCAAGGTGAATATGAAGTTGTACTCAATTCGATTCAAATACGAATACACAAAAATTTCTTATACAATAAGAAGAATTTTGATAACTTACCTGAAATAAATGGGTATAGTAGAAAAATCTTCGACACCAGAAATCGAATGTACTTAATTTGATGACATAGAAAATATATGTAGAATAACAACGTATATACGAAGTGGAATGCACCCTAGCCGTCGTTTTTAATTCTCAATAAAATTATGATTCCTGATTTATTGCCTAAAATACATGGAATTCAAATCTGTAGATTGATTACTTTGCTGATTTATGAGAATAACATAATCGTTTCTAAATTTGAATTCCTAATTTTAAGGGAAAAGATGTGTAAAATGAAAGAAGAAGAATTGAGCTGGAAACAAAATTATGGAGCTCCAAAAAGATGACACATGTCAAGTCTAAATAGAATGTGTAATATAATGACACATGACAGTGAAAAACTATTCTTTTATTAAGAACTAGGTTATAACCCGTGGAAACCACGGTCGATATATTTAAAATTTTTATATAGATAAAAAAATAATAAATGTCAAAAAACCAAGATCTTGTCGATTGTAAGTAATTATGAATTAATTTGTTAAGCAAAATAAACATAATAATGTTATTAGGATATGATTTTGTATTTTCAAATTTTGAATGAATTTGATTTGTTACCAAAAAAGGAAACAATAAAAATCATAGAAAAATGTCACGTGTCAAAGAGACATTCTAAAAAACTGACACGTGTCATTTTTAGGTTTCATTTATTCGATAGGTAGAGTAGATGGTAGATATATAGATAAAACTAATAATTTTTAATGTGTAAATTATTTTATTGTTTATTTGTTGATTTTTAATAATATATATGACAAAATCATTCTTACTGATTTTAAAAAACATAAAAAAATACCTTTAAAAACTTCACCTATCCCAAAAGTTTCAACGAGAAATCATCACGAGAACCTTTAATCTTCTCAACTAATACTAGTAGACATTGAATTGTATAACAAGTAGAAGGACACCTTCATATCCATGACCCACATTATATTGGAGGTCAATGATACCAATTTGTTTCATGCGATTTGAAGACAAAGAACAACTAACAAACTTGCTTACAAACTATTATGTTTCCAATGAATACAAATTATAGTATGAGATGAGTGATAAATCTTGAGTGGTTACGCAATATGGGAAACCAAATAAAGATGAAGAAGTTTCCCCTTTCAGAGATAGAGCATCATATATGAATAATGAACGAATTTTGTATATTAAGACATTGGAAACTATCCATACGTGTGCAAGAATATTTCATGGTGGAACACTTGTGACTTATAAATGGATTGCAAAACACTATGAAAAATGATATTTGCGATCCTAACAATGAGTAAACTCAATAAGCAAGCCAATATTAAAGAAATGTTTAGTTTGAAGACTAATGGTTGGTTGGAAGCCCATTATACAATGTGGATTTATGTCGAGGAATGAAGGATATATTATTGGAAATAGTGTCTAAGGTCATTAATTAGTTGATAATATTTCTAAATAATAGCAAAGTCCTTTTGGGTTGGCATCATGACACAAATAGCATTAAGGAAATGGAGAAAATAAGTTGTTAATTTATTAATTTATTAATAAATTAATTAGAAATTATTTTGGTAATTAATTAAATGGGTTAAATATTAATTAAATCCTTGGGATTAGTTGGAATATTCTAGAATCATTCAGCGAATGTAGGTGGGCGAATTTTTGCTTATCTTGATAAGGATAAGGCAGGTTTTTTTTAAATAAGGTAAGGATTATCCTTTAGGAATTTGAATTGTTTAATGATTAATCAGCTGCCTATAAATAAGGAGCCAGAGATCAAACCTTAGATGATTATTCCTTCACAAATTCCTTATTCCCTCTCTCATTTCTCTCCATGGACAAAAATTATAACCCCTCTCTAGGGTTATTGAATTTTCGACCTAACCCTAATTAGGATTTTCCTTGTTCCACTTTTGGAGTGTTGCATCTGACTACATTAGAGGAGTTCTAGTTTGGGCTCTTCATCTTTTACAAGAGATATCCATCACATGATCTAAGGATCAAGAGGTATGTGTCCCATCCTTCTTTTAGTTTGATTTTAAAGTATGTTTCTTAATAAAGTAAAACCTAGATTCTAGGATGCATGTGCACTTAGGTAAATCTATTAATTATTCTGCTACATTTAGATAATGTACTTGATGCAATAAATCTCCAATAGTGGTATCAGAGCCAATATGTTTTAGTTTTTGGCGCAAATTTTGTAAAAACGAAAACTGAAAAGAAACCTGCTTAGTCGCAGGGTGTGACGCTCACCCTTAGGACACGGGGCGCCTGCCTGACTTTCAGGCTTTCTAATTTATTATTAAAATAAATATAAAAAAAACTAGAGATAAGACTCTTAATATTATTTTAAGTTGTTTAAATCTCATAAATTAGAGTTTTAGATTAATTTGATATATTGTTTAATATGATTTAAATTTAAATATTTGATTAATTAAAATTTGATTAATATTTCAACTTGTATTTAAAATATGAATATTTTCCTTGAAACTTATTAATAAGTGAATATTATTTAATTAAAAATTTTAAATTTGAATATTTGAAGGATTAATTAAATTTTAAATGTTGTTTAATAAAGCTTTAAACTAGAATACTTAAAAGGATTTAATTAAGACTTTAAATATTATTTAAAATAGAGAATTAAATATGGATATTTGAAAGAAAAGAATATAAATTTAGTATATGGTTTAATTACTATACGTATTATGGTTATACCACATGTGTCCTCACATGTTAATAAAAATATTATCGTCGAATCAAGACTAGGATCACTCACTCTAATATTGGTTTAAGAAGGTCTATTTGATTCCTAATGAGGCCGGTTTTTAAAATGCTCCGTGCTAACCTCCCTCACTGTCTTTTTGTATTCTGAGAGTGGAGTTACCGAAAGGGTTCAATGAGATTTTGTTTTTCAAGATTAATAGTATTAATCAAGTAATAAACCAAAATTCTCGTTTTATATGTTTAAAAATGTGAGTCATGTGTTACCCGCGAAAATGCACATATTGATTATATTTTATTGATGGAGCATGTGTGGTTAACAGGAACATCATTGTGAAAATATAAGTCTAATATAATCTGTCACTCGTGAAATTATTCTGTTGATGGAGCGTGTGTGGTTAACCGGCACATCAATTTGAGAATAATTCTATATCGAGGGTTACACGGTTTTGCATGGTTGATTCACCATCTATTCATTGATACGCGACATCCCTGTCACTGAATCGAGATGAGCAAAATCGAGATTAACATTCCATTGAATGTCAATGATTCTCAAATGATCTAGGAGTTTCAAAAGATTGAAACCGGTAAAATCTATTACATACCTAAAGAACTTTGTGGTGTGTTTACGACATCCCTTTACACATTGTGAAGCCAAATATGGATCCTAGCTTTAATCGATAATTTCAATTTGGGTTAGTAATTATATTAAGGATTAATAAATAAAACAAAGATGAAATTGATATTGAATGATGTCTATAAAATCCACTACCTCAACAAGGATTAGATGGTAAGATGATCAATCTAGTCAAAATTCGTAGCTTGAGAATTGTTCTCATGAACGAATAGAGAAATCATGCATGTGAGAAAGCTCATCTAGAAGATCATCCCTCCACTGCATTTGAACACTGTATGAACAGTTATCAAACATTTTTAAGAGAAATGGAATTTCGTATAGTTAGAAGTTGATTATGGTTATCATGATCAACAAGATGACGTGTACATCAGTTCATTCTGATTTTGATATGAAGAACCTTGAATTGTCCATATATACTTGCATGACATGATTGAGTGTCCTTCAGAACTAACATGGCTAATCATAGAAACTTCAACTTCAAAGACTCATACATCCACTATCATGAACTGAAATGTCACAAAGCAATAAAGCCAATTATCGAAAATTATAACACGATTAGTGGTGATTCACGTAATCTAAGCCCACATATCAAGGACAATATGAATGCTTGACATGTTTTGATAGGCTAATCATTTCCAAAATAAGAAGAACGACCTAAATCATAAATGCCCAATATGTTCGATAAATAAGACTAAAACGTAGAGAAAATGGTTTTGATTGTGGATTACGAGCCCATGCTATTATCCATAGGATCAAACGACATCTCGTTCTCGTGAATGATTAGTCTACAATCAAATATGCAAGTTCATTATACCATTAGAACATTACTTCTAATCCTTGAGTATTATACTAAAGATAAAGTAATGATATTCGTAATAGTGTGTAGCGACTGAAGGAAGTAAGGGGACTAAAACATAGAGACAAAACTTTAATAATGAATATCGAGTCCTTCATACTATTCATGTGATCCAAAAACAATCATTCTTCCAATGTTTAAGTCTATGGTTTATGATATGGCTATATTTAACTATATATTTTATCAGTTTAGTTTAGGTAAGTAGGGTATCGAACACAGGGAACGTTAAACAATTAAAATAAATACTAATTTTACCTAAATAAAAACAAGTAACAAAAGGGGGTTTTCTCTAGTTTTGAAAGACTAGAAACTTAAGCAATAAAATAACACTTAAGCAAAAGACAATTAACAACTAAAGGAGAATGAAAAAACAACTAGATTCAATAAGATAAAAGAGACTTCCATTTAGATTTCGATTCACTTATTCCTATGGTTGATTTCGTGGCAAGTGCAATGGATTAATATATAAATGATTACCGATTTCTAATGTGATTCGGTTCATGTTCACTATTACTAATCCTTTAGCAAACAAGTTAATTCAAACAGTGATCAAGTGATTAAACTAACAAGTTTCCTAGTGTTCAGTTTGAAGCAAATAAGACTTGTAATATTAGTTAACTAAATTTGTCAATTCAATCAACTCATATGTGGTTGTTCATCACACATGCTCACACATCAACTTACTTATTTTCTAGTTAACCCTAGGTTCATGTTCACTAATACTATGCATATAATCGTGTTTTCACAAAACTATATGATTCAAGCAATTAAGAAGATATTCATACAACTTAATGAACTTGATTATTAACAGAAAATAATTATCATTAACATGCAAGGATCTTTTAAAAAGCTTAACAAGATAAATAATCAAATCAAATTAATCCAAACCACTCAATCAAACCATATTCATAAGATCATCTAGGCTAAAAAGAAGTATGGAGCTTTTAGCTCATAACTACATCAAATATCATCATAAAATCGAAATCTAATGATTCAAACATGGTTCACACAAAATATTAAGATAAATGTAATGTTTGTTTGCCTTTTATCTCTTCCAAATTGAGTTCTAGGTTGAATTCTCGAAAACCACAACTCTAAGAACCCTTCTGGCCTCCAAAAATCGTCCAAAACTTCCAGCATTAGTTAGGGTTTCGAATGAAAGAGTTTCTATATATAAATTATGAAAACAGAGCCAACTCGACGAGTTTTTGGGAAAAACTCGTCGAGTTTTTCATTTAAATTGCGTGTACAGCAAGTCAGCGTCAAGAATCGCAAAACTTCTGACCATCGCGTCGAGTTGATGGCCAACTCGTTTAGTTCGCTTGGAATCAACATTTTTTCAAAACGTGAAAGTCGTCTGAAATTGTGTCTAGTTTTCAGAACATTTTGAATCTCGTCAATCGGAGTTACGATTCATGAGATATGGCCAACACACTGACGAGGGGTCAACCTGTCCATCAACATCCTTCTTTCTTCAAAATCCAAGATCCAAGCTTCCAATCGCCAATTCCTCTTCCTTTTTCTTCCCGTGCTTCTCTTTGTTACTGAAAATGAAATTTCAAACTAATTAAGCATATTTTGTCCAATATTTGAGATAAAACAACAAAAAGTATTAAGATAATGCATGAATTTTATAACTAAATATGCCCATATCAAAATACCCCACACTTGACTTTTGCTTGCCCCCAAGCAAAACTGAATTTTAGCACACTAATATAACATAAGACAATTCCAATCGAACCCAGCCATTATGCCAAGACCGCAACGCATGCATTTGTGTCTAAAATTTTTTCTAAGGACCCTCCTAATCCTAAATACTAACAATCCTCATAAACATTCACCCACTTCTTTTGAACAACGCTTATTTTATGCATCCCTCCGAATCCATCCCCAGAAAACTTTCTTAATCTCAAGTCATTTTTGGTTAAATCCTCAAGCGCACATACAATAAAATAACCTAGAAAAGAAAATTACAATAAAAGTAAATGACTTGATAATTTGATAACTTTTTGCCTTGAATCTTCAATAATTTCTTCTTTGTCTTCATAGCTTTGTAGATTCTTTATTCGAACATTTCATCACTCTTTTTTTTTCTCTTTTTTTTGACAACTCACTTTTTTTTCCTCTCAAAACTAAAAACCTAGAAAAGCATATGCTTACGCAAGGGGATTTCACTTCATCCTTTATTGATTAAAGGTATTAGTGTTAGTGTGAAATGACCACTTAAGCTTTCCTGGATACATTTCTGGTACACGATGCTAAACATGTTGCGTCCCTCAAACTAAGCGAGGTTGTTTTTTTGTCCCATGATTTCACTAGAATGAAGGGGGCAACAAATGCACTATAACGTATATTGGCTCAACTAAACATTTAGGTCCTCAATGAATCATCAAACACAATACTAGCATGGAATCCTAATTGCTTTTACCAAAATTTTCTAAATTTGCCCTAGAAATTTTTATGCATTTTTTTTAAAATTAAACCTAGGATTCTAATTTGACTAATGTAACAACCCCCCTACCCCACACTTAATTTATGCAATGTCCCTATTGCATGTTATGCATGATAATGAACATAAAAGTAAATAGAGAATTGGAACAGACTCCCCTAGGATAGAAGTTGCGAGGT
Organism: Lactuca virosa; assembly: GCF_052849685.1. Classification (NCBI taxonomy): domain Eukaryota; kingdom Viridiplantae; phylum Streptophyta; class Magnoliopsida; order Asterales; family Asteraceae; genus Lactuca; species Lactuca virosa. The sequence goes on along the minus strand of NC_136430.1, from coordinate 399,606,379 downwards.
TAATATTTCTTCTTTTTAAGCTCCATCTTCAGCTGACTTTGGCATGGGCACAACTCATCCATGCCTTGGGTGTCAAATGTCTGGTGTGGTTGACAGTTATAAATATTCAGGAAAAAGCTTCGTGGAATCGCCTAGAAATGGTCTTCAAAAATATAGTCAATTGCCGTCTTGAATGGAATCAAATCGAATGCTTGAAAATAAGAAACTGATCAACTCGCCGAGTTTAAAGTGGAGACTCGTCGATTTAGATCATGACTCAGCAGAAATCGGGAAATTCCTCTTGAACTCGTCGAGTTATAAGGGTGCACTCGACGAGTTTTCGGCTCTAATCGGGCAGTTTCTTCTTTTTGCTTCAGTTCTGATTTTGTGTTCAAGGAGGGTATTAGGGTAATACACATCCTCTGTTTCTTTAACAACGAGACTCTTTTTGAACCATTTTAAGCATCGGACTCATAGTTTGACTCAAATCTTCTAATCTTCTCGTAATCGACTCGACCCCTCACTTTATTTTCCTTACGCTTTTAATTAATCGTTCAGTTCTCACCCTAACTTCTGCAAGATCAAAAACAAAAATCTACAAAATAAAAGAAAAACAAACATTAAATTTAAAATTCCTAATTTACCCTAATTACTATAAGAAAGAAAAAAAGAAAAAGAAAAATCAAACTCAAACGACGGGTTGCCTCCCGCAAACGCTTCTTTTTCTGCGAGTCTTGAGCTGGACTCTCAGCTTAATAAACTTCTAATAAACTTGATGCCATTCCATCCGTTGCATTGAATTTTTTCTTTGGACCAATTTGTAAAATTTGGCTCTTTGCTTCAAAAATTGGCCAAACGAGCTTGAATTCATGTAACCCAAGAATCTTGACAAGGGTTGGAACCGGTCGGGCACTAATCAGAAATGGATCGTGCTTCAGAACTTTCTCCAAAGTTGGAATAGTAACCTCATGCTTCGAAACACAAACTGGAAATACATGGGGCCACGTCGTGGTAACGGTCAAATCATGTCGTGGTTCCTGCAACTCGGCTTGTTCTTGTTCTTCGTCTAACCCTTCTGCTAGCAATCTTTCCAGCTCCTCCAAGTCTCTTTCTGGATTAAATTCTTCATATTTTAACTCTAGCTCTTGTAGCTCAGATTGCTCTTGTTTATTAGGCAATATGTTATCTAACCATCTTCCAAATTTCTTCAAATCATCATCTGAGTCATACTCCTCATCTTCTTGCTCAATTTCCTGTACTACTTCCTCAAGAAAAGCATCAAGAGCATCAAGATTTGGAAAATACATAATAATAAAACTTAAAACAGAAAACTCGTAACTTTATGTGAGATAAATCTCACACAAAGGATCGATAACACTAGCAAATAAAATTAACTATTAAGAACCGTTCCCCGACAATGGCACCAAAAACTTGATGTGTGTGTAATGCACTAGTTTTAATCCTACTAACTTAAACACAAAGACAAACACACGAAAGGCAATGTACCTATCGTTTAGAAGTTTAGTTTAGGTAAGTAGGGTATCGAACACAGGGAACGTTAAACAATTAAAATAAATACTAATTTTACCTATATAAAACAAGTAATAAAAGGGGGTTTTCTCTAGTTTTGCAAGACTAGAAACTTAAGCAATAAAATAACACTTAAACAAAAGACAATTAACAACTAAAGGAGAATGAAAAAACAACTAGATTCAATAAGATAAAAGAGACTTCCATTTAGATTTCAATTCACTTATTCCTATGGTTGATTTCGTGGCAAGTGCAATGGATTAATATATCAATGATTACCTATTTCTAATGTGGTTAGGTTCATGTTCACTATTACTAATCCTTTAGCAAACAAGTTAATTCAAACAGTGATCAAGTGATTAAACTAACAAGTTTCCTAGTGTTCAGTTCGAAGCAAGTAAGACTTGTAATATTAGTTAACTAAATTTGTCAATTCAATCAACTCATATGTGGTTGTTCATCACACATGCTCACACATCAACTTACTTATTTTCTAGTTAAGCCTAGGTTCATGTTCACTAATACTATACATATAATCATGTTTTCAGAAAACTATATGATTCAAGCAATTAAGAAGATATTCATACAACTTAATAAACTTGGTTATTAACAGAAAATAATTATCATTAACATGCAAGGATCTTTTAAAAAGCTTAAGAAGATAAATAATCAAATTAAATTAATCCAAACCACTCAATCAAACCATATTCATAAGGTCATCTAGGCTAAATAGAAGTATGAAGCGTTTAGCTCATAACTACATCAAATATCATCATAGAATCGAAATCTAATGATTCAAACATGGTTCACACAAAAGATTAAGATAAAAGTAATGTTTGTTTGCCTTTGATCTCTTCCAAATTGACTTCTAGGTTGAATTCTCGAAAACCACAGCTCTAAGAACCCTTCTGGCCTCCAAAAATCGTCCAAAGCTTCCAACATTAGTTAGGGTTTCGAATGAAAGCGTTTCTATATATAAATTCTGAAAATAGAGCCAACTCGACGAGTTTTTAGGAAAAACTCATCGAGTTTTTCATTTAAATTGCGTGTACAGCAAGTCAGCGTCAAGAATCGCAAAACTTCTGACCAACTCGTCGAGTTGATGGACAACTCGTCGAGTTCGCTTGGAATCAACATTTTCTAAAAACACAAAAGTCGTCCGAAATTGTGTCTAGTTTTCAGAACATTTTGAATTTCGTCAATCGGAGTTACGGTTCATGATATATGCCCAAAAACACTGACGAGGGGTTAAGCTGTCCAGCAACATCCTTCTTTCTTCAAAATCCAAGATCCAAGCTTCCAATCGCCAATTCCGTTTCCTTTTTCTTCCCAATCTTCTCTTTGTTAATGAAAATTAAATTTCAAACTAATTAAGCATCTTTTTTCCAATATTTGAGAGAAAACAACGAAAAGTATTAAGATAATGCATGGATTTTATAACTAAATATGCCTATATCAGGTGTTAAAACCTGTTGCTTTTGTTTGGAGTAGATGAAACTCAATTTTATGTGTTGATTTCAATGATTTTGGATTTTATTAGTTTGGTTATTTCTTATGTTTGATTGATCATCATCTATCATGTTAAAGCTATGATATTTATTGCCAATTGCTGAGTTGTGTGTAGTTATGAGGACCAATCTAATTACATTAACTTGAATCTTAATTAGTTTATGATTATTAAACTGTTAGGACTAGTGAGTGATCAAATCCTTGGGTTAGGTAATATTAATATGTGATTTTTGGTTGTGTTAGAGAGCTTAGATATTCATGATATGATTTGATTGTTTTCATGACCATTGATGAGAAATCACTAGAGCATATCATTCATAATTCGAATATATTAAATTAATTATGTGTTCACTAATTGCATGATCATTGTGTTAGTTGTTCATTAATTATTACTACTAGGAAATCCGATAAAGATAACTAGTCACATAAGAATTCGGTAACCAACAAATAGATCCATTGCACTCTTAACGAAGTTAACCATGATTGTGAGAAGTAATCCAATCTAAATTTGAGTACCTAAAGTGACTCGTTTCTAATCAGTTTATCTAGTTAATTTAATTTAGTTGAGTTTTATAAATAAAACCCCCTTTTTAATGTTTCCTTTTGATTTGGAATAACCTATAATCAAATATTCTAATATTAATTCACTACCGTTCCCCTTGAGTTCTACACTCTTGCTTATCAAAACTATACTATACTCGATCGGGTTCACTGCCTGTAAGGTGTGGCTTAGATGCGATAAACTATGAATTATAAATAAAAAAACTAGTGTATTAAAAATACATATCAAGTTTTGGCGCCGTTTCCGGGTAACGGTTTTCAATTAATTTAGTTTATTTGATTATCCGATATTTGTTTTTTATTTTTAGTTTTACATTCTTTGATATCATGTCACTTGTCGGGAAGATTTTTGATGTTATTTGCGGGAATTCGTGATCATACGCATTGTTTGGTTTATCTTTTTTCATGGGTTTTGAGATTGCAAGTGATTAGGGAATTCTTGACTTGTTTTGTCTACTACTTTGGTGATTTCTTCAACTCAATCTTCGAGGCGTAGTATAGCGAGACGTGTCGTGGTGGTTAAGTGGAAGACCGAACTCTTGCTACTCTTGACTAGTTGAGTCATTTTTTTCTATGTATTAGTTAATGGCGCAAAGAAAACAAAGAAAATAGCCTAATGGGTCCCAGAAGTTTTTGTTTTCACAAACCACTTCTTGCATGCAAGAGATTTAATTAACAATTGTATCTTGATTTCGACGAAGACAAGTGATCGTGATATCCTTTTTAGTTATTTTGGTTTGCCAATTTTTAGTTATTTTAGTGAGTTTTTTTTCCATGTTGATGCTCTTGATGTCTTAGATCTTTGCATAATTTTTTGTCCTTCGAATTGTAACATCCAAATTTTCAAACCAAAATTTTAATTTTTTAAGTACATAGAAAAACAGTTTTCATAAAAACCATCCCAGAAAAATCATAATGTCAAATACAATTCCACATCAAAATATCATAGTATCCCAAAATATCATGTAATAAAATCGCCAAGCGAATGTGTACAATCTAGCCTTCACTTTCCCGCGATCCTCAGAAGTACCTAAACCACATTAATCAACAACTTTAAGAACAAAGCTTAGTGAGTTCCCCAAGAAACCACATACAACACAACATATAAAACAGCTATGGGTTATTAGCAACCCTGGAGATTACCCGAAGTCTCAATAGGCAACAACACGCCCCGTGAGTTATTAGCAACCCTCGAGACTACCCGAAGTCTCAACAAATGTAAACAACACATACACGGTAATAGAACTTTAGACCCAGCTGGTGATCACATGTATATATAAAGCTATTCTACCACACGGGTAAGAACAAGTGATGAGACTTACCTGACATTGATGGTTGATAGAACTCACACCCGAACTGCCGGAACTAGATTACACCTAATTAAATACACCAATTAACCTTAATTAATAATTAAGGTATTCATACACGCACTACTAAGCCCAAGGCAAATTTAGTCCACACTTAGAGGAAAAGACCATTTTACCCTTCACAAATCCCTCGCCATCCACCTAATACTCAATTGTTCAAATTCCACAAAAGTAAAAAAAAGTCAACTTGGTCAGTAAGCTCTGCGTACTTGACTCTACGTTGGGCGTAGAGCACATCATGAGAAAACGGGATCGCATAAGGCTATGCGGGGCGTAGCCAATCGCATGCCCAGCGTACGTAACTGTTCCCACAATCTTCATGCAAAATATCTTAAATCCTTAAGAAATTCATTCTAAATATAGATATGGCCCCTAAATAACGTCTTAATCCATAAAGTCTCAGATTTTAAGCCTTTGCATGGCTATAAGGAGCTAAAACTCAAAACCCATAACTTTTACTTCATAAACACCTCCATAACTCTTGCATGGAAGAAAGGAAATGGCCAAGCTAGCATTTTTATGACTCAAGACATCTTAAAATGTCTGAAAGGACGACTTAATGGCTCTGGAGTATTCCATACTCACAAAGATCCAAGCTTTGGGACCAAACAGAACCAAAATGAAGACTAAACAAGATCTATTTAAACAGGCTCCAAGATTTGAACTTTATACTTTAAAAAGGTGCACAAGAGGATGAAGTTCCGGGATCTACAAGCTAGAGTGCACCACCACTTCTTGAATGATCTTCCCCTTAGCACCAAACACTCAAGATTCACTTTCCAAGCTTCAAATCTCTCAGGGTGTCGGCCACCACATTGGCCTTGCCTGGGTGGTACAGATCTCACAGTCGTAATCTTTCACTACATCCATCCACCTCCTATGCCTCATGTTCAGGTAAGGCTGATCCATAAAATATCTCAGGATCTTATGGTCCGTGTAGATGGTAATCGAACTCCATAAAGATAAAGGCGCCAAATTTTGAGAGCAAAAACCACCTCCCCCAATTCCAAATCATGGGTGGGATACTTCGCTTCATAAGGCTTCAACTGCCTCGAAGCGGATGCAATCACATCGCCTCTCTACATCAACACAACACCCAACCCCGAAATGGATGCATCAAGTAGACCACAAAATCCTCAACTCCCTCAGGGAGGGCAAAGTACTGGTGCCTCATAAAGTCTCTGGCGAAGAGTCTCGAATGATGTCTGCTGCTTAGGCCCCCAACTGAACACAACATCCTTCCTTGTCAACTTAGTAAGAGGAACTACAATCTTGGAGAAATCTTGAATGAATATTCGATCATATCCTTCCAGACCGAGGAAGCTTCGAATCTCGGATAGAGGCACTTCCCACCTCATCACCGCCTCTATCTTGGTTGGGTCGACCAAGATATAATTTTGATTGACGAGGTGTCCCAAAAACTGAACCTCACGTAACCAGAACTTACACTTGGAGAACTTGGCGTATATTCTCTCTATCTTTAAAACCCCAAGAATCTCGCTCAAATGCTCCACATGTTGCTCTCTAGTCATAGAATAGACCAAGATGTCATCGATGAAGACAACCACTGACCGATCCAACATAAGCCTACACACCCGGTTCATGAGATCCATGAACATCGTCGGTGCGTTGGTGAGTCGAAAATGTATTACCACGAACTCGTAATGCCTATAACGAGTTCGGAGGGCCATCTTCTAAATATCCTCTTCTCGCACCCTCATGTGATGGTAGCCAGACCTCAGGTCAATCTTGGAAAACCAAGATTCCCCCTGCAACTGATCGAAGAGATCATCAATCCTTGATAGTGGATAACAGTTCTTCACCGTCAAATTGTTCAACTCCCGATAATCAATATACATCCGGTGTGAACCATCCTTCTTCTTGACAAAAAGGATCGGTGCTCCCCACGGAGAACTACTCGGTGAAATAAAATCCTTTTCCTAACAGCTCCTAAAGCTGATAGGATAACTCCTACATTTCAGGATGTGCAAGATGATATAGTGCCTTGGCAATTGGCGCTGCACATGGGATCAAATCGATCCGGAAATCCACTTGCCTTTTAGTTGGCACACCAGACAATTCCTCTAGAAATACATCAGGGAAATCACACAAAACATGAACATCAGAAATAGAAACCGATCTCTTCTCATCAACCCGGGTATCCACTACATATGCCAGATAACCCATACACCAATGCCGTAAACTCTGCCTCGCCCTGGCGGCAGAACAAAATGTTAATCCCGACCTAGTACCCTCATCGTAGATGGTCAACACTCCCCCACTAGGATCTCGAACCATCACCAACTGCCGCTCATAATCAATCAGATTCCCAAACTGGCTCAACCAATCCATACCCATGATAACACCGACATCTCCCATCGCAATAGGGATAAGATATATCAGATACCCAACACCGAAAATCTCTAGTATACAACCCTGATAGATTTCAGTAGTGGAGACCGGATTCTCATCAGGTATAGAGACTCTCAATGGCCTGCTCAAGGCCTCTCGTGCAATACTAAAACCACGAAAAAATGATGATGACACAAAAGACCGACTCGCACCCGAGTCAAAAAGCACAAGTGCAGGTACAGAACTCACACGGAAAGTACCTGTCATGAGAAATATCATAAGAAACATAAATAAATCATCATAAATAAATAAATAATACATACCAGCCACGACGTCTGGATCTACTCTGGCCTCCTTTGCTGTCAACTGAAATGCTCTCCCTCGAGCCCTCAGAGCCTCGACCTTCCCCTGTCAACCATCAGTAATACGTAGGGTCGCGAGGGCTGGAGTCTGAACCATCCTAGATGCAAGTTGTGGTCACTCAGCCCTCTAATGGCCCGTATGGTTGCAATTGAAGCAAACCTAAAATCCCTTGGGGCAATCCTTAGTTATATAACCCTCTTTGACATACATGTATAATATAGTCCCCGACCGTCAGGGTCCCTCATGTACCTTGCCGCACTTGCTGCAAGTGCGGCCCTTCCGACCTCCATCTCTCGAGTCAGCGGGCTTTGGCCACTTAGTCGCCGGCTGCGACTGCACTGGTCTCCTATCTCTCATCTGAATCTCCCTCTCCTCTCTCACCTGGGTCTCCAGCTCGATCACTCCCCTCCTGGAATTGGTCTGCAACTCAGCCAATGCCCGATACGAGGTGTTCTCCACGAACTCACGGATATCCCTCCTCATAATACTCAGATACTGACTCATACGTGCCTGCTCAGCCGACACATGCTCAGTGCAAAACAGGGCCCTCTCATGAAACATCCTGGTGATCTCAGCCACCGTCTCTGTCTTCTGCTTGAGAGACAGGAACTCCTTGGCCAACCTCTCTTTCTCTCTCTATCTCTCTCTTTCTCTCCCAACCACTGGTACGAACTCATATATGAACATCTCAGTAAATCTCTCCCACATCACCGCAAAACGCTATGTAAGAGTATAATCAGTTGTCACAAATTTCCACCAATCCTTCACAGCCAAGTGAAGCAGGTTCAGCGCGAAACAAACCCTCAAATTCTCCAGACAGGAGCAAGTGTAAAAACAACCCTCAACATTAGAAATCCATATCATCACAACAATCGGTCCTGGGTCCCATCAAACTCTGGTGGCTTCGAGTTGTTGAACTCCGGATACCACAAATAATCACTCCTTACGGTCTCGCAGTAGCAACGACTGCGGTGGCTACTGCAGCAGCATCCTCAGTGATGACGACATAGCGCTCATCGAAAGTCTCAATCGGTGTGGTCTTAATAGACCCAAACATCTCTGGTATAGCTCATCTGATTTTTGCGGCTACCTTAGCAGAAACAATCCTACAGATCTCATCATCACTGACACTCGGCCTATCGGGGATCGTTGGAGCCTGAACCTCGGGTAACCATTATATTTTAAACACACAATAAAACCATCAGAATCATGCTAAAGCGCATACACAAATGCCCACACACTCCTGCAAGTTCCATAGTTCCTTAAGATTCCTTCTTGAGCCGCATACGGATCCGGTGCTTTCAGTAGTACGGGCCCAATACTACCTTCCACACCAACCCATACTCGTCCGAAGTCGTTTTCTTAAGACCCTAAGTCACAGGAACTCTATTTCTCAATATCAGCTATACACTTGCCCAACTGGTTGCTTAGAACCATTACTAAGCATCTAGTTACTCATTCTAGACTGCTCCCCAACACCGCTCCGCCTCACAAGATCTCCTCTATCCTCGACATTTGATTTGCGCATGTCAATCGTACACAATATAGGACTCGATAGACAGTTGAATAAATGATTCTACCTTAAGTCCACAACCTAAAAAGGAACACGAAGAAAGGCTAAACCAAGAATTCTAAGGTTATAAAACCCTAACTATGTACAATTATACAGCATACACTAAGCAAATAGCAATGATAGAATCAATCTTATAAAGCAACCTCGTAGGCTAAAGGCATCACTATTCAGGAAACCCTATCATAGTTTTCCTGTAGGACCCTTAGCCTACCACTAGCATGCAGTTCTATTAGTTCATAAGATATCAGCTCTACGCTACTCATAAAATAAATAGAGATATTTTGGGACACCGCCGCTCGAGCTCTGGCTGATTGTACACACTGCTTCACTGGGTTTTTATCAAGTCAAAATTTTTGTTTCTTTGAAAGGTTTTCATGAAAATATTCAGATCCTTAGTTTGAGTTTGGAATTCCCATAGAGTTCATCCAAATCCCTCAAACCAAGGCTCTAATACCAACTTGTAACATCCAAATTTTCAAACCAAAATTTTCATTTTTTTAAATCCATAGAAAAATTGTTTTCATAAAAACCATCCCAGAAAAATCATAATGTCAAATACAATTCCACATCAAAAATTCATAGTGACCCAAAATCTCCAGTAACAAAATCTCCAAGCAGATGTGTACAATCAAGCCTTCGCTTTCCCACGATCCTCAAAAGTACCTGAAACACATTAATCAACAACTATAAGCACACAACTTAGTGAGTTCCCCAAGATATCACATACAAAACAAAACATAAAACAACTATGGGTTATCAGCAACCCTGGAGACTACCTGAAGTCTCAATGGGCAACAACAAGCCCCGTAGGTTATCAACAACCCTGGAGACTACCCGAAGTCTCAACACATATAAACAACACATACACAGTAATAGCACTTAGACCCAGTAGGTCATCATATGTATATATGCAGCTATTCTACCATACAGGTAAGAATAGGTGAAGAGACTCAACTGGCACTGATGACTGATAGAACTCACACCCGAACTGTCGGAACTAGACTCCGCTTAATTAAATACACCAATTAACCTTAATTACTAATTAAGGTAATCATATACACACTACTAAGCGCAAGTAAAGTCTATTCCACACTTAGAGTAAAAGACCATTTTACCCTTCATAAATCCCTCACCATCCACCTAATATTCAATTGTTCAGATTCCACAAAAGTCAACTTGGTCAGTACGCTCGGCGTACTTGACACTATGCTAGGCGTAAAGCGCATCACCAGAAAACGGGCTCATATAAGGCTACGTAGGGCGTAGCCAATCGTATGATCAGCGTACGTAACTGTTCGCATAATCTTCATGCAAAATGTCTTAAATCCTTAAGACATTCATCCTAAACACAAATATGGCCCCTGAATAACGTCTTAATGCATAAAGTCTCAGACTTTAAGCCTTTGCATGGCTGTAAGGTGCTAAAAATCAAAACCCATAGCTTTTACTTTATAAAAACCTCCACAACTCTTGCATGGAAGAAAGGAAATGGACAAGCTAGCATTTTTATGACTTAGTACATCTTAGAATGTATGAAAGGACGACTTAATAGCTCTGGAGTACTCCATACTCACAAAGATCCAAGCTTTAGGTCAAAAAGAACCAAAATGAAGACTAAACAAGATCTATCTAAACAAGCTCGAATATTTGAACTTTATACCTTGAAAAAGTGCACAAGAGGATGAAGTTTATGGATCTACAAGCTAGAGTGCACCACCAGTTCTTGAATGATCTTCTTCCTAGCACCAGGCACTCAAGATTCATTTTCCAAGCTTCAAATCTCTCATACACAAGCTAGGGTTTCGTTCTAGGATTTAGAGGGAATGGAGTTTGGATGAGAGAATGTCCAAAGGATGTATAAGATGATTAAATAGGGGTCACACCCTAAAATTTATGGTTTAGCATATGTGCGAGTACGCGTACTCACAAGTATGCCAAGCGTACTCCCTCCTCCGTCTTGACTTCCTCGAAGACTTACTCCCCGCATACAAGGCTAGTACAACATAAGTGGCCAAAAGGCAATTTATAATAACTTCATGGGTTGAAAAAATAAAATACCTGACAAAGGGCATTACACGAATGCCTTCAGTAATTTCAAAAATTGGATTCGAATGTTGTTTTGTGACGAGAGAAAAAGTCGTGAGAGTTTGAAAGTAATAATCGACAGCCAACACATTTAATAAGTGTAGGGTGCGCATCGATATTCGGAGGGATTATTATTAGAATTCTAAGAGTGGCAACTCTGACTTCATTGGTTTCAATGGCGTGGAACAGTTGTTCCCACACCGTGGAGATTTGTTTCAACACGAATCAAAAGTATCATCCCAGCTACCACGCCGTGGTTAATACTTTCCCAAGTCATGGCGGAGTTTTTCATCGCGAATGGAGATTGCCATCCTAGATACTACAATACGGTCGACACTTTCCTATGTCGTGGCCATGCTATTGTTCGGGATGCATATTTTTCCTCACTCGACGCCATGACGTGGTCGACATCTTCCCACGTCGTGGTCTTTGTACATTGCATTATTTTGCAATCTTTTGCACCATATTTCTAAAGTCGGAGTTCTTGGTTTTATTTTTCGGCACATTCAGAAGCAACATTCTAGTTTCTAGTCTTCCAGCAAATTTTGGAGCATCTTTTAGCAGCCCCCATTTGTTTCGATCTCGCCACTACTACCTTAGGGAGTCTTTTCCTTTTTCTCCCTCTTTATTTTTATGTTCTTTAATTGTTTATGCATGCAATGGGGACATTGCATGAATTAAGTGTGGAGCAGGGGGTCGGAAATAAAAAAAAGGAATTTCAAAATTAATTGATATAGCTAGATTGGAAAATTTTAAAAATATATAGACTTGTAAAAGTAGTCTAATTTTTAAAATCTAGTTATATTTTAAATTAAATTGTTGTATTGTTGTGTTGAGATGTAGGTTGCTTGTAACATCCCGAAAATACCAGCTAAAAATTTCATTTTTTAAATTAGGTTAATTCATAAAAACATCGTTACAAAACATTCATAATATTAATTTATGTCTGAGAACCGGTAACATCGTAGTAAAATATTCAGAGTACATCCCAGGAAATCCATAGTGCGGAAAACATGAGAGTGTGTGATATGTCGCTACCGCGCCGGCTCCTTTCCCCTAGCTGAAGAGGTACCTGAAAACAAAACTATGAAACGTAAGCACGAAGCTTAGTGAGTTCCCCCATAATGCCACATACCATACAATCATATAACGAGTAACTAAGGGATACGGGCCTCGCCCACACCCATAGAGATACGGGCCTCGCCCACACTTTACTTTCTGAGAGGTACGGGCCTCGCCCACACTCTGCTATCCATGGAGATACGGGCCTCGCCCACACTCCACCACTAAACCATAACATACAAGTATCACACAGACAACAAGTATAAGCAATTCTATCATACTGGCATATAACACAATCAAACTCAGCTATGAGATACGAGCTCCGCCCACACTCTGATACTAACATATCGTCTATACGGGCCGGCCTTGGTGCCTTAGACCCGTCCCTACTGGAAGGAAACTCACCTCGAGAGTAGCTGCCGAAAACCTGCTCAGACTACGCCTGGCTGCCGCACCGGTAATCCCTCCGGCTATAAATCCGTAAACATGGATTAGGTACTCATAAATACCCCTAAGGTCAAATGACTGGTCAAAGTCAACTCCTTGGTCAAAGTCAACCTTCTGATTGACTGGACTCGCCGAGTCCATATGGCGACTCGCCGAGTCCTTCTTTGTCTAGCCCGACTCTGACTCGTCGGGTCCCTGTTCCCACTCACTGAGTCAGCCTGACTCGCTAGACGGGGTCAACTAACAAACCCGCGACTGGACTCGCCGAGTCCAAGGGGGTGACTCGCCGAGTCCGACGAACAGATCTCACAATTCGCTCCAATCTTCCATCGGAACATCAACCCTGGAGATTTGGAGATTCTGGGACTATAGCTACACGTTAAATTGCTAATTCCACGTGCGACTACGGAGGGTTGGACCTCCTACACTTAAACCCTTCTTATCCTAGTGACTGATCATATGGCTCGCCGAGTTGGAAGAACAACTCGTCGAGTTCAAGGCTATAATCAAGGGACTCGCCGAGCTTGAGGAACGACTCGCCGAGTACCAGACAATCTTCATAGGACTCGCCGAGTTGTTTATCCAACTCACCGAGTCTACGGCCATCTTCATGAAACTCGCCGAGTGCACTTTGGCACTCGTCGAGTACCCTTCGACTCTTCACCCATTCTGGCCAATTTTGAGACATGCAACCGATCCAACTCATGGGTCTCAGTTCCTAGGGTCTAGTTATCACATATACACACGAAATCTGGGGGTTTTAAGGCTTGAAGATCAACCATTGGGGACAAAAACGAACCTAAGAGCTAATGAGCAAAATGAGGGATTTATTACCTGATTTGATGCCTTCCCCAGAGTAGATTTCGGATCTACCTTCACTTCTGGAACACTCCAACCTCCTCCTTCTTCTTCTAAGCTCCAAAACCTTCTTTGGAAGATCAAAATCACTCAAGAACACTAAAGGAGCTAGAGTTGTTCTCTACTGCTCTCTGGGAGGAAATTGGGACGAAATGGGTGTTTTAGAATGGGTAAATTCGGGTGCAATGTCTGGAAATAGAGTTTCATTCAGACGGGTGGACTCGCCGAGTTCACCACTCAAATCCCGTGTCCACCCTGCTGCTACTCGGCGAGTCGGGACGTAGACTCGCTGAGTTCGTGGCAAAAATAAGAATAAAACTTAAATAAAATCATACCATGAACCCGGTGTTACAATTCTCCCCCACTTATTTTAGACTTCGTCCTCGAAGTCTGCCGCTCCCTTTCAAAACAGCTCCAGATAATGCTCCGTCATCTCATCCGCGGGCTCCCAAGTCCATTCCGAGCCCTTCCGATGCTGCCATTGCACCTTCACCAGCTCCACCCTTTTGTTCCTCAGTTCCTTCGTCTTCCGGTCTAGGATAGCCACAGGCCGCTCGATATAATTCAGGCTGTCATCAATCTGGATGTCCTCCAAAGGTACCACTGCTGAATCGTCCACTAGGCACTTCCGCAGCTGGGAGACGTGGAAAGTGCTGTGGATCTGACTGAGTTCGGCTGGCAGATCCAGCCGATATGCCACCTTGCCCACTCGGGTTGCAACCCTAAACGGTCCAATATACCTGGGACCCAACTTGCCCCGTTTCCTGAATCGGATGACGCCCTTCCACGGCGACACTTTCAGGAGAACCATATCCCCGACCTGGAACTCCAGGTCTGATCGGCGCCTATCGGCATAACTCTTCTGCCGACTCTGAGCAGTCTGAAGCCTGCTCCGGACCTGCTGAATCTTCTCTGTCGTCTTGAGCACTACTTCAGTGCTCCCCATGACCCTCTGTCCAACCTCGCCCCAACATATCGGGGTCCTGCACTTCCTCCCGTACAACATCTCGAAGGGAGAACGGTCAATACTCGCGTGATAGCTGTTGTTATATGAAAACTCGGCTAAAGGAAGATAGGTATCCCAGCTACCACCGAAGTCTAAAACACACGCCCGCAGCATGTCCTCCAGAGTCTGGATGGTCCGCTCGCTCTGGCCATCCGTCTGTGGGTGAAAGGCTGTACTAAAATGCAGACGAGTACCCAGCTCGTCATGAAACTTCTTCCAGAACCTGGAAGTGAACCGCACATCCCTATCCGAAATCACTGAAACTGGCACCCCGTGCCGTGCCACCACCTCTCTGATGTAGATATCGGCCAATTTCTCAGCCGAGATGCTCTCCTGAATCGGGATAAAGTGGGCGCTCTTGGTCAATCGATCGACGATGACCCATATCGAATCCACTCCCGCGCGGTCCTGGGAAGCTTGGTGATGAAATCCATCGTGATGTCTTCCCATTTCTACAGCGGGATATCCAACGGCTGCATCTTACCGTGCGGTCTCTGGTGTTCGGCCTTGACCTTCCTGCAGGTCAGACACCGCTCAACGTACCATGCTACATCCCGCTTCATGCAGGGCCACCAATAGTCCAGACGAAGATCCCTATACATCTTCGTTGCCCCTGGATGAATGGAGAATCGGGATTTGTGCGCCTCCTCCATCAGAACCTGGCGCACACCTCCGAGGTATGGAACCCACACCATGCGGTGTAATGTCAATAATCCTCTGCTGTCATAGTCGAAGGAGGAAACTTGTCCCACAATCCGCTCACTCTTCCGATGTTCCTCCTTCATAGCCTCCTGCTGAGCCTCCCGGATTCGCTCCAAAAGCGGAGTCACCACTGTCATCCGCATGCAAATATTGCTGATCGGCGCCGCCTTGCGGCTAAGCGCATCAGCCACCACGTTGGCCTTCCCCGGGTGATAAAGGATTTCACAATCATAATCCTTTACCACATCAAGCCACCGTCGCTGCCTCATATTCAGATTTGGCTGGTCCATGAGGTACCTCAGACTCTTGTGGTCCGTGTAAATCGTACAGCGAACCCCATAGAGGTAATGACGCCAAATCTTGAGGGCGAACACAACAGCCCCCAACTCCAAATCATGCGTTGGGTAGTTCGCCTCGTGAGGCTTCAGCTGCCTCGACGCGTAGGCGATGACATGCCCTCTCTGCATCAATACCGCGCCCAAACCTGAGATGGACGCATCGCAGTATACAACAAAATCCTCCATGCCCTCTGGCAAGGCTAAGATTGGCGCCTCGCACAGTCTCTGTCTCAGTGTCTCGAATGCTGTCTGCTGCTCAGGCCCCCAACGAAAGACCACAGCCTTCCTCGTTAACCTGGTCAGGGTAATGCTATCTTGGAGAAATCCTGAATGAATCTCCGGTAGTAGCCAGCTAATCCTAGGAAACTCCGAATCTCAGATGGAGATTTCGGAACCTCCCATCTCATCACGGCCTCCACCTTGGCCGGATCCACCGAAATCCCGTTCTGGTTGACAAGGTGCCCAAGAAACGGCACCTCGCGCAACCGGAACTCACACTTGGAGAACTTAGCATATAAGTTCTCCCTTCTCAGGGTCTCCAAAACCTCCCGCAAATGCTCCTCATGCTGCTCTCGCGTCTTGGAGTAAACCAAGATATCATCAATAAATACTATCACCGACCGGTCTAACATCGGTCTACACACGCGGTTCATGAGGTCCATGAACGCGGCAGGAGCATTGGTGAGCCCGAAAGGCATCACCACGAACTCATAGTGGCCATAACGTGTCCGGAATGCCGTCTTCTGCACATCCTCCTCTCTGACCCTCACCTGGTGATACCCTGAACGCAAATCTATTTTGGAGAACCAAGATGCTCCCTGAAGCTGGTCAAAGAGATCGTCAATCCTCGGGAGTGGGTAGCGGTTCTTCACCGTTACCTTATTCAGCTCCCTATAATCGATACACATCCGATGCGACCCGTCCTTCTTCTTCACAAACAGAATCGGGGCTCCCCAGGGTGAACTGCTCGGTCTAATGAAACCCTTGTCTAACAGCTCCTGAAGCTGTGTAGACAACTCCTGCATCTCAGGAGGAGCCAACCGATACGGTGCCTTGGCTATCGGAGCCGCACCAGGGACTAGGTCGATCCTGTACTCCACCTGTCACTCTGGAGGTATCCCAGGCAGCTCCTCGGGGAATACATCCGCGAACTCTCGTACTACGGGCACATCGCCCACCGTCGCCTTACCCGCCTCCCGGGTGTCCATGACATATGCGACATATCCTGCGCAACCCTGCTGAAGGTAACGCCTTGCCCTCGCTGCCGAACAGAAGGTTGGCCCTCGCTGTGATCTCTCACCCTGAATTACCAACTCTCCCCCACTTGGGGCTCTGACTCGTACTAACTGTTGCGCGCAATCTATCACTGCCCCATTGGGACTCAGCCAATCCATACCAATAATGACCTTGTTTCCCCGCAATGGAATGGGAACTAGATCAACCAAATACCGCTCTTCGAACAACCTTAACACATAATCTCGGAAGACCTCTGATGCTCGCACCGACCGGTCGTCTGCAATCTCGACCTCCAAAGGGTATTCCAACATTCCCGAGGACTCAGGAAACTTCTTGCTAAGTGCAAGAGAAACAAAGGATCGGGTAGCCCCCGAATCAAACAACACCTGGACTGGAATACCGTTCACATGGAACGATCCTAAACGTATATACACAGAGCACATGTCAATATCGTAAATCTCATATAAATAGGTCAGAGGGAAAGAATCGTACCCGTCACCACATCGGGTGCAGCGCGTGCCTCCTCGGCTGTCAGCTGAAATGCCCGGCTCCTCACCACTGGAGCCTCTGCCTTGCCCTGCCGGCCATCTGTAATCCGCAGGGTCGCTGGAGCTGGCGCCTGTACTGGCACTGCTGCTGTCAACTGGGGGCAGTTGGCCCTCTTGTGGCCCCTCTGGTTGCAGTGGAAACACAACAACTCAGATGTCTGAATAACCGGAGCAGGGGCAGTACAATCCCTGCTGAAATGTCCCGTCTTGCCGCACCTGTAGCAGCCTGTCGGTCCTAATCTACACGCTCCCTCGTGCGACCTGCCGCACTTCCTACAGCGGCCCGGTCCTGTATGGCCTTTCGGCCTACCATCTGATCCCTTGGGCTTCTTTCCCGAAGCCCCTATCGTCTGTCCCTCCTCTGCCTTCCTCTTCCGGACATGCTCCAGATCTATCTCCCTCTCCCTCGCCCTAGCAATCATAGAATCCAGGGTAGGGCAAGCTGAAAAACTGACATGCTCCCGAATGTCGGCTTGCAACATGTCATGGTAGCGGGTTCTCCTCATATCCTCATCACCTGCATACTGGGGCACCAGTAACGCCCTCTCCCGGAACTTGGCAGTGATCTCCGCCACTGTCTCTGTCGTCTGCCTCATATCCAAGAACTCCCGTGCCAACTGCTGGAGCTCCACCGCAGGCGCGAACTCCGCCCTGAATCGTGTCATAAAGTCCGGCCATGTCTTAGCCTCAATGGCCGCGGCTCCCAAAGAGTCGCAAACCGACTCCCACCAATCTCTAGCTCTGTCATGCAGACACCCTGCTGCAAATCGTACCTTCGACCCCTCAGGGCAGAAGCTGATCAGCTGTGCAGACTCAAGGTCTGCAATCCATCGTCTGGCAGCAATGGGGTCCTTCGCCCCATGGAAATCTGATGCACCACTGCCCCTAAAGTCCTTAAAGGACAGTGTGCGTGATCCTGACTGGCTAGCCGCCATATCACTCCTGAACGCCCTGAGACGATCCTCCATCAACTCTACAATACCCTCCTTGATCGACCCGAAGATGATGGGAGTCGACTCAAGGATGCCCCTGGTAATCTCTGACGCAATGAACTCGCGTAGACCCTCATCAACTGGTTCGGACCCTAAACCCGAACCCGATCCCGATCCTGAGCCTCCCGCTCCCTGTCGTGTGGTCACCATGCTGCAAAACATAACATAACCACCATTATACAATATTCCACTAACGAGGCTCACATTCATATCACAAGTTCCCGGTCTCGTCTAGGCCCTTTTTGAATCGAGTACGGATCCTCCGCTTTCAGTAGTACGGGCCCATACTACCTTCCACGTCTATCCGTACTTTCCTCAAGAATTGCCTCAACTCAACCAAGTCCTTTCTACTAATATTGCGGTTCTCGTGCTACTCTCGCCCTAGGCTTGCCCTAGGGAAATCTCTGACTCTACCCAAACCAGTCCTCAGCTGCTGAAGGCCTCCTTGTAATGCCAATTAGCCATCACCTGAATACCATCACATGTGACGAGGCTCAGATAATCCTTCGAGTAAGAGACTCGTCCCTATAACGGTTAGACTCAAACGAGAGCTGCGCAATAGGTCCAAATCCAGCACTCTTAGATTATTCAACCCTGATCGCATGTGACGTGACGTATTCACCTAATGGCTAACTCCCATCACTCCGAGCCCTACAAGTACGAAGCAAGCAGCATTCGGACACAGTAAACTACTCAAGCAAATCTATCCTCATAACGAGAAATCTCATGCTACTCTCGCCCTAAGTAATCGCCATCCCACTCTCTGCCATCAGCTGCACAAGAGGTCCATGCTTTCTTTCCCTAACTAGCTCGAGAATACTATTACATATTACTCAGACTAGATAATTATTCGAATGAGAGGTCCTACCCTACAACGGTTAGACTCAAACGAGAGCTGCGAAATAGGGCTAGACCCAACCTTCTGAAATTATTTAATCCTTGCAATATGTAACTTAGCATATTCGTTCACCCAGTAGGTCATCATATGTATATATACAGCTATTCTACCATACAGGTAAGAATAGGTGAAGAGACTCAACTGGCACTGATGACTGATAGAACTCACACCCGAACTGTCGGAACTAGACTCCGCTTAATTAAATACACCAATTAACCTTAATTACTAATTAAGGTAATCATATACACACTACTAAGCGCAAGTAAAGTCTATTCCACACTTAGAGTAAAAGACCATTTTACCCTTCATAAATCCCTCACCATCCACCTAATATTCAATTGTTCAGATTCCACAAAAGTCAACTTGGTCAGTACGCTCGGCGTACTTGACACTATGCTAGGCGTAAAGCGCATCACCAGAAAACGGGCTCATATAAGGCTACGTAGGGCGTAGCCAATCGTATGATCAGCGTACGTAACTGTTCGCATAATCTTCATGCAAAATGTCTTAAATCCTTAAGACATTCATCCTAAACACAAATATGGCCCCTGAATAACGTCTTAATGCATAAAGTCTCAGACTTTAAGCCTTTGCATGGCTGTAAGGTGCTAAAAATCAAAACCCATAGCTTTTACTTTATAAAAACCTCCACAACTCTTGCATGGAAGAAAGGAAATGGACAAGCTAGCATTTTTATGACTTAGTACATCTTAGAATGTATGAAAGGACGACTTAATAGCTCTGGAGTACTCCATACTCACAAAGATCCAAGCTTTAGGTCAAAAAGAACCAAAATGAAGACTAAACAAGATCTATCTAAACAAGCTCGAATATTTGAACTTTATACCTTGAAAAAGTGCACAAGAGGATGAAGTTTATGGATCTACAAGCTAGAGTGCACCACCAGTTCTTGAATGATCTTCTTCCTAGCACCAGGCACTCAAGATTCATTTTCCAAGCTTCAAATCTCTCATACACAAGCTAGGGTTTCGTTCTAGGATTTAGAGGGAATGGAGTTTGGATGAGAGAATGTCCAAAGGATGTATAAGATGATTAAATAGGGGTCATACCCTAAAATTTATGGTTTAGCATATGTGCGAGTACGCGTACTCACAAGTATGCCAAGCGTACTCCCTCCTCCGTCTTGACTTCCTCGAAGACTTACTCCCCGCATACAAGGCTAGTACAACATAAGTGGCCAAAAGGCAATTTATAATAACTTCATGGGTTGAAAAAATAAAATACCTGACAAAGGGCATTACACGAATGCCTTCAGTAATTTCAAAAATTGGATTCGAATGTTGTTTTGTGACGAGAGAAAAAGTCATGAGAGTTTGAAAGTAATAATCGACAGCCAACACATTTAATAAGTGTAGGGTGCGCATCGATATTCGGAGGGATTATTATTAGAATTCTAAGAGTGGCAACTCTGACTTCATTGGTTTCAATGGCGTGGAACAGTTGTTCCCACACCGTGGAGATTTGTTTCAACACGAATCAAAAGTATCATCCCAGCTACCACGCCGTGGTTAATACTTTCCCAAGTCATGGCGGAGTTTTTCATCGCGAATGGAGATTGCCATCCTAGATACTACAATACGGTCGACACTTTCCTATGTCGTGGCCATGCTATTGTTCGGGATGCATATTTTTCCTCACTCGACGCCATGACGTGGTCGACATCTTCCCACGTCGTGGTCTTTGTACATTGCATTATTTTGCAATCTTTTGCACCATATTTCTAAAGTCGGAGTTCTTGGTTTTATTTTTCGGCACATTCAGAAGCAACATTCTAGTTTCTAGTCTTCCAGCAAATTTTGGAGCATCTTTTAGCAGCCCCCATTTGTTTCGATCTCGCCACTACTACCTTAGGGAGTCTTTTCCTTTTTCTCCCTCTTTATTTTTATGTTCTTTAATTGTTTATGCATGCAATGGGGACATTGCATGAATTAAGTGTGGAGCAGGGGGTCGGAAATAAAAAAAAGGAATTTCAAAATTAATTGATATAGCTAGATTGGAAAATTTTAAAAATATATAGACTTGTAAAAGTAGTCTAATTTTTAAAATCTAGTTATATTTTAAATTAAATTGTTGTATTGTTGTGTTGAGATGTAGGTTGCTTGTAACATCCCGAAAATACCAGCTAAAAATTTCATTTTTTAAATTAGGTTAATTCATAAAAACATCGTTACAAAACATTCATAATATTAATTTATGTCTGAGAACCGGTAACATCGTAGTAAAATATTCAGAGTACATCCCAGGAAATCCATAGTGCGGAAAACATGAGAGTGTGTGATATGTCGCTACCGCGCCGGCTCCTTTCCCCTAGCTGAAGAGGTACCTGAAAACAAAACTATGAAACGTAAGCACGAAGCTTAGTGAGTTCCCCCATAATGCCACATACCATACAATCATATAACGAGTAACTAAGGGATACGGGCCTCGCCCACACCCATAGAGATACGGGCCTCGCCCACACTTTACTTTCTGAGAGGTACGGGCCTCGCCCACACTCTGCTATCCATGGAGATACGGGCCTCGCCCACACTCCGCCACTAAACCATAACATACAAGTATCACACAGACAACAAGTATAAGCAATTCTATCATACTGGCATATAACACAATCAAACTCAACTATGAGATACGGGCTCCGCCCACACTCCGATACTAACATATCGTCTATACGGGCCGGCCTTGGTGCCTTAGACCCGTCCCTACTGGAAGGAAACTCACCTCGAGAGTAGCTGCCGAAAACCTGCTCAGACTACGCCTGGCTGCCGCACCGGTAATCCCTCCGGCTATAAATCCGTAAACATGGATTAGGTACTCATAAATACCCCTAAGGTCAAATGACTGGTCAAAGTCAACTCCTTGGTCAAAGTCAACCTTCTGATTGACTGGACTCGCCGAGTCCATATGGCGACTCGCCGAGTCCTTCTTTGTCTAGCCCGACTCTGACTCGTCGGGTCCCTGTTCCCACTCACTGAGTCAGCCTGACTCGCTAGACGGGGTCAACTAACAAACCCGCGACTGGACTCGCCGAGTCC
This sequence comes from Lactuca virosa, assembly GCF_052849685.1. NCBI lineage: Eukaryota > Viridiplantae > Streptophyta > Magnoliopsida > Asterales > Asteraceae > Lactuca > Lactuca virosa. Next base: position 399,583,920 of record NC_136430.1, on the reverse strand, counting down.
AAGGGGGTGACTCGCCGAGTCCGACGAACAGATCTCACAATTCGCTCCAATCTTCCATCGGAACATCAACCCTGGAGATTTGGAGATTCTGGGACTATAGCTACACGTTAAATTGCTAATTCCACGTGCGACTACGGAGGGTTGGACCTCCTACACTTAAACCCTTCTTATCCTAGTGACTGATCATATGGCTCGCCGAGTTGGAAGAACAACTCGTCGAGTTCAAGGCTATAATCAAGGGACTCGCCGAGCTTGAGGAACGACTCGCCGAGTACCAGACAATCTTCATAGGACTCGCCGAGTTGTTTATCCAACTCGCTGAGTCTACGGCCATCTTCATGAAACTCGCCGAGTGCACTTTGGCACTCGCCGAGTACCCTTCGACTCTTCACCCATTCTGGCCAATTTTGAGACATGCAACCGATCCAACTCATGGGTCTCAGTTCCTAGGGTCTGGTTATCACATATACACACGAAATCTGGGGGTTTTAAGGCTTGAAGATCAACCATTGGGGACAAAAACGAACCTAAGAGCTAATGAGCAAAGTGAGGGATTTATTACCTGATTTGATGCCTTCCCCAGAGTAGATTTCGGATCTACCTTCACTTCTGGAACACTCCAACCTCCTCCTTCTTCTTCTAAGCTCCAAAACCTTCTTTGGAAGATCAAAATCACTCAAGAACACTAAAGGAGCTAGAGTTGTTCTCTACTGCTCTCTGGGAGGAAATTGGGACGAAATGGGTGTTTTAGAATGGGTAAATTCGGGTGCAATGTCTGGAAATAGAGTTTCATTCAGACGGGTGGACTCGCCGAGTCCATGCATCGACTCGCCGAGTTCACCGCTCAAATCCCGTGTCCACCCTGCTGCTACTCGGCGAGTCGGGACGTAGACTCGCCGAGTTCGTGGCAAAAATAAGAATAAAACTTAAATAAAATCATACCATGAACCCGGTGTTACATTGCTAGTGTTGTGTGGGACGATCCAATGCAAGCCTCGATGTTTATTTGAGCTAATATATGTTTTAATGTATTTGTGGCTTCCTTGTCCTAGTGAAATCATGGAACAAAAACACAACCTTTCTTAGTTTGAGGGCCATAGTATGTTTAGCATCGTGTACCAAAAATGTATACGGGAGAGCTTGTGTAGTCATTGCACCTTAGAATAATACATCAAACCAATAAGGGTTGAAGTTAAGTTCACTTGCTTACGCATATGTTTTTTTTAGGATTTTTAGTTTTGAGTGAAAAAAGTGAGAAAAGAAAAAAATAAGAAGAAAAATAAAAAAAGAAAAAAACTTGCAAAAGTTAGTGAGAATAAGAGTCTACAAAGCTACGAAGATCAAGAAATATGAAGAAAAGTTCAGAAATTGAAGACTCAAGAATAAGGCAATTTTCCAAGTTATTATTATTTATTGTAATTTTTCTTTCTAGTTTATTTTTCCATATATATGCTTGGGAGCTTAACCAAAAATACCTTGAGATTAAGAAAGTTTTTTGGTGATATATTCGGAGGGAAGCATAAAATGAATGTTGTTCAAAATAAGTGAGGGTGTTTATGAGGATTGTGAGTATTTAGGAATGGGGAAGTTTATAGGAATTAGACACAAATACAAGCATTGTGTGATATTGGTGGCTAGGGTTTTGATGTGATGAAATGATAATAATAAAACCAGTTTTGCTTGGGGACAAGCAAAATAATAGTGTGGAGTATTTTGATATTGCCATATTTAACTTTATATTTTATGCCATTACCCTAATGTATTTGAGTAAAAATGTTATATTTTAAGATTTATGATACTTAATATTCTTTAAAATGTTCAATTACAGTTAAAATGGGAGCTTGAATGCAAAAGGAGGATAAAGGAGCAAAAAAGACGCAAACAGGATGTTGCTGGACAACTTGACCCCTCGTCAGTGTTTTGGCCATATCTCATGACTTGTAACTCCGATCGACGAGATTCAAAATGTTCTGAATACTAGAGACAATTTTAGACAACTTTCGTGTTTTGAGAAAATGTTGATTCCCAGTCACCACAATGTGGAAACGCCATCACCACGACGTGGCACATCAGAAAAATTTCGTGGACGGGAAGAAACAATATACCATGGTGTGGCAATCCTTTCACCATGTCGTGGCGACATTAAAAGCTATAAATAGAGCCGAAAATTACCCCTAATGTCGCCACGCCATCAAGATAACTAGTCACATTAGAATTCGATAACCAACTAATAGATCCACTGCACTATTAACGAAGTTAACCATGATTGTGTGAAGTAATCCAATCTAAACTTGAGTACCTAAAGTGACTCGTTTCTAATCAGTTTATCTAGTTGATTTAATTTAGTTTAGTTTTATAAATAAAACCCCCTTTTTATGTTTCATTTTATTTGGAATAACCTATAATCAAATATTCTAATACTAATTCACAACCGTTCCCCTTGAGTTCTACACTCTTGCTTATCAAAACTATACTATACTCAATCGGGTTCACTACCTGTAAGGTGTGGTTTAGATGTGATAAACGAGGAATTGTAAATAAAAAAAACTAGTGCATTAAAAATACACATCAGTTTATGATTAAAATTGTTTATACAAAATTCATAAGATTGTTCTGGATTGATTAAATGTAGAACATTTTGTATGTTTTCTATTTAAAAGGAATGGTCATGAAATCTGCGAATTTGGTATAGGAACAATGAGTCAAAACCAAATTCGAATATTTGAATATGGTGTACTAGTGTGGAATCATCTTCTTGAATAAGAATTGCATTACCTAAGATATAGTTATATAGGATTTTGGAATTCATTTAACAACTGGTCTTATGATAAATGCAAGCCATATTTGTTAAGATAAATGAATATCTGAAGGAATTGGTCTAACCAATTGTGCGTTCAGATTTGACCATAAAACGTACTAGGTCAAATACATCGAAAAGTTTGGATGAAATTTACTTGTGAAATCTCAGTCTTTTTGATATTAGTGAGAACTACATTACCAAGGATCCAGTTGGATATGATTTTGGAAATCATTCGACCTTAAATCTTATAATTAATGTGAATCTTGTTTATCAAGATTTATGTGAGTTGCATCACTAGGTGATGTGAATATATGTTGGAATTAGTTTAGACTAATTAAGTCGTTCAGATTAACCACAATACATGACCAACTTCGTACGAACATGAGTCTGGAACCTTTTTGGTGTCTAGAGCTCTTGTAAATCAAAATTAAGAATGAATTGGGCAAGGGGATGGTGTACTCAAATCCTATAGGGATTGTAAGAATCTTAGTATAAGCATCATCGATCATCTAAAAAATTATGAAAAAGTTTTCATAAGTTGTCTCCACCCAGAACATTGCCGCAAGGAGTGTAGTTGGATAAAGAATCAAATCATTGATTGATTTGTTACTCGATGAGTCGTACTATGCTTACCAACAGTTAATAGATTATACCATGAACATATGTTACAAGCGTCCTTATTCTTAAACCAACTGATAGGTTTGGGAAGCACTCTCATAAATGTGGAATAAGGGTTCGTCCCCCTCTAGCACATTTGGAAGTCTACAATTATAAGGTTTATGTGTGTCATAAAGCGCTCAATAATCAAGGACTTAGAATGACAGATGTATTGTGTCGTTGGACATCCCAACAAAACCTTTTGGATAACAGTTTTACAAATCTTTTGAAAATAAATAGTTTTTGCTCGAAGGGAAGTTGTTCTTGAGAGGTAGCTAACATCCAAAAGAGTAAGTGGGAGTCATACTGATCTTTATAAGATTCAAGAGTCAACCAACAAAGAACCTAAGGTTGGTCGTAGCTTTCAAATCGAGTTTGAAAAAGGCTATTATGGAAACTAACATACCTCCAAATCTTCTAAATAAGACTTGATAGAGGACATCATTGACCTAGTAATATAGAAACTATATTACTAAGGAATATGAGTCACTGTTAGATGATAATCAGAGTGTGCCAGCTATCGGAAGTCATGGCATGCCCTAAAAGGTTGTACGATGGAAGAATAACATGGACAGAGATATTCAATCCTTGTAAGCTTAAAACTTATTTGATCAAGCAATTGCCTTAATTGTTAAGCGTAAGTGGATCTTCAAAAGGGTAACAAATATGGATGTGAATAGACACATATTCAGACCAAGATAGGTTGTGATGAATGTGTAAGATTATGCAGTTCATTTATGAATTGAGACAATCATCTCGCACAATGGAATATTTGTTTTGATGATAAAATTGAAGGAGTTTTAAATTTCAAGAAACGAAGGTAAACCATGAGTATGTCAAAGCCAGTGGGAGTAATTGGAAACCTTGTTTCAATAAGAAATTCAAGGAGTTTTGAACTTTGAGAAACAAAGATGAGTTATATATGTGAATGCTAGTGGGATTAAAATTGTCACCCTTGTAATCTATTTGGATAATACACAATGTTCTAACTTAGCAGATGTAACAACTTGGCTTAGCTTTGGAATTAATTTACGTATGGAGAAACAGTACACGAGGATCTATCTGAGTAATTCATTAAATTAAGCCAGAAGCATGGAATCTTGAGACTTAAAACTTCTAGAAAGTTCATGCCAATAAAATATTGTATGACATTTGAGAAATGATAATGTCGTAGTTCTATCATTAAGCTAGAATATATGAGTCGTATCCCACAAACATTTGTTAATGAGATCTATCAAGACTTGTATGCCTTGAACATGACATATTTGATCAGATGAACTTCGCAATAATCAATGAATCAAAATCAAGTACATTCCCTTCTGTCCTAGAAAGACAAAGGAAATAGTCTTAGTATCGAAGTCATAAATGTAAAGGTTACATTGATGACAAGTTCCACACTAATAAAGACATTTTCCTTTTTGTCAAAAATTGTGTTTTTACTAAATGGTGTTGAATTAGCTGGGATGTGTACCAAGTAATACACCATAGTGGTTTTAAGATGGAAACTTAGAGTATATTCCATCTTGCTAGAATGCAAAGGAAACTATGTGATTAAAAAGAAATTCATTAGTGACATCATTGTTGAAATTCAATCATTGATAGTCCTTATGAAAGTTCTTGTGAATATAAGGGTGAGCTTACCTCAAGCATAGATCCCAAGTCAAGCAAGCTCACGTGTCATATACTCAATAATTATCATTACATTGTTGTTCGAATGTGACAACATCATTGTAAATAGTATCATATCGGAAGATAATCTTGCTGATCTATTCACTAAGCCAATGTCACCGACCAAGTCTATTACTCAGAAAAAGTCTTGAGACATTTTATCTACAAATGAATGGGCTTGGACACACTTACATTTCTTTAATTTAGTTTAGAAACATATAACAGTATAAATTGTAACCATTTTGATGTTTATTTTTAGAGACTTAATAAAGAGCATTTTTTTCTATCAAAGATGTGTTATTCATTACAATGTTTGATTTTTGCATGTTTCAAACCCACTTATAGAATTCTGAATTATGTTTAAAACTCCAAACTCGATCGTACTCTCGAGAGTGAGTATCGGAATTTAAGACTATCATTAGTGTTAGTTGATTGAACCATACGAGATTGGACATTGCGATAACACTGCATGAGTACTTGAAATGTAGATTTTAAGTATTGGAACAACCAACACTTACAGATTACTGCATGGATCTTGTCACAAGTAATTCAAAGAAGATAACATCTTTTATTCTTCAAACCAAGATGCATATGGGGTTTTGCTTATGGAATCTGTTGTGCATTGGTGTACTCCAACGCTATCTGTAACTCATAGTCGTAAAGGATATGTTTATGTATGATTAGACTAGTAGACAAAAACTACGTGGTAAAAGTTTATTTGTTCGTTTTTCCTTAACAAGAGAATCGATATCCTTGGGCCCTGATGATTTAGTACTAACATTTGATGTGCCTGTCAGGTCCTAACTAAATTGATTTGTTCGATTTAGAAGTCAGATGTGATTGTCTGAAATCTTTATCGGGAAATAGAATTTTGAATATTGAGATTGATCATCATCCATGTGTCATGTTTATACGAATATCTACAACAAAGGAATAACTTATCACTTATCTAAAGATATAAACATGATTAAGATCAAGTGTTTGGCAGTTGCATTGGATGACTAACTCTCAGTTAGTTATTTGAGAAGTATTAAGACCTAAAAAGTTAACACTTTGTCCAAGTGGGAGACTGTTGGATATAGTTTCCAAGGTCATTAACTAGTTAGTAATATTTACAAATAATAGCGGGATCCTTTTAGGTTGGCCTCATGACACAAATGCCATTAAGAAAATGGAGAAAATAAGTTTTTAATTTATTAAGGAATTGTTTTGGTAATTAATTAAATGGGCTGAATATTAATTAAATATGTACGATTAAGTGGAATATTCTAGAACCATCCAGAGAAAGGAGGTGGATGATATTTTGCTTATCCTGATAAGGATAAGGATTATCCTTTAGGAATTTGAATTGCTTAATGACTAATCAGTTGCCTATAAATATGGATCTAGGTATCAAACCTTAGATAATTATTCCTTCATAAATTCGTTCTCCCTTCTCTCATGTCTCTGCATGGACAAAAATATAACCTCTTTATAGGGTTATTGAATTTTTGACCTAACCCTAATTAGGGTTTTTCCTTGTTCCTCTTTTGGAGTCTTGGGCCTGACTACATTAGAAGAGTTTTACTTTGGGCTCTTCATCCTTTGCAAGAGATTTCCATCACATGATTTAAGGATACAGAGGTAGGTGATCCATCCTTATTTTAGTTTGATTTTAAAGTGTGTTGCTTAATCTAGTAAAACCTAGATTCTAGGATGGATCTACACTTAGGTAAATATATTGATTATTCTGCTACCTCTAGATAATGTACTTGATACAATAAATCCCCAACACATATAAACTTGGTTAGGTTATCAAATTAGATGTTAACATTATTCCAGATGGATAAAGTGTTGTAGATAGGTGATGTCAAAGGGATTTGCTTTTAGTAGTTGGATGTGACACAAATAATCACATGTATACAATTTTGTAGGTTGTTTGTATAATTTAATAACCATCATATTTGATCAATATAAGACATGGTAATTATCCTTAATTGGATATGGTTTCATGTATTTAGTTACAAAGTAAATAATTTTGTTTGTTACAAGGGACTAATAGAATCTGTGAAAGAAGTAATACCACATGTCGAAATATGAGCGACACATATATATAAACTTCAATAAATGATTCAAAGTTGTCTTCTTAGAAAACATTTTGGAAAGTAGTAAAATTGACAACTGAACAATCATTTACATTTTTTATGAAGCAAATCAAGGAAAGTAGTATTTATGCCTACAACTACTTGATTGAATAAGTTCCCACAAGTTTTTCAAAATCTTTCTTTGGAGTTGATATGTCCTACGAAACGTTTGAGAATGATGTGTTCCGGAGTTTTAATGGTGCACTTATTTATAATATTAGGAGGAAAATTATTAAAATGTTTGAGGTGGTTAGATTTTTTTGTGGAAAGGCACTACAAAATGAAGCTCAAAGTAAGAAAATGGGACAATGGAGTATGCCCTTCTATCATGAAGAAGTTAGAAGAACTTAACCATGCACAAAGTACCTTAGTCAAGCCCAAATATATGCCCTTATAGTAGATTGTTTTAACTTATTATTCATATTTATATTATTTCAATGGGTACTTATCTTATTTCAATAGGTATCGGGGTGTGCATTAAGTAGCTTCATAATTTTTAACACTATATGGAAACGAAACACAAAGTGTTTATCTAGAAAAAGGACTTGTACTTGAAGAGGATGGCACCTTTCTGGACTACCTTGTTTGAATGTTTTTGCAATATCTGAACATAAATGGAAAAAAATACTTATCTTTTTTGGGTTAAGACATATATGTTTCTTAACTGTTACATGTATAGAATACAACCTAGTTCCTACAACTTTGTATATACAACGTCACCACGCAAGAAAATGTAACACCTCAAAATCATGGATAAAATTTTCATTTTTAATTTAATCAAAAACCATCAAGTATTCATAAAAATCCCAAACAAAGTACGTCAAATGAGATTAATCATCAGAGTACAAATCCAAATCATAAAGAAAATGTGGAACATGGGTGGATGCGCTGCAATCATGTCGAGCCCTTCCCTTTTTTACCGGAAGTACCTGAAACCATAAACATAACTGTAAGCACAAAGCATAGCGAGCTTCCCAAAATACCACATACAATAAACATATACATATAATAGCACGTGGATGTGTCAGGTCCGTACCAACCCCATATGATGGCATGTAGGTGTGTCGGGTCCGTATCAACCCATATGACAGCATGTAGTTGTGTCGGGTCCTTATCAACCCCGAGTCCATAATGACTTTGAGCCCAGATTGGCTCTATATATCATTCAATCATATCAAACATAGTTACATATTCACATACATCCAACACATATAATTCAGTGGGTCGATATTGGTGCCTTCGACCCACTATTGTGGTAAGAAGACTCACGTCTAAATGAAGATAGTCGAACCACACACTCGATCTGCTGCTAATACGGCTCCTCACACTAAACATATCCCAAAATAACCCTAATTAATAATTAGGGTTTTAACCCAGAATAAACAGTCCAAAGATCCCATTATTCTAATAAGGGAAAAAAGGTCATTTTGCCATTCCCATTCATAGCCCAACTTAACAAGCCCAACTCCTAATGGTTTAAGGTCCAAAAGACCTAAGGCTCAAAACTTAAGGCCCAAACAATGGGCCTAAGCCCAAAAAGGGGACCTCATGAGTACGCTAAGCATACCACCTGAGTACACCCAATGTACAACTCGAACAACGAAGGGAAAATGGCTTCAACTGTGTACGCTCAGTGTAACACCCAAATTTTCAAAACAATTTTTCATTTCAAAACATACTTTCCACCACATAAAAATCACAAAATCATAATAAATCTCTGTATCATCACAAAACATGTCCCAAGATCTCATATAAATAAATCCTCTCTCGTGTGTACGAATCATGCCGGCGCCTTCCCGCGATCCTCACTAGTACCTGAAACACATCACACAACAACTGTAAGCATAAAAGCTTAGTGAGTTCCCCAATATACCACATACAACACATACGCCACTCGAGGCTACAATACGACCCTCCGGTCCGATGTGTCTCAGCGGGACCCTCCAGTCCCGTAGCTCGTTGGACCCTCTGGTCCGGTCATAGCTCGTTGGACCCTTCAGTCCGGTCTGTATCGTTGGACCCTTCGGTCCGGTCTATATCGTTGGACCCTTCGGTCCGGTCTATATCGTTGGACCCTTCGGTCCGGTCTATACAAAACATAGCATACATATAACACAATGCACATAATCTCATACATACACATAGCATACAAGACCCTCTGGTCTACACATAAATACCACTCTAGGTAATGTATAGTGAGAAGACTCACCTCGGATGTCTCGGATAATATCCTGCCCGTGTATATACTGATCTAGCCTCTGCCTATACACATAACATAATCATCTCAATCAATCACGACTCTCTAGGCTAGACTAGACTCTCACATGTCCTCTAAGAAGGCTAAAAGGCTATTTTACCCTTCAAACAGTCCACAAGTTCCATTGTTGACCAAACCCAAAAAGTCAACAAAAGTCAACGGTCAACCCTTGACCAGACTCGCCGAGTGCACAAATGTGACTCGGCGAGTTCAGTCGTGAACTCGAGTCCTCTATCCCCCTTCTGACTCACTGAGTCATTCCCCCAATTCGGCAAGTCACTCACTGTGTGATTCACGGGAAACCCTAACCCTACTCACCGAGTCTGCCCTTGGACTCGGCGAGTTCATGTCATGCACAAACTCAATTGACCTCCTGAGGTCAGATCTGTTCCTTAGAACCATAGATCTGACCTTCCCAAGCCTGATAATCACGTAAAGCTTGGATCTTGACACTCATGTGACGCCTAGGAGGCTTTACTTGGTGATTTAGCCCCAAAAACAACAACCTGAGCTCATTGCCTCCATAGCTCAACATAAAGCAAGCTGGAATAAGCTCTTTAGACCACTATGGGTCCAGATCCGAAGTCTCAAAGTGAATAGGGGCCATATTCTCACAACTCCTTCCAATAAAAGACATAAAAACTCTACATCTATGGATTCCTTCAACAAAACAGATAAAGGGGCGACATAATACCTCAAAGATGAAGTCTTTTGCTCGAAATCCCCAGATGCACAACCTCCTTGGTCCCCTCCAAGCTGGAATCACCTCCTTCTTGTAAGAATCAATCACAAAGATCAAGAAATGGCTCCTTTCCTCTCACAAATGCTCTATCTCTTTTAGGGTTTCTCTCTGGGGTTTGGTAGCCGCAAGTGACGGCCCTAAGGGCCTTTAAATAGGTCCCAAACCTAAGAAATTAGGGTTTCATTAAACAGCATGGACTCGCCGAGTCCACGTATGGACTCGCCGAGTCCAGTCATTAATCCAGTCCAACAATGCGCGGCTCTACTCGGCCAGTCTAAGCGCCTACTCACCGAGTCCCTTTCCAAAACTCAAAAATAATTAGATAAATACAGTACCTAGAAATCCGGATGTTACAATTCTCCCCCACTAGAATCAGACTTCGCCCTCGAAGTCTCTCTCAGCAAATAACTCTGGGTACTGTTCACGCATCTCTAACTCCGGCTCCCAAGTCAGCTCGGACCCCTTCCGATGTTGCCACTGGACCTGAACCAATGACACCTCCTTGTTTCTCAAAACCTTGATCCTCCTATCCCGAATCGCGATCGGCCTCTCAACATAGTTCAGACTCGCATCCACCTGAATGTCCTCAAGGGGAACCACTGCCGACTCATCGGCGATACACTTCCTCAACTGAGATACGTGGAAGGTATCATGAATCTGACTCAACTCCGCAGGTAGTTCCAAACGATACGCTACTCTGCCCACCCTGGCGATCACCCTGAAAGGACCAATATACCGAGGCCCCAACTTGCCTCTCTTCCTGAATCGGATCACTCCTTTCCAAGGAGATACCTTCAGGAGGACGAAGTTGTTGGATTAGTGTCTAAGTCCATAACTATTTTGGTATGTACTTGACCCGATTGTGAGCATGGTCCTTTTGGGTTGCCTTCACACGGGTGACTAGACAGGATGACAGTTGAGGAGAGAGGTTGATTAGGGCATAAATATGATTTATTTATTATATTATATGAATAATATATTAATTTGGAATCATATTATTAATTAGTATTTAATCAGAAATTAATTAGGAATTAATTTTGGGATTAAAGGAACTAATTAAAAGTACAGGGGCTGTTTTGTAATTATTTGATAGTTGAGACTTTGGGCTATTGGATCACCTTTATTAAGGCTTGAACGAAAATCCTAGAAGGATCTAGGAGTTTTCGTCCAAGGGCTTAAGGAAAGGAGTCCATGGACTTGCTTAGGCCCTAAGCTAAGGGATTAGGGTTTCCACCTTGAAACCCTAGCTAGCCTCCAGTATAAATAGCACCCTAAGGCACTAGAATTCGTCCAAGCCTTGGGAAACCCTAAAAGGGACGAATTTTAGGGCAAGATACCCTTCTCTCATCTCTCTCATATTCATCCTTTCACCTAGTGTGTTTGTGAGCCATTAGAGGTACTACACTTGTGGTACTTGCTTTCAAGAGCTAAGGAAATTCAAGGAACTAGTTGTTATTACTATATAACAACAAAAGGTATGTATTCTATTCTTCTATGTGGATTTCGAAAATAGTACTAGCATGCCAGGTTTCTTTTTGTGTTCATAAAGTTGTATAACTAATAGTGAAAACATAGATCCAACTCTAGGGTTGCATGCACACATAGGATTGTTTGTATAAAACCCATCAGTGGTATCAGAGCCATTCGTTTTTGTTTTCAATTAGCTTTATTCAAATGTATGAACTTGACATACTAGGGTTTATAGCCAATAAACCCTAGGAGGCTAGAGATTTCGAGATTAGGGTTTCTATACCCTAATTTGCGAAATTTTGAAAGGGTTTTCAAATCCTTTCCTTAAGCCTCAAGATTTCGAAATCTAGGGTTTGTAAAACCCCATGATTTTCGAAATTAGCCTCCTCCCCAAGATAAGATCCTAAATTTTAGGTATTTGGATTACCCCATATCTTGTAATTATCCTTTAATGGTTATATATGGTAATTAAAGATTTTGAATTATCCTATCCCATGATTTTCGAAATTTAGAGGGATTAAAAGGATTAGGATAAATTAATTGTTTAATTGGTAATTATCCTTTATGATCTAGATAATCCCTTATGATTTAATAATTTAAATTAATAGTTTAATTCAAGATAATTATTAAATCAAGAGTTTTAATATTTAAAATTTTAATTTAAATAGTCTTAAATTTTGAAAATTTTAAAGTGAGATTAAAACCTAATTGTTTTGAAAAGTTTCAAAACTTGCCCTCAAGTTTTGGAATTTAAAAGTTGATTAAAAGTTTAATTTTGAAATGTTAAATTCTAAAACCCTCGTATTTTGAATAAGTTCAAATTACACCCTTATGGTTTTGGAAAGTTAATAAAACCACCTAGTATTTTAAAAGTGTAAAATACACCCTATACTATATATATATGACATTAAAAGTCTAATATTATATATGTATAAGTAAACAGTCAGTCTTACCGTTAGTAGGCCTCATTCACGAAGCTGGTCTATAAGGGGTGTTTAAGGAAATTGCCTATAAAATGGCGATTGAATGGGTATCCACTCTTACCCACCGCACTCTTGACTAGTGGAGGGTCGTTAGCCGAACGGGTAGGATAGGACGAAACCTTCCATTATAAGTATAATGAAGTGCAAAGTAATTACATGCTTTTACAAATTCCCAAATTCTAGTTACTTTAGGGCAAAATGTGAATTTGTATGCTAATCCATGGAATTACACTTCGTACCCTTGTCAAACGTTAGTGGAGCGTGTGTGGCTAACCGGCACACTAATTTAGGATTGACATTGGTGGCGAAGGGTGGCTCGATGTTTATCATAGATCAATGGAGCGTGTGTGGCTAACCGGCACATTGATTAGGTGATAGTAGCAATTGGGTGCACCACGTGATTCGTATGGTTATTCACACCTTGTTTGTGATCCTCGGCATCCCAGTCACAAATAGAAGGGCATAATCGAGATTAAACATGCCATTGAAAAGTTCAATGAATCTCAAAAGATCTAGGAGTTTCAATTCATTTAAAACTTAAATTTCTTTTTCGTTTTTCATGGTGGGAATTGGTAAATCGTCATTTACCTACCTTCAAATATTCTGCAACTAGATTACGGCATCCCTCTTCTAGGTTGTAGAATGTTGTGTTGGATCCTAGCCTTGATGTTTCATTTGGGTGTTACATCAAGGATTCTTATCAACTAACTTGAATTTTCTCCCGTTTTGTAGATGTCTAAATCTTACAATGGTCTTCCCAAGTCCCTTGGAACAAGCTTTCCAAATGAAGATGACGTTCCACGATACGATCAAGGAAATGAGAGTCATGTTTCACTTCCTCCACCTCCTCCAATTATTCTCCCTAACCCACAAGTTCAAAGGCTTGAAAAGTTCAAGCTCACTCAAGCCCTATTGGCAAGTAAACACGAAGATGGGAAACCTGTGTGTGCACACATCTTAGAGATGAAGTCACACATTGATAGGTTAAGGATGATGGGTGTCGATATCTCAGAAATGTTGGCTGTTGACTGGGTTCTTCAGTCACTTCCTGAATCATATAGTGAGTTCGTTAGAGAGTACTATATGATGGACCATGACGTGACCCTCATTGATTTGACCTATTTGGTTATAGCTGCTGAATCAGAAATGATTTGGCGTGCTAATCGAGCAAATTTGTCTGGCAAATCAAACTCCCAAACTTCAATGGACATTGAAAATAGTGACATTGGAAATCCAGAAAAGGTAAATTCTGAGATAGTTCCTTGTGCCATTCCAAAAGAGTCCATCTGCTTCTACTGCCAAGAGAAGGGGCATTGGAGACGAAGCTGCCCTGTTTACCTGAGAGATCTAAGAGATGGGAGAGTCAAGACGTATGGCTCTACTTCAGGTAAAATCCAATAACTAACTCTATAAGTTCCTATTCTTTGATTTTCAATACATGATGTGATAAGATTACATTTTGATGTTTTGTAGGATCGAAGAAAAGAGAGGAAGCTTAAAGGAAGAAGTAAGCTGAATCTGATCGTGAATAAATGGATTTCGATCGCATTGCTTGAAGATCGGATTTTTGAGCTACTACTTTAGAGTTAGAATAGATTGCTTAGAAATTGAAATAGCATAGTTTTCATTTGAATTGCATTGTAAGGATAAGTTTTTCCGCAATAAAATGAATTTTGATTTCGTCCTATTTATTTATCCTTGCAATGGCATATGTGAAAATGGATGTTTATGTATTTCTAATTTTAGCAATGTTGAATTGGATGTGATTCTTGATTATGTTATTTGTGAAATGTCGAGGATTTGCCAAATAAAGGAAGATTCTCATCACCCAAGTTTCAATTGAACATAAACTTGGAATCATACAACTTGGTTGCGTGATGAATGAGAAACTTCATATTTTGGAAATTAGACTAATTCTTTGGCAAAGTGTCAAGAGAAGGACCAGGAGATCGAGTACACTAGGTTGTGCGTTGATTAAGTCCACCACAAGAGTGATAAAGATATTCGTCATGATTTACTAAAGGTTAGTAAATATGATTATACTTATAAGATTAAGTATAATTCTGAGTTGATTGAAAGAGTTTCAATCAATAGCATAACGAATAAGAAGAATCAAGTAGGCAGAAAGATAAAAGTTTCTCTATTCTAAGAAGAAGGGAGAGTACCATTTATTGTGTTTTATGATAAGTCTTAATGATTAAGAACCATATCCCAATTGATCCTCTAAGTGAGTCTTAGTGCAATTGCATGTCTAAGAAGAGGAATCAAGAACTGTAGAAATGGTTAAATCAAGAAGTCAATCATACTTCGTTCCAATATCAAGTCTTAGAGTCAAGATTCTGACATGAGTGACAAGTCTTAAGTAGGTTTATAACACTCGACAAATGTGGAATTTGGAAAAGTTTTCTTATTTTTGCACATTTGAAATTGGTAAGTTGTGATGTCTTGGATAAGACAAAGACCAATCAGGACCAATTGTGTGAAGTGTTAAACTTGACAAAAGGCTACACTAATTCTTGAATATTTGTTTGTCAAGAAATGGTTCTTGACAAGAGAATCTTATATGTCAAGGAGTCAGTGGGAGTCTTAATGGTCTTGAAAAGTTTCAAGAACAAATCAAGAGTAAACCTAGTTGATCATCACTAGCACACGAATTGAGGTTTAAAGCCTATCGTGGATGACATACTCTTTTTCTGTGCCATTCCAATTGAGTTAATTATGCGTGTGAGTTCTATGAGTTCTCATTTGAATGCATAAAGACAAAGCACCTTGATAAATGGAAAGTACATTGATATGAAAGGGTGAGTTGCTTGGAAGACATGGTGGGCATTCATGTTACCATGAGGCAATAAATCAAGATTGAACAAGCTCAGTCCATATGGTTTTGGATTTGTCGCAAACTTTCGTTTTGACAAATTCACATGGATAGGAACACATACATCATAAAATCTAAGTGTCATAAGGTTTTCCTCCTTCATGAAAATGATTGTGAGGAAATGCTTTCACTAAGAGAGATTTTAAGAAGATAGCAATTGTGAAAATTGTATTCTCAAATTCGATTATGATTACGGCATCCCTTTTCGTAGTTCGAATTGTGAGATTTGGAAATTGATCTGAATATTTGGGACTTAGTAACATAAATTCTGAATTGTTTAGACACACATGTGAGCTATCTATGGCAAAGGTGTATGAGCTTAAAAAGCTTAGATAAAGGCTTATCAAAGCATTAGGTATTAGAAATATGAACTTAAGGAATTCAATAAGCATTGTTTTCTAGAAGTTCAATTGTTTTCTAAATACATGTCAAAGCTAGTGGGAGCATAAGTGTTATGCTGGTAAGAAAATAATCGTCATGTTAGTGGGAGCATGATTATTATGGTAAATATTGCAAGTTAGCAATATTAATTATAGAAAACAAAGATTCATTTTGCAAAGTTGCAAGGGTTGAAAAATTGTTTTGCTATAATTAAGGGAGAGAATATTATACTTCGTTTCAAAATTCTAAAGCTTAGATCGAGAAATATTAATAAATTTAGTCAAGGATACATAGTGCATTCTCAAAATTCGATTATGATTACGGCATCCCTCTTCATAGTTCGAATTGTGGGAACAGGGCACATAAAATATTATGGCAGAAAGATGATGAAGTATCATGTCTTTATGTGAGACATTATGCATCGTGTCCAATACGCTTCGGGTATAGGATCGATTGCATATGCTATAATATTTGACCATTCTAAAATTTTCCAAATGCCTAGGGCATTAAGAGGGAAAAGGGACTAGAACTGGTTTTGACTAAAATAATTAAACAACTATCAAAGGACGATCTGAGGTTCACTGAGGATTTGTCGCTTGTGAGTAGTTGGAAGTATAGTACTGGATGGACTATATTGACATTATTATGAATAGATAAGATTCTATTAAGAATGAGTTGTCATATGGCAAATATGGAAATGTTTCCATTAATGGGAGTTGGACATTAAGAAATATGTCTAGATTAGAAACTTTTATGCGAGAAGCATGTTCAAAGGAATGTACTTTGAATGTGAGACTTCACGTCTATGGAATTGTCTTGTAACAATTTCCGATAGAATACCTTGTAATTTCATTAGCAGGGTCTTGATGACTTTTGTGCTATGACATTACGAAAGAATCATTGCATAAAATGTTAGAATCTGACATATTCTAAAAGTGGCAAGAATTTGGTATTCTTATACTAATAATAAGGATTGGGGATTGTGAAATGAGTTTCATTGGAAAAGTTTTCAATTGATCTATTTCACAAAGTATGGACCATAGGAAACCAAAGTGTGTATGCTTGGAGCATGGGACAATTGTGGTTATAATTCGAGTAATAAGTTGATTTTCTGAAACAGTAAGCAATGAATAATGAGTAATCAATATGGTGTTTAAATAAAAGTGTTTTTATTTACGCTCAAAAAGTTTTGGGACCATATAGGATTAATATTATTATTGCGTTTCATTTTTCATGTTTTGACTTCCAGAATAACTAGGTTATTCGAAGCTCCACAGTCGGTCATACGTTGGAAGTAGGTATGAAGGAAGACTGTCATGAATCTGTCTGTAGATTGTCTAAAGTGTTTAGACATAGCACAAGTTTGCTGCAGAGTTCATGAGTGCTTTGATAAGATTAAAGTATTGGATTAAACCCACGCTCACTTGAATCACTTCATGGTTTTATCACAAGTGATTGGTGAGACGATAACATTGTATATTCTTGAAACCGAGACATGTGAGTTGTTATTTGCTGGTCGGTTTCACATTGATGATAAGTAAACACACCAGTAACTTGGTGTTATAAAACTTATTGTTGTGTGTGATTCGATTAGTAGGTGCAAGCAAGCATTTGAGTCAAAGTTTATCCATTCCTTTTACCCAAGGTGGGATAAAAGTGATATCTGTGGGCCCCTCGATGATTTAGTGATGACAAAGGAAAGTGCTCAGCCGGGCCAGGACTGATTTGATTTGTTCAATTAGTCAGTCGTCATAAATCAGAAATCGGGAAACGACACATAGACTGAGAGAATGATTTCAATCCATGTCTCATGTCTATATGATATCTTGTAGAATGGAGGAATATATGATCCCTTATCTAAAGGACACACGTATCTGATAAGATCAGAGTTGACAGCGGCTTTTGGAAGCTACGATTGCTGATCAGGTTCTGAAGTCATACGCAGAATAGTTATTAGACTTATCCAAGTGGGAGACTGTTGGATTAGTGTCTAAGTCCATAACTATTTTGGTATGTACTTGACCCGATTGTGAGCATGGTCCTTTTGGGTTGCCTTCACACGGGTGACTAGACAGGATGACAGTTGAGGAGAGAGGTTGATTAGGGCATAAATATGATTTATTTATTATATTATATGAATAATATATTAATTTGGAATCATATTATTAATTAGTATTTAATCAGAAATTAATTAGGAATTAATTTTGGGATTAAAGGAACTAATTAAAAGTACAGGGTCTGTTTTGTAATTATTTGATAGTTGAGACTTTGGGCTATTGGATCACCTTTATTAAGGCTTGAACGAAAATCCTAGAAGGATCTAGGAGTTTTCGTCCAAGGGCTTAAGGAAAGGAGTCCATGGACTTGCTTAGGCCCTAAGCTAAGGGATTAGGGTTTCCACCTTGAAACCCTAGCTAGCCTCCAGTATAAATAGCACCCTAAGGCACTAGAATTCGTCCAAGCCTTGGGAAACCCTAAAAGGGACGAATTTTAGGGCAAGATACTCTTCTCTCATCTCTCTCATATTCATCCTTTCACCTAGTGTGTTTGTGAGCCATTAGAGGTACTACACTTGTGGTACTTGCTTTCAAGAGCTAAGGAAATTCAAGGAACTAGTTGTTATTACTATATAAAAACAAAAGGTATGTATTCTATTCTTCTATGTGGATTTCGAAAATAGTACTAGCATGCCAGGTTTCTTTTTGTGTTCATAAAGTTGTATAACTAATAGTGAAAACATAGATCCAACTCTAGGGTTGCATGCACACATAGGATTGTTTGTATAAAACCCATCAGAAGTCACCAACCTGAAATTCGAGCTCGGACCGTCGTCTATCCGCATAACTCTTCTGACGGCTCTGGGCCGTCAGTAACCTCTGCCTGACCTGCTGAATCTGCTCGGTCATCTGAAGCACAATCTCCGTACTACCCATCACACGTTGCCCGACCTCACCCCAGCAAATGGGAGTCCGACACCTCCTCCCATACAACAGCTCAAAGGGTGGCATACCGATGCTCGAATGATGGCTGTTGTTGTAGGAAAACTGTGCCAAGGGTAAATATGTGTCCCAACTCCCTCCAAAGTCCAATACACATGCCTGAAGCATGTCCTCGAGCGTCTGAATCGTCCGCTCACTCTGCCCGTCTGTCTGTGGGTGGTATGCGGTACGAAAATGCAGCCTCGTACCCAACTCCTCATGAAACTTCTTCCAGAATCTGGAAGTGAAACGCACATCTCGATCTGAGACGATCGAAATCGGCACTCCATGCCGTGATACCACCTCCCTCACGTACAACTCTGCCAACCTCTCAGCGGAAAAGCTCTCACTGATAGCAAGGAAGTGAGCGCTCTTCGTCAACCTGTCCACAATCACCCAAATTGCATCGACGCCCCTAGCAGTCCTCGGCAATTTGGTGATAAAATCCATGGTAATCTGTTCCCATTTCCATTCGGGAACCTCCAACGGCTGCAATTTACCATGCGGTCTCTGGTGCTCGGCCTTAACTCTGCGACAGGTCAAGCACCTCTCTACGAACCATGCAACATCCCTCTTCATACAGGGCCACCAATACTCTCTCTTCAGGTCCAAATACATCTTAGTGGCCCCGGGATGGATCGAGAACCTCGATCTATGCGCCTCCTCCATCAAGATGGTACGCGTTCCACCCACGAACGGTACCCAAATCTGACCCTGAAAGGTCATAAGTCCTCGACCATCGGTAATGAACTCCGATACCTGTCCGATAACCCGCTCTCTCTTCCGGTTCTCCGGCCTAATGGCCTCAGCCTGCGCCCCTCGAATGGTGTCCAACACCGGAGTCATCACTGTCAATCTCATACAAACATCTCGTATCGGGGCACTCTCCGCCCTGCGACTCAGGGCATCAGCTACAACATTAGCTTTGCCCGGGTGGTACAGGATCTCGCAATCATAGTCCTTCACCACATCCAACCATCTCCTCTGACGCATGTTCAGGTTGGGCTGATCCATCAAATACTTCAAGCTCTTATGGTCCGTGTATATGGTACACCGAACCCCATACATGTAGTGACGCCAGATCTTGAGGGCGAACACTACTGCCCCCAGCTCCAGATCGTGGGTGGGATACCTCGCCTCGTGAGGCTTCAGCTTTCTCGATGCGTATGCTATCACATGCCCTCCCTGCATTAGCACCGCTCCCAGCCCCGATATCGATGCGTCACAATACACAACAAAGTCCTCCATTCCCTCCGGAAGGGCTAACACCGGGGCTTCGCACAGTCTCTGGCGAAGTGTCTCGAAGGAGGCCTGCTGCTCTGGGCCCCATGAAAAAGCAACACCCTTCCGGGTCAATCTGGTGAGTGGCACGGCGATCTTGGAGAAATCCCTGATAAATCTCCAATAATAGCCGGCCAACCCGAGGAAACTCCTGATCTCGGTGGGGGATCTCGGCACCTCCCAACTCATCACTGCCTCAATCTTGGCCGGATCGACCAAAATCCCATTCTGGTTAACGAGGTGCCCTAGGAACCGGACCTCTCGTAACCAGAAATCACACTTGGAGAATTTGGCATAAAGCCTCTCTGATCTCAAAACTCCAAGTAACTCTCTCAAATGCTCCTCATGCTGCTCTCTGGATCTCGAATACACCAATATGTCATCGATGAACACGATCACCGAACGATCCAACATCGGTCTGCATACTCTGTTCATGAGATCCATGAATGCCGCCGGTGCATTGGTGAGCCCGAAAGGCATCACCACGAACTCGTAATGCCCGTAACGAGTCCTGAATGCTGTCTTCTGGATATCCTCATCTCGTACTCTCATCTGATGATATCCAGACCTCAAGTCGATCTTGGAAAACCAAGACGCTCCCTACAACTGATCGAATAAATCGTCGATCCTCGGTAAGGGGTAACGGTTTTTGACCGTCAGTTTGTTCAGTTCCCGGTAATCAATGCACATCCGGTGTGAACCATCCTTTTTCTTGACAAAAAGGATCGGCGCTCCCCACGGCGAGCTACTCGGCCGTATAAACCCCTTCCCCAGCAGCTCCTGAAGCTGCGAGGATAACTCCTGCATCTCTGGTGGCGCAAGGCGATAGGGCGCCTTGGCGATAGGCGCTGCCCCCGGAACCAAGTCAATACAGAACTCTACCTGCCTCTCGGGAGGTACACCCGGCAACTCCTTGGGGAAAACATCCGGGAACTCACGCACTATCGGAACCTCATCGACCGACCTCGGTCTCTCTGCATCTACTCTCGTATCCACCGCATAAGCCACAAACCCACTACAGCCCTGCTGTAGACTCTGCCTCGCTCTAGCGGCCGAACAAAATGATGAGCCAGAACGGGTACCCTCGCCGTACACCGTAAGTACTCCCCCACTAGGGTCTCGTATCGTCACCAACTGTCGCTCGCAGTCTATCACAGCCCCAAATCGGCTCAACCAATCCATGCCTACTATGACACATACGTCCCCCATAGAAATCGGGACCAGATCTATCGGGAACTCGACACCGAAGATCTCGAGCACACATCCTCGAATCACATCAGTAGCATACACTGCTCGCTTGTCGGCTATAGAAACTCGTAGAGGTCGACTCAACGCCTCTCGCTGAACACTGATGTGTCGACTAAACGCTATCGACACAAATGACCGACTCGCACCCGAGTCAAACAACACCAAAGTAGGTACAGAACACACAAGAAATGTACCTATGCATACCTCAAAATAAGCATAATATCACAAACTCAATATAAACCGAGGAAAGAATACATACCAGCTACCACATCGGGTGCTGCGCGGACCTCCTCCGCTGTCAACTGGAAGGCTCTCCCGCGAGCCTTCGGCGCCTCGGCCTTCGCCGACCGACTCTCTGTAGCTCGAACAGCAGGCGCAGATCCCTGCACTGATCTCTACAGTAGCTGTGGGCACTCGGCCTTCCGATGGCCGGTCTGGTTGCAATGAAAGCAAACCGTGAATCCCTTGGGGCAGTTCCTCGCATAATGCCCCTCCTTCCCACACTTATAACACACCCCAGCTCTGCATGTCCCCTCGTGGCTCTTGCCGCACTTTCCACAAGTGCGGCCCTTCAGACCCCCAGATCTCGAATCAGCGGGCTTTGCCCGCTTGGCTGCCGGCTGAGACTGTGTCGGTCGCCGATCCACCCTCTGAGACTCGGCCTCCTCCCTGGCCTGCGTCTCCAGCTCAATCTCCCTCTTCCGGGCATTTTCCTGGAGCTCAGCAAATGTCCGATAAGTCGAGTTCGACACGAACTCCTGTATATCCCTCCTCAAAACACCCAAGTACCGGCTCATACGTGCCTGCTCAGTAGACACCTGCTCAGGGCAGAAGATCGCCCTCTCATGAAACTTCCGGGTAACCACAGTAACCGAATCAGTACCCTGTTTGAGGGTCAAGAACTCCTGAGCCAATCGCTCCCTCTCTACCGGAGGAACATACTCATCTCGAAACATCGTGGTGAACCTCTCCTAGGTCACCGCAGTCAGCTCTGCAGTAGTGAAGTCTGCGGTCACAAACTTCCACTAGTCCTTCGCTCCCAAGCGAAGCTGGTTCAGCGCAAACCGAATCCTCAGATGCTCTGGACACGAGCAGGTATAGAAACAACCCTCAACATCGGTAATCCATCTCATAGCAGCAATCGGATCCTGCGTCCCATCAAACTCTGGTGGCTTCGTGTTGCTGAACTCTCTGTACAGCAACGAGTCACCCCCCTGCGGCCTGGCAGCAGCAACGGCTGCGGTGGCCGCAGCAACAACTGCATCAGTAAGAGCGGCGTACCGCTCATCAAAAGCCTCCATCATCGTGGTCTTGATAGACCCGAACATCTCTGGAATCTCAGCGCGGATGGCAGCAGCCACCTCATCATGAATCATCTGGCGGAGCTCCTCATCGCTCACAACCCCCTCGCTAGTCCCTGGCCGGTGGCGCGTCCCAACCATGATGTCTCTCTGAAATACAACACAAGATATCAGAGACTCGCTCGAGTATACTCGCACTCGATAACTCAACCCTACTTGCTCCTTAGTACCCAATGGATTCTTACTTAGGGTGCACACTGCTCCGGTGTCTTCAGTAGTACGGGCCCTATACTACCGTCCACACCGCATCAGCATTCACTCTAAGTCCTCCTCCTTGGATTCCAGATCACAAGTACACTACATCTCACTGGCATAGGCTACCCTTCGGTAGGCCTCCCAACAGCTCCTCACTGCTACCTATTCGCTCTCAAGCATCATATAACAGCAAAATCATTCCTAGGCTAAGGCATCACATATCAGGCCACTCTAGTCCTAATATGATCACCTAGCCTACTCTAGCATGCATAATATCTCATAATATCTCATAACACATAAGGTAAGGGTATTTTGGGAAATCACCGTTCGGGCGCTGGCTGATCGTACACACTGCTTCCTTCTGCCTTTCTCAAAATCTTTTATTCTTTTAGAAAAATTGTTTATTTTATGAAAACTTTCTCATCTCCTCAGTTTGAGTTCGGATTCATCCGAAGATGCACCCGAATCCCTCAAACCAAGGCTCTGATACCAACTTGTAACACCCAAATTTTCAAAACAATTTTTCATTTCAAAACATACTTTCCACCACATAAAAATCACAAAATCATAATAAATCTCTGTATCATCACAAAACATGTCCCAAGATCTCATATAAATAAATCCTCTCTCGTATGTACGAATCATGCCAGCGCCTTCCCGCGATCCTGACTAGTACCTGAAACATATCACACAACAACTGTAAGCATAAAAGCTTAGTGAGTTCCCCAATATACCACATACAACACATACGCCACTCGAGGCTACAATACGACCCTCCGGTCCGATGTGTCACAGCGGGACCCTCCAGTCCCGTAGCTCGTTGGACCCTCTGGTCCGGTCATAGCTCGTTGGACCCTTCGGTCCGGTCTGTATCGTTGGACCCTTCGGTCCGGTCTATATCGTTGGACCCTTCGGTCCGGTCTATATCGTTGGACCCTTCGGTCCGGTCTATACAAAACATAGCATACATATAACACAATGCACATAATCTCATACATACACATAGCATACAAGACCCTCTGGTCTACACATAAATACCACTCTAGGTAATGTATAGTGAGAAGACTCACCTTGGATGTCTCGGATAATATCCCGCCCGTGTATATACTGATCTAGCCTCTGCCTATACACATAACATAATCATCTCAATCAATCACGACTCTCTAGGCTAGACTAGACTCTCACATGTCCTCTAAGAAGGCTAAAAGGCTATTTTACCCTTCAAACAGTCCACAAGTTCCATTATTGACCAAACCCAAAAAGTCAACAAAAGTCAACGGTCAACCTTTGACCAGACTCGCCAAGTGCACAAATGTGACTCGGTGAGTTCAGTCGTGAACTCGAGTCCTCTATCCCCCTTCTGACTCACTGAGTCATTCCCCCAATTCGGCAAGTCACTCACTGTGTGATTCACGGGAAACCCTAACCCTACTCGCCGAGTCTGCCCTTGGACTCGGCGAGTTCATGTCATGCACAAACTCAATTGACGTCCTGAGGTCAGATCTGTTCCTTAGAACCATAGATCTGACCTTCCCAAGCCTGATAATCACGTAAAGCTTGGATCTTGACACTCATGTGACGCCTAGGAGGCTTTACTTGGTGATTTAGCCCCAAAAACAACAACCTGAGCTCATTGCCTCCATAGCTCAACATAAAGCAAGCTGGAATAAGCTCTTTAGACCACTATGGGTCCAGATCCGAAGTCTCAAAGTGAATAGGGGCCATATTCTCACAACTCCTTCCAATAAAAGACATAAAAACTCTACATCTATGGATTCCTTCAACAAAACAGATAAAGGGGCGACATAATACCTCAAAGATGAAGTCTTTTGCTCGAAATCCCCAGATGCACAACCTCCTTGGTCCCCTCCAAGCTGGAATCACCTCCTTCTTGTAAGAATCAATCACAAAGATCAAGAAATGGCTCCTTTCCTCTCACAAACGCTCTAGCTCTTTTAGGGTTTCTCTATGGGGTTTGGTAGCCGCAAGTGACGGCCCTAAGGGCCTTTAAATAGGTCCCAAACCCAAGAAATTAGGGTTTCATTAAACAGCATGGACTCGCCGAGTCAACGTATGGACTCGCCGAGTCCAGTCATTAATCCAGTCCAACAATGCGCGGCTCTACTCGACGAGTCTAAGCGCCTACTCGCCGAGTCCCTTTCCAAAACTCAAAAATAATTAGATAAATATAGTACCTAGAAATCTGGATGTTACACTCAGCGTACCATTATGTACGCCCGACGTACGCTCCATTTTTCCAAAAACATCATTAAGTTCTTAATGCTTTAAGTCTAATGTCCATTTTGTAGATCTAGACCTAGGGGAACGTCTTAAACAATAAAGTCACCATATTGATGCCATTGCATGGCTTAAAGGGACCTAAACCCTAGATTTAGCATTCTACTTCCATCAATGATCATCAACTCATGCATGGCTGATCTACAACCATCAAGATGCAAATTTTATGAACCAGTAGCCTCAAAATCATCAAAAAGGACAACTCAAAACTTTTGGAGTAACATTTACTCACAAGAACTCATCCATGAGACCAAAATCTGCTCCAATCTCAAATTAATCCTAGATCTAACCATAAAATAATCAAGGTCAAGACTTTATACCTCCTAGGAGTTATAAAGGATGAATATACTCTGGATCCACAAGCTTTAGCTCAAACAATACTCCTTCACCAATCTTCTTCTTCTTTAAGAAACACAAAAACACACTAAAATCACTTATACAATCCAAGATTCACTCAAAAGAGGGCTAGGGTTTCCTGGGATAAGCTCGTAGGGTAAGGAGGGGCCAAAACCCCCCAATGTTGTTTAAGTAGGGGCCAAAACCCCCCAAAATTATGGTTTGCTTCTGACCCATGTATGCCCAGCATACCACATGTACACCTCATGTACTTGGGAAAATCCTTGCGTCCAAGTTTGGTCATGGTACGCCCAATGTACCATGATTACGCCTCGTGTAATGGACCAAGTTGCAAAAAATCCAACCATTTAATAATTTAAGAAATTACCTGGAACACTTGGTGTTACAAATCTCCCCCACTTGAATTAGACTTCGTCCTCAAAGTCCGCAGCTGCAAACAAGTTCGGTTCTTCCATTGCAACTTCACTAGGTTCACCTCCTTGTTGTGCAGAGCTTTTGTCTTCTTGTCAAGAATCGCAATCGGCCTCTCCACATAGTTTATGTGCTCATCGACCTGGATATCATCCAAAGAAATCACCACTAAATCATCAGCTACACACTTTCAAAATTACGAGACATGGAAAGTGTTGTGGATCTGATTGAGCTCATCAGACAAATCCAACCGGTATGCAACCTTGCCCACCCGAGTGGTAATCTTGAAAGGACCAATAAATTAGGGGCCCATCTTGCCCAGATTCCAAAATCAGATGACACCTTTAGAAGCACCAAGTCCCCCACCTGGAACTCGATGGTCCGAACGTCACCGGTCTGCATAACTCTTCTATCAGCTTTGCGCGACTCACAACCTATCATGTATATGTTGTATCATCTCAGTGGTCCTAAGTACCACCTCAGTGCTCCCCATAACCCGATGCTCGACTCCCTCCAAAATCTAACATGTATGGCCGGAGCATATCCTCGAGCGTCTGAATCGTACGCTCACTCTGTCCATCGGTCTGGGGTGATACGTTGTACTGAAGTGCATTTGAGTACCCAACTCCTCGTGAAACTTCCCCCAAACCCTGGAGGCGAAATGAACATCTCGGTCCGAAACTACCAAAATTGGTACTCCATGACAAGCCACCACCTCCTGAATGTAAATTTCGGCCAACTTCTCAGCAGCTATACTCTCGGAAATAGGTATGAAGTGTGCAATCTTGTTCAATCTATCCACAATGACCCAGATAGAATCAACTCCACGCGCCATTCTTGGGAACTTTGTGATAAAATCCATGATGATCTCCTCCCACTTCCACATGGGGATGAGTAACGGCTGCAAGTTGTCGTGTGGTCTCTGATGTCCGACCTTGACTTTCGTGAAAGTCAGGCACCGCTCCACAAACCATGCTATCTCCCTTTTCATACAGGGCCACCAATAACTCGGCTTTAGATCCCGATACATCTTCATCGCCCCTGGATGGATCAAAAACTATAACTTATGAGCCTTTTATAACACTGTCTGGCTCACCCCACCAGTAGTCAGAACCCAAACTCTACCACACTGAGTCAACAATCCCCGACCATCTCTAACAAATATGGGGATCCGCCCCATGATATGCTACACCTTCCAATTCTCCTTTTTCAGTCCCTCTACCTGAGACTTCTTGATCATATCCAACAAAGGCGAAATAATAACCATCCTCAAGAAAATATCACCAATAGGAGAACTAACTGCCTTACGGCTCAAGGCATCGGCCACCACATTGGCCTTCCTAGGGTGGTGCAAGATCTCATAATCATAGTCCTTAACTACGTCCAATCATCTCCATTGCTGCATATTCAAATTTGGCTGATCCATCAGGTACCTTAAACTCTTGTGGTAAGTGTAGATAGTACACCCAAACCCATACATATAGTGCCTCCAAATCTTGAGGGCAAAAACCATGGCCCCCAACTCCAAATCATGCGTAGGGTAATTCATCTCATGAGGCCTTAGCTGCCTCGAAGCATAAGCAATCACATGACCCATCTGCATAAGAACAGCTCCCAAACCCGATATAGAGGCATTACAAAAAACCACAAAGTCATATATACCATCGGGAAGTGTGAGAATCGGGGCCTCACACAATCTCTATCTCAACATCTCAAAAGCCAGCTGCTGATCGGGCCCCCATCGAAAAGTAACATTCTTCTTTGTCAAGCCGGATCGACCAATATACCCTTCTGGTTGACGATGTGCCCTAAGAACTGCACCTCGCGCAACCGGAACTCACACTTGGAGAATTTGGCTTACAACCTCTCCCTCCTTAGAGTCTCCAGTACTTCCTATCAATGATCTTAGTGCTGCTCCTTGGTCTTGGAGTAGACCACATTATCATCAATAAACACAATCACCGACCGATCCAACATCGGCCTACAAACCCGATTCATGAGATCCATGAATGTTGCTGGTGCATTGGTGAGCCCGAATGGCATCACCACAAATTTATAATGACCATAACGTGTTATGAAGGTCGTATTTTGCACATCCTCGTCTCTAACCCTCATTTGATGGTAACCTGATCGCAAATCAATCTTGGAAAACTGAGACGCACCCTGAAGTTGGTCAAATAAATCATCGATCCTAGGGAGTAGGTAAGGGTTCTTCACCGTTAGCTTATTCAACTCCCAGTAGTCTATTCACATCCTGTGTGAACCGTCCTTTTTCACAAATCAAACAAAACATGAGCAGTCATCCTATTGACTAAGAAAGTCCCTAGTCATTATTAGAAGCAACATAAGTATAAATAACAAAAGTAATAAAAGACATAATGAAAATTACGTGCTGGTAACCACATCAGGTGGCGCTCGAGCCTCATCAGTAGTCAGCTGAAATGGGATGACATAGATTGTCAAATGATGATTCTACCCTAAGTTCACAACCAAACAAGGAACAAGAAATGAGGCTAAACCGATCATTATCAGGCTATATAATCCTAATTGTATACAACTTTTAAAGTATACACTTAGCAATCAACTAAGTCGATATCAATTCCAAATATTATATACCATTCAATTCTCCTAGGCTATAAGGCATCACACAATCAGGAAATTCTATCATACGATTCCTGAAGGTACCCCTAGCCCAATTCTAGCATGCAATTTATATATCAGGCATACTAATCATAACACATAAGTATGGGTATTTTAGGAATTACTTACATGAGCTCGGATGATTGCACGCATCGCCCCCTTCTCTATTTTATAAAAATCTTTTTTAAATTCATTTTTCTTTGAAAAGATTATCATTTCCTTAGTTTGAGTTCTGGCACACCCGAAAGTGTGCCTGTATCCCTCAAACTAAGGCTCTGATACCAACTTGTAACACCTCAAAATCATGGATAAAAATTTCATTTTTAATTTAATCGAAAACCATCAAGTATTCATAAAAATTCCAAACAAAGTATGTTAAATGAGAATAATCATCAGAGTACATATCCAAATCATAAAGAAAATATGGAACATGGGTGGATACGCTGCAATCATGTCGGACCCTTCCCTTTTGTACCAGAAGTACCTGAAACCATAAACTTAACTGTAAGTACAAAGCTTAGTGAGCTTCCCCAAAATACCACATACAATAAACATATACATATAACAACACGTGGTTGTGACAGTTTCGTATCAACCCCATATGACCGCATGTAGCTATGCCGGCTCCATATCAACCCTCGGGTCTGTATCAACCCATATGACAGCATGTAGCTATGTCGGGTCTGTATCAACCCCCGAGTCCATAGTGAATCCGAGCCCAGATTGGCTCTATATATAATTAAATCATATCAAACATAGTCACATATTCACATATTCACATACATCCAACAACTATAATTCAGTGGGTCGGCATTGGTTCCTTCGACCCACTAGTGTGGTAAGAAGACACACCTCTAAATGAAGATAATTGAACCGCACACTCGAGATACTGCTAACACGGATCCTCACACTAAGCATATCCCAAAATAACCCTAATTAATAATCAAGGTTTTAACCCATAATAAACGGTACAAATATCCCATTATTCTAATAAGGGAAAAAAGGTCATTTTTCCCTTCTCATTCATAACCCAACTTAACAAGCCCAATGCCCAAAAAACCTAAGGCCCAAACAATGGACCTAAAGCCCAAAAAGGGGACCTGATGAGTACGCTAAGCATACAACCTGAGTACGCCCAACGTACAACTCGAACAACAAAGGGAAAATGGCTTCAACGACGTATGAAGGGTCCAGTTAATGGTTTGGTCTAGGCTTTCATTGTATTAGTTCAGTATGAGTCTTTAATGCATTTTTTGAGTTGTTTAGCTGTTTACGGTCGGTGAGTGAGTTTACGGCCGTAAACACGTTTACGGCCATAAACCCAGTTTGCGGCCCAGTCGAGTATATATAGTGGTGGTGCAGGTCTTTGTCTTGTTGTTGATGATGGGTTTTGAGCATTCTAACACTTCCTAAGTGTACATGCAACCCTAATAACCTTGGATCTATGTTTGTCTAATAATCATGCAAAGTTGAATTCTAAGGTTATATTCCTATCTAGCATACATGGGGAACATTTTTAACTTGAATGAAAGATAGAATAACTTACCTTGTTGTTGATTATGATCCTTGAAACCTTGTGAGCCTAGCACCCCAAGTGTGATGCCTCAAATGCTTCACACAACACCAAATGCAAAGGAGTAAACTTCGAGAGAATCCTACACTTGCAAAATCGGCTCTAGCCCTCTTGTTTCTTAGTGTAGCCTATTTTGGTGGAGAATGGGTTTCTTATATAGTGTTGACACATCTAGGGTTACACCATGTAAACCCTAATGTGTCATGACTCTTCATTTCCATGACCCATGGGTTTGTAACTCCCATGGAGCATCCATGGAGCATCCTATGGGTGGAACCCAACTTGATAATCCATGGAGCCTCTTAGCCCACTATATAAGATATGGAAGATTTACATAATTTACCCATATATTTAATTAGTTATCTTTTGATCACTTAATTAATTCTAAATTAATTCTTGATCAAACTAATTAAATAATATTATTAATATATTAGAACTTATAATATATTAATAAACCATAAGTGTTATTTCTCTCATTTTAGTTTATCCAATTGCATGGTGCCATGCAACCCAAATGGACCATGCCGGGTCGGGTCAAGTACATACCAGAAATAGTTATGGACTTAGACACCTTATCAAACAGTCTCCCACTTGGATAACTCTAATAACTATAACTGCAATACTTCAGGAACCGATCGGCAATCGTAGCTCTTTCAAGGTCTCTCGGAACTGAGAAGATGATGATACGCCATTTAAGATTAATGATCATATAATCCTCTGTTCTAGATATCAGCCGGACAAATACATGGAACAGTGTCTTACTTTGTGTCCAGCAGTTTGTTTCCCGATTTCTGATTTGTTTGACAAAGAACTTAATTGAACACATCAACTTAGTTCTGACCGGGCCCGGTACATAGGTCAAAACAAAATCATCGAGGGGCCCAGATATCAGCTTCTAATCTAAGAAGGAACAGATAAACTTCGACTCATATGTTTGTTCTACCACTCATTGAATTATACACAAAAGCACGTTTTATAACATCGAGTTACCAATGCGTTAACGTACAATCAATGCATAACCAACTCATAAGTAACAAATCATATCTCTAGGTTTGAAGACTTATATGATATTACCGTCTCACGATCACTCGAGATAAATTCCATGAAGTGATTCCAGTGAGCGTGGGTTGAGTCCAATGCTCAGAACTTATGAGCACTCATGAGTGTTGTAGCCATGTCCAACAACTTAGACCTCTGCAACCAATCATGACAGTCTTGATTCATACCTACTTCCGACATATGACCGACTGTGGATTTTCGAATAATATGATATACCAAACATAATTATTCTGGAAGTCAAAACATGCAAAAGAAATATAGTAAACGATCGACAAGAGATAGCAACACTTTACTCATAAATAAAACACCTTTTATTCATCATCTAATGTCAATTACACTTTACAAATTTCAAGGTTATCTAACTACTAAATCTAATATTATCCTTCAGCCCTATGCTCCGAGCATGCTGGAGATGCTTAACCCGAGTCAGTCCCTTCGTGAGGGGATCTGCTGGATTCTCATCCGATGATACCCTCTTTGCCACGAGGAGTCCTTCTTCTATTCGATGTCTGATGAAATGATATTTTCTGTCGATGTGTCTGGATCTCCCGTGATCCCTTGGTTCCTTGGATAAGGCAACTGCACTTTCATTATCACAGAAAATTTCCATTGGCTCTTTAATAGCTGGTACAACTCCAAGGTCTCCAATGAAGTTCTTCAGCCATATCGCCTCCTTTGCTGCCTCGCTAGCTGCTATATACTCTGATTCGCAAGTTGAATCAGCCACTGTCTCTTGCTTGGAACTCTTCCAAGAAATTGCTCCTCCATTTAAGGTAAAGACCCAGCCTGACTGAGAGCGGAAATTATCCCTATCAGTCTGAAAGCTAGCATCACTATACCCTACAACTCTCAAGTCTTCACTCCCACCGAGGGTAAGGACCCAGTCCTTAGTCCTCCCTAGGTACTTGAGGATATTCTTTACCGCAGTCCAGTGTGCCTTGCCAGGGTTCCCCTGATACCTGCTAACCATGCTCAAAGAAAAGGCTACATCAGGTCGAGTACACGTCATAGCATACATGATCGATCCTACAGCCGAAGCATAAGGTATTCGACTCATTTCTGCTATCTCAGCCTCAGTACTAGGGCTTTGTGTCTTACTCAATCTGGCATTACTCTGGATGGGTAACTCTCCTTTCTTGGAGTCCTGCATGCCGAATCTCTTCAACACCTTATCCAAGTAAGTACTCTGACTAAGTCCAATTAGTCTTTTACTCCGGTCTCTCAAGATCCTTATCCCTAGAATATAGGCAGCTTCTCCTAGGTCCTTCATAGAGAAACACTTCCCAAGCCAAGACTTAACTTCCTGCAGAGTTGGGATGTCATTTCCTATGATTAGTATGTCATCCACATACAATACCAAAAAGCTAACTATACTCCTACTAGCCTTGACATATACACAAGATTCATCTTCACTCCTAGAAAAGCCAAATTCCTTGACTTTCTCATCAAAGCAAAGATTCCATCTGCGAGGTGCTTGCTTTAACCCATAAATGGATTTCTCAAGCTTACACACTCTATTAGGGTACTCTGTGTTGACAAAACCCTCTGGCTGACTCATGTAAACATCCTCAGCCAACTTTCCATTAAGGAAAGCGGTTTTGACATCCATTTGCCATATTTCATAGTCATGAAATGCGGCTATGGCTAACAGAACCCTAATAGACTTAATCTTGGCCATTGGAAAAAGCTCTCATCATAATCAACTCCCGGAGTTTGTGAGAAACCCTTTGCAACCAGTCGTGCCTTATAAGTGTGTACATTACCATCCATGTCGGTCTTCTTCTTGAAGATCCATTTGCACCCTACAGTCTTACGACCTGGTACATTCTCAACCAAGTTCCAAACTTGATTGTCATACATGGACTGTATCTCGCTGTCCATTGCCTCTTTCCACTTGGCTGACTCAGGGCCTGCCATGGCTTCCGCGTAACTGTTAGGTTCATCCAGACCTATCAGTGTCTCATCACTGATAAGTGTATCACCTTCCGCAGTAATATGGAATCCATAGTAATGCTCAGGTGCATTCCTAACCCTTGTGGAACGCCTCAGAGGTACAGACTTGTCAATTGGCTCAACAGAAGTTTCCTCCTCAAGTTGAGTGCTAGGGTTTGAAGTTCCTTCACCACTTGACTCTTGAATTTCTTCAAGGTCAACTTGCCTCCCACTGTCTCCTTGGCTTATGAACTCTCTCTCTCGAAAGAAAGCCCTCCTAGCTACAAAGACCACATTCTCACTAGGTCTGTAGAAGAGGTAACCAAAGGATTTCTGTGGGTAGCCGATGAAAATACACCTCTCACTTCGAGGTTCGAGCTTATCATGAGTCTCGCGTCTCACGAAAGCCTCGCAACCCCAAATCTTAATGTGGTCTAGTTTGGGTACTTTACCAGTCCACATCTCATGAGGAGTTTTGGCAACTTTCTTTGTGGGAACTAGATTAAGGATATGGGCGGCAGTCTCTAAGGCATACCCCCAACATGAGATTGGTAGCGAAGCTCGACTCATCATGGAACGAACCATATCCAACAAGGTTCGATTACGCCTCTCAGCTACACCATTCAACTGCGGTGTCCTGGGAGGTGTCAATTGTGAGACAATCCCACATTCCCTAAGATAGTCGAGGAACTCTGAACTAAGATACTCACCACCTCGATCGGATCGAAGCATCTTAATGTTCCTGCCCAATTGATTCTCGACTTCCAGTTTAAACTCTTTAAACCTCTCAAAAGTCTCTGACTTATGCTTGATAAAGTAGACATATCCATATCTACTGTAATCATCAGTAAAAGTCAAATAATAACGATTAGCATCCCTTGTGGCATGTTTGAAGGGCCCACACACATCTGTGTGTATAAGATCCAACAAACCTTCACCCCTCTCACAAGAACCTGTGAAGGGTGACTTTGTCATTTTTTCCAAGTAAGCATGATTCGCAACTATCATCTGACTTTAGGTCAAATGACTCCAATACTCCATCCTTTTGGAGTTGGCCTATGCGTTTCTTGCTTATATGTCCAAGACGACAATGCCATAATGATGCTTTATCCAAGTTATTATCATTAACAAAATCAATACACAATACATTATTTCCTAAGTTATCAACCACAGATACAGTTTCATACACACCATCACAAGGTAATGCTTTAAAATAAAGAACATTATTAAAGAAAGCATTAATCGAACCAACTTCATTATCAAATGAAAAGGTGAAACCTTGTTTATACAATGCATGAAAGGAAATAATATTTCTTGCCATTTCTAGTGAATAACAATATTTATTCAAATCTAAACTAAACCCACTACTTAGCGATAAAGTATAAACTCCAATCTTGGTGACAGATAAAGCTTTCCTATTCCCCATGATAAGTTTATTCTTCCATGCTCCACATTCTCACTTCTTCTTAGTCCCTGCAAATTAGAACAGATATGAATACCACAACCGGTATCAAGGACCCAAGAGTTAGAATGGGGTGAGTTATTAGATAAGATAGTGTAAATACCTGCATGGTTGGGTTTAACTTTCCCATCCTTCACATCTTGCTGGTACTTTGGGCAGTTCCTCTTCCAATGTGACTTTTTATGGCAATAGAAGCATTCAGCCTCTTTAGGGTCAAAAGAAAGAGTGACAAAACCTTTCTTGGTTCCACTTGAAGAAGAGCCATCAAGGGTCCTAGCCTTGGTACCCTTTGAAGAGCTCTTCCTCTTCTTCCCTCTACCTTTCCCGATTGCCAAAACCGGGGCGGAGTTTGGAGTAGGAGTGTTAACAACCGACTTACCCTTAAGACCTATTTCTGCGGTCTTGAGGAGTCCCTGAAGTTTTCTGAGTGTGACCTCTTCCTTATTCATGTGATATGTCATGCGGAATTGATCATAGCACGATGGTAAGGAGTGCAAAATGATATCTATTGCAAGCTCCTCAGGGAAGTTCACATTAAGCTTCAGCAACCGATCCACATACCTTTGCATTTTCTGCATGTGGCTCGTGACGGATTCCCCGTCCTTCATCATGGTTGTTATGATAGAGCATATGATTTCATACCTCTCTTGTCGCGCACTTTGATGGTATCTTTCCATCAGATCTTGGTGCATTTCAAAAGGGTAGAAGTCCTCATAGGACTTTTGGAGTTCCGCTGTCATGGTGGCCAACATGATCCATGCAACTTTTGTAGCATCCCTTTCATGTGCCCGGAAGTCAGCGATCTCCTGGGGAGTTGCAGTGGTCTCATCAATCTCCTTAAGCTCCTTGTCAAGGACATATTCTTTGTCCTCGTAGCGGGTAATCATCCTGATGTTTCTGATCCATTCATTGAAGTTGGATCCATCAAAAGTGACTTTCCCACACAAGTTCATAAGGGTAAAGGAGCCATTAGGATTAGAGCCAGAAGCAGCATTGTTTGAAGACATCTGAAAGAAGAGAACAAGATTAGTTTAGATATTAAGAGAGTCCTTAATAAAACACCCAAATGTAATATTAAGGCTAGGATCCAATCACAATATATTATAACTTAGAAGAGGTATGCCGTAATCCAAGCTATAACATATTTGAAAGGTAGGTGAATGACGATTCACCAATTTCCACCATGAAAAACGAAATATAGATATTAGGTTTTTAATTGGTTCTTAGAAATTCCTAGATTCTTTTGAGATTCAATGAACTTTTCAAAGGCATGTTTCAATCTCGAGTGTGCCCTCCAAGTTTTGTGACTGGGATACTGAGGATCACAAAACGAGGTGTGAAGTAACCATGCAAATCACTTGGTACACTTAATGTTTATTACTCAATCGATGTGCCGGTTAACCACACGAGCTCCACCGACCTATAATAAACTTTAAGTCACCCTTTACCTTCCTTGTTAAGTCCAAGTTAGTGTGCCGGTTAACCACACGAGCTCCACTAACGACTTAAACAAAGTGTAAAGTGTAATTTCATGGATTAGCACCTTATTCACATTTTCCTAAAGTAACTAAGATTGAGAATTTAATAAAAGCATTTAGTTACTTTATAATATTCATCATACTTTTAATGAGAATTTATAAGTCCTTGTCCTACCCGTTCGGCTAACGACCCTCCACCGATCAAGGAAGCGGTGGGTGAGAGTGGACACCCATTAAGTTGCCATTTTATAGGCAACAACCTTATACCCCCCTTATAGACCGGCTTCGTGAATGAGGCGTACTAGCGGTAAGACGACTTGTTGTTATACATATATATATTAGTAACTTATAATATTATAAAGTATAAGGGTTGAATTTTAACTTTTAAAATTCTAAGGGTTGGAACTAAAGTTTTAATCAAGAATTTACATGTTCCAAAACTTGAGGGCAAGTTTTGTAAACTTCCAAAACTTTTCATTTCTTATAACTTATGAATTAATTGAGTAATAAAAATGAAGACTCTTCATTTTTATAACTCTTGTGTTCTTTTAATGGCTTTAATAAAAGTGAGACTTTTGGTTTTCCATAACTTGAGGACAAGTTATGGACTCCATTAAAACACATTATGATCATGAATTAAACTACCATGAAGGTTACAAACAATTTCTATGATCATCTAATCTTCATAAGTTCAAGAACATGAATATGAACACTTTCAAGAATAAAAAATTACACTTAAAAAAAACTTGTAATTTTAATAATTGTCATTGTAAATGGATTAGCATAAACATTACACCATCTAAAACAAGCTTTAAAACATCAAAACAGTTTAGGGTAATGTTTCTAGTCCATTTCCAGCAACAAATGTGCAAATTTTCATACGAGCAGAAAACAGAAAAACGTTTTTTTTTTTCAAGCTGTTTGCACACAAAAAAAAACAACAAACAAACCTAGGCTCTAATACCACTGATGGGTTTTGAGCATTCTAACACTTCCTAAGTGTACATGCAACCCTAATAACCTTGGATCTATGTTTGTCTAATAATCATGCAAAGTTGAATTCCAAGGTTATATTCCTATCTAGCATACATGGGGAACATTTTTAACTTGAATTAAAGATAGAATAACTTACCTTGTTGTTGATTATGATCCTTGAAACCTTGTGAGCCTAGCACCCCAAGTGTGATGCCTCAAATGCTTCACACAACACCAAATGCAAAGGAGTAAACTTTGAGAGAATCTTACACTTGCAAAATCGGCTCTAGCCCTCTTGTTTCTTAGTGTAGCCTATTTTGGTGGAGAATGGGTTTCTTATATAGTGTTGACACATCTAGGGTTACACCATGTAAACCCTAATGTGTCATGACTCTTCATTTCCATGACCCATGGGTTTGTAACTCCCATGGAGCATCCATGGAGCATCCTATGGGTGGAACCCAACTTAATAATCCATGGAGCCTCTTAGCCCACTATATAAGATATGGAAGATTTACATAATTTACCCATATATTTAATAGTTATCTTTTGATCACTTAATTAATTCTAAATTAATTCTTGATCAAACTAATTAAATAATATTATTAATATATTAGAACTTATAATATATTAATAAACCATAAGTGTTATTTCTCTCATTTTAGTTTATCCAATTGCATGGTGCCATGCAACCCAAATGGACCATGCCGGGTCGGGTCAAGTACATACCAGAAATAGTTATGGACTTAGATACCTTATCCAACAGTTGATGCCAGAGAGTTTACGGTGTACTGTGTCGAGTTGTACCAGACGTTTTATGCTATACACGTGTGCAAGCTTGATTTCTTTTCTTCTTCTACTTCTATTGTGATTTTTTGTTGCTTGATCATTGGTAAAGATCCTTTTCAGGACCTTACAATTGGTATCAGAGCAAAAACCGGTGTCAAAGCTTCACTCAATCGAGTTCTAGGCTGTTTTAGACTGACATTCCTTATTGTTCGAGATTGGTTTTAGTGTTTTCGTGGTTAAAGGGACCGAATCTACACCAAAAACGCGTTTTTGAAGATCTTCTGGGAGTTTACTGCCAACCGTAAACTCAGTTTACGGCTGTAAACTCAAGAACCTTAAACAACCGTAAATTGTGAATCTTCATTAACCGTAAACTAAGCTTCAATAACCGTAAACGCTTAAACCGTAAACGTCCAAACCGTAATCATCCAAACCGTAAACGCAGTTTACGGTCGTAAACTATTCAACCGTAAACCCAGTTTACGGTCGTAAACACCTCAACCGTAAACCAAGTTTACTGTTGTAAACTCATTAACAGTAAACCCAGTTTACGGTCATAATCACATCAACCGTAAACTCTTTTGTGACTTTAATTTGCTTTAATTTCAAATGGAATCTCAAAGTCAAACTCATTTTCACGAACTTGATATTGTCATGGGCACAACTACGTGCATTCCAAGATTAATGTCTGCAGATGGTTTTCCTGAGTGGAAATACAGGATTGAAAAATACATTAAAATGAAGGAATTTAAAGTCTGGAGAAGCATTCTTAGAGGCCGTGTTAGAATCACTATGACAGTTGGAGGACAAGTGATTGACAAGGCTGTTGAAACTACACAGATGAGGAGTTTGAAAAAGTGGAAGAACAGGAAAGTCGCTAATTGAGGTATATGAAGGAAATGAAGATATGAAGGAGAGTCGCCAGGACATGTTGCGACAAAAGTTCAATATGTTCAACTACATTCCCGGAGAGACTCTTGAGGCACAGCTGCAGCGGTTCACAACTCTCACCACTGACATGAATATATCTGGGATTTTCTTGACCAAGTCGGAGATTAACAAGAAGCTTCTGAATGCTCTTCCCAGGTCATGGGACATGAATGTTGCTGTGATTAAGAAGACCAAGGATCTAAATCGCCTCACTCTTGCTGAAATCATGGCGATCATCAAAGCTTGTGATATTGATGACAAACAGAGAGAAATTAAACATGTAAATTCGTACTCTACTGCAAATCTTGGAATCTCATCCAACAATGCTCTCTCCTCAATCATGTCTTCCTCAGGTCAAGCTTTTGCTACTCAACAACCTCAGATTCAGACCTTCGCTGCTGCATCATCCATTCCTTATTCTCAAAGCCAGCCATTTGTCACTCCACAAGCTGTTCCCCCTCCAAATGTGCCAGTTGTAGCCTCTTCCTCAAACACGAAAGACACTGATGATAATCTGGCTCTAGCCACTGGGCTTGTTAACTGCTACAATGCCTTTGTAGCTGGAGAGCTTCCACCTCAGCTGTCATTTGCTGACCTGGATCAGATTCATCCAGAAGATGTGGAAGAGATGGACATTACATGGCAGATTGCTATGGCTGTTTTCAGGGCCAAGCAGTTTGCTAAGAAGACAGGGAAGAACAACTGGGGCATGAATGCATACAAGAATGTAGGATTCAACAAGGGCATGTTGTGATGTTTCAACTGTCACGAGCCGGGTCACTTTGCTCGTGAGTGTCCAAAACCAGATCGTAGGACGAACAACAACAGGACGATGGTTGCAGTGGGAAACAACCGTGCAGGTGCTGCGGTTAATGGTGAGACTGCTATGGTCGCTCAGTCCTTTGACTGGGAGGACCAGATGTAGGCTTTGAATATTTCAGGGCCAGAAAACGCTCACCTAGCTCAAATTGATGATGATCCCCTGAAGAATGATGCAGCTGATCCTGAAGCAGAAATGATGGAGCTGCAGTTTGCTCTGATGGTGTCTTCTACTTCCGAGCCCAGGAAAAGTGAGGTAAATCTACCGTCTTGTTCTCAGACATGTAATGAATATGTTAAACTTCTTCATGATGAAATTTAATTATTACGTAGAGAAGTAGAGGACCTTAGATATGAGGGCTATCAGCTTAGGAAAGGACAGAAACCCCTTAAGGCCCAGTTAGAGACAAAAATAAAAGATTTTAAAAGAATTCAGACAGAATACAGTGAAAAATGTGAGCTTTATGATTATGTTAAGAGACAAAATGATGAGTTAATTACCGAGCTTGATACATTAAAAAGACAATTTGAAACTGCAAATTTTGATTTTAGAAAATTTGATGGATCAAGCGAGGTAGTTGCCAACATGATTGATCACTGTATGCAGTTCAAACGAAACCAACAAAAGGGTTTAGGATATGATAGTGTACCTCCTCCATATAATCATACATATCAGTATCAACCCCTATCCAAGGATGAGATTGCCAAAGAACCATTTATGGTTTATAGCAAGCCATCTGGTTTCGTTTCAGGCGGATTTATTAATGTTGAAAGTACTAACATTTCTACTTCCCCTGCAGATCAACCCTTAGATCAGGCCAAGCGTGAAGTTGGAGAATCTGTTTTTGTTTCTGCGTCTGATTCTGATATTTTTGTTTTAAATGAAAAAGTTTTTGTTTCTGATGTTAAGACTGAGAATGTTTCGTGTGATGTTTCCACATCTGCTACTATTGAACTTAATTTCTTTGATATGTTTGATGAATTGTTTGGTAATTCTGATGCTTGTGATTCTCATGAAAACCCATCAATTCCACAACTCACACCATTCGAGGCACCCTCACTTATCTCACAACCTATTTCTCATGTATGTTCTTCTGAGAAGAGTAAGAGTGTCTGTCAAGAAAATAAATCTGAAAAATGCAGTACAAGTTCAAATAATAAACAGATTTGTTTTAATTGCGGTGTTGGTGGTCATATAGCTAGGAATTGTCAAAATAGGATCTTTTTGAACTATATGTCACCAAGAGGAGAGAACGAATCTCGAGGAAGGTCTTTAATTAGAAAATCCTCAAGAACTCGTTCTCGAAATGATGATTGGAAAGATGATCGAAGCAGAAAAAGGGCTGTTTTTCAAAAGAATAAAAAGGTTTTTAATAACAAAGCTCCAAATAGTTTGCCAAAACCGAACAAGGCTCCGCCAAGATCGGTTTCATCAAAGAGCAATTCTGGATCTTCAACCACTTCTGGTAGAACATCCAGAGGCTCGGTGCAAACTAATAAGAAACTTATTTCAAAACCACCTGAGAATGTTATAAAACCTAAATATCATTGGATGCCCAAATCAATTTCCAATCCATCATCACCATCCTCTGAAGTGATTAGGAATGAGGATCCTAATTTGAAAACACTAAAAGATAAATCAGAGAAAGCGAAAAGGAAACCCAGGACAGTGATGACCTGGGTTCCCAAATCTAAATGATCCCGCTCATTTTGCAGGGACAGTTGCGGAGGAATGTCGTTCGTCCTTGGTACGTCGACAGTGGCTGCTCCCGGCATGTCACAGGAGACATCTCCCAATTGAGCGACATTCAATCTTTTAATGGGGGATATTTTTCCTTCGCGGGCGGAGATGGTGGCAAGATCACTCAAAGAGGAACCGTTACAAATGGAGTGCTAAGCTTTGAAAATGTCAACTTTTCTCCCGAGTTAAAGCATAGCTTGTTGAGTGTTTCCCAAATTTGCGACAAAGGCTATTCTACCCATTTTACCGATAAAGAATGTATGATTCTCAAGCCAGGCATTGTCATCCCAGAAGAGTGAATTCTCGTCAAATCTAAGTGGGATGGGAATGCTTACATTATTGACATGAACAGTAACATACCAGAACAAGTCACTTGCCTATTTTCAAAAGTGTCCGAACAAAATGCAATGCTGTGGCACCGACGACTCGGTCATGCTAACGCGAAAAACCTGAATCGCCTTGCTAAGAATGAGATGGTCCGAGGCTTACCTGTCAGATACTTTATTACATTTAAGAAGTGTGTGTCTGTGCCCAAGGAAAACATCATAGAAAACCACACCTGCCGAAGCAAGTCAACTCAATCAGTCAGGTGCTCCAATTATTGCATATGGACTTATTTGGTCTGGTCAACGTCCTGAGCATCAACAGAAGTTCGTACTGTCTAGTTGTGATCGATGATTTCTCTCGTTTTACGTGGGTCTTCTTCTTATCCAACAAAACTGGGGTTGCTGATCTGATAAAGAAGTTCATTGTGATGATTGAGAATCAAACCAACAACCAGGTGAAGGCGCTTCGTACTGACAATGGAACTGAGTTCAAGAATGCAGTTCTTGACCATTTTTGCGCAGAAAAGGGGATCGTGCGTCAATACAGCTCTGCTCACACGCCTCAACAAAACGGTGTTATTGAAAGGAGAACTAGAACTTTAAAAGACGCTGCAAGGACAATGCTTTGTGATTCAAAATTACCTGTTTTCTTTTGGGCCGAAGCGATTAACACTACTTGCTACGTGCAGAATCGTGTTCTAATCAACAAAGCTCAGATGAAGACACCGTATGAGATTCTCTATGGACGCAAGCCTTCAGTCAGCCATTTCCATGTATTTGGCTGCCCTTGCACCCTTCTTCACTTGGAATCCAACCCTAAATTCAATGCCAAAGCCGATGATTGTTATTTCATAGGGTATGCTGTGCGCACCGCATATAGGGTTTACAACAAGAAGACTAAGTAGGTTGTCGAATCCTATGACATGCGCTGGTTGGAGGAGAATGAAACAGACGCTCGAGTGGGTCCTGACTGGTTATTTGATTACACATCGCTTTTCAAATCCTTAAATGTGTCTTCAGATGGTTCAAACGGATCCTCTTCTGGTTCGAAGATTGTTTCTGAAGACGAAGACGAAGAAGTTGTTTACAGACCTCCAACGGTTGAGGGGGAGTCCTCTGCTCCATCTGAGGGGGAGTCCTCTACCCCACCTGAGGGGTAGTCATCTGATCGACTTGATAGTCCAGAGTCTAAAGTTCAAAATGGAACTCCTGATGCTGACGCTACACCTCTTACCCCTATTGAAAGAGAGTTCATGTCTAGAGATGCTTCCGCTGTCACTCCAACTTTTATGGAACTACTCTTTCCTGAAGAAATTGCTAATGAGTTTGTAACAGATTCATCTAATGTGGATCAATCAGCAAATGATGGAGGTTTCAACATTCACACTCTTCCTGTTTCACTCAATGATATCAGCCAAGACATACCTTCAAGAATTCAACGCGATCATCCTATTGATAACGTCATTGGTCAGCTGGGTGATGGAGTTAAAACCAGAAGTCAGAGTGGAGATGTCAATGTATGTCTCTACTCTTGCTTTATATCTCAAATAGAGCCCAAGAACGTTGACATGGCTTTGAATGAGCCCAGCTGGGTAGATGTGATGCATGAAGAGCTAAATCAGTTTGAAAAGCTCGGGGTTTGGAAATTGGTTGAGTTACCAAAGGGCAAAAGGTCTCTTGACACACGCTGGGTCTATCGAAACAAGTAAGATGATTCTGGTGTAATAGTGCGCAATAAAGCAAGGTTGGTGGTTCGCGGGTTTCGACTAGTTGAGGGTCTTGATTATACTGAGGTTTATGCTCCCGGGGCTCGCTTGGAGACTATTCGTATCTTCCTTGCTTATGCTTCCTACATGAAATTCACGGTTTACCAAATGGATGTCAAGACTGCCTTCTTGTATGGCAAGGTGAAGGAAGAAATCTACGTTGATCAACCCCCTGGGTTCGTTAACTCAAAGTTTCCTAATCATGTATACAAGTTGGACAAGGCGTTGTATGGGTTACATCAAGCTCCTCGAGTATGGTATGCGACTCTAACAAAGAACTTGCTCGAGCATGGATACTCTTGCGGCACTATTGATCAAACTTTATTCATCAAGCATGTGGGTAATGATCATATTCTAGTCCAGATCTACGTTGACGACATTATCTTTGGGTCTACCAGTCTACAGCTATGCAAAGAGTTTGAAGGCGTGATGAAAAAGCGGTTTGAGATGAGTTCACTGGGTGAAATGACCATGTTTCTGGGGCTTCAGGTCAAACAAAATTCAACCGGAATCCTGCTACATCAAGCTAAGTATGTGGATGATATTCTTGAGAAGTTCGGGTTTCAAGACGTAAAATCTGCATCGACACCAATGGCTGAAAGACCCCTACTGAATCTAGATATTGATGGCGAATCCGTAGATCAAACACACTACAGATCGATGATCGGATCGTTGATGTATCTTACTGCAAGTCGTCCCGACATCATGTTTGCAGTTTGTCAATGTGCTCGCTATCAGGTTAATCCTAAACTTTCTCATCTTATTGCTGTCAAAAGGATTTTTCGGTATATCAAAGGTAGCCCAAAATTGGGTCTTTGGTATCCGAAGAATTCTGAATTTGATTTATATGATTTTGCTGACAGTAATTATGGAGGCTGTGAGCTTGACATGAAATCTACTTCAGGA
Organism: Lactuca virosa; assembly: GCF_052849685.1. Taxonomy (NCBI): domain Eukaryota; kingdom Viridiplantae; phylum Streptophyta; class Magnoliopsida; order Asterales; family Asteraceae; genus Lactuca; species Lactuca virosa. The sequence goes on along the minus strand of NC_136430.1, from coordinate 399,539,439 downwards.
GGGTGCCAATTCCTTGGAGATAGGCTGGTGTCGTGGCAATGCAAGAAACAGCATACCGTCTCAACCTCAACAGCAGAAGCGGAATACGTTGTTGCATCTGCTTGTTGTTCTAAAGTTATCTGGATCCAACATCAGCTGTTGGACTACGGTTTGAATTATCTAGAAACCCCCATTCACTGTGATATTATGGCCGCAATTCAAATTACTAAAAATCCTGTCCAACATTCCAAAACCAAGCACATTGATATCAAAATTCATTTTATCAGAGATTGTTGTGAGCGCTCGCTCATCCGGATAGAACAGGTTCCCACTGCTAATAATGTGGCGGATCTGTTCACCAAGCCTTTTAACAAAGCTCGATTCGATGTGCTTGTGGGATTTTTAAAAATGATTCGTTTTGAGGATTAAATTTTTGTTTTTACTTAGGTTAGTTTAAATTTGCGCATTTTAGTGATTTCATTTTCACCCATGCACAAATTTAGGGGGAGAAATAAACAAAAACCAAACAAAAAAAATTGAAAAATTAAAAAAATCCAAAAACATTTTCTTTCTGTTTTATTCTTTTTCAGAAAATATTCAAAAAAACCAAAAACATTAAAAAATTCAGAAAAATCAAAAAAAAATATTGTCGCCTTCAGTTTTGCTTGTAGATATAGTACTGGGAAGTGATCTTATCAATTGATAACAGGCAATCTGAGTCTGCGTAACGTACCCAAAATTAAATTGTTTATGCTCTGTGTTTGATGCGCTGGTAGGCACGAAAGATTCTAAAAGGACTTGACTAGGCAGAGTTGAACTTAAGGAATTCATAGACTTGACAAATCTTGACCTATTTAGATCCGTTTAGCCCAACAATACGACACTTGGATAGATTGAGCAGGGAGATAAATATGGGAATCTACTGGTCACATTAAAAGAACCTGTATCCGGAACCGTAGATTAACTTTTCCTCGATGTGCGGATTCTGTCCTTAATTGCAGTATTGATGGGGTGACTGGTGAATTCTGATAAATTAGGTCTGTAGAAAATTGTTTTCTCTCTATCTGTCTGTTAGTCATATGTTGCTTCCTTTGCGTGATCGAGAGATCCGACCTGGACTGTAACATATGTAATTCTATTTCTCTGCATCCTCTATCTATGCAATTCTTTCTATCTGTTAGCCATATACTGTCTCCTTTGCGTGACTCACAATCCGACCTGGTACACAGTATATGCATCATTCTTTTTCTCAATCCCTCTAAAAACTTCAGTTAGTCATACGTTTCACCCTCTGCGTGATTGGAAGAGATTCGACCTGGGTGTATAGCATATGCATTCTAAATCTATCTTCTCTCTTAATAATTGTCTGCTCACCCGATGTAAGGAGTATTCTGGAAGTCCTTGATTACTGGAGCATATCAGGAAGCGAGAAACATGTTCTAGTACAATTAAAATTGAACACTTACAGATTGTCTATAGATCTCGCTGCTCAATTTAGGTGGACAACAATATACCTGGTCGTCGTCAGCTGAATGGTCCTTAAGAAATATTATGTAGGAACTTTGGATCACTTTGTCTTGTAACTAATAGTATGTCCTAATTCTGTCACAATTTTTCGTGTTTAAGTGGACCACAATACCGGCGATCGACCAGACAAAGACGTGAAGATAAAGGTACCGACAAGTGGATTAAGGCTATCTAACAACTTTGATCTCAGTAACACAAGATTAACTTTCAGTGATTTTTGAGATAAATTTTTGTCTATATTTATTTTATCTCATTTTTATTTTTATTTTTATTTTTATTTTACTTTTATTTTATTTTTATTTTATTTTTATAATTGTCAAAATTCAATTATTTTTTTAAAAAAAATTCTTTAATTCTTAAATTTTAGAAATTATTTTATTTTATTTTTAGTTTAATTTTAATTTTACTTTAATTTTAAAATTCTCAAAAGGTTTTATTTTTGAAAAATTAATTGGGATTTGGACTGTGCCTTATACACTGTGGGAGACAGGTAAAATTCAAAGGAGGTATAAAAGGTGGAATTTACTGCTGTAAACCCTTTCCACCTCCCCTTTCTTCCTTCCGGCTGCAAACTCTCTCCACACTCTCTCATCCTCGAAATTTTTTTGTGAGATTTTGCAAAATCGTTTAGTCCACATCAAAGGTATGCTAAAACCGACTGAGGATATGTGGTTTGTTCATCGATTCGACTGAAATTGGAGGATTGATCGAGGTTTTTGTGTTCGTCGGCATTTACGGTTTACGGAGGGCTTACGACCGTAAACGGTTTGAGCTTACGGTCTAGGAGCTTACGACCGTAAACTCCGTTTACAGTCAGGAGACTACTGCAGTGGGTTTACGGCTGTAAACCCAATCTGGACCGTAAACCCCACTTTGACCATTTTGACCGTAAACCCTATTTGAACTGTAAACCCAACTTTGACCATGTTTGACCGTAAACTCCAAATTTTTTATCAAAATATTTCTTTTTAAGGCCAAAATGAAATTGATTAATTAAGAAAACTTAAAGCTTTAATTGTTTAAATACTTTGTTTTCTTACTTGGCCTGGTTTAGTGCAGATTAGTGGCAAGTCTTAAGTTTGCTGACATGCATAACCTGACAATTGTTCTGGATGACCCTCTTATTGCTCATGGAGATTTCAGGTCGATGATATACAAACTGAGAGAATGCTGCCTGACCTTTGCCATTACTGTGAATCCAGTCATTTATTAGAAGATTATCAGGGAGTTCTGGCAGACTGCTAAGATGTCAAAAGCTAATGGAGTGATTACAGTTGAAGCTGTGGTTAAAGGATGCAAGATTATGATCACTGAGCAGTACATCAGAGAAACATTGCTGATCAATGATCAACCCGATTTTCCTACTGAAATCGGGATTGAAGATGTGCAAAAGATTCTCAAGAAAATGGGGTATGAAGGCATCTACCCTCCCACGGTGAAAAAGCTTCTGCCACCCTACTGGAGATTCTTGGCGTATGTGTTTGTGAGCTGTATCTCGGGCAGAAGATCAGGTGCTGATGAAATCTCACTCAGGAACACAGGGGCAATTGTTTCACTGGCTGCTGGTATCAAATTCAATTTCTCAAAGTTCATATTGGATGAGTTCTTGGTAAACATCAACGCTATAAGCCGGGAGACCATAGATTCTTTCTTGCTATATCCTAGGTTTATTCAGTTGTTCATTGACAACCAATTTCCAAAGATGGTCAAAGATGGAGATATGCTAGACATGAAGTCATTAGGCCCTCACACTATTGGTCTTATTAAGCAGAATCGCAAGGGCAAGGTCGTCTTCCAAGGATTACATCCTCTTGTGAAATTCGGAAAATTTGCTGAGATAAATGAATCCTCCGAATCTCATGGAACGTCAGACAAAATGTCATCTGAGCCCACTTCTTCTGAGAGAGTCATTTCGGAAGATGATGTTATTACAGTGTCAGATCGCGCTGAAGAAGAAGACACTCCAGCTCCTAATGCTCAAGTAGCTAAAGAACATGAACTGACATCTGTTCAGGTCCAAAGTGATTATAATGAGGGGTCTTCAAAAGGCGAAACGAAGACTGATTTGTATGAAGACCTCGATCTCACAGGGTTCGATAACGATGAAATTCCTTTAAATTGTGGTAGTAATGAAGACTTCATGACCGGTGAAAACCTCAACACGCTTCTTGACAATGTCGATGAAGTTGCTCATCCAGCAACAGAGATAAGGGAAAATGAAGACGTTCTCGAAGCCACGCCTCCTCTTACCAATCCAATGGCAGAAATAGCAATTCCTATGGTGACAGTGTCAGGGATTCCTCCCCTTGATGTTGTTCCACCTACATCTGAGCCATTGGAAAGTGATCGCACAACTACACAAGCCTCTCAACCTCCAACAAAAAGACGAAGACTTGACCCTAGACAGGGAATTCCTGATTTGGGTGTATTTCAAAGCTTTACAACTCCACCAACAACAACTCCTGCCATAGTTTCATCTGAACCCATCAGTGAAGGTCCTAGCACCTTCCATGAAGCTGGTGGCTCTTCCTTCCCCATAGGTTTCTCTCCTCCCAGGCCAGACCATAATGCTGTTTCTGTGAGGCTAGCCAGGTTTTTAGCCGAAGAACAATTCACAACGCCTCCCTCACCTGGCAAAGGAATTTCTATTGGGGGTGGCAGCTCAGGAGAAGAGAATCCTTCAATACTTGGACTTCAGAAGGAGATTGATGCTCTGAATCAGAAAAATATTGATTTAGATCAGAAAAATATTGAGCTGGATATCAAGGTTGCAGACCTTCAGACCGAAAATGCAAAGCTCAATATTCAAGTTGCCGAACTTATCAAAGATAAAGCTCTAAAGACGAAGCAGATTACAGATCTTCAGACGCATTTCGACTTATTGACCGCCAGCTACTACGATCTAAAGAAGAAGCTGGAAGAAGATTTTGGCGACAAATTCAAGTCATCTGTTGACGAGCCAAAAATCTATCTTCCTGATCAAGATGCTCCCATAGTTCCACAACCTACAAGAACAACCACCGTTGTTGACCGTTTTGACAAGGAATCGGCTCAGGCTCCAAGTATAGTGGCATTGAAACGTGCTAAATTGGCCAAGTCAGCTGAAAAGGGTCAATTCTTATTCAAAAGGAGCTCAGATCACAATGCTCCATGGGATCAATCAAAGATTACCTTTACAGATCTGGGAGAAAATCGTTTCAGAGACGTTTATGGTGATAGGTCAAGGATCATTTCTTGGGGATTCCATGACACTATGAACATGTGGATAGTGAGAAGAAAGAGCGGCAATACTGAAATGTACAAAGATGCTCACGATTTTCACTCTTTTACTAGGGTTGATCTTACGGAGCTGTCTAATGCTCCTTTCTCAAATCCATCAAATAATCCCATGGCGACTCAGTTCAAATCATTTTTGGAAGATCAAGTGGCTAAGGGGTTCCCTTCAATGAAGACTACAGAGTCTATCATCAAGATTTACCCTAGCGTCATTGATCCCAAAACAAGTCAGCCACTTCGGTCAGTGATGTGGCCCGCTACTGCTCAAGTAAATCAGATTCCTGTTCTTCAAAATCATCCAGATGGTTCTCTCGCATCCATGCAATACTGGGTGTTTGATGAAACTACAGCTTTTGCTGTCATCAAGCTTAAAGACGATTGTATCCGCTTGTATGACAAGAGGGATTTGCTTCAATTTGGTAAGTGGGATATACATCAGCTCTCCATTCATCAGATCAAGGTGGCTGAAGACCTTTTTGAGTCCGCTGCAAAGGAGTACACTTCAATGGTTGCTGAGATTATCAAGAAAGAGATGTGGAACGGAGCTATGGGAAAATCTGATGTGCTGGTGATCGACAAAAACTGAGTCCAAGCTAGCACCAAACCAAGGGGGAGATTGAAGGGTCCAGTTAATGGTTTGGTCTAGGCTTTCATTGTATTAGTGTAGTATGAGTCTTTAATGCATTTTTGGGTTGTTTAGCTGTTTACAGTCGGTGAGTGAGTTTACGGCCGTAAACACGTTTACGGCCGTAAACCCAGTTTGCGGCCCAGTCGAGTATATATAGTGGTGGTGTAGGTCTTTGTCTTGTTGTTGATGCGAAAGAGTTTACGGTGTACTGTGTCGAGTTGTACCAGACGTTTTATGCTATAAACGTGTTCAAGCTTGATTTCTTTTCTTCTTCTACTTCTATTGTGATTGTTTGTTGCTTGATCATTGGTAAAGATCCTTTTCAGGACCTTACAACGTACCCTTGCGTACGCCGACGTACGCTCCATTTTTCCAAAAACATCATTAATTGCTTAATGCTTTATGTCCAGTGTCCATTTTTTTGATCTAGACCCATGGGAACGTCTTAAGTAATAAAGTCACCATCTTGATGCCTTTGCATGGATCAAAGGGACCCAAAACCTAGATTTAGCATTCTACTTCCATCAATGATCATCGATTCATGCCTGGTTGATCTACAACCATCAAGATGCAAACTTTATGAACCAGTAGCCTCAAAATCATCAAAAGGGACAACTAAACTTCTGGAGTAACATTTACTCACGAGAAATCATCCATGGGACCAAAATATGCTCCAACCTCAATTTAATCCTAGATCTAATCATGGAATAATCAAGGTCAAGACTTTATACCTCCTGGGAGTTTAGAAGGATGAATACACTCTGGATCCACAAGCTTTAGCTCAAACAATACTCCTTCACCAATCTTCTTCCTCTTCAAGATACACAAAAACACACTAAAATCACTCACGAATCCAAGATTCACTCAAAAGAGGGCTAGGGTTTCGTGGGATAACTCTTAGGGTAACGAGGTTGATGAGGGAGCAGCCTCATGTCCATAATCTTATTTAAATATGGGCCAAAACCCCCAAAATTAGGGTTTGCTTTAGACCCAGGTATGCCCAACATACCATATGTGCAACCATCATACTTGGGAAAATCCCTGTGTCCAAGTCCCGTTATGGTACGCCCAACGTACCATGATTACGCCCCGCGTAATGGACCAATTTGCAAAAATCCAACCATTTAATAATTTAAGAAATTATCTGGAACACTTGGTGTTATAGAAAAGACATATACATGGGACACCAACCATAAAAAAGAAGGATAGAACTGGAAAATAGGATGTGTCTAGGAAGCACTCGGTAACTAGGGAAGGTATAGTTACCACATTTAGCACATACAAGGAAAATGGACACACAAAAAAACTTCTCACAAATATTTCCAACTGAATGTTCATCAAGTAAGGTAAAATATACACAAGCAATGTGACAGAAAGAAAAAGTAGTGTTCAAGAAAAATAAGATCAAGGAGTTCAACTTGATGGGGTTCAAAGGGTTCCAAATGCATGTGTTCAACTTATTTGGTTCAAGACCAAGGGTTCAATATCAAGGGGTTCAAGCTGACGTGGATCAAGGAGTTCCAGATGTTGAGGTTCAAGATCAAGTTGTTGTGGATTATGTTGGGTAGTTGCATATTAGCAAACAAACTCTTGCACAACATTAATTGACTAGTCTTAACGTTCATCACATTGTGATTATGAAGAAAACAGGAAGTCCGAGAGGCAAATTGTAACACTCGTTTCAGGTATCATTTCTTTCTCAAGAATTTAGGGTTTTAGACTGGAACTCGACGAGTTGGGGAGCTCCAACTCGTTGAGTAGAGATAATTTTGGACGCGTGACTTAGGGTCTACTCGATGAGTTGGAAGGCCCCAACTCGACGATTAGACACTGTAAAAGAAACCCTAATTTTCAAGGGTTTGTACCCTATTTAAAGAACTTATGGCTCATTTGTGGCCTCCCTCATCATCCTTACTGTCCAGAGAGAAACCCTAGCCGCGCTTTAGTGCTTTCTTGAGTGTATGTGAGCTTTGGAAAGTAAATCTTGTGCTCTTTGGAAGGAAACTTGAAGATTGAAGAGATTGAAGTGAGGAGGAGGCTATAGATCCGACATCTACCATGTGTTAGCAACCACTTGGAGGTAAAAAGTATTTACCCTAGACGTGCTTTAGTGCTTTCTTGATTGTATGTTTCTTAGATCTTCTCCCATGAAAGTTTAGTGCATTTTTGGCCCATTTTGGAACCATTTTCGGAGTTGAGCATGATTTGAAGTTGTGACTTCAGATCTGGACACCTTAGGCCTCCTTGGGCCTAAAGATTCAAGCTTTATCAAGCTTTGGCCCCTCTCCATGCCGTAAACCTTGTATGAGACTTAGTTCTAGTGTTTTAGTCTCTTGAGGCCTTGCATGCACGTAAAGTTTGCAACTTTACGTTGTATTTCAGTCCTAAGGGATTGGATCTGTAGTTTGGGACTTTGGATTTAACTTGAATGACTGAATATGTTAAGACAAGGGAAAACTCGACGAGTTTCCCTGGCAACTCGACGAGTTGGATCGGGTTTTCCCGTTTCCTGTATGTAGAGTAAACCCGGCGAGTTGGTTAGGGTTTTTCCCCAGTTTTTCTGAACACTGAAGGAACTCGACGAGTTGCTAGATGCACTCGACGAGTTAGGTCAACATGGACTGTTGACCTTGACCGTTGACCTTGACTTTGAGCAAGTTTGACTTTGAGGGTATTTTTGGTATTTCGGGATTTTGAAAAAGTTAGTCACATGATTGTTGTAGGCAGTTGAGTTGGAGCTGTGGGTTGGGACTTATCATATCTTATCAGTTCAATATTCTTGAGAGGTGAGTCTCCTCACCATACCAATGGGTCTAAGGCACCAAGGCCGGCCCATTTTATGATATGTGGTACACTAGTTTATGTAGTGATATGTGGTATGATAGTTGGTTATATCCAAGGAGGTATGCTAGTTGTATATGTGATACTTGCATGAAAGACCATGGGGGAGCCCATGACGCTTGGATGTAAGACCATGAGGGGGAGCCCATGGCTTTTTAGGTAAAGACCATGGGGGAGCCCATGGCACTCGGGTGTAAGACCATATGCGGGAGCCCATGGATTTCCAGTTAAATACCATGTGGGGGAGCCCATGACATCCTGGAGTAAGACCATGGGAGGAGCCCACGACATCCTTATATGTTTATATGCATGGCTTATGTGGTTTATGTTGCTTTTACAGCTAATATGGATTATGTGATTATGTGGATTGTGTGGGGTATGCTCTGGGGAACTCACTAAGCATTAGCTTACAGTTTGTTGATTTGTTTCGGGTACTTCTGAGTCTAAAGGCAAGGGCAAGGCTTGATGGCACGGCATGCACTCTCTAGCATTTGATATTATAAATTTGAAAACAATTGTCAACGAGATTTTAAGGTTTATGAGAATGTTTTGTTTATTTAAAAATGAAAATTTTATTTGGAAAATTTGGGTTGTTACAAGTTGGTATCAGAGCCTTTGTTTGAGAGATTCGGGCACACTCTCGGGTAAGTAGTTCCCTAATATGTTAGCCATGTTATAATGATATTTGGATTATGATAGTCGGATGGATTTTGCTATGTATATGCTTTAAAAATTGTATACGGTTAGGATCTTATAGCCCTAGAATGATTGATTTGGCCTTATTTCCTGCTCCTTGTCTGGTTGTGGTCCTAGGGTAGAGTCTATTATTCGAAAGTCTATTTGATCTTGTTCTGTGTATAATTTGCATGCATAGGGCAACCTGTTATGATTGATTTGAGTTCTAGTTTGATGGGATTGAGCAAATCTTAGGATAGCCTAGGATTTGAATTATGCAGTAGCCCGTGAGATATGTTTTGTTTTGGGACAAATTAGATTTATCAGGTAGAGCTTTGGGGAAGGTACAGGTAGGTGTGTAAGGTAGTATTGGGCCCATACTACTGAAAGCACAGGACCTGTACCTGAACTTGGGTTAAATCTGGAAGCTCTAAGGAGAACCGATGTGGGAGGACCCCCTTTTTGATTATCTTGATCATTCTTCCTTATCACGATGGTGGTGACGCGACTTGGAGCAGGGGGATCAGGATCAGGATCAGGATCCGGAACTGGGTCGGGCGACGGTACAACGCCCATTGACGAGAGGCTACACGAGCTTATTGCAGCCGAGGTTACGAGGGGCATCCTTGACGCTACCCCAGTGATTTTTGGAACAGTCAAGGAAGGAATGATGGAGATCATGGAGGAGCGGCTCGGGTCGTTTAGAGTCGAGATCGATGCGGGCCAGGTCGGGGCCCGAACTCCCTCGTTCTATGAGTTCAAGGCGTGTGGGGCGTCGGAGTTCTTCGAGGTCAGGGATCCCATAGTTAGCCGATGCTGGGTGGCAGACATGGAGAACGCCCAGCACACAAGCTCTTGCCCTGATGCGGCAAATATGGGGTTTTCTTCGTGTATGCTGAGGGACCGAGCCCAAGACTGGTGGGGAGAGGTGACCAGTCAGGTGGGGGTAGCTGGAGTGGCAGAGATGACATGGCAGAGTTTGTCGGACGCTTTGATATGGAGTTTGCACCACCCATTGAGGTGCAACAGTTAGTGAGGGAGTTCCAGGAGCTCCAGCAGACCACCGATACTGTGGCGGAGATCACCACCAAGTTTCGTGAACGAGCATTGTTGATCCCGCAGTATGCTACAGACGAGGATATGAGGAGGACGAGGTATCATTCCATGCTGAGGGATGATATCCGAGAGTTTGTGAGCTTTACAGGGTTCAAAACCCTTAATGAGATGGTGGAGAAGGCCCGTGAGCGGGAGATGGAGTTGGAGTTCCGCACTAAGTGGAAACCAGAGCAGGCACAGACAGCTGTAGGTTAGGCTAAAAAGCCTAAGACCTCTGATTCTTCTGGTAGGGGCCAGCAAGGCTGGGGTCGGTATGCTAATTGCGGGAAGCCACACAGTAGGGCTTGTCAGCCGGCAAGCTTGGGATGTTAAGCGTGTGGCCAGTCTGGTCGCATGAGCAGGGATTGCCCCAAGAAGGGCTTGATTTGTTTCCAGTGCAACCAGACTAGCCACAAGCGGGCCGAAGAGTTGCCGGTTGTACTAGATTTTCGTGATGTCTTTCCCGAAGAGTTGCCAGGGGTGCCTCCGAAGAGGCAAGTAGAGTTTCATATTGATTTGGTGTCGGGTGCAGCTCCGATAGCTAAGGCACCGTATTGGCTAGCTCCGCCCGAGATGCAGGAGCTATCTACGCAGCTTCAGGAGCTACTAGACCGAGGGTTTATTCATCCGAACAGTTCCCGGTGGGGAGCACCGATCCTGTTCGTGAAAAAGAAGGACGAGTCACACAGGATGTGTATAGATTATTGAGAGCTGAACAAGTTAACGGTGAAAAACCATTATCCGCTCCCGAGGATCGATGATTTGTTCGATCAGCTGCAGGGTGCATCTTGGTTTTCAAAGATTGATCTTCGGTCGGGGTACCATCAGATGAGGATTAGGGATGAGGATATACCAAAGACAGCTTTCAGGAAGAGGTACGGTCACCACGAGTTTGTGGTGATTCCATTCGGGCTCACCAATGCCCCAACAGCGTTCATGGATCTCATAAACAGGGTGTGTAGGCCGATGTTGGATCGGTCAGTGATCGTGTTTATCAACGATATCTTGGTCTATTCTAAGACCAAGGAGCAGCATGAGCAGCATCCGAGGGAGGTATTAGAGACACTGAGGATGGAAAAGCTTTATGTCAAGTTCTCAAAGTGTGATTTCTGGTTGAGGGAGGTGCAGTTTTTAGGGCACATCATCAACCAAGAGGGTATTTTGGTTGATCCAGCCAAGATTGAGGCAGTGATGCGGTGGGAAGTGCCGAACAACGCATATGAGATTCGTAGCTTCTTGGGTCTAGCAGGGTACTCTCGGAGATTCATCCAGGATATCTCCAAGATAGTCGTACCTTTGACTCGTTTGACCAAAAAGAATGTGACTTTTAGGTGGGGCCCTGACCAACAGTTGACTTTTGAGACCTTGAGACAGAGGTTATGTGAGGCCCCGATCTTAGCACTACTCGATGGGTTGGATGATTTGGTGGTGTATTGTGATGCGTCTATCACAGGGTTAGGCGATGTTTTGATGCACAAGGGGCATGTAATCGCATACGCCTCGAGGAAGCTGAAGCCTCACGAGGCGAACTATCCCACTCACGACTTGGAATTGGGGGCGTTTGCGTTTGCCCTCAAAATATGGAGGCATTAGTTGTATGGAGTTCGGTGCACCATCTTTACTAATCATAAAAGTTTGAAGTATTTGATGGATCAGCAGAACCTGAACATGCGGCAGAGGAGGTGGTCGGATGTACTGAAGGATTATGATTGTGAGATCTTGTACCACCCAGGTAAGGCCAACGTAGTGGCTAATGATTTGAGCCGCATGACGGCGGGTGCTCCGATTCAGGATGTTTATTTGAGGATGACGATGATCTCTCCATTGTTGGATATGATCAAGGAGGCCCAGGTGGAGGGTTTGAAGAAAGAGAACTGGAAGATAGAGCGGATTCAGGGTCAGTTTCCCCTGTTTGTTCGAGATAGTCGAGTTCTTCTGACACAGTGTGGTCGGGTGTGGTTACTGGTAACCGGGGGTGAGAGGCAGAAGATATTGGAGGAGGCACACAGATCCAAATTCTCTATTAACCCCAGGGCCACAAAGATGTATAGGGATATGAGGTTGAGTTACTTGTGGCCCTACATGAAGCGGGAGATTACGTGGTTCGTGGAGCGGTGCTTGACCTGCAGGAAGGTCAAGGTCGAACATCATATGCCTCACGGCAAGGTCCAGTCGTTACCCATTCCTATGTGGAAATGGGAAGAGATCACCATGGACTTCATCACGAAGTTACCGAGGACGGAGAGGGGTGTGGATGCCATATGGGTTATTATGGATAGATTGACGAAGAGTGCCCACTTTATTCTGATCTCCGAGAGCATCTCCGCTGAGAAATTAGCGGATATTTACGTGTGAGAGGTGGTGGTTAGGCACGGGGTGCCAGTGTCAGTGGTCTCTGACCGGGATGTTCGATTTACATCTAAATTCTGGAGAAAGTTCCACAAGGAACTCGACACTCAGTTAAATTTTAGCATTGCTTACCACCCCCAGACAGATGGCCAGAGTGAGAGGACGATCCGGACACTGGAGGATACGCTTCGGGCATGTGTGTTGGACTTCGTAGGGAGTTGGGATACATACCTCCCACTAGCATAGTTTTCATATAACAGTAGTTATCATGCTAGTATCGACCGACCCACATTTGATATGTTGTATGGTCGGAGGTGTAGGACCCCAATTTATTGGGAAGAGGTGGGACACCGAGTCATGGGAAGCACCGAGGTGGTGCCCAAGACTACAGAGTTGATTCAACAGGTGCACAACCGGCTGCGAGTCACACAGAGCGGTCAGAAAAGTTATGCTGATCGGCGCCGATCAGTCCTCGAGTTTCAGGTGGGAGATTTCGTCTTGCTGAAAGTGTCACCATGGAAGGGTGTCATTAGGTTTCGGAAGAGGGGCAAACTAGGGCCCCAATATATTAGACCGTTAAGGATTTCTACCCGAGTGGGCAAGGTGGCTTATCGCTTGGATCTGCCCGACGAGCTTAGCCAGATACACAACACCTTCCACATGTCCCAACTTCGGAAGTGTGTCACGGACGAGGCCGCGGTTGTTTCTCTGGACGATATTCAGGTGGACGAGAGCCTGAACTACATTTAGAGGCCCATTATGGTTCTGGATAGGAAGACTAAGGTCCTTCATAACAAGGAAGTGAAGCTAGTGAAGGTGCAATTGCAGCACCGAAGAGGCTCCGAATGGACATGGGAGCCGGAAGATGAGATGTGAGACCACTACCCGGATTTGTTTACGTCAGCAGACTTCGAGGACGAAGTCTAGTTCAAGTGGGGGAGATTTGTAACGCTCGTTTCAGGTATCATTTATTTCTCAAGATTTTAGGGTTTTAGACTGAAACTTGACAAGTTTGGGAGCTCCAACTCGTCGGGTAGAGATCGTTTTGGACGCGGGAATTAGGGTCTACTCGACGAGTTGGAAGGCCCCAACTCTATGAGTATACGTTATAAAAGAAAACCCTAATTTTCAAGGGTTTGTACCATATTTAAAGAACTTATGGCTCATTTGTGGCCTTCCTCATCGTCCTTACTGTCCAGAGAGAAACCCTAGCCGTGCTTTAGTGCTTTCTTGAGTGTGTATATGTGTGTGAGCTTTGGAGAGTAAATCTTGTGCTCTTTGGAAGGAAACTTGAAGATTGAAGAGATTGAAGTGAGGAGGAGGCAATAGATTCGGCATCTACCCTGTGTTAGCAACCACTTGGAGGTAAAAAGTCTTTACCTTGACCTCATGTTTCTTAGATCTTCTCCCATGGAAGTTTAGTGCATTTTTAGCCCATTTTGGAACCATTTTCGGAGTTGAGCATGATTTGAAGTTGTGACTTCAGATATGGACACCTTAGGCCTCCTTGGGCCTAAAGATTCAAGCTTTATCAAGCTTTGGCCGTTCTACATGCCCTAAACCTTGTATGAGACTTGGTTCTAGTGTTTTAGCCTCTAGAGGCCTTGCATGCACGTAACGTTTGCAACTTTGCGTGGTATTTCAGTCCTAAGGGACTGGATCTATAGTTTGGGGCTTTGGATTCGACTGGAAGGACTGCATATGTTAAGAAAAGGGAAAACTCGACGAGTTGCCCTGGCACTCGACGAGTTGGATCGGGTTTTCCCGTTTCCTGTATGTAGAGTAAACTCGACGAGTTGATAAGATAACTCGGCGAGTTGGTTAGGGTTTTTCCCCAGTTTTTCAGAACACTGAAGCAACTCGATGAGTTCCTAGATGCACTCGACGAGTTAGGTCAACATGGACTGTTGACCTTGATTTTGACCATGGTTGACCAAGTTTGACTTTAAGGGTATTTTTGGTATTTCGGGATTTTGACAAAGTTAGTCAGATGATGGTTGTAGGCAGTTGAGTTGGAGCTGCGGGTTGGGACTTATCATATCTTATCAGTTCAGCATTCTTGAGAGGTGAGTCTCCTCACCATACCAATGAGTTTAAGGCACCAAGGTCGGCCCATTTTGCGATATGTGGTACACTAGTTGATGTAGTGATTTGTGGTATGCTAGTTGGTTATATGCTAGGAGGTATGCTAGTTGTATATCTGATACTTGCATGAATGACCGTGGGGGAGCCCATGGCGCTTGGATGTAAGACCATGAGGGGGAGCCCATGGCTTTTCAGGTAAAGTCTATGGGGGGAGCCCATGACACTCGGATGTAAGACCATGTGAGGGAGCCCATGGCTTTCCAGTCAAAGACCATGGGGGAGTCCATGGCACTTAGGTGTAAGACCATGTGTGGGAGCCCATGGCAACCTGGAGTAAGACCTTGGGAGGATCCCACGGCATCCTTATATGTTTGTACGCATGGCTTATGTGGTTTATGTAGCTTTTACAACTAATATGGATTATGTGATTATGTGGATTGTGTGGGGTATGCTTTGGGAACTCACTAAGCATTAGCTTACAATTTGTTGATTTGTTTCAGGTACTTCTGAGCCTAAGGGGAAGGGCAAGGCTTGATGGCGCGACGTGCACTCTCCAGCATTTTATATGGGGACACTCTGATATTTGAAAAAAAAATGTTGATGTTATGAATTTGAAAACAATTGTCAATGAGATTTTATGGTTTATGAGAATGTTTTGTTTATTTAAAAATGAAAATTTTATTTGAAAAAATTGGGTTGTTACACAAATGAAAATGAAGATTAGGAATATAGGTTATGCCAAAGATAGTAGAGGTAGAAATCTAGACCCGCATGTACAATTAGAAGAACTCTTAGTACTTGTGACAATTTATTTTTCATGATAAATTATGTTTTAGTCTTTTGGTTGTAGCTTCTTATGAAATTTTGATATGATTATTGTATATAATATGTTTGGTATATTGATAATCTTCATATTTCAACATTGAAGTTAATGTTTGGTATTTTGATAACCTTATTGCAACTTAATGTTTCATATTTTAACATGCAAGATAATATGATGTTGTAATATTTTGGTAGCAGAGTTTTATGCTATTTTTCAAGCTTACTGAACAACTTTAAAAAAATAATGAGATTTGATATTTTGATTGATTTATTACAATCTTACCATTAGAAAACAGCATTGCTAAACACTAGTAGCAGTCATTGTTACTGCTACCATTACATTCACCAAGCC
Organism: Lactuca virosa; assembly: GCF_052849685.1. Lineage (NCBI taxonomy): Eukaryota > Viridiplantae > Streptophyta > Magnoliopsida > Asterales > Asteraceae > Lactuca > Lactuca virosa. Next base: position 399,523,810 of record NC_136430.1, on the reverse strand, counting down.
TATTCTTATTTTACATGAAAAAGAACATTAATAACATTACAATTAAAAAACATCTACATTTTCCTAATGTAGGCTTGTTCATAAATAACCGCTTCTCCAAGTCTTTGTTCTTTTCTTTATACTTCTACAATTTTGACCTCTTTCTCCATTACTTCAAGTAATAATTTTTGTTTCTCCATCAATTCCTCGTGTACCAGTACTTTCTCATGGATATTGAACAAAATATTATGATATCATGTGGTTATATTGGGCCTTTTCAATCGAAGTATTCACAGTCTTCCTTTGGGTTCAACAAATCAAAAAGAAATTTATGGCGAGAAATCAAGAAAATTGATATTATGTTAGAAATTTGGGTGTTTCGATTGCTTGGATTCATTGAGAGTTATGATACACTTTCTATTGAATCTATATGCCCAAGAATCATTATTGAATGACATTGCTAAAAATATATGATCCTATAGAGTCACACCTTTATCAAGTTGGCACATTTTGTATATTTATTATTACTATGATTATTAATAAATAATATCAATTCTTGTATTTAATTAGGGAATAATTATTGTTTTGTGAAAATAATAATTATAAGAGAGCATAACTAGTTATTATTTCATATGGTATGAATTAATAAGTCGTGCACAACCTTTTGGACTAGTTGAATCCTTTTGTATTTTACCTAAAGTCAAAGTTTATATTTTATAAACTTTGAGTTTATAAAAATTATAGAATTCTTCTTCTTTTAATGGTGATGGCCAAAAGTTGTATAGGGCATGGGAGGTTGCTTCTCAACCTCTCTCCCTTGTCCCCCATGCCTCTAAAATAATGCCAATACTTTAGATTATAATATGGGCTTGCTTTTGCTTTTACATGGGTATATAAGAGAGTGTTTTGCATGAGTTTTTGGCCAGTTTTTCACTAGTTTTCTTCTATTCTCCCTCATGGTTGAAACCTCTCCTCTCTTCCTCTTCTTGTTGTCTTTTGAAGATTATTGCAAGATTAGAAGCCCTCTTTAGTTGTCTGCTTTAGTGCTTATTTGAGTTAAGCACTTAAAGGCTTAAGACACCCAAGAATACAAGAAGGAACTAGCATTCCAAGTGTCTTACTCTTGATGGTGGATATACATAGAGAAATCATACTCTTTGATTTTTGCTATCTTCATCAACAGCCCAAAACCAAGTGGGTTCAAATATTTTAAAGTTTGTCATTCTAAAACACTCTTTGGTTGTTTTAATTCTGTTCTAACCTCTATAAATGGATCCTTGATGGTATGGTTTTGTTATAAACTTAAAAAATAAATTTGTTATTTTTATAAGACTTCCATTACGGTTTTTATGAAAAACAAACTTATATTTTGTATCAAAACCCATCACTTTCAGATTGAAATATTTCGATGGTACAGTCGAAAATTCAACTGGATAAAACATAGTTTTCTTGAACAGAGAATATGAAAGTTATGATCTTGTTTGTACCTGATTCGAATGACCAAAAACGGAAAGATAACCTAGGGTGTGAACTGTCGAAAAACTCTACCCCTTGGACCTCGCTAGGGGTTGCCAGCCCTTGGACCCCTCTACCAGGGGCGATACCCCCTGAACCCCCGTCGTTCTCAGGCGTCGCCCCTAAGTACCAATATACTTCAAATCAGAAAAAACTCAAAAAAGTATGCACTCCGCACCACCCTTACTTGTTCAATATTTATTAAGATTACATCGGTCAACAAGTTCATCCCATTACACTTAAATAATATTGGTGATACAAATCATCAACATATTATTGGATAATCACTTACCAGATAATTAGGACACATGTTGAACCTCTACATGAGTTCTCTTTAGCCCAACTAGTTCTTGTCTTCACTTGTTTCCTACAATAACATCGACCTAATTAATAAAGGAAGATCAAGACCCTATATTTGTGCTCCTGGATGAAGACGAAGACAAGACAAGACAGTAGTGACCATTTTGGTGAGATGAACACCAATTATAAAAAGGCAATACGACTTAGGATGATGACATATACAACCAACATGGACAAATAAAGCAAACTCAATGGGTAATGAAGTATCATCCATCATAATAACCACTTTGAAAATAATTATTTTAAATTTTAAAGAAGTTAAGTGGCCAAATGAATAATATTTTAATAATTTAGTGTCTAGTTTTGACATTAACCTTAATATTATTTTTACATTATATAAGTACAAATATGACTTTCTTTTATGGATTCGAAAAAATCAATGGATAATGACTTGAAAGGGTAAGCAACTTGTAACATCTCAAATTTTAGACAAAAATTTTCATTTTTAGTTTACCAAAAATAGGGTTTCACAAGCCAAATTATCAAATACATAATTATCCAAAACAATCAGTATCATAAAATATCAGAGTTCACATCTGTCCCAGTAGCAAATATCTCAGCGAGTGTGTACAATCAGACCTTCTCCTTCCCGTGTGTTGGATTAGGTGTCTAAGCCCATAAGTATAATTGGTATATACTTGCATTTATAGTAGCACAGTCCTTTTGGGTTTCCCTCAAACTAGCAACTAGACACAATGATGTTTGAAGAGAGAGGTTGAATTTATTATTTTATTAATAAATAAAAATAAATAATTTTTTAATATATTATGAGAATAATAAATTAATTATAAATATCTATATTTAATTAATATTTAATCAGAAATTAATTGGAATTAATTTTGGGATTAAAAGAATTAATTAAAAGTGTAAGGTCTAAAGTGTAATTGTCCAATAGTTGAACAAGAGGTTCCAGAACCTTCCTAGGGAAGGTTTGGACGGTTTTCATATGGATAATCTAGGGTTTCTAGATTATCCCATGTGGATAAATAACAAGTTAGATAATTACCAATTTGAAATATTATTATTATATTCATATTAGGGTTATACAAGGCATCCTTGTTGGACTATAAATAGACCCTTAACCCTTAGGTTTTTCTTCCACCTGAAACCCTAGAGCGATAGTCGAAATTCTTAAGCTCCCTTCTCCTCTCTCCTCTCTCATCCTCTTGCTAGTGTTGGGTGTGATCTACTAGAGGCACGACATTTGTGGTGCTTGCTCTCTAAGCTTCAACAACACAAGGGTTATTGTTATTCATCAATAGGAATCAAATGTTTGTATTATAACCCTAGTTGCTATTTTCAAAATTAGTATAGGTTTCCTAGGGTTTTCCTTTTGATATTCAAAGTTGTATGTTCAATTAGAGAAAACATAGATCAAGAATTTGGGTTGCATGCACACATAGAATTTTTGTTTGTTATGCTCAAAACCCATCAATGGTATCAGAGCCTTGGTTTTTTTCTATAAAATGGATTATAGTTTTGTATTTGATCAATTAGGGTTTATGGAAATTAAACCCTTTTGGACTAAGGGATTTTCGATTTTTGGGTTTCTTGAACCCTAAGTTTCGAAAATAAGGAAATGATTTTAACCCTTTCCCTTGCCCTACAATTTTCGATTCTAGGGTTTCCTTAACCCTTTAGGTTTCGAAAATCGTAACGATTAAAATCCTTCCCTTTCCCTCCCCCCCCCCCCCCCCCCCCCAAAGATAAGCCTTTTTCAAAAATCCTAGGGTTTTGGTAGGGTTTTCTTATTTTTGGTAATTATCTGTTTACTTGATAAATAGGATAATTATAAAATTTGTTTTATCCCTCCCATGATTTTCGAAAATTAAGAGGAGAGGATTAGGATTAAATTATCTTGATTAATTTAATTGGATAATCCTCAATTGATTTAATTAATTAATTAAATGTTTAATTTATAAATAATTATTAAATCATTTGGTTTAATTTTAAATTTAAATTAAATGTTTTTAATTTTCGAAATTTAGTAGTTAAACTTAGTCTTTTGTAATGTTTAAAATACACCTTATACTATATGTAAAATTAAATGTTTAATATTTACTATATGTATAAGACTAAGTCAGTCGAACCGCTAGTACACCTCATTCACAAAGCCAGTCTATAAGGGGGTTATAAGGAAACTGCCTATAAAATGGTAGTTGAATGGGTGTCCACTCTCACCCACCGCTTCCTTGATTGGTGGAGGGTCGTTAGCCGAACGGGTTTGATGGGACAAATAATTCTCATTAATAAGTATAATGAATTATAATGTAACTAAATTCTTTTTATATAATTCTCAATCTTAGTTACTTTATCAAAAATGTGAATTTGTATGCTAACCCATGAATTTGCACATTGCACTTTATAAGTCGTTAGTGGAGCGTTTGTGGTTAACCGGCACACTAATAGGGACTATTAAAGAGTGGCAATGGGTGTCTCATAAATTATCATTGATTCATGGAACTAATTTGCATGGTTATTCACATCTTGTTTGTGATCCTCGGTATCCCAGTCACAAATGCAAAAGCATAATCGAGATTAAACATGTCATTGAATAGTTCAATGAATCTCAAAAGATCTTGGAATTTCATTAAAAACCTAATTCGTAAAATTTCATTTTTCGTGGTGAAATTGGTAAATCGTCATTTACCTACCTTTATTTAATTTACAATTAGATTATGGCATCCCTTTTCTAAGTTGTGAATTATTTAGTTGGATCCTAGCCTTAATATTTCATTTGGGTGTTATATTCAGGATTATTGTTATCTAACCAAAACTATTTTTCTTCTCTTTCAGATGTCTACTCCAAACGATGCTTCTAGTTCCTCATCCTCCTCCAACAACAACTTCTCATTGTTGAACATCTGCTCGAGGGTAACTTTTGATGGCACCAATTATAACGATTGGATGCGTAACATGAAAAAGGCTCTACGTTTCGAGGACAAGGAGTATGTTCTTGACAAAGAACTTCTCGAGATTGATGAAACCAAAGCTACTGTTGCAGAACTAGCTGAGTATAGGAAGCATTGTAATGATGCAACAAAACTTGCTTGCATCATGGTGGCGACTATGACTCCTGAGCTAGAAAGGTTCTACGAGGATTACTGGCCATACGAGATGAACAAGGACTTGATGGAAAATTAACATCAACGAGCTCGTCAAGAAAAGTATGAGGTGGTAAATTCCCTTATTACTAGCAAGATGAAAGATGGAGAGTCCTTCAGTAGCCACGTGCAGAGAATGCAACGATACGTGGAACGCTTGCTAAAGCTCAATGTGAACTTTTATGAGTAATTGGCTATTGATATAGTCTTGCACTCATTGGCCAGTTGTTATGATCATTTTATCTTGACTTATCATTTGAACAACCACGAGACTACATTGGCTCAACTTCAGAACCTCCTGTGAACTACTAAAGTAGGAATGAAGGGAAAAAGTGTTGCATCCACCCCTGCTACTGCTCCAGTATTGGCCATTGGGCAAGGAAAAGGGAAGAAGAGGAAAGGTCCTCCAAATCAGAATTGGAACGGAAAATCCCAAGTCGGGTCATCAAGCAATGGACCCAAAGAAAGGCCAGTTCTAATGCTCCCCCTGCCTCCGATCCCAAATAGGCTACTTGCTTCTACTGTCACGAGAAAGGGCATTGGAAACGAACCTACCCAAAGTGCTTGCAAGATATTAAGGATGGCAAGGTGAAGCCAACCTCAGCAGGTATTTACACTATCTTATCTAATAACTCATCATATTCTTGTTCTTGGGTCCTTGATACAGGATGTGGTTTTCACATTTTTTTTGATTTGCGGGGGCTAAGAAGAAGTGAGGATGTGGAGCATGGAAGGGTGAACTTGATCATGGACAATAGGCGATCTTCACCTGTTACCAAGATTGGAGTTTATAACTTAGTGCTTAGTAGTGGGTTGGGTTTGGATTTGATAAATTGTTGCTACTCGTCAGAGATGACACGAAACATCATTTCATTTCATGCTTTATTTAAACAAGGTTTTAGATATTCTTTTAATGAAGAGAATGGATCTATTTCTTCTTTTAAAAATGGTGTTTTTTTTGAAGCGTTACCTTGTGATGGTGTGTATGAAACTGTGAATATTGTAGATAATTTAGGTAATAGTGTTTTTTTTCAAATTGATTCGTCTAATGGTAAAGACAAAGCATGCTTGTGGCATTGTCGTCTTGGACATGTTAATAAGAAACGCATCGCCCATCTCCAAAAGGATGGAGTGTTGGAATCTTTTGACTTAAGGAGTCAGATGGTACGTGCGAGTCTTGTTTACTAGGAAAGATGACAAAATCACCTTTCACTGGTTCTTGTGAAAGAGGTGAAGGATTGTTGGATCTCATACACACAGATGTGTGTGGGCCCTTTAGATCCACCACAAGGGATGAAAATCGATTCTTTGTGACTTTTACTGATGATTATAGCATATATGGCTATATCTACTTAATCAAGCATAAGTCATAAACCTTTGAAAAGTTCAAAGAGTTCAAACAATAATTCAAAAATCAATTGGGAAGGAAGATCAAGATGCTTAGATTTGATAGATGCGGTGAGTATCTTAGTATCGAGTTACATGACTACCTCAAGGAATGTGGAATAGTTTCATAATTGATACCTCCTAGGACACCACAACTTAATGGTGTGGCCGAGAGACATAATCAAACCTTGTTAGACATGGTTTGTTCCATGATGAGTCGAGCTTCACTTCCAATCTCATTATGGGGGTATACCTTAGAGACTGCCGCCTACATTCTTAATCTTGTCCCAACTAAAAAGGTTGCCAAAACACCTCACGAGATGTGGACAGGTAAGGTTCCCTCGTTAGCACATATCAAGGTTTGGGGTTGTGAAGCTTTCGTTAGACGAGAGACTCACGACAATCTTGAACCTCGAAGTGAGAGATGTATTTTCATCGTTTACCCACAAAAGTCCTTTGGATATTTGTTCTATAGACCTAGTGATAAATTGGTCTTCATAGCACGAAGGGGAGTCTTTCGTGAGAGAGAGAGAGAGAGAGAGCTCATATGCAAAGAGGATAGTGGGAGTAAAACTGATCTTGAAGAAATTCAAGAGTCAAACGATGAAGGAACCTCTGAAAATGCTAGGGTTCAACCTGTGGAAGAAATTCCACTTGAACCATTTGACGAGTCGTTACATATTAGGCATTCCAGTAGAGTTAGAATGTCACCTTAGTTTTATGGTTTCCATATTACTACATATGATGATACGTGTATCAGTGATAGTACACTGGTAAATTTGGATGAACCTTCTAACTACAAGGAAGCAATGGCGGGCCCTGAGTCTGCCAAGTGGAAAGAGGCAATGGACAGCGAGATCAAGTCCATGTATGTCAACCAAGTTTTGAATTTGGTTGACAATGTACCAGGTCGTAAAATAGTTGGGTGCAAATGGATCTTCAAGAAGAAGACCGACATGGATGGAAAGGGGCACACTTTCAAACTCGACTGGTTGTGAAGGGCTTTACTCAAACCCCAGGGGTTGACTATGATGAGACCTTTTCACCAGTAGCTAAGATTAAATCTATTAGGGTAATGCTAGCCATAGCTGCATTTCATGACTATGAAATTTGGTAGATGGATGTCAAAAACCACTTTCCTTAATGGGAAGTTGGCTGAGGATGTTTACATGAGTCAGCCAGAGGGTTTTCCTGATGAAAATTATCCCTATAGAGTGTGTAAGCTGGAGAAATCAATCTATGGATTGAAACAAACTTCTCGCAGATGGAATCTTTGCTTTGACGAGAAGGTCAAAGAGTTTGTCTTCTCTAGAAGTGAAGATGAATCTTGTGTATATGTCAAAGCTAGTAGTAGTATAGTAACCTTCCAGGTGTTGTATGTTGATGACATACTCCTTATAGGGAACCACATTCCGACTTTGCAGGAAGTTAAGTCCTGGCTTGAAAAGTGTTTCGCTATGAAGGATCTGGGAGAGGCTCCCTATATTCTGGGGATAAGGATTTTGAGAGACAGGAGCAAAAGACTAATTGGACTTAGTCAAAGTACTTACTTGGAAAAGGTACTAAAACGTTTTAGTATTGAGAATTCCAAGAAAGGAGAACTGCCTATCCAGAGTAATACCAAACTAAGTAAGACTTAGAGTCCGAGTACTGATGCAGAGATAGCATAAATGAGTCGAGTTCCATATGCTTCTGTCGTTGGATCGATCATGTATGTTATGACATGTACTCGCCCTAACATGGATTTTGCTTTAAGCATGGTTTGTCGATATCAGGGAAATCTAGGTAGAGCCCATTGGATAGCGGTTAAGAATATTGTCAAGTATCTGTGAAGAACTAAGGACTGGGTCCTAGTACTTGGTGGTAGTGATAACTTGAAAGTAACTGCGTATAGTAACGCCAACTTTCAGACATACAGAGACAACTTCCGTTCTCAATCTGGTTGGGTGTTTACCCTTAATAGAGGAGTGGTAACTTGGAAAAGTTCCAAATAGGAGACAATGGCTAATTCTACCTACGAATCAGAGTACATAGCGGCAAGCGAAGCATCGAAGGAGGCTATATGGTTGAAGAACTTCATCGGAGACCTTGGAGTTGTTCCATCCATAAAGGAGCCAATGGAGATTTTCTGTGATAATGAAGGAGCGGTTGCCTTGACAAAGGAACCGAGAGATCATGGTAGATCGAGACATATCGACCGAAAATGCCATTTTATTAGACATAGAGTAGAAGAAGGACACATCATCGTGAAGAGGGTATCATCAAAAGAGAATCTTGTAGATCCCCTCACAAAGGGTCTGAGTAGGATTAAGCACAATCAGCATGCAAGGAGCATTGGTCTGAAAGATGATATTAGTTTAAGTAGTTAGAGAGGTATTTAGAAACTTGTAACAAAGTAAATGTAATTGACTTTAGATGATTAAGTAATGGAGAATTATTTATGAGTATTGTTTACTATCTTTTGTCAATTGTTTATTATTGTATTTTATTTTGCATGTTTTACTTCCCGAATAATTTGATTATTCAAACATCCACAGTCGATCATACATTTGGAAATAACTAGTGAATTAAGACTGTCATGAATCATATTGTAGATTGTCTGAAGGAGTTTTATACATAGCAATAGTTTTGCTGCAATATTCATGAGTACTTTGAAATGGAGCTTTAAGTATTGGATTAACCCACGCTCAGAGAATTACTTCATGGAAGTTATCACGAGTAATTCTGAGATGATAATATCTTATAATCTTTAAACGGAGATATATGAGTCGTGGTTTACAAATCAATTGTCCATTGATGATATGTAAACGCATCAGTAACTTGATATTATAAAACGTATTATTGTGCATGATTTAGTGAGTAAATAGTACAAGCATATAAGTCAAATTTTATCTATTCCTTTTTTCCTTAATGGGAAAAATCGATATCTTGGGCCCCTCGATGATTTGGTATTGACTTATTGTGTCGGGCTCGGCCAGAACTAAATTGATGTGTTCGATTAGTAGTTCTTTTTCATTACAAATAAGAAATCGGGAAACAAAGTATTGGACAATGAGATTGATTATGTTCCATGTCATTTGTCCACATGATATCTTGCAGAATGGAGGATTATATGATCTGTTATCTTAGGACACCTAACTGACTGGGTCAGAGTTCGGCAGCAGCTTTTGAGAGCTACAATTTGCTAATCAGTTTAGAAATTATACTGGCAACTATAGTTATTAAACTTATCCAAGTGGGAGATTGTTGGATTAGGTGTCTAAGCCCATAACTATAATTTCTATATACTTGAATTGATAGTAGCACAGTTCTTTTGGGTTGCCCTCAAAACTAGCAACTAGACAGGATGACTTGTGGAGAGAGAGTTTGAATTTATTATTTGATTAATAAATTTAAATAAATAATTTTTTTAATATATTATGAGAATAATATATTAATTAGAAATAACTATATTTAATTAATATTAAATCATAAATTAATTGGAATTAATTTTGGGATTAAAAGCATTAATTAAAAGTGTAGGGTCTAAAATGTAATTGTTCAATAGTTGAACAAGAGGTTCTAGAACCTTCCTAGGGAAGGGTTGGACGGTTTTCATATGGATAATCTAGGGTTTCTAGATTATCCCATTTGGATAAATAAGGAGCTGCATAATTACCAAATTAAAATATTATTATTATATTCAGATTAGGGTTATCTAGGGCATCCTTGTTGGACTACAAATAGACCATTACCCCTTAGGATTATCGGCCACCTGAAGCCCTAGAGAGATATCCAAAATTCTCAAGCTCCCTTCTCCTCTCTCATCCTCATGCTAGTGTTGGATGTGATCTACTAGAGGCACGGCATTTGTGGTGCTTACTCTCTAAGCTTCAACAACACAAGTGTTCTTGTTATTCATCAATAGCAATCAAAGGTATGTATTCTAACCCTAGTTACTATTTTCAAAACTAGTATAGGTTTCCTAGGGTTTTCCTTTTGATATTCAAAGTTGTATGTTCAATTAGAGAAAACATAGATCAAGAATTAGGGTTGCATGAACACATAGGAATTTTTGTTTGTTATGCTCAAAACCCATCACCGCGGTCCTCGGAAGTACCTACCACATATAAATAAAAAACAGTAAGCATGAAGCTTAGTGAGTACCCCAACATACCACATACAACACAACAAAAATAAACAACTATGGGTTATCAGCAACCCTGTGGACAATCAGCAGTCACAGTGGGCTAACAGCACGCCCGGTGGGTTATCAGCAACCTTGAAGACTATCAGCAGTCTCAGTGGGCTAACAGCACGTCATGTGGGTTATCAGCAACCCTGGATACTATCAACAGTCTCAATAATAACATAACATAGTAATAACTGCTACACCTTGATGTTCATCACAAATACAGCTATTCTACCACACGGGTAAGAATATGTGAGGAGACTCACCTGATACAGACGACAAGTAAATCTCACACCCGAACTGCCGGAACTAGACTCCACCTAATCAACAAAATAATTAACCCTAATTAATAATTAAGGTCCAAAACTCAACTCGCAAGTCCAAATCCCACAACTAAATCCTCTAAGAGCAAAAAGACTATTTTGCCCTTCTAATGGTCCAAAACCCTAAATATTGACCAAAGGTCAAAAAGTCAACGAAGTCAACTGCCCAGCAAGTACGTTGGGCGTATGCTTCTTTATGCGGGGCGTACACCAAAATCAGAACCCATCGAGGGCGGAACTGGCTACGTGGGGCATAGCCAGGAGTATGCACGGTATACTACGTCTGCTTCTACTTTCACCAACTTTGTGTGTTAATCCCTTAAGACAACTAACCGAGCCTCAGGTCTGACTATTCTAAGATGTCTTAACCGATAAAGTCGTTGGCTTTAAGCCTTTGCATGGCTAGGAAGGGCCCAATGATACAGTCTTTAACTTCTAACACACTCTAAGCTACTTTACTCATGCATGAGACAAAAGGAATGATCAAGCAACCATTTTTATGAATATATAGGTCCTAGAATGCATGAAAGGACAGCTACAATTCCCTCGAGTGCTCCAAACTCATAAAGGTCCAATCTTGGGGAAAAAAGTTCATAAAATTTCAACCATGAAGATCTAATGAAAAGCTTGCCAAGGTATAGACTTTATACCTGGAAACGATGCACAAAGAGGAAAGGTTTCTGGATCTACAAGCTTGCTAGCACCCACTCCTTCTTCTCTAGTATCCTTCTTCCACTAAAAGCACCAAGAACACTCAAAAAGCTTGCAAAAAATCACACAAGAAACTCATCTCGGAATTAGGGTTTAGGGATGGTATGGTGGTTGATAAGGATGATCAAATGGGGACATCATGTTCTTTAAATATCGAGCAACCCTTAAAATTAGGGTTTGAAGTATGGGCTAGTACGCCTGACGTACCACACGTACGCCCATCATAGTAGCTGGTCATCCACAATTTTCATGTTTCATGAGTACGCTGCGTGTACTCTTACGTACGCCCTGCGTACGACCAAAATCGCAAGCCTTTTCTTCAAGGGACCAAATATGCCACTTTTGATAAAGATACAAGAGATAATAAAAATACCTGATATCGGGATGTTATAATTCTCCCCCACCAGAATCAGACTTCGCCCTCGAAGTCATTCTCAGGAAAAAGCTCGGGATAGTGCTCACGCATCTCTGACTCGGGTTCCTACGTCCACTCTGAACCTCTACGGTGCTGCCACTCAACCTTGACGAGGTTTACTACCTTGTTCCTTAAGGTCTTCACTTTAAGATCCATAATTTCCATATGATTATCAACGTAGTTCAGGTGATCATCGACCAGAATGTCCTCCAAAGGAACCACAACTGTCTTGACAGCTATACACTTCCTCAGCTGGGAAATATGGTAGGTATCATGGATCTGTCTCAACTCCTCCGGTAGCTCTAACCGGTAAGCCACCTTTCCCACACGGACCAAAACTCGAAAAAGGGCCAATAAACCTGGGACCCAACTTGCCCCACTTCCTGAAGTGGATAACACCCTTCCTATTGGATTAGGTGTCTAAGCCCATAACTATAATTGGTATATGCTTGACCCGAGAGTAGCATGGTCCATTTTGGGTTGCATATCACCAGGACAATTTGTTAGGATGGATACTTGAGTAAGAGGTTACTTATTATGTATTAATATATTATAAGTTCTAATATATTAATATGAAATCATATTATTTAATTAGTATTGATCAAGAATTAATTTGGAATTAATTATGTGATCAAAAGAGACTAACTAAATATATGGGGGTTGATTTGGTAAATCAATGATTCTTATAGTGTGGGCCAATTGTTATTTAGGATGGGCTAAACCAATATGGTAATCCATGGATAGTCCATGGAGGTTTAACCCATGGAGCCTAAGTAATATGAAAGGTCATGGGCATTCGGGTTTGCATGGATGTAACCCTAGACTTTGCCACACTATAAAAGGACTCCCTTAGCACCCAAAATCGGACACAAGAGTTCTTGGAGTTCATTAGAGCCGATTTTGGAGCTAGCAACATCTCTCTCAAGTTCTCGTTTGTCCTAGGTGTGTTGTGAACCATTTGAGGCATCACACTTGGGGTGCTAAGTTCCTAAAGGCCAAATACAACAAGTTCTACAAGCTACATAAAGAGGTAAACTCCTAACTAGTATTTTATGTTGTTTACGTCAATTGTATGCTAGTTGTAGGCTTAATGCTTTGGAAACAATATTGCACATATAATTAGAGAAAACATAGATCCAAAGCATTTAAGGTTGTATGTGCACCATAGGATGTTGTAGTATACTAAAATCCAATAGTGGTATCAGAGCCATGGGTTGTTTTCTGTTATATTGATGCAAATGTTTGATTTTCAAAGTTGAAAAAAAAAAGAAAAAAAACAAGAAGTTTGTCAAATTTGAAGATAATTACTTGATTTTATGAAAAACTAATTATTTGTAAAATTTGAGTCATTTTACTACCAGAGTTGAATTAGGTCAATTTATTAAAAGATAGAATGATATGATTATTTTTTTTTTTTAAAGTTTGATCTAAATGTTTTTAAGAAGTTACAAATTTTGTCATAAAATTTTGGAACTCAAAAGTCTTTTTTAAAAGTTATGATCTTAAGAGTTTTGAAACTTCCATAAGTTATGGATGTGAAAAGTCTCATTCATTAACTCTTTAAGTTATGAATTCCAAGAGTCTTCAAAGGTTACAAAATTTGTTATAAATGGTTTTGAAGAGTTTCATAACTTGCCCTCAAGTTATGGAACTTGGAAAGTCTCTTTTATGGAATTCAAAAAGTTTTCAAGAGTTACAAAACTTGCCCTCAAGTTTTGGAATTTGAAAAGTTTTTTTTATGAGACATTGAATTCTAAAACTAAAGTTATTTGAAAAGTTTTCAAAAGTGTAACTCATGGGTTCATAACTTAATAATAAAATAAATAGTTTTAATTTTGTTTTAGCATCTTGATGTTTTGAATAATTCATATTACATCTTATGGACTTTACTAATAGTTAATTAAAGTGTTTAATTAAAAGAGAATTAATAATTCCATAATGACATGGTTTAAGTTTAATTAAATTAAGAGTATAGTTTAATTAATAGATTAAACCACTTAGTATTTTAAAAGTTTAAAATACACCTTATACTATTATAATATTAAAAGTTTAATATATTATATGTATAAGTAAAAAGTCGGTCTTACCGTTAGTATGCCTCATTCACGAAGCCGATCTATAAGGGGGTATAAGGTTACTGCCTATAAAATGGTGGTTTAATGGGTGTCCACACTCACCCACCGCTTCCTTGACTGGTGGAGGGTCGTTAGCCGAACGGGTAGGATAGGACATTAATTCTCATTAAAAGTATAATGAAAATACCAAGTAACTAAACACTTATAAATTCCCAATCTTAGTTACTTAGGAAAAATGTGAATTTGGTGCTAACCCATGAAATTGCACTTTGCACCTTGTTAAGTCGTTAGTGGAGCGTATGCGGTTAACCGGCACACTAATATGGGACTGACAGTGTGTGGAAAAGGGTAGCTCGATGTTAATCATATATCAATTGAGCGTGTATGGTTAACCAGCACATTAATTGGATGATTTGTAACATTAAGTGTACCAAGCTAATTTTCATGGTTATTCACACCTTGTTTGTGATCCTCGGCATCCCAGTCACAAACTTGAAGGGCATAATCGAGATTTAAACATGCCATTGAAAAGTTCAATGAATCTCAAAGGATCTAGGAATTTCATGTTGTAATTCTTGATCAATACTAATTAAATAATATGATTATATATTAATATATTAGAACTTATAATATATTAATATAAATCATAAATATACTATTCTCAAAAGACTATCCATATAAATTGTGCCGGTGAAGTGCAACCCAAATGGACCATGCCGGGTCGGGTCAAGTACATACCAAATATAGTTATGGACTTAGACATTAATCCAACAGTCTCCCACTTGGATAAGTCTAAAACTATTATTGAGTATGACTTCAAAAACCAACTGGCAATCGTAGCTCTTAAAGCCGTTGTCGAACTCTGATCTTGTCAACGAACTCTGACCTTTGTCAATGACTTGTCCATTAGACAAGGGATCATATATTCCTCCATTCTAGATATCATATGGACTGAGACATGGATTATCAATCATTCTCTCTGTCCATTTGTTGTTTCCCGATTTTCGATTTATGTTGACTGACTGATTGAACAAATCAAATCAGTCCTGGCTTGGCCAAGCACTCACATGTGTCATCGCTAAATCATCGAGGGGCCCACAGATATCGCTTTTATCCCGAAGGTAAAAGGAATGGATAAACTTCGACTCATATGGCATGTTCTACTACTTGTTGAATCATACATAAAGGCAAGTTTTATAACATCGAGTTACCAAATGCGTTTTCGTGCAATCAATGTATAACCAACTCATAGTAACAACTCATATCTCTAGGTTTGAAGAATATAAGATATTATCGTATCATGATCACTCGTGATAAAATCCATGAAGTGATTCAAATGAGCGTGGGTTGAATCCAATACTCAGAACTTATGAGCACTCATGAGTGTTGTAGCACAACTTTGTCCACCAACTTGGACCTCTACAAGCCAACCCATGACAGTCTTGATCCATATCTACTTCCAACATATGACCGACTGTGGATGGTTTGAATAACTTAGTCATTCCGGAAGAATAACCTAGTTATCATGGAAGTCAAAACATGTAAAGTGAAACACAAGAATAAATGAATCAAATATGGTATCAAACCCTACGAATATAAATAGACCACTTATATTTATCACCATACTGATTACTCATTATTCATTGTTTCGGGTTTATCAACTTTATACCTGAATTAAAAACACTAGTTGTCTCATGCTCCAAGCATGTACACTATGTTTTTCTAAACAATAGCTTTGCCATACACCATGTATGCACTCTATGTTTATCTATGATCCTTACTTTGTGAACTAGATCGATTGAACATAATTTAAATGATTCTCTTTTCACACTTCCAAATCCTTGTCGTAAATATAATAATTCCTAACATTTATCGAAATTTGTTTAGATTTTAAACTTATATGCACTGTTCCTCTTGTAATGATTATGCACAAAGCCACAAAGACTTGGCAACAATCATTACAGAGTATTCCAATGGAGATCAATTCCATGGAAACGATGTCTCAAATTCAAAGCGCATTGCTTTGAACATGCTTCTTGCATTAAGTTTCTTTAACCTTACACAGATTGCTTCCACCTATGAAGACAACTCTATATTCCCATTTATACTACCACTTCTGAACAAGAGTTGCCTCTTTTCAGACTATGTCAATATGGTCCTTCCAATATTAACAGTATACTTCCCATTGTCCTTGAGCAACCAATCTTTGGTAAACCTTAGATTGTCCTCGACAATTGCTTATTCACTTTAGTCATATCCAATTCTAGACATTGTTCCCCTTAATGCCCCAAGGCATTTGGAAAATTCAGAAAGGATAAATATTATAGCACATGTAATCGATCTTGTACCCAAAGTAAATGGGACACGATTTATGATGTGTCACATAAAGACATGGTTCTAGACTACTCTTTTGCCATAATAATTTTTTGTTTGCCATATTCTCAAAATTTGACTATGAAAAGGGATGTCGTAATCATAATCAAATTTTGAGAACGCAATATATAGAATTTTCTTAAGTTGAACCAATCCAACATGAAATTCATATATATATATATATATATATATATATATATATATATATATATATATATATATATATATATATATATATATTCTTGACTAAAGGTGATTAAAATCTCAATATAAGTTCTTTAGAATGATTATAAACTCAATCTAAGCTTTTTAGAATTGAAATGAAGTATAAGTTCCTCTCCCTTAATTATAGCAAAACAACTTTTTCAACCCCTGCAACCTCACGAATTGAAACTTTTGTTTTCTATAATTAACATTGCTAACTTGCAATACTTATCATAATTATCATGCTCCCACTAACATGATGATTATTAGCATAACACTTATGCTCCCACTAGCTCTAACATATATCCAGAAAACAGCTGGACCTCTAGAAGTCAATACTTTATTGACATTCTTACCAAAGTTCAGATTTCTGATACTAGATTGATTTGATAAGACTTTATCAAAATCATACACCTTACCTTAGATAGATCACAGGTTTGTCTAAACAATTTCAGAACTATGAAAAGGGATGCCATAATCATAGTCTCAATTGTTTAGACCTTTTGCCATTTCTCATAAGTCAATGGTAGTGTGCCGGTTAACCACGCACGCTCCACTAACGACTTTGAGAACTGCAAATATCACAATTGCTATCTACTTAAAATCTACTTAGTGAAAGAATTTCCTCACTATCTTTTTCATGAATCGGAGAGAAACCTTATGACACTTAGATTTTATGGTGTATGTGTTCTTATCCATGTGAATTTGTCAAACCATAATTACAAGACTAGGTTAGTGACAAATCCTAACTCATATGGATTGAACTTGTGCAATCTTAATTTGTTGCCACCTGGCAGCTCAAGGGCCTGCCATTGCTTCCAAGTAGCTATGCAAACAATTGAGAACATGTAGAACTCAAATGTATAGCCAACTTAACTGGAATGGGCATAGAAATGTCAACACGATAGGTTTAAACCTCTAGTTGTGTGCTAGTGATGAAATACAGGTTTTATTCTTGATTACTTCTTGAAACCCTTTCAGGATCTTTTAGACTCCCACTGTCTCCTTGACCTATAAGACTTTCTTGCCAAATATTCAAGAGATAGTGTGGATTCTAATCAAGACAAACACTTAACACAATTGGCCTAAGTTGGTCTCTGTTTTATCCAAAACATCACAACTTACCAAATTCAAATGTACAAGAGTAGAAAACCTTTTACTCTTACATTTCACTAGTGTTAATAAACCTTCTTTAAGATGTGTCACTCAAGTTACATTTGTGGTGGGCTTGATCAGTGCACAAGAATGTGTACTCGATCCCTTAGTCCTTTACTTGACTCACACATCCATGTGAACAAGTAATTAGTCTTAGTTTTCCAATGCTTGAAAGTTCTCATTCATCATACTATACAACTTGCATGATTCCAAGTTTCTATCCAACTGAAACTTGGGTGATGAGAATCTTTCCTTATTTGGAAAATTTAGACACTACCACAAATGAAAGAATCAAATTCATATTTCCACTCTTGCTATTAATGGAATCATATAAGCAACAATTTTTTTCCTTTTCACAAATGCCATTGTAAGGATATTTTAAAATAAATAAAATCAAAATTTTTTTCCTTTTATTTTAAAAACTTTGCGGAAAAACTATCCTTACAGTGCAAAAGCACATGAAAAACTTTGTTGTTATCTATTCCTAAGCAATATATCATAACTCCTAAGCAACAGCTCAAAATTCTGATCACAGAACCATGCGATCGAGATCCATATTCGCGATCAGAATCAGCATATACTTCCTTTAAGTTTCTTCACTTTTCTTTGATTCTTAAAACATCAACATGTGACCCAGTCACATCATGTAACAAGAATCTCATAATAGAAACTTAACAGAGTTAGATAGTGGACTTTACCTGAAGTAGAGTCAATCTTCTTGACTTGATCAACCTTATGATCTTTCAGGTAAATAGGCTGCTTTGTAATCAATGCCCCTTCCTTTGGCAAGAGAAACATAGGGACTCTTTGGGAATGGTACATGGGACTATCGCAGACTTAGCCTTTCTCTTTACCATTTGGTCAACCTAGTTGACTATGGTCAATCCCTTTCCTTGGGAAGAGAAGGCTTTTCTAGATATCCAATGTTACCATTGTCAATGTCCATGGTAGTTTGGGAAGTTGATCTACTAATCAAATTTGCTCTCCCAGTGCTCCAAATTATTGCTGATTCAGCAGCACCAAGCAAATAGATAAGATCATTAAGGGTCATGTCATAGTCTGTTTCATAGTAGTCCCAAAGGAATTCACTATGTGACTTAGAAAGTGATTGAACCACCAACTTTCTCAAGAGTTTGACACCCAACTCTCCCGGCTTGTCAATATGTGACTTCATCTCCAAGATGCGATCACACATAGACCTTGCTTGCCAATAGGGCTTCAGTGACCTTGAACTTGTGGGTTAGGGAGAATAATTGGAGGAGGTGGAGGAAGTGAAGTTCCAAGAGATTTGGGAGGATCATAGATGTCTGAACCAGACATCTTTTTGGGAGATATTCAAGATAGTTGATCTAAAGTCCTTAATATAACACCCAATATGAAATATTAAGGCTAGGACCCATCAAACTATTTTATAACTTGGAAGAGGGATGCCTTAATCCAAGCTATAAAATATTTGAAGGTAGGTGAATGACGATTCACCAATTTCCACCAAGATAAACGAAATGTATTATTAGGTTTTAATTGGTTTTGAAACTCCTAGATTCTTTTGAGATTCATTGAACTTTTCAAAGGCATGTTTCAATCTTGAGTGTGCCCTTCAGGTTTTGTGACTGGGATGCCGAGAATAACAAAACAAAGTGTGAATAACCATGCAAATATACTTGGTACCCTTAATATTTACCCCTCAATCGATGTGCCGGTTAACCACACACGCTCCACCGATACTATGATAAACATTAAGTTACCCTTTGCCTACCTTGTTAAATCAAGCTAGTGTGCCGGTTAACCACACACGCTCCACTAACTGACTTAAGCAAAGTGCAAAGTGTAATTTCATGGGTTAGCACCAAATTCACATTTTCCTAAGTAACTAAGATTGGGTATTAATAAGAGTTTAGTTACTTAGTATTTATCATTAATACTTTTAATGAAAGGAGAATTATAGTCCTTGTCCTACCCGTTCGGCTAACGACCCTCCACCGGTCAAGGAAGCGGTGGGTGAGAGTGGACACCCATTAAACTGTCATTTTATAGGCAGTAACCTTATACCCCCCTTATAGACCGGCTTCGTCAATGAGACCTACTAATGGTAAGACGACTTTACTCTTATACATATATATAAATATTATTAACTTATAATATTATAAAGTATAAGGGTTGAATTTTAACTTTTAAAATTCTAAGGGCTTAACTTGGAATTAAAGTATTCATAAGTGAAAACTTTACAAATTCCAAAACTTGAGGGCAAGTTTTTGAAACTATTCAAAACTTTTAAAGAAGTGACTCTTAAACATCCATAACTTGAGGACAAGTTATGGAGTCATAATACTATTTAATGAAAAAGACTCTTCATTTTTTTTATGTAACCTATGGCACTTTTATGAGTTTTCAGATTCATAAATGTGACCTTTTATGTAACTTGAGGACAAGTTACAAAAACACATTTTATGAACTACCTCTAGATTAATTAGGATTGAAAACAACTAAAACACAATTTTTTTTTCCATTAATCTAAACTAACTCATAAATCAAGAAAACATAAAACTTTTGGTAATCCATAATTTATGGAGTTAAATGCTTGTTTTATGATGAAACTTTTCATGTTCCACAACTTAAGAATAAGTTATGGAATTCTTTAAAACATTAACACCAAATTTTGTAACTCCATAAAAACTTTGAATCAATTTTTTTTTAAAACCTTTTCATATCCATAACTTATGGAGATTTCAAAACACTTAAGATCACAACTTTAAAAAAAAACTTTTGAACTCCAAAATTTTATGACAAAATTTGTAACTCCTTAAAACATTTAGATCAAACTTTTAAAACTAATAAAATAATCATATCATTTTATCTTTTACTAAATTTGACCTAATTCAACTCATATAGCAAATGATTCAAATTTTACAAATAATTAGTTTTTCACAAAACAAGTAATTATCTTAAAATTTGACAAACTTCATGTTTTTTTTCTTTTTTTTTCAACTTTGAAAATCAAACATTTGCATGAATATAACAGAAAACAACCCATGTCTCTGATACCACTGTTGTAATTCTTGATCAATACTAATTAAATAATATGATTATATATTAATATATTAGAACTTATAATATATTAATATAAATCATAAATATACTATTCTCAAAAGACTATCCATATAAATTGTGCCGGTGAAGTGCAACCCAAATGGACCATGTCGGGTCGGGTCAAGTACATACCAAATATAGTTATGCACTTAGACATTAATCCAACATTTCAAACCAATTAAAACTTAATAATCAATTTCGTTTTTCATGGTGGAAATTGGTAAATCGGCATTTACCTACCTTCAAATATTTTACAATTGGATTACGGCATCTCTCTTCCGAATTGTAAAATATTGTGTTGGGTCCTAGCCTTAATATTTCATTTGGGTGTTATATTAAGGACTTAAATCAACTAACTTGAATTTCTCCCAAATAGATGTCTAGTTCTGACAACTATGGTTTTCCTTATTCTTTTGGAAAAAGCTTTCCTAATGAAGATGATATCCCACATGGCGATCAAGGTGAAAGATTAATCCCTTTTCATGCATTGATGGGACTGGAAATCATACTTCACTTCCTCCACCTCCTCCATTTATTCTCCCTAACCCACATGTTCAAAGACATGAAAAGTTCAAGGTCATTCAAGCCCTATTGGCAAGCAAACACAAAGATGAAAATTATGTATGTGCTTACGTCTTGGAGATGAAGTTACACATCGACAGGATGGGAGAGTTGGGTGTCGAAGTCTTGAGGAAGTTGGTTGTTGACTTGGTTCTTCAATCACTTCCTGAGTCATATAGCGGGTTCGTTAAGGACTACTATATGACAGACGACGACATGAACCTTATTGATCTTACCTATTTGCTTATTGCTGCTGAATCAGAAATGATTTGGCACACTGGTAAAGCAAAGTTGATTGGAAGATCTACTTCCAAATTTTCCAAGGACAACCATGACAATCCAGAAATGATTTCTTTTCCTAGGAGAGAGAAATTGGCTAAAGTTAAAAAGTTTGAACTTTAGAGAAAGGCCAATTCTGGGATTGTCTCATGTGCCGATGCGAAAGAAACCATTTGTTGCTACTGTCATTTAGAGGGACATTGGAAGCGAAGCTGCCCTGACTACTTGAGAGATCTAAGAGATGGTAAAGTCAAAATGTTTGACTCTATTTCAGCTAAGTCCACTGTCTAACTCTATTAAGTTCCTATTTGGAGATTCTTAATACATGATGTAATGTAATTACATTTTGATGTTTTGTAGAATCGAAGAAAAGAAAGGAAGCTTAAGGGAAGAGTAAGCTGATTCTGATCGCGAAGAGATGTATTTCGATCGCATGGTTCGATTATCAGAATTTTGAGCTGCTGCTTAGGAGTTATGATAGATTGCTTCGAAATATGTAGTAACATAGTTTTCATTTGCAATTGCATTGTAAGGACAAGTTTTTCCGCAATTTTATAAATAAAAGAAAAAAATTTGATTTTATTTTATTTTAAAGTTTCCTTGCAATGGCATTTGTGAAAATTGATGTTTGTATGGTTCTATTGTTAGCAATATGGATTTGATTCTTTCGTTTGTAGAAGTGTCAAAATTTACCAAATAAGGAAAGATTCTCATCTCCCAAGTTTCAGTTGGATAGAAACTTGGAATCATACAACTTGTATTGTGTGATGAATGAGAACCTTCGTCTTTTGGAAATTAAGACGAATTCCTTGTTCACATGAATATGTGAGTCAAGTGAAGGACTAGGAGATTGGGTACACTTGGTTGTGCGCTGGACAGCTCCACCACAAAGATCGATAAGACTATTCTTCATTATTTACTAAAAGTTAGTAGATATGGTTATGCTTACAAGTTTAAGTATAATTCTGAAACATTGGAAAAGTTTGAATGTATGGCAGAACGAATGAGAAGAATCAAATTAGACATATTGATAAAAGTTTATCTAATCTGAAAAGATGGGAGAGTTCTTTAGTATCGTGTTTTATGATCATCTTAATGATTATGGAAAACCATATCACAATTGATCCTCTAAGGATATCTTAGTGCATTTGTATGGATAAGAAGAGGAATCGTGAATTATTGAAATGGTTAAATCAAGAAGATGAGTCATACTTCGTTCCAAAACAAGTCTTAGAGTCATACTCCAAGATCGAGACTTGAGTGACATAATCTTAAGAAAGGTTTATAACACTTATCAAATGTAGAGTAAAATGTTTTTTACTCTTGTACATTTAAAATTGGTAAGTTGTGATGTTTTGGATAAAACAAAGACCAACTAAGACCAATTGTGTGAAGTGTATGTCTTGATAAGAAACCGCACTAACTCTTGAATATTTGTTTGTCAAGTAATGTCTCTTGACAAAGAGAAACTTATATGTCAAGAGGTCAGTGGGAGTCTTAAAGATCTTGAAAAGCTTCAAGAATTGATCAAGAGTAAACTTATCACTAGCATACGACTTGAGGTTTGTAACCTATTGTGTTGACATATTCTTGTTTCTGTGGCCAGTCCAGTTAAAGTTGACTATGCATGTGAGTTCTGAGAGTTCGCAATTGGTTGCATAACAACCTGGAAGCAATGGTAGGCCCTTGTGTTGCCGGGTGGCAAGAAATTAAGATTGAACAAGTTCAGTCCATATGAGTTTGGATTTGTCACAAACCTTGTCATATGATTATGGTTTGACCAATTCACATGGATAGGAACACATACACCATAAAATCTAAGTCTCATAAGGTTTCTCTCCGCTTCATGAAAATGATTATGAGGAAACACTTTCACTAAGTAGATTCTAAGTAGATAGCAATTGTGGTACTTGCATTCTCAAATTTGATTATGATTACGGCATCCCTCTTCATAGTTCGAATTGTAAGAAATGGAATAGGTCTAAACATTTGAGACTTATTGTTGTAAGTTCTAAATTTGTTTAGACACACATGTGAGCTACCTAAGGAAAGGTGTATGAGTTTGAGAAGCCTAGATAAAGTCTTATCGAAGCATCCCGTATCAGAAATCTGAACTTTGGTAATGAAAGTCAATAAGTATTGATTTCTAGAGGTCCATCTGATTTCTAGGTACATGTCAAAGCTAGTGGGAGCATAAGTGTTATGCAAATAAGAATATAATTATTATGCTAGTGGGAGCATAGTTATTATGGTAAGTGTTGAAAGTTAGCAATGTTAATTATAAAACACAAAAGTTTCAAATCGCAAAGTTGCAGGGTTTGAAAAGTTGTTTTGCTATAATTAAGGGACAGGAATTCATACTTTATTTCAATTCTAAAAGCTTAGATTAAGATTTTAATAAAGTTTAGTCAAAAATATATATGAATGTTATGTTGAAAAGATTCAACATAAGGAAATTCTATATATGGAAATATTATAGCAAGAGATTGGTAAAGTATCACGTCTTTATGTGAGCATTATGGATCGTATCCCATACGCTTCGGGTATAGGGTCGATTGCATATGCTATAATATTTATGTGTTCTGAATTTTTCAAATGCCTAGGGCATTAAGAGGGAAAATGGACCAGAACTGGATATTACTAAAATGGTTAAGCAATTGTCGAGGACAATGTGAGGTTTACCAAAGATTCGTTGCTTATGGACAGTTGGAAGTATAGTGTGAATTTTGGAAGGACCATGTTGGCATACTCTGAGAAGAGGTAACTCTTGTTCAGAAGTGATAGTCAAAATGGGAATATGGAAATGTTTCTATAAGTGAAAGTTATTCTTTAAATCTGTGTAAGATTAGAAAACTTAATGCAAGAAGGATGTTCAAAGGAATGTACTTTGAATGTGAGACTTCGTTTCCATGGAATTGCTCTCCATTGGAATACTTTGTGATATCTGTTGCCAAGTCTCTGTGACTTTTGTGCATAGTCATTACAAGAGGATCATTGCATTTAAGTTTAGAATCTAACAGATTACATTAAACGACAAGAATTTGGTATTCTTACATTTACGGTAAGGATTTGGAATTGTGAAATGAGTGTCATTGAAATGATTTCAATTGATCTATTTCACAATGAATGGACCATAGGTAATACATAGTGTGCATGCTTGGAGCATGGGATGACTATTGTTTTAATTCAAGTATTAAGTTGATCAATCGAAACATTATACAATGAATAATGTGTAATCAATATGGTGACTAAGTAAAATGTGTTTTATTTATATTCAAAAGTTTTGAGACCATATTGGATTCGATTATTATTATGTTTCACTTTGCATGTTTTGACTTCCCAAATAACTAAGTTATTCAAACTATCCACAGTCGATCATACTTTGGAAGTAGGTAATGAAGGTAGACTGTCATGAATGGGTATGTAGATTGTCTAAAGGCGTTTAGACATAGCACAAGTTTGCTGTAGTGTTCATGAGTACTTCTGGAATAAGATTCGAGTATTGGATTAAACCCACGCTCATCTGAATCACTTCATGGATTTTATCACGAGTGATTGTGAGACGATAATATCTTATATTCTTGAAACCAAGACATGTGAGTTGTAATTTACAAGTCAGTTACACATTGACATATGTAAACGCACCAGTAACTTGGTGTTATAAAACATATTGTTGTGTGTGATTTGATGAGTATGTACAAGCAAGCATTTGAGTCGAAGTTTATCCATTCCTTTTACCCAAAGTGGGATACAAGTGATATATGTGGGCCCCTCGATGATTTAGTGATGACAACCCTAAGTGCTTGGCCAAGCCCAGACTGATTTGATTTGTTCAATTAGTCGGTCGTCATAAATCGGAAATCGGGAAACAACAGATGGACATAGAGAATGATTATAATTCATGTCTTATGTCCATACGATATCTAGAATGGATGAATATATGATTCCTTATCTAATGGACGTGTCATTGACTAGGTCAGAGTTCGACAACGGCTTTTAAGAGCTACGATTGCTAGTCGGGATTTTGGAGTCGTACTTGCAATAATAGTTATTAGACTTATCCAAGTCGGGATTTTGGAGTTGTAATTGGTATGTACTTGAACCGAGAGTAGCATGGTCCATTTCGGGTTGCATATCACCAGGACAATTTGATAGGATGGATACTTGAGTAAGAGGTTACTTATGATTTATTAATATATTATAAGTTCTAATATATTAATTTTAAATCATATTATTTTATTAGTATTGATCAAGAATTAACTTGGAATTAATTATGTGATCAAAAGAGACTAATTAAATATATAGGGATTGATTTGGTAAATCAATGATTCTTATAGTGTGGGCCAATTGTTATTTAGGATGGGCTAAACCAATATGGTACTCCATGGATAGTCCATGGAGGTTTAACCCATGGAGCCTAAGTAATATGAAAGGTCATGGGCATTAGGGTTTGCATGGATGTAACCCTAGACTTTGCCACACTATAAAAGGACTCCCTTAGTACCCAAAATCGGACACT
The DNA here is from genome assembly GCF_052849685.1 of Lactuca virosa. Taxonomy (NCBI): domain Eukaryota; kingdom Viridiplantae; phylum Streptophyta; class Magnoliopsida; order Asterales; family Asteraceae; genus Lactuca; species Lactuca virosa. The sequence goes on along the minus strand of NC_136430.1, from coordinate 399,497,593 downwards.
ACAGTTCTTGGAGTTCATTAGAGCCGATTTTGGAGTTAGCAACATCTCTCTCAAGTTCTCCTTTGTCCTAGGTGTGTTGTGAACCGTTTGAGGCATCACACTTGGGGTGTTAAGTTCTTAAAGGCCAATTACAACAAGTTTTACAAGCTACATAAAGAGGTAAACTCCTAACTAGTATTTTATGTTATTTATGTCAATTGTATGCTAGTTGTAGGCTTAATGCTTTCGAAACAATATTGCATGTATAATTAGAGAAAACATAGATCCAAAGCATTTAGGGTTGTATGTGCACCATAGGATGTTGTAGTATACTAAAATGCAACACTTCCAGGGTGACACCTTCAGAAGCACTAGATCCCCCACCTGAAACTCTTGCTCAGAGCGTCGCCGATCCACATAACTCTTCTGGCAGCTCTGAGTTGTCAGCAATCTCTGTTAAACCTGTTGTATAAGCTCAGTCGTCCTCAGCACTACCTCCATGCTCCCCATGACCCTCTACCCAACCTCGCCCCAACAAATAGGAGTCCGACATCTCCTTCCCTATAGAAGCTCGAAGGGGGGCATACCAATACTGGCATGATGGTTGTTGTTATAATAAAACTCAGCCAACGGAAGGTAGGAGTCCAAACTCCCGCCAAAATCTGTCACACATGCACACAACATATCCTCGAGCATCTGAATAGTCTGCTTGATCTGCCCATCCATCTGTGGATGGTATGCGGTACTGAAGTGTAGTCGGGTCCCCAACTCCTCATGAAATCTCTTATATAACCTGGAAGTGAAGTGCACATCCCAGTCCAACACAATAGAGCTCTCACTAGTGGCTAAGAAGTGAGAACTCTTCGTCAAACAATACACTATCACCTAGATAGTGTCACCACCCCTCGCAGTCATCGATAACTTTGTAATAAAATCCATGGTGATCTGCTCCCACTTCCATAGGGGGGGCCTCTAGAGGCTGCAACTTTCCATGAGGCCGATGTTGCTCGGCCTTGACCATCCGGTAGGTCAAACATCACTCTACAAACCATGTCATATCCTTCTTCATACATGGCCACCAATAATTATGCTTCAGATTGAGATACATCTTGGTAGCTCCTAGGTGGATGGAAAATCTCGATTTGTGAGCCTCCTCCATAAAAATATGTCGGTCCCCGCCCGCATACGGTACCCAAACCCGCCTATGTGAGGTCAAAAGTCCTCAGCTGTCAATATCAAAGGCTGAAATCTGACCGATCACCCGCTCACTTTTCCGATTTCCTCTTTTATGGCCTTCGACTGCATTTGCTTGATGATATTTAAGACTGGAGTCATCACAGTCATCCTCATGCACACATCCTGCATCAGGGCACTCGCCGCCCTCCAGCTCAAGGCGTCGGCCACCATATTGGCCTTGCCCGGGTGATACAAGATCTCACAGTCATAGTCTTTCACCACATCCAACCATCTCTTTTGCCTCATATTCAGGTTAGGCTGATCCATAAGATACCTCAGGCTCTTATGGTCTGTGTAAGTGGTACACCAAACACCATAGAGATAGTGGTGCCAAATCCTGACGAAAAAAACCACTGCCCCCAACTCCAAATCATGCGTGGGATACTTCGCTTCGTGAGGCTTCAGCTGCCTTGAAGCGTATGTTATCACATGCCCCCTCTGCATCAACACAGCACCCAGCCCTGCAACGCATGCATCACAGTAGACTACAAAGTCCTCAACTCCCTTAGGGAGGGCAAGTATCGGCACCTCACAAAATCTCTAGCGAAGAGTCTTAAATGATTCCTACTGCTCAGGCCCCCAACTAAAAGCAACATCCTTCCTTGTCAACCTGGTGAGAGGAACAATAATCTTGGAGAAGTCTCTAATGAATCTCTGATAATAACCCGCCAATTCGAGGAAGCTTCAAATCTTAGATGGAGATCTCCACACTTCCCACTGCATCACCGCCTCTATCTTGGCTGGGTCGACCAAGATACCGTTCTGATTGACGAGGTGACCCAAAAACTGAACCTCACGCAACCAAAATTCACACTTTGAGAACTTGGCGTATAGCCTCTCCATCCTCAAAACCCCAAGAACCTCTTGTAAATGCTCCTCATGTTGTTCCTAGTCTTCGAATAGACCAGAATGTCATCGATGAAAATGATCACTGATCAATCCAACATAGGCATGCACACCCTGTTCACGAGGTCCATAAACGTCGTCGGTGCGTTGGTAAGCCCAAAAAACATCACCACAAACTCGTAATGCCCATAGCGAGTTTGGAAGGCTGTCTTCCGAATATCCTCATCTCGCACCCTCATCTGATGATAGTCGGACCTCAAATTGATCTTTGAAAACCAAGATGCCCCCTGAAGTTGGTCAAAAAGATCATCAATACTCGTAAATGGGTAATGTTTTTTCACCGTCAACTTGTTCAACTCCCGATGATCGATGCATATCCAGTGTAAACCATCCTTCATTCTGACAAAAAGGATCAGTGCTCCCCAAAGAGAACTGCTCGGCCAAATAAACCCCTCTCCTAACAGCTCCTGCAGCTGAGATGATAACTCCTGCATCTCAGGAGGTGCAAGACGGTACGGTGCCTTGGTGATCGGTTCCGCACCCGGAATCAGATCGATCCAAAACTCCACTTGCCTCCCAGGCAGCACACCTGGTAACTCCTCGGGAAAAATATCGGAAAAATCACGTACCACCGGAACAACAGAAATAGAGGTCAATCCTTTCTCCTCAACCCTATTATCCACTACATATGCCAGATAACCCATACACCCATGCTGCAAATTCTGTCTTACCCTGGAGGCTAGGGGTGAGCAAAAACCGCACCACAACTAAAATTAGCTGCATAAACCACAACCGATAAACCGCAACCGCAATAAAAACCGATGGTGAGGTTTTCTGTTTTTCAAAAACCACAAATTTGCGGTGTGGTGCAGTTATTAGTTTTCAAAAACCGCAAAAAACCCGCACAACACCACATATATTATATACAATTTTTTTATTAATTATTAATATATTAAATAATAAAAATAAGACAAGTTTCATGGATCAAAGAAGATCAAAATACTAGAATACAAAAATGTTGATTTTGTGTTATGTTTAACTTTGGAAAATGATGAAATTTGACAATTTTAAGATATTTATTGTTAATTACTAGTCATTTGACGTTTTTAAGATATTAGTTGTTTGTGATTTAAGTTAAGTGTCTTATATCTTATGGTTTTTTTTATTATTACAAGTAATATGTTTGAACTCTTAAACCGTTTGAACTCTAAACTGTGGTTAAAAACCACACAAAATAACCGCACCAAATCCATGCAGTTAATAACCGAAACACAAAAAAAAATGCACCGCAAAAATAACTGTACCAAGCGGTTTTGAAAATGGATTAACTGCATTTGCGGTTAGTGGTGAGTTTTTGGCCAATAACTGCACCGCGTTCACCCCTATTAGCGGCAGAACAGAAGGCTGATCCCGATCTAGTACCCTCGCCCTAGATAGTCAGTACTCCCCCACTAGGGTCTCGAACCGTCACCAACTGACTCTTACAGTCAATCAGAGCCCCATATCGGCTCAACCAATCTATACCCACGATCACACATCTCCTATCGTGATAGGGATAAGATCTATCAAATAACCAACGCCGAAGATCTCCAATACACAACCCCGATAGATATCAGTAGCAGAGACTTAAGCTCATCAGGTATCGAGACTCTCAAGGGTCTGCTCAAGGTCTCTCGCGTAATACTAAAACCACGACAAAAATATGACGACACGAGCGATCGACTCGCTCCCGAGTCAAACAGCACAACCGCAGGCACAGAATTCACAAGAAAAGTACCTACATAACTGATAAGATAAGCAACATAAATAAATCAACAGAAATATAGAGAACACATACCATCCACGACGTCTGGAGCTGCACGAGCCTCCTCTGCTGTCAACTGAAATGCTCTGCCTCGAGCCATCGGTGCCTCAGCCTTCCCCTACCGGCCAACAGTGATACGCAGGGTTGCGGGGTCCGGAGTCTGAACCACCCTAGATGCAAGTTGAGGACACTCTGACCTCATGTGACACGTCTGGTTGAAATTGAAGCAAAACTGAAACCCCTTACGGCAATTCCTAGCCAAATTCCCTTCTTTGCCACACAGGTAGCAAGTCGATCCTGACTGACAGGGTCCCTCGTGTCCCTGCCACACTTTCTGCAAGTGCGGCCCTTCTGGCCTCTAGCTCTCTCATCAGTGGGCTTGGGCCGCTTAGTCACCGGCTGCGACTGTACTGGCCTCCAATCTCTCCCCTGGGTCTCCCTCTCCTCTCTATCATGGGTCTCCAGCTCAATCTCTCTCCTCCTGGCATTGGTCTACAGCTCATCCAATGTCCGATACTTGGTGTTCGCCACAAACTCACAGACATCTGTCCTCAGAATACTCTAATACCGACTCACACGGGCCTGCTCTGTGGACACCTGCTCAAGGCAAAACAAATCCTTCTCATGAAACATCCTGGTGATCTTAGTCACCATCTTTGTCTTCTGCTTGAGAGACAGGAACTCCTGAGCCAACCTTTCCTGCTCAAACGCGGGTACAAACTCATCCCTGAACATCTCAGTAAATCTATCCCAAGTCACCACAACATGTTCTGCAATAGAGTAGTCAGTTGTCACAAACTTCCACTTGTCCTTCGCTCCCAAGCGAAGCAGGTTCAGTGTGAAGCAAACCCTCAAATTCTCCAGACGGTAGAAAGTATAAAAACATCCTTCAACATCAGAGATCCATCTCATAGCAGCAATCAGATCCTGGGTCCCATTAAAATCAGGTGGCCTCGTGTTGGTGAACTCTCGGTACCACAACGAATCACCCCCTGCAGTCTCGCAACAATAACAACTGCGGTGGTAGTGGCAGCAACATCCTCAGTGACGGCATCATAACGCTCGTCAAAAGTCTCAATCAGCATGGTCTTGATAGACCCAAACATCTCCTGAATAGACTCTCTGATTGCTGCGGCCACCTCCGCGGCAACAATCATGCGGATCTCATCATCGCTGGCACTCGGCCTCTCGGGGTCGCCAGAGCCTGAACCTCGGGTAACCACCATACTGAAACACATAATAAATTTATCAAAAATCATGCTAAAGCATATAGCGACACCCACACACTCCTACAAGCTCTTTAGTTCCTTGAAGTTACTCCTCGAGCCGCTTAAGAATCCAGCTCTTTCAGTAGTACGGGCCCAATACTACCTTCCACACCAACCCGTATTTGTCTCGAGTCGTCCCCTTAAGCCCTAAGTCGTAAGGACTCTATCTCCTCAAATCAGCTATGGACTCGCCCTTCTCGTTCCTTAGAACCACAACTAAGCATCTAGATACTGACTCTAGACTTCTCACATCACTGCTCTACCTCACAAGATCTCCATTCCCCTCGTTATTTGTGTAACACCCTGTTCGGGATCATTCTGTGATTCAGGGCTTTGGGTCGGAAGTCGATTGTGTAAAGGATTTGGGCCTTAAGGAGGCGATTTTTAGACCTTTTGGAAGGAGGTAATGATGTTTATGAGATCTAAACCTTTGAATTGTGTTTTTGAGTCAGTGGGTAAAACAGGAAAAGTCATAGGTCGGGTTCTTGCATGAAATAAGGTTTTTTGTTTGAGAAGTTTTTAGTCCAAGTAAGTTATGCAATAAAGCTCTTCAACACCTTTTCGTGGATATAAAGATCGTCGAAAACGGAGTTGGAGCAAAGAAGTTATGACCGTTTGACGTTAGGGCGGTTTTGGGGTTGATCCGCGTATGTTGGGTGTACTCAAAGTGTACGTTGGGCGTACTAGCGCATCCCTAGTACGTTGGGCGTAATTTTAGTATGTTGGGCGTACGCGATCAGTTCCCAAACCCTATTTTCGTGGTTTGATCCCTATTTAAGCTCCTTAACTCCCCAAACCCATTCAATTCTCAGCCCCCACCTCTCCAACACCCTCTCTTGTAATTCTAACCCTAGATTGAGCCTTATGAGCAAAAATAAGGTGTTTTTAAGTGCCTTGGAGTGTTCTTGGTGCACTTTGGAGAAGAAGGAACTCATTGAAGAAGTGTTGGTTACATTGGAGCTTGTAGATCCAGACTTTGTTCACCTTGATCTTTATTCTAGAGGTATAAAGTTTGAATCTTGATGATGAAATTGTTAGATCTAGCTAGTTTTGGGTGTTATCAGCTTTTGGTCACTTTAAGTGCATAAAGTTTAGATCTTGAAAGTTTGTGACCTTGTTATGGATAAATTTGGAAACTCTATCCATCTAAACATCATTTTGGTTCAGATCTGAAGGTTGGAGACTTGTACTTAATGGATTAAATTGAAAAATATGCACTTTTGGGTCCCTTTGAGACATAAAGACTAGATCTTGTTTGTTGGGACCATTCTAATGGTAAAGTTGGAAACTTTATCCATTATGGAACTATTATGAACCATAAAAATGTGATCTTGGCCCTTCCATACAAGAGTTGTGATGTCTTATTGGGTTAAGAACTTAGGGTTTTGGTCATTAAGCACTTTATAACCATGCAAAGTCATAAAGTTGGAAACTTTATGACTTAGGATATCATTTTGGGCTTGTATCTGAGTTTTGGACGTAAGGGCTTAATGGAATAAGCTCTTAATGGAGTTTTGGGACTGGGTTGTGTACAATGGGCGTACCTGGTGGTACGTTGCGCGTACGTGGTCAGCGCCCCACTTTTGGTCAACATCAGAGTACACTGGGCGTATTCTCTTGGTACGCAGGGCGTACTCCTCTGGGAAGAAAAATTGACTTTTGGACCTTGACCGTTGACTTTGACTTTGACCAAGGTTGACCAAGTTTGACCTAATGGCATTTTGGGTAATTTGATTTATAGTTTGAGATTTGGGTTCGTGTCAATTGTATAGGTGACCGGTAGAGATAGCTTTTATAGAAGTGATCGGTGCAACTGTTCTTTTAGATTATGAGGTGAGTTTTCTTACTATATCCATGGGTCGAGGGCACCAATGCTGGCCTATTACTTTTTTATGTGGAAGGCTAGTTATCTCTATAAAGCTTGCATGAAAGACCAAGATCCGCCCCCTAGTAATTGTATGAAAGACCATGGGGGTAGCCAATGACACTTGTATGTAAGACCGGGATTTGGCCCTCGGCAATGCAAGGAAAGATCATGGGGGTAGACCATGGCACTTGTATGTTTTGGTATGTGTTATTTTGGGAAAATCACTAAGCTTTGTGCTTACGGTTTCATATTTATGGTTTGCGGTACTTTTGGTTCGAAAGGGAAGGGCCTGGCATGACTGCACAGCATCCCCCAAAGTTTTCTGCATTGGCAATTATTGATATTACTCTGATGTTTAAATGATATATTCACTTTTATCGGTTTTGGAACAACTCGTTTGTATGATTTATTGTTTTAAAAATGAAAAAAAATACCTTGGATTTTCGGGACGTTACAAGTTGGTATCAGAGCCTTGGTTTGAGGGATTTAGACACACTCTTGGGTATGTTTGAACTCAAACTGAGGAATTGGTAATATTTTGAAGGAAAATAAGTTTCTAAAAAGATTTTTGCAAAGAAATTAAGTTTCTGAAAAGATTTTTATAAAGAAAAATGGGGTGTGATGCGTGCACTCAGCCGAGCTCAAGTAAGTGATTCTTATAATACCCACACATGTTGATATGATATATGATATGAATGTTCACATGTTATGATAAGGCTAGGGATACTTTCAGGAACTGCATGATAGATCGGCCTGATATGTGATGCTTTGTAGCCTAGGAAGCATTGGATGCTATGATTGGGAATATGTATTGGTAACAGTAATTGCTAAGTATATGGTTTAAAAATTGTATACGGATAGGATCATATAGCCCTAGAATGATTGATTTGGCCTTATTTCCTGTTCCTTGTCTGGTTGTTGTCCTAGGGTAGAATCTTTAATTCGTTAGTCTATTTGATCCTGGATTGTGTATATTTTGCATGCATAAGGCAACCGGAAGTGAGAGTAGAAGTTCCTAGCATGGTTGTAGCAAGTGAGTGTGGGATGCCCTTTGTTTGTTTTATGGCTTGGAGTGTTACTGCATGAATGATGTTTGCTTTGTGCGTTGTGGAACTCTTAGTGATGTGAGTTAACTATTAAGTGAATATGTTAAGCCACATGTTGCAAAGGTTAAATAATCTCAGAGTGATGGATTTGACTCTATTGCGCAACTCTTGTCTGATTCCAACCGTTGTAGGGTTAAGTCTTTTAATCGAATGATTGTCTAAGCTTTGTTGCATGTGATTTTATTCATGAAGTGGTTAGCTGACACTATTGGGAGTTTTTTAGTGGCTGATGGCAGGGTGAGGTTGGGAACCTATGAGACCCTAGGAAGTGCTTTAGCGGGTTAGGTTGCGTTGTTTAGCAGGTACTTGGAGTATCGATTTGAGAAGGTGACTTGGAGGATTCGAGATAACTCTTGATGAAAGTATGGGTAATTGTGGAAGGTAGTATTGGGCCCGTACTACTGAAAGAACATGATCCATACTCGAATCGAGGGGAGTCACAGAGAATCTAGGAAGCCTGTGGGAAGAGGATTCTTTGAGTATGTTCCGATTATTGTATGGTTTCTTTTCAGTATGGTGATGAGCACTCGTGGAGGAGGTTCAGGCTATGTGTAACTCCTGGTTCCTGGTATGCATTTAATTCAAAATTTATTCATTTTTTAGAGCAACTCGACGAGTTGGGAGCCCCAAACTCGTCGAGTAGAGATTTTCAGGACCGCGTGATTTAAGTAATCTACTCGACGAGTTGAGAGGCCTCAAATTGACGACTAGACCGGCTGGGATGAAACCCTAATTTCCAGGGTTTTTCACCCTATTTAAAGGACTTAATCTTTGCCCACCAGCCCCCATCAACATCCCTGAAACCCTAAATCGTATTGTGAGCTCCTTGGTGATAAACTTGAGGTTTTGAGTGGAATTGTATGATTTTGTGCTTGGTGAAGGACTTGGAAGAACTAGAAGCTCATTGAGATTGAAGGGAAGCACTAGATCTGGGATCTTGTCCATCTTTGGCAACTTTCTGAGGTAAAAAGTCCCTAACTTGATGATTCATAGCTTAGATCTCTCTTAGTCTTGTTTTATTGGTCTTTTTGACCCCGTTGTTGGAAACATGATAACCCCCTTAGTCCTGATGATAAGAACTTTCATTCCCAGTGCTAATTGGTCCTTCGATTCATAAAAAGGGTCTTAAACCCGTTCTTGTCCAAGAAAAGACCATGTCCATAGAAGTAGATTGCTATATATCTAGATTGGGTTCATTTGAGGCATGCAAAGCCATCAAGTTGTCGACTTTACAGAGATATGCCATGGAAACAATGTAGATCTGTATTCTGGATCTTAGATCTGAGTAAAGGGCTGAAGAGACTAGAAATGTGAGGAACTCGACAAGTTCATAGAGGAACACGACGACTTGGGTCGAGCATTCTCGATTCTGGTAATGGAACTCGGTGAGTCCACAAGGGAACTCGACGAGTTGTACTAGGAAAGTCTCGTTTAGTTGAGAAGGAGAAACTCGGCGAGTTGGAGGAAAACTCGACGAGTTAGATCGCGATTTCACGATTATGTGATTCATGAGAACTCGACGAGTTAAAGGGTAAACTCGACGAGTTTAGTCAACTTGGAGCGTTGACTTTGACTTAACTTTGACTTTGAATTGACCAGAGTTGACCCTTAAGCGTTATGAGTATGGAATGGTATCTAAATAGTTGTTTTGATTCATGAGTGAGTAGAGCTGATTCCGAGCAGAGACGTTTCAGCTATCATCCGACAGTAAGGTGAGTTTTCCTTCTGGTTTGAACGGGTCGAAGGCACTGTATCTCATAGCATTATTTGTATTGATTAATAACTGAGTGTGGGCGAGGCTCGTATCTCATAGATAGCTGAGTATGGGCGAGGCCCGTAGCTCATAGCATTATTTGAGTATGGATATAGGACTGATTGATAGACTTGACTATACTTGTTGTATGTGTGATACTTGTATGTATGTCTAGTAGCTGAGTGTGGATGGGGCCCGTATCTCGTAGTTAGCCGAGTGTGGGCAGGGCCCGTATCTCGTAGTTAGCCGAGTATGGGCGGGACCCGTATCTCGTAGTCAGCAGAGTGTGGGTGGGGCCCTTATCTCCTAGTTAGCCGAGTGTGGGCGGGGCCCGTATCTCCTTGAGTGTGGGCGGGGCCCGTATCTCCTTGTAGCATGAGTATGTGTATGGTATGTGGTAGTTTGGGGAGACTCACTAAGCTTCGTGCTTACAGTTTTCAGTTTTGGTTTCAGGTACTTCCAGTAGCAAAGGGAAGAGCTCGGGATGACTGTAGTGTACACACCATTTGTTTAGCATGGGATGTTTTTACTCTGATATTTTGAAATGAGTTTTTATGTGATACTCTGATATACATTTGACATATGTTTTGATAAATGATTTTTAGTAACTATGGTTTATTTAGTGATTTAAAAATGAAATTTTTGGTCATGATTTTTTGGATGTTACAAGTTGGTATCAGAGCCTTGTTTTGAGGGATTCGGGCACACTCTCGGGTGTGTATGAACTCAAACTGAGGACTTGGTATACAATTTTTTAAAAGAAAGCCATCTTTATAAAGAGGATTTTGAAAAGAGAAAAGGGTGTGGTGCAAGCAATTAGCCGAGCTCAAGTAAGTTCTCCCAAACTACCCATACATGTTTGTTATGATATGATATGATTATGAAAACTGCATGCTAGATTTGGGCTAAGGATCCATGAAGGATGCCTTGTATGCCTGCTATATGTGTATGAGAACTGCATGTTAGTTTAGGGTTGAGGATCTAGGAAGGATGCCTTGTATGCCTACTGTATGAGCTTATTGAACCGCATGCTAGTACTGATTAGTTAGTAATATCATGGCCTGAATAGGATATGTTTGATTCAGTTTACTCGATGCTCGAATGATGCTTGCTTTGTGCTTTTAGGAGTTCTAGTTATCTTTAACTAACTAGTAAACGAATACGTTAAGTTACATATTACGAGGACTAAATAATTTCAAAAGGTTAGGTTTAGCTCTATTTTGCAGCTCTCATCTGAGTGTAACCGTTGTAGGGTAGGACCTCTCATTCGAAGAATTATCTGGTCTTAGTGATATGTAATGGTATTCACAAGTTAGTTAGGGGGAGATAGTAGGGACTTCTTATGCGGCTGATGGCGGAGAGTGGGTCGGAGATTACCCTAGCACATGCCTAGGATGAGATTATCGAGAAGAGAGCAGTAGTAGTGGAAAGGACTTGGTGGAGTCAAGGCAGTTCTTGAGGAAAGTACGGATAGATGTGGAAGGTAGTATGGGTCTGTACTCCTTAAATCAGAGGATCCGTACTCGAAACAAGGAAAGCTGAGATGAATCCAGGGAACTTGTAGTGTGTGTGATTCTAACATGTTGTTTCGGATCGTCTGAGATTAGGGTTTGTGGGTTGCAACCTGGGCATGAGGAAGTCTCGGGGTTGCGAAGAGTTGCTGGAAGCGTAGAGCATATTGACACATTTACGAGGATATGATATTCATTGAGAAGCAGAGTTATATCGAGGAAGCATTGGAAGTTTGAAGTTATGGCAGGATAAGTCCTTTAATTGAGAGAGGTGGTTGCGGAGTACGTTGGGCATACGTGTGTGTACGCTTAGCGTACTCATGTGCGTGAATTTTAAGCGGGGCCACCTAGTACGTTGGGCGTATCAGAGGGTATGTTGGGCGTACTAGGCACAGAAGGAAAACCCTAATTGGCAGGAGTGTCCCTATATAAAGAATGAGATGGCCTCATTCCTGGCAACCACCCTCAGATTTCAAACCCTCCTAAACCCTAAACCTTCATTCATGGAGTTTGTGGATGCATTTGAGAGCCCTTGAGTGTTGTAAGTGTTCTTGTGAGATTTTGGAATGGAGAAGGAGCATGAAAGAGAATAGAGTTGGAGTCCAGGCTTTGGATCTGAGCTTTTCTGTGGATGGAGCATCATTTGAAGGTATAAAGCTCAAAGCTTTCCCATCATTTTGATTTGTGCATGTTATGATCCATTTTAGGGTTTTTGGTCCCAAAGCTTGAAGCTTTAGGAGTTGTTGCACTCCAGAGCCTAATGTTTGTCCTTTAGAGTATTTCTAGTGGAGAGGATCCATAAAAATGAGGTCTTGGACGTTGGTATCAAGCCATGCATGAGTTATGAGCTTTTTGAGATAAGAGATTGGGTGTTTTGTGTGTTTGTGACCATATCAGCCATGCAAAGGGTTAAAGTCACTGACTTTAGGGAGTAAGAGCTTTTAGGGAGTCCAGATCTGAGAAATGAGCTAACGTCTTAACGGGTTAAGACCAAGAGAATGGACTAAGCAAAGCTGGGCGTACGCCCAGCGTAATTCCAGTCCGCCCCGCGTAGTGGTTTGGTGTCCCCGATCATATTCGTGCATGCTAGTGTACGCTAAGCGTACCAAGGGAGGTACGCCCCGCGTAACCTCTCCGTGAGTTTTTGGGCTGAATTTATTATTGGGCCTGGACTTTTGTGGGCTTGTGTATTAGTGACTTTGAGCAGAGAAATATTATATTGTGCTTTGGGCCCTTGAGTTGAGCTTGCCATTTAGATTGAGAGTTGGGCCTTGGGAGAGCCCATTTATTATTGGGCCTTGGTGGGCCCAATGGGTTTTAGGTCATTGATGGGCTGGTTATTGGACTACCTTTAGACCTAATGAGTGAGAGTTTGGACTTAGTTCCTAATTGGGATAATTGTAGGTTTGGCACAGAGTTAGTGGCCGGTGCATAGCAGCAACGTTTGTAGGGGTTGTTCTGTTGGATTAATGTCTAAGTCCATAACTATATTTGGTATGTACTTGACCCGACCCGGCATGGTCCATTTGGGTTGCACTTCACCGGCACAATTTATATGGATAGTCTTTTGAGAATAGTATATTTATGATTTATATTAATATATTATAAGTTCTAATATATTAATATGGAATCATATTATTTAATTAGTATTGATCAAGAATTAATTTAGAATTAATTAAGTGATCAAAAAGAACAAATTAAATATGGACTCTTATATATATGGAATGGGCCAAGTTCATTTAGGTTGGGCTAAGCTTTCATGGATGGTCCATGGAGCTTTTAACCCATGGATCCTATGTAAATGAAAGGTCATGGGTATTAGGGTTTACATGGATGTAACCCTAATCCTCCATAATATATAAAGGGGTCCTTGGCTCACAAAATTGGAACAAGTGTGTGAAAATAAGAGTGGGCCGATTTTAGTGTGCATACATATTCTCTCAAGTTCTTCCAAGGTGTTTTGGTGATTTGTGATTCCATTTGAGGCTTCCACACTATTGGGGCTAAGCTCTTAAAGCTTGAAGACATCAAGCTACATCAAAAGGTATGTCATCTAACTAGAACTTTGTAGTATAGGTGCTTCATAATATGCTAGTTAGGATGAAACCTTGGAATAGTTAACATTTGCATGTATAATAGAGAAAACATAGATCCAAGGTTTATAGGGTTGCATGTACACCATAGGAGTGTTAGAATGCTCAAAACCCAACAGTGGTATCAGAGCCATGGGTTGTTTTCTGTTATATTGATGCAAATGTTTTATTTTCAAGTTGAAAAAAAAAAAAGGAAAAAAAACATGACGTTTGTCAAATTTTAAGATAATTACTTGTTTTGTGAAAAACGAATTATTTGTAAAATTTGAATCATTTGTTATATGAGTTGAATTAGGTCAAATTTAGTAAAAGATAAAATGATATGATTATTTTATTAGTTTTAAAAGTTTGATCTAAATGTTTTAAGGAGTTACAAATTTTGTCAGAAAATTTTGGAGCTCAAAAAGTTTTTTTTAAAGTTGTGATCTTATGTGTTTTGAAACCTCCATAAGTTATGGATATGAAAAGGTTTAAAAAAAATTGATTCAAAGTTTTTATGGAGTTACAAAATTTGGTGTTAATGTTTTAAAGAATTCCATAACTTATTCTTAAGTTATGGAACATGAAAAGTTTCATCATAAAACAAGCATTTAACTCCATAAGTTATGGATTACCAAAAGTTCTATGTTTCCTTGATTTATGAGTTAGTTTAGATTAATGAAAAAAAATTGGTTTTTAGTTGTTTTCAATCCTAATTAATCTAAAAGTTGTTCATAAAATGTATTTTTTTTTGTAACTTGTCCTCAAGTTATATGAAAAGTCACATTTATGAATCTTAAAAATTCATAAATATGCCTTAGGTTACAAAAAAAATGAAGTCTTTTCTTATAAATAGTTTTTATGGCTCCATAACTTGTCCTCAAGTTATGGATGTCCAAGAGTCTCTTCATTAAAAGTTTTAAAGCTTTACTTAAAACTCATAAGTTATGAAAATCCAAGAGTTTTGAATAGTTTCAAAACTTGCCCTCAAGTTTTGGAATTTGAAAAGTTTTCTCTAATGAATACTTTAATTCCAAGTTAAGCCCTTAGAATTTTAAAAGTTAAAATTCAACCCTTATACTTTATAATATTATATGTTAATAATATATATATATATATATATATATATATATATATATATATATATATATATGTGTGTGTATAAGAGCAAGTCAGTCTTACCATTAGTAGGCCTCATTCACGAAGCCGGTCTATAAGGGGGGTATAAGGTTGTTGCCTATAAAATGACAGCTTAATGGGTGTCCACTCTCACCCACCGCTTCCTTGACTGGTGGAGGGTCGTTAGCCGAACAGGTAGGACAAGGACTATAATTCTCCCTTCATTAAAAGTATTAATGATAAATACTAAGTAACTAAACCTTTTATTAATTCCCAATCTTAGTTACTTAGGAAAATGTGAATAAGGTGCTAATCCATGAAATTACACTTTGCACTTTGCTTAAACCGTTAGTAGAGCGTGTGTGGTTAACCGGCACACTAACCTGGATTTAACAAAGTAGGCAAAGGGTAACTTAATATTTATCATAGTATCGGTGGAGCTCGTGTGGTTAACCGGCACATCGATTGAGGGGTAAATATTAAGGGTACCAAGTATATTTGCATGGTTACTTCACACCTTGTTTTGTGATCCTCGGCATCCCAGTCACAAAACCTGAAGGGCACACTCGAGATTGAAACATGCCATTGAAAAGTTCAATGAATCTCAAAAGATCTAGGAGTTTCAGATCCAAGTAAAAACCTAATTAAATTATTTCGTTTTTCATGGTGGAAATTGGTAAATCGTCATTTACCTACCTTCAACTATTTTATAACTCGGATTACGGCATCCCTCTTCCAGTTATAAATAGGTTGTTGGATCCTAGCCTTAATATTTCATATTGGGTGTTATATTAAGGACTTTAGATCAACTATCTTGAATATCTCCCAAAAGATGTCTAGTTCAGACATCTATGATCTTCCCAAATCTCCTGGAACTATACTTCCTCCACCTCCTCCAATTATTCTCCCTAACCCACAAGTTCAAGGTCACTCAAGCCCTAATGGCAAGCAAGGTCTATGTGTGATCATATCTTAGAGATGAAGTCACTTATTGACAAGCCGGGAGAGTTGGGTGTCAAAGTCTTGAGAAAGTTGGATGTTCAATCACTTTCTAAGTCACATAGTGAGTTCCTTTGGGACTACTATGAAACAGACTATGACATGAACCTTAATGATCATATCTATTTGCTTGGTGCTGCTAAATTAGCAATGATTTGGAACGATAGTAAAGCAAATTTGATTAGAAGATCAATTTCCCAAAAATATTATGGACAGTGACAATGGTGACACTGGAAATCCAGAAAAAGCATTCTCTTCCTAATGGAAAGGGATTGGCCATAGTCAACCCGGTTGACCAAATGGTAAAGAGAAAGGCTAAGTCTGAGATAGGCCCATTACCAAAGGGTCCATATGTTTATTTTGCCAAAGGAAGGGGCGTTGATTGCAAAGCTGCCAAATTTACCTAAGGATGTTAAAGTCAGTAAGTTTGACTCTACATCAGGTAGAGCCCATTATCTAACTCTGTTAAGTTCTATTCTGAGATCCTCATTACATAATGTGACTGGGTCACATGTTGATGTTTTAAGAATCAAAGAATAGAGAGAAATCTTAAAGGAAGTATATGCTGATTCTGATCGCGAAGGTGGATTTCGATCGCATCAGAATTTTGAGCAGTTGCTTAAGAAGTTATGATATATTGCTAAGGAATAGATAACAACAATTTTCCATGTGGATTGTAAGGATAAGTTTTTCCGCAAAGTTTTAAAATAAAAGAAAATTGTTTAATTTTATTTATTTGAAGTATCCTTAAAATGGCATTTGTGGAAAATTGTTGCATATATGATTCCACTGACAACAATATTGGAAAATGGATTTGATTCTTTCATTTGTGGTAGTGTCTAAATTTACCAAATCAGGAAAGTTCCTCATCGCCCAAGTTTCAATTGGACTGAAACTTGGAATCATGCAAGTTGAATAGTATGATGAATGAGAACTTTCAAGCATTGGAAAATCAAGACTAATTACTTGTTCACATGGATGTGTGAGTCAAGTGAAGGACTAAAAGGATCGAGTACACATTCTTGTGCACTGGTCATGTCCACCACAAAGCTCATTAAGACTATTTGATTTACTAAAGTTTAGTAAATATGGTTATACTTACAAGTTTAAGTATAATTCTGAAACATTGGAAAAGTCTCAATGTATGGCAGAACGAATGGGAAGAATCAAATTAGGCAGAAAGATAAAAGTTTCTCAAATCTGAAAAGATGGGAGAGTACTTTAGTATCATGTTTTTGATCATCTTAATGATTTAGAAATCATATCACAATTAGTCCTCTAAAGGTCATCTTAGTGCATTCTTATGACTAAGAAGAGGAGTCATGAATTGTTGAAATGGTTAGATCAGGAAGATGAGTCATACTTCGTTCCAAAACAATTCTTAGAGTCATACTCCAAGATTGTAACTTGAGTGACATATCTTATAGAAAGGTTTAAAACACTTGTCAAATGTAAGAGTAAAAGTGTCCTAATCTTGTACATTTGAAATTGGTAAGTTGTGATGTTTTGGATAAAACAAAGACCAACTAAGGCAATTGTTTGAAGTGTTTGTCTTGATAAAGAATCCGCACTATCTCTTGAATATTTGGCAAGATAGTCTTATATGTCAAGAGGACAGTGGGAGTCTTAAAGATCCTAAAAAGAATTTCAAGAACTAATCAAGAATAAAACCCGAGGTTCTTCACTAGCACACGAATTGAGGTTTATAACCTATCGTGTTGACATATTTTGTGCCCATTCCAGTTAAAGTTGGCTTTGCATAGGAGTTCTGAAAGTTCTCAATTGGTTGCATAACAACTCGGAAGCAATGGCAGTCCCTGTACTGCCAGGTGGCAAGAAGTTAAGATTGCATAAGTTCAGTCCATATGAGTTTGGATTTGTCATTATCCTTGTCTTGTGACTATGGTTTTGACGATTCACATGGATAAGAACACATACACCATAAAATCTCAGGGTCATAAGGTTTCTCTCCGATTCATGAAAATGATGGTGAGGAAACACTTCCACCAAGTAGATTTGAAGCAGATGGTAAAAGGTCTAAACAATTGAGACTATGATTACGACATCCCTTTTCATAGTTCTGAAATTGTTTAGACACACATGCATGCTATCTAAGGAAAGGTGTATGATTTTGATAAAGTTTTATCAAAGCATCTCGTATCTGAAATCTGAACTTTGGTAAGAAAGTCAATAAAGTATTGATTTCTAGAAGTCCAGCTGATTTCTGAGTACATGTCAAAGCTAGTGGGAGCATAAGTGTTATGCTAATAATCATCATGTTAGTGGGAGCATGATAATTATTGTTGGTGTTGCAAGTTAGCAATGTTAATTATAGAAAACAAAAGATTCAATTCGTGAGGCTGCAGGGATTGAAAAAGTTGTTTTGCTATAATTAAGGGAGAGGATATACTTCATTTCAGTTCTAAAGGCTTAGATTGAGACCTTAATCATCTTTAGTCAAGAATATATATATGAATTTCATGTTGGATTGGTTCAACTTAAGGAAATTCTATATATTGCGTTCTCAAAATTCGATTATGATTACGGCATCCCTCTTCATAGTCAAATTTTGAAAACATGGCAAATAAAAATATTGTAGCAAAAGACTGGTCTAGAATCATGTCTTTATGTGATACATCATGAATCGTGTACCATTTGCTTTGGGTACAGGATCGATTGCATGTCCTATAATATTTGTCATTTCTAAATTTTTCCAAATGCCCAGAGGTATTAAGAAGGAAAAAAGTCTAGAATTAGATATGACTAAAATGATTAAGCAATTGTCGAGGACAATCTGAGGTTTACCAAAGATTGGTTGCTCAGGGACAGTTGGAAGTATAGTGCTAATTTTGGAAGGACCATATTGACATATTCTGAAAAGAGGCATCTCTTGTTCAGAAGTGATAGTCAAAATGAGAATATGGAGTTGTCTCCATAGGTGGAAGTTATCTGTGTAAGATTAGACAACTTAATGCAAGAAGCATGTTCAAAGCAATGTACTTTGAATATGAGACTTAGTTTCCATGGAGTTGATCTCCATTGGAATACCTTATAATGACTGTTCACAAGTCTTTGTGACTTTGTACATATTCATTACAGGAGGGTCAGTGCATATAAGTTTAAAATCTAAACAGATTTCGATAAATGATAGGAATTTGAAATTATCATATTTTTCGATAAGGATTTGGGAGTGTGAAATTAGAATCATTGAAATTATGTTCAATTGGTTTATTTCACAAAGTAAGGATCATAGACAAACATAGAGTGCATACTTGGTGTATGGCAAAGCTATTGTTTAGAAAAACATAGTGTACATGCTTGGAGCATGGGACAACTAGTGTTTTTAATTCAGGTATAAAGTTGATAAAACCGAAACAATGAAATAATGAGTAATCAGTATGGTGATAAATAAAAGTGTTTATTTATATTCATAGGGTTTGATACCATATTTGATTCATTTATTCTTGTGTTTCACTTTGCATGTTTTAACTTCCAGAATAACTAAGTCGCTCTTCCTGAATGATTAAGTTATTCAAACCATCCACAGTCGGTCATATGTTGGAAGTAGATATGAATCAAGACTGTCATGGGTTGGTTTGTAGAGGTCCAAGTTGGTGGACAAAGTGGTGCTACAACACTCATGAGTGCTCATAAGTTCTGAGTATTGGATTCAACCCGCGCTCATTTGAATCACTTCATGGATTTTATCACGAGTGATCATGAGACGATAATATCTTATATTCTTCAAACCTAGAGATATGAGTTGTTACTATGAGTTGGTTATACATTGATTGCACGAAAACGCATTTGGTAACTCGATGTTATAAAACGTGCCTTTGTGTATGATTCAACAAGTAGTAGAACAAGCCATATGAGTCGAAGTTTATCCATTCCTTTTACCTTCGGGATAAAAGCGATATCTGTGGGCCCCTCGATGATTTAGCGATGACACATGTGAGTGCTTGGCCAAGCCAGGACTGGTTTGATTTGTTCAATCAGTCAGTCATCATAAATTGAAAATCGGGAAACAACAAATGGCCAGAGAGAATGATTATAATCCATGTCTCAGTCCATATGATATCTAGAATGGAGGAATATATGATCCCTTATCTAATGGACAAGTCATTGACAAGGTCAGAGTTCGACAGAAGCTTTTGAGAGCTACGATTGCTAGTCAGGGTTTGAAGTCATACTCAATAATAGTTTTAGACTTATCCAAGTGGGGGACTGTTGGATTAATGTCTAAGTCCATAACTATATTTGGTATGTACTTGACCCATGGGTCCTATGTAAATGAAAGGTCATGGGTATTAGGTTTTACATGGATGTAACCCTAATCCTCCATAATATATAAAGGGGTCCTTGGCTCACAAAATTGGAACAAGTGTGTGAAAATAAGAGTGGGCCGATTTTAGTGTGCATACATATTCTCTCAAGTTCTTCCAAGGTGTTTTGGTGATTTGTGATTCCATTTGAGGCTTCCACACTATTGGGGCTAAGCTCTTAAAGCTTGAAGACATCAAGCTACATCAAAAGGTATGTCATCTAACTAGAACTTTGTAGTATAGGTGCTTCATAATATGCTAGTTAGGATGAAACCTTGGAATAGTTAATATTTGCATGTATAATAGAGAAAACATAGATCCAAGGTTTATAGGGTTGCATGTACACCATAGGAGTGTTAGAATGCTCAAAACCCAACATGTTCGTCATCCGAGGTGAGTCATCTCACTATACCTTATCATGAGTGGTATCTTTGTGTAACTGAGATGTCTTATGCGTTTATATTGAGTACTGTGTTATCCTGCATTATGTCTGTGTGATTTATGCTATGTGTTATTTAGAGTTTACAGAGTTAGGACCGGAGGGTCCACAGAGTTAGGATCGGAGGGTCCATCAGAGTTGTAGGACCGGAGGGTCCCACTGAGACACATTGATCGGAGGGTCTTACAGAGTTATAGCCTCGAGTGGCTAATGAGCTGGGTGTGGTATTTTGGGGAACTCACTAAGCTTCGTGCTTACCGTGTTATGTGATATGTGTTTTAGTTTTTTCTCAGGATCGCGGGAAGGCGTCGGCTTGATTGTACACACCCGAGAAAGATTTATATTTTGAGGATCCTGGAGTCTTAAATAAACATTTAAGGAGTTGTGATTTGTGAATTAACTAAATGAGATTTTTGTGAAATGTGTTATGAGAATTATGTGATTTAAATGAAAATTTTGTTTGAAAATTTACGGTGTTACAAGTTGGTATCAGAGACTTGGTTTGAGGGATTCAGATGCACCTTCGGGTATATCTGGACTCAAAGTGAGGATTTGAGAAAAAATTTCAAAAGAAATGATTTTTCTAAAACGAGCAAGGGTTTCTAAGAGAAAAACAAGAAGGAGCAGTGTGTACAATCAGCCAGAGCCTGATCGGTGATTTCCCAAAATACCCTTACTTATTTGAGTTATGAGTTATTATTGAGATATTAGTGATGCATGCTAGAAGATAGGCTAGGTATTTCATATTTTAGGGCTAGAGTTTCCTGATTTGTGATGCCTTAGCCTAGGAATTTTGCTATCTGTGATGTTCTTTGAGTATATGCGGAGTAAGAGTATCCAGTGGGAATCTTCTAGATAGAGAGAGCTTTGAGTAGAGGAGTAATCTAGGAGAGATACCTAGATGAGCAGTGGATGAGCCTACTGAGAGAGTAGTTAGATACCCGCGTGGGGTAGAGTTTCTTGAGTATATTGATACCTTTCGAGTGTGAGTAGAGCAAGTGGAGTGGTAACCTAGAGTGGTTTTACGTGTTGGTAGAGATTATTCGATGCCCGACTGTTGCTTGCTTCGTGCTTTGGGGAACTCTTGATGATGGGAGTCAGCTACTAAGTGAATATGACGATCTTCAGGAGGTAGATGGCTGGCATCATAAGGAGTTCTTCAGCAGCTGATGGCAGATAAGTGAGGGAGCCTAGAAAGAGCCTAGGGAGTGGCCTTAGTCAAATTAGTACGCTGATAGAGGAGAGTAGTCGCTGAGAAGCGACCAGAGTTAGCGAGATTGGTGGTCGAGAAGGTTGAGGAGCTACTTAGGAATTCTAGGACGATCCGTGTGGAAAGTACGGGTAGATGTGGCATGTAGTATGGGCCCGTACTACTGAAAGCAGAGGACCCGTACTCGAAACAGGGAGGATACCAGAGGTTCTAAGTAGCAGATTGAGAGGAGATAACATGGTTCGGGTACCATGATCCATAGCAGATTAAGAGGTGATCACATGGTTCGAGTACCATGATTCGTGGCGGTTAGAGCTTCTGGTTTTACCAGTTGTCCCATTGTGGTTGATTAGTCTGAGAACATATGTGATAGAATGTGGGGACAGAGGGCCATGTCGAGCGAGTTTTAATGGAGCATACCTGGAGAGGGAAATCGAGTTGGTTTTGAGAGATTTTCATTGGTGAGATGCCAGTTGGAGTCGCAAGACACAGGGATGAGTATAGATGAGACTTTATGGAAAATTGCGGTCCGAGTTGAGCAATCGAACGATAGTTGAGATGTCACTTTCTATGAACAGAGTTGCACTTTTCCCGTTTCCTGGGAGAAGAAAAACGAGATATTGAGCTTCCGGTTTCGGAGTTGGAGGTAAACCCTGTGGGTAGCATAGGGTTGCAACCTTTTCACCAGAGTATTTGGGCAGTATGTTTGCTACGAGGTATTCCTTATACCACGAGAGAGCTATTAGTGGAGACTGAGATGAGGACAAAGAGATGCCTTGGCCGAGTCAGGCATGCCTTCAGCAGCGGTTGCAAGTGATCAAGAGGAGTATACTGGGGCGGTGACCCTCGTTGTCTACATTGTGTATCGACTGTGAGAGTGAGGTCTCTCGATTCCTTGATGATTTCTGCGTTGGGAGGCTGTTCGAGGAATCAGAGACGAGGTGCGTGATAGCGCATTATTTCCAGATGGAGAGTCAGGACTGTTTCGGAACAGTTGGGGTATCCGGCAGTGTGTCGGTCTGAGGCTTCGAGATGACTAGAGGCAGTCACGTTGAGAGGATTCTGAGATTTTTGTACGAGTTACGGGATATTTGGAGTTGCTTGGTTTCCATCGGGAATATCATTGATGTGATTACGTGGTACGTTACAAGAGTCAAGTGTGATGCACCTGGTGAAACAGTTTATGGAGTATATTGTTGGTGTGTCAATTGGTGATGGTTCGAACCCTGAGTGAGGGAGAACTGGGTATTCTATTGAGAGGATCAACGATCCGTTCAAGTATGGTTAGAAAATTGGTTATGGAGATCTGCAGGGCGGACACATGAGACCTGGGTTATTGGTGGATGAGGCGAAGTGCAAGGTGGGATGATGTATGTGTATGTGCTTAAGAAAGGATAAGTGAATCCACGACAGGTGGCCGTTGGTCAGAGAATTTATTGTGGCCAGGGATTTGTTTTTTTGGAGTTGCAATGTTGAGTTTGAGGCGGTTGGGTCGCTGAGTTCAGGGTGCAATTGTTGAGATTTATGGGTATCGGTATAGATTGTGACCTATACTCCAGGAGGGGCAGCAGTTGATTTGTCAACCAATTTCAGAGTCGGTATGAGTAGTTTCGTATGGGTAGAGATCACTAGAGGATGGAGCTTCGGATTTTGTCAACGTGTTTTCAGTCGTTGACGGTTCCTCCGTGTTTCAATTTGTGAGATGGGAGTATTTCGAGGATTTCGAGTTGTGCGAGTGGAAGATCGACGGTCGAGGTAAGATATTATGAGGATCTGATAGGGTATGTTGCGGTATCCGAGTATGGTGTCGTGAGTGGAACATATGTGGATGAGACGAGACATCGTGAGGTTCTGTGATGGCGAACCGGGGTATCTGAGTATGACGCCCTAGACTTTTAGGATTATTGAGACTTAAGTTTGTGAGATGGCAAGTGGAGTACCGAGTGGCTATTGTTCCATTGGGAACCCTTATCAAACGGGATTATCCAAGTATGTGAATTGCAACAAGAGAAAGTGTTTGTCATGACGGTTGTCGTCAGTAGTAGTAATACTTAACATGGATGGGTGAGTGCACCTACCTATGTTGGACCGTGGAGTAATTGATAGTGGAATCAGTGTAGTGACGACTTGAGAATGAGAATATGGGGTAATAAGAGAGTAAGCAGATCCGGGTGGGAGTAATCACTTAGGCCTGTCAGGGGAGACCGTGGGGAGAGCCAGAGAGAGTATCGTGTGATTGCGGGGAGCCGTAGCCTACATGAGTTAGAGAGAAAGTATCGTATGACTGCGGGGAGCCGTTGCATACATGAGTTAGAGAGAGAGTATCGTGTAACTGCGGGGAGCCGTAGCATTCATGAGTCAGCAAGAGAGAGAAAGAGTATTGTAAGACTACGGGGAGCCGTAGCATTAGTGAGCCAGCGAGAGAGAGAGAGAGAGAGAGAGAGAGAGAGAGAATATCACAAGACTATAGGGGGAGGGGGGCGGGTGTAGCATTTGCGAGGGAATGAGAGAGTGCCATAGGACTACGGGGAGCCATAGCACTTGTTAGTAAGTGAGAGAAAGTGATGTATAACTGCGGGGAGCCGCAGCCTTATTAGTCAGGGTATGACGCAGAGCGGCTTTTAGGCATGGGTAGCCTTACCAGAAGAGTCTGTGAGAACCTGGGGGCCGAACCAAGGGCGAGACTGGGAACTCGGCAGTGGTCGAAAACCGTTGTGTTTTAAATTAAAAAGGGGTTGTCGTGGATCGGACGGATCGAGGGGTAAAGCATGCGCATAATCGTGGAGCATGGGTCATGAGTTGAGTGCTAGATGGGGACGAGTGGTTTAAATTCTGTGTCGGAACAGACTCTGGTGGGTGAGTTTGGTTCTATCTGTGTGGAGGACGAGCAGTTTGAGACTTCGGGTGGATCTCATCATGAGAGATATATTTTTCCGTCTGATGTTTTAGATTTGAGTGAGCTAGTTCGTTGGTTTGGGAAGGACCACGAGACACACGGAACTAGTAAGTAGTAGACGATCGAGTTCGGGAGTGAGGTGACTCCAGGAGGGGATTGTAGTGTTCGCTTGAGGTAAGGCGAACTTCGTGACTTCGCGTGTCACATGAAGGGCTGAGATAACTAGTGTGAAAGGGAGTTATAAAGAATGACTGGTTGGACGAGAAATGAGTAGCCTTGAAGGTCCAACCGTCGGGTCGGGATTTGACCTGGTGTTCAGTGTCGGAAGGTACATTTGAGAGGAACTGGGGCTTATGATTATGGGAGTTTGAGGATCATTCCTTTAGAAGAGTTATGATAGCTTCTCAGGCGGTGGGTCCTTGGTGGGATATGACCTTTCCGTTCCTTTTGAGTTCGACCGGGGTCGATTAGAGAATCAGAGTTGTAGATTGTTCTTAGAGTCTGTTATTCAAGGAGCGGTAAACAAGATGATATTTTGCGAGGGTGGTCTGGCATGGAGACAGACCATTAGAGTTTTCAAGTTCTGGAGAGTCATTTTGAGTACCGCAGCGGCAGATGAGTCTGTCCTTCTTTGGGTCGGAAGTCCCTGTTGGGATCAGGTGTCTTTGGAAGTGATTCTAATGTGATATGAGGTCCTTCGGTGGTGCTTCTCGGGTTTTTGGGCTCGATCTATGTGTTGGTAAGGAGCGATTTCTAGGGGGAAATCTAATTCAAGTGGGGGAGAATTGTAACATCCTGTTTCGGATCGTCCGAGATTAGGGTTTGTGGACTGCAACCCGGGCATTAGGAAGTCTCGGGGTAGCGACGAGTTGATGGAAGCGTAGAGCATCTTGACACCTTTCCGAGGATATGAGATTCATTGAGAAGCGGAGTTATATCGAAGAAGCATTGGCAGTTTGAAGTTATGGCAGGATAAGTCCTTTAATTGAGAAAGGTGGCAGCGGAGTACGTTGGGCGTACGTGTGTGTACGCTTAGTGTACTCATGTGCGTGACTTTTAAGCGGAGCCACCTAGTACGCTGGGCGTACTAGGCACAGAAGGAAAACCCTAATTGGTAGGGGTGTCCCTATATAAAGAATGAGATGGCCTCATTCCTGGCCACCACCCTCAGATTTCAAACCCTCCTAAACCCTAAACCTTTATTCATGGAGTTTGTGGATGCATTTGAGAGCCCTTGAGTGTTGTAAGTGTTCTTGTGAGATATTGGAATGGAGAAGGAGCATGGAAGAGAATAGAGTTGGAGTCCAGGCTTTGGATCTGAGCTTTTCTGTGGATGGAGCATCATTTGAAGGTATATAGCTCAAAGCTTTCCCATCCTTTTGATTTGTGCATGTTATGGTCCCTTTTAGGGTTTTTGGTCCCAAAGCTTGAAGCTTTATGAGTTGTTGCACTCCAGAGCCTAATGTTTGTCATTTAGAGTATTTCTAGTGGAGAGGGTCCATAAAAATGAGGTCTTGGACATTGGTATAAAGCCATGCATGAGTTATGAGCTTTTTAAGATAAGAGATTGGGTGTTTTGTGTGTTTGTGACCATATCAGCCATGCAAAGGCTTAAAGTCACTGACTTTAGGGAGCAAGAGCTATTAGGGAGTCCAGATCTAAGAAATGAGCTATGGTCTAAACGGGTTAAGACCAAGAGAATGGACTAAGAAAAGTTGGGCGTATGCCCAGCGTAATTCCAGTACGCCTCGCGTACTGGGTTGGTGTCCCCGATCAGATTCGTGCATGCTAGTGTACGCTGAGCGTACCAAGGGAGGTACGCCCCGCGTAACCTCTCTGTGAGCTATTGGGCTGAATTTATTATTGGGCCCTAAGGGGTGGGCCCGGACTTTTGGGCTTGTGTATTAGTGACTTTGAGCAGAGAAATATTATATTGTGCTTTGGGCCCTTGAGTTGGGCTTGCCATTTAGATTGAGAGTTGGGCCTTGGGAGAGCCCATTTATTATTTGGCCTTGGTGAGCCCAATGGGTTTTAGGTCATTGATGGGCTGGTTAGTGGACTACCTTTAGACCTAATGAGTGAGAGTTTGGACTTAGTTCCTAATTGGGATAATTGTGGGTTTGGCACATAGTTAGTGGTCGGTGCGTAGCAGCAACGTTTATAGGGGTTGTTCATCATCCGAGGTGAGTCTTCTCACTATACGTTATCGTGAGTGGTATCTTTGTGTGACTGAGATGTCTTATGTGTTTATATTGAGTATTGTGTTATCCTGCATTGTGTCTGTGTGATTTATGTTATGTGTTATTCACAGTTTACAGAGTTAGGACCACAGTGTCCACAGAGTTAGGATCGGAGGGTCCATCAGAGTTGTGGGACCGGAGGGACTTACAGAGTTATAGCCTCGAGTGGCTAATGCGTTGGGTGTGGTATTTTGGGGAACTCACTAAGCTTCGTGCTTATCGTATTATGTGATATGTGTTTCAGGTTTTTCTCAGGATCGCGGGAAGGCGTCGGCTTGATTGTACACACCAGAGAAAGAGTTATATTTTGAGGATCCTGGAGTCTTAAATAAACATTTAAGGAGTTGTGAATTGTGAATTAAATAAATGAGATTTTTGTGAAATGTGTTATGAGAATTATCTGATTTAAATGAAAATTTTGTTTGAAAATTTACGGTGTTATAATGATCCCTCGAGTCATGATGGGTATTCTAATGTTTGTTATGGTGTATTTTTCAGGATGGTGACGTTACGCACTAGGCCAGTTGGCAGCTCTGGCGCAGGCGAGGGATCAGGCTCGGGCTCTGGAGTCGGGTAGCTCGATGAGCAGATGAGAGAGTTCATTTCATCTAAGGTTACGCGCAGTATATTGGACCAGACTCCTGTGATCTTCAGTTCGGTCAAGGAGGGCATTCTGGAGATTCTTGACGAGAGATTTGGTGCATTCTGCACCGAGATGGCGGCCATGCTAGGGGCGCGCACGATGACATTCAGGGAGTTCCGAGCCGATGTCGCCAATGTCTTCCGTACGAGCCGATGTCCTGAGGGGGACAAGGTCCGACTTGCTTCCTGTCTCCTGAAGGACAGTGCATGTGACTGGTGGGTGGAGGTCGGACATGCCATTAGATATGATGCAGCTTTAGACGCGATAACCTGGAGTGACTTTTCGGCCAGGTTTAGGGCTGAGTTTGCACCTGTGATTGAGGTGCAACAGCTTTCTAGGGAGTTCCAGGATCTCCAGCAGACGATTGAGACGGTGACTGAGATCACCGCCAAGTTTAGGGAGAGGGCCCTTCTTGTTTCGCAGTATGTGGCGGACGAGGGGATGAAGAAGGCTCGGTACCATGAGATGTTATGAAGTGATATCCGCCAGTTTGTGAGTCGGTCAGCTGCAAGACGCTGGAGGATATGATAACGAGGGCTCGTGAGAGGGAGATTGATTTAGAGATGGAGAGGAAGAGAAACCCAGATGTGACAGCTAGTATGGAGGGCTCGGGCAAGAAGCCTAAGGTAGATTCCCGAGGGAAGGGCCAACATGGCCGAGGCCGATGCGGAAAGTGTGGTAGGTCGCACGAGGGGACGTGTAGGGCGGGTAGTTCGGGTTGCTTTAAGTGCAGCCGAACTGGTCAAGTCAGCATGGACTGTACTGCTACCACCATCACCGCTGCAGTATCTGATATGATTTGCTTCCAGTGCAATCAGAGGGGCCACAAGAGGTCCTAGTGTCCGAGTTTGGCAGCAGCAGAACGGGTGGCGGCACCCGCTCCTGCTACATTGAGGATAATTGATGGTCATCAGGGCCAGACAGAGGTGCCTGTGGCGAAGAGTAGAGCCTTCCAGCTGACAGCAGAGGAGGCACGTGCAGCTCCCGATGTTGTGACGGGTATGTATCATCTCTTTGTCTATTTATATTGATTTATTGCTTATGTTTATGTGTTTCATTATAGGATCGTTCTTAGTGAACGACATATCTGCTCTGGTATTATTTGATTCAGGGGCTTCCCAATCTTTTGTAAAGCGATTTGTTGGAGCTCCAGGAGAGTTGGACTTTCCACTCGATGTAGAGATAGCGGATGATAGGACCGTGCAGGTAGCGAGGGTCCATCATGGATGTACATTGCAGTTGTTCGATGAGCAGTTTTCCGTGGATTTAGTCCCTATTCCCCTGCGAGGGAATAGAGTTATCGTGGGTATGGACTAGTTGAGCCCCAACGGGGTGGTGATCGACTGCGAGCAGTAGCTAGTACAAGTTCGGACCCTAAGTGGGGGAGGGTTAATGATTCAGGGCCAGAGGCCGCAGCATGGGGCGACCTTGTGTTCAGCAGTGAGAGCTAGGCGCTACCTTCAGCAGGGTTGCGCATGTTATGTCGCCTATGTTATGGATACTCGGGATAAAGGTAAGGTGACCGTGGATGATGTATCGATCGTACGGGAGTACCCGGACGTATTTCCAGAGGATTTGCCTGGTATACTTCCGGAGAGGCAGGTAGAGTTCAGGATTAACCTAGTTCCTGGTGCGGCTCCGATAGGCAAGGCACCATATCGGTTGGCTCCTCCCGAGATGCACCAGTTGTCTACACAACTGCAGGAGCTGTTAGACAAGGGATTTATCAGGCCGAGCAGTTCGCCATGGGGAGCCCCAATCCCGTTTGTGAAGAAGAAGGACGGGTCACATCGGATTTGTATAGATTATCGGGAGCTGAATAAGGTAACGGTGAAGAACCGTTATCCCCTCCCGAGGATTGATGATTTATTTGACCAGCTTCAGGGTGCATCTTGGTTCTCCAAGATTGATCTGCGATCGGGTTATCACCAGATGCGAGTCAGGGACGACGACGTGCCGACGACATCCTTTCGGACTCGTTATGGTCACTATGAGTTTGTGGTGATGCCGTTTGGGCTCAGCAATGCTCCTACCGCGTTCATGGATCTCATGAACCGTGTATGCAGACCGATGTTGGGCCGGTCTGTGATAGTCTTCATCGATGATATCTTGGTTTATTCCAAGACTCAGGAGTAGCATGAGGAGCACCTGAGGGAAGTGCTAGAGACACTGAGGAGGGAGAGACTTTTCGCAAAGCTCTCCAAGTGTGAGTTCTGGTTTCGCAAGGTGCAGTTTCTGGGGCACTTTGTCAACCAGAAGGGCATTCTGGTTGATCCGGCCAAGATATAGGCTACTATGCAGTGGGAGATTCTGAGGTCTCCATCTGAGGTTTGGAGTTTTCTTGGTCTGGCGGGTTATTATCGGAGATTCATCCAGGATTTCTCCAAGATTGTTGTTCCCTTGACCCGACTGACCAAGAAGTCGGTGACATTCTGTTGGGGGCCTGAGCAGCAGGCAAATTTTTAAGACTCTCAGACAGTGGTTGTGCGAGGCACCGATCCTGATCTTGCCGGAAGGTGTCGACGATTTTGTGGTTTACTGTGACGCTTCGATCACGGGTATCGGTGCAGTGCTGATGCAGCGGGGATACGTGATAGCATACGCTTCGAGGCAGTTGAAGCCTCATGAAGCGAACTATCCGACGTATGATTTGGAGCTGGGGGCTGTGGTTTTTGCCCTCAATATTTGGCGGCATTACCTCTATGGGTTTCGTTGTACCATTTACACGGACCACAAGAGCTTGAGGTACCTGATGGATCAGTCGAATCTGAACATGAGGCAGCATCGATGGTTAGATGTGGTGAAGGATTATGATTGTGAAATCCTTTATCACCCAGGGAAGGCCAATATGGTGAGCGATGCTCTTATCCGCAAAGTGGTGGCAGCTCCGATTCGAGACATATGCCTGAGGATGACAGTGATTACTCCGTTGATGGAACGGATTCAGGAGGCGCAGGTCGAGGGTATGAAGGAAGAGCACCGGAAGAGTGAGCATATCGTAGGCCAAGTGGCTTCATTTGATTATAACGACCGTAGGTTGTTGACCCTGCATCGGAGGGTCTGGGTTTCTTACTCTGGTGGGGTACGCCAGGTTCTGATGGATGAGGCTCGCAAGT
This sequence comes from Lactuca virosa, assembly GCF_052849685.1. Lineage (NCBI taxonomy): Eukaryota > Viridiplantae > Streptophyta > Magnoliopsida > Asterales > Asteraceae > Lactuca > Lactuca virosa. The sequence continues at coordinate 399,467,164 of NC_136430.1, read as the reverse complement.
CGAGATTCTCCATCCATCCTGGGGCGACGAAGATGTATCGGGATCTTCGCCCCGATTATTGGTGACCCTGCATGAAGCGGGACATAGCATGGTATGTGGAGAGGTGCTTGACTTGTAGGAAAGTCAAGGCCGAACACCAGCGACCTCACGACAAGATGCAGCCGTTGGATATTCCCGTGTGGAAATGGGAAGATATCACTATGGATTTCATCACCAAGCTTCTCAGGACCGCACGAGGAGTGGATTCGATATGGGTCATAGTGGATCGGTTGACCAAGAGTGCTCATTTCATCCCGATCCAAGAGAGTATATCGGCTGAGATCTACGCACGCGAGGTAGTGGCACGTCATGGGGTGCCGGTGTCGGTTGTGTCAGACCGAGATGTTCTTTCACTTCCATATTTTGGATGTGGTTTCATGAAGAGATGGGTACTCGTCTTCACTTCATTACCGCTTTACACCCTCAGACGGATGGGCAGAGTGAGAGGACGATTCAGACTCTAGAGGACAAGTTGTGTGCGTGTGTATTGGATTTCGGCGGTAGTTGGGATACGTATCTTTCGTTAGCAGAATTTTCGTATAACAACAGTTACCACGCTAGCATAGATCCACCTCCTTTCGAGATGTTCTACGGGAGGAAATGTAGGACCCCAGTCTATTGGGGCGAGTTTGGTCAGAGAGTCATGGGGAGTACCGAAGTGGTACTCAAGACCACTAAGAAGATTCAACAGGTCCGGAGCAGGCTTCAGACTGCTTAGAGTCGGCAAAAAAGCTATGCCGACAAGCGTCGTTCAAACTTGGAGTTTCAGGTGGGAGATATGGTCCTCCTGAAGGTGTCACCTTGGAAAGGTGTCATCCGGTTTAGGAAGTCGGTCAAGCTGGGACCCAGGTACATCGGTCCTTTTAAAGTTTCGGATCGGGTGGGTCGTGTGGCCTATCGTTTGGATCTTCCAGCAGAGCTCAGCCAGATCCACAATACTTTCCATGTCTCCCAGCTACGGAAGTGCTTGGTGGATGACTCTGCAGTTGTGCCTTTAGAAGACATCCAGGTGGATGACAGCCTAAACTACATTGAGAGGCCAGTGGCGATTCTGGATTGCAAGACGAAAACCTTGAGGAACAAGGTTGTACAGTTAGTAAAGGTGCAGTGGATGCACTGCAAGGGGTCAGAGTGGACATAGGAGCCCGAGGAGGGGATGAGAGAGCATTACCCAGAGTTATTCGAGGAAACAGACTTCGAGGACGAAGTCTGAGAAAAGTGGGGGAGAATTGTAACGCTTGGTTCCTGGTATGCATTTAATTCAAAATTTATTCATGTTTTAGAGCAACTCGACGAGTTGGGATCCCCAAACTCGTCGAGCAGAGATTGTCAGGACTGCGTGATTTAAGTAATCTACTCGACGAGTTGAGAGGCCTCAACTCGACGAATAGACCGGATGGGATGAAACCCTAATTTCTAGGGTTTTGCACCCTATTTAAAGGACTTCATCTTTTCCCACCAGCCCCCATCAGCCTCCCTGAAACACTAAATCGTATCGTGAGGTCCTTGGTGAGAAACTTGAGGTTTTGAGTGAATTTGTGTGATTTTGTGCTTAGTGAAGGACTTGGAAAACTAGAAGGTCATTGAGCTTGAAGGGAAGCACTGGATCTGGGATCTCGTCCATATTTGGCAACTTTCTGAGGTAAAAAGTCCATAACTTGATGATTCATATCTTAGATCTCTATTAGTCTTGTTTTATGGGTCTTTTTGACCCCATTGTTGGAAACATGATAACCCCCTTAGTCCTGATGATAAGAACTTCCATACCCAGTGCTAATTGGTCCTTCGATTCATAAAACGGGTCTTAAACCCGTTCTTGTCCAAGAAAAGACCATGTCCATAGAAATAGATTGCTATATCTTGAGATTGGGTTCATTTGAGGCATGCAAAGCCATCAAGTTGTTGACTTTACAGAGACATGCCATGGAAACAATGTAGATCTGTATTTTGGAACCTTAGATCTGAGTGAAGGGCTGAATAGACTAGAAATGCGAGGAACTCGGCGAGCTCATAGAGGAACTTGACGAGTTGGGTCGAGCATTCCCAATTCTGTTAATGGAACTCGGCGAGTCCACAAAGGAACTCGACGAGTTATACTAGGAAAGTCTCGTTCTGTTGAGAAGGAGAAACTCGACGAGTTGGAGGAAAAATCGACGAGTTAGATAGCGATTTCACGATTATGTGATTCATGAGAACTCGACGAGTTGAAGGGTAAACTCAACGAGTTGAGTCAACTCGGAGCGTTGAATTTGACTTGACTTTGACTTTGACTTGACCAAAGTTGACCCTTAAGGTTTATGAGTATGGAATGGTATCTGAGGAGTTGTTTTAATTCATGAGTGAGTAGAGTTGATTCCGAGCAAAGACGTTTCAGCTTTCATCCGACAGTGAGGTGAGTTTTCCTCCCGATTTGAACGGGTCAAAGGCACCTAGGCCGGCCTGTATATGTTATTTGTATTGATTAGTAGCTGAGTGTGGGTGAGGTCCGTATCTCATATATAGCTAAGTGTGGGCGAGGCCCGTATCTCATAGCATTATTTGAGTATGGATATAGGACTGATTGATAGACTTGACTATACTTATTGTCTGTGTGATACTTGTATGTATGTTTAGTAGCTGAATGTGGGCGGGGCTCGTATCTCGTAGTTAGCCGAGTGTGGGCAGGGCCCTTGTCTCGTAGTTATTCGAGTGTGGGCGGGTCCCGTATGTCGTAGTCAGCAGAGTGTGGGCGGGGCCCGTATCTCCTAGTTAGCCGAGTGTGGGCGGGGCCCGTATCTCCTTGAGTGTGGGCGGGGCCCGTATCTCCTAGTAGCATGATTATGTGTATGGTATGTGGTAGCTTGGGGAGACTCACTAAGCTTCGTGCTTACAGTTTTCAGTTTTGGTTTCAGGTACTTTCGGTAGCAAAGGGAAGAGTTCGGGATGACTGCAGTGCATACACCATTTGTTTATCCTGGGATGTTTTTACTCTGATATTTTAAAATGAGTTTTGATGTGATACTCTGATATACATTTGACATATGTTTTGATAAAAGATTTTTAGTAACTATGGTTTATTTATGTTGGGTTTTAAGCATTCTAACACTCCTATGGTGTACATGCAACCCTATAAACCTTGGATCTATGTTTTCTCTATTATACATGCAAATATTAACTATTCCAAGGTTTCATCCTAACTAGCATATTATGAAGCACCTATACTACAAAGTTCTAGTTAGATGACATACCTTTTGATGTAGCTTGATGTCTTTAAGCTTTAAGAGCTTAGCCCCAATAGTGTGGAAGCCTCAAATGGAATCACAAATCACCAAAACACCTTGGAAGAACTTGAGAGAATATGTATGCACACTAAAATCGGCCCACTCTTATTTTTACACACTTGTTCCAATTTTGTGAGCCAAGGACCCCTTTATATATTATGGAGGATTAGGGTTACATCCATGTAAAACCTAATACCCATGACCTTTCATTTACATAGGACCCATGGGTTAAAAGCTCCATGGACCATCCATGAAAGCTTAGCCCAACCTAAATGAACTTGGCCCATTCCATATATATAAGAGTCCATATTTAATTAGTTCCTTTTGATCACTTAATTAATTCTAAATTAATTCTTGATCAATACTAATTAAATAATATGATTCCATATTAATATATTAGAACTTATAATATATTAATATAAATCATAAATATACTATTCTCAAAAGACTATCCATATAAATTGTGCCGGTGAAGTGCAACCCAAATGGACCATGCCGGGTCGGGTCAAGTACATACCAAATATAGTTATGGACTTAGACATTAATCCAACAGTCTCCCACTTGGATAAGTCTAAAACTATTATTGAGTATGAATTCAAAACCTAACTGGCAATCGTAGCTCTTAAAGCCGCTGTCGAACTCTGACCTTGTCAATGACTTGTCCATTAGATAAGGGATCATATATTCCTCCATTCTAGATATCATATGGACTGAGACATGGATTATAATCATTCTCTCTGTCCATTTGTTGTTTCCCGATTTTCGATTTATGATGACTGACTGATTGAACAAATCAAATCAGTCATGGCTTGGCCAAGCACTCACATGTGTCATCGCTAAATCATCGAGGGGCCCACAGATATCGCTTTTATCCCGAAGGTAAAAGGAATGGATAAACTTCGACTCATATGACTTGTTCTACTACTTGTTGAATCATACACAAAGGCACGTTTTATAACATCGAGTTACCAAATGCGTTTTCGTGCAATCAATGTATAACCAACTCATAGTAACAACTCATATCTCTAGGTTTGAAGAATATATGATATTATCGTCTCATGATCACTCGTGATAAAATCCATGAAGTGATTCAAATGAGCGCGGGTTGAATCCAATACTCAGAACTTATTAGCACTCATGAGTATTGTACACCACTTTGTCCAACATCTTAGACCTCTACAAGCCAACCCATGACAGTCTTGATTCATATCTACTTCCAACATATGACCGACTGTGGATAGTTTGAATAACTTAGTCATTCAGGAAGAATGACCTAGTTTATTCTGGAAGTCAAAACATGCAAAATGAAACACAAGAATAAATGAATCAAATATGGTATCAAACCCTATGAATATAAATAGACCACTTTTATTTATCACCATACTGATTACTCATTATTTCATTGTTTCGGTTTTATCAACTTTATACCTGAATTAAAAACACTAGTTGTCCCATGCTCCAAGCATGTACACTATGTTTTTCTTAAACAATAGCTTTGCCATACACCAAGTATGCACTCTATGTTTGTCTATGATCATATAAGCAACAATTTTCCACAAATGCCATTGTAAGGATACTTCAAATAAATAAAAATAAACAATTTTCTTTTATTTTAAAACTTTGCGGAAAAACTTATCCTTACAATCCACATGGAAAATTGTTGTTATCTATTCCTTAGCAATATATCATAACTTCTTAAGCAACTGCTCAAAATTCTGATGCGATCGAAATCCACCTTCGCGATCAGAATCAACATATACTTCCTTTAAGATTTCTCTCTATTCTTTGATTCTTAAAACACCAACATGTGACCCAGTCACATCATGTAATGAGGATCTCAGAATAGAACTTAACAGAATTAGATAATGGGCTCTACCTGATGTAGAGTCAAACTTATTGACTTTAACATCCTTAGGTAAATTTGGCAGCTTTGCAATCAACGCCCCTTCCTTTGGCAAAATAAACATATGGACCCTTTGGTAATGGGACTATCTCAGACTTAGCCTTTCTCTTTACCATTTGGTCAACCGGGTTGACTATGGCCAATCCCTTTCCATTGGGAAGAGAATGCTTTTTCTGGATTTCCAGTGTCACCATTGTCACTGTCCATAAAGTTTTTGGGAAGTTGATCTTCTAATCAAATTTGCTTTACTATCGTTCCAAATCATTGCTGATTCAACAGCACCAAGCAAATAGATATGATCATTAAGGTTCATGTTATAGTCTGTTTCATAGTAGTCCCAAAGGAACTCACTATGTGACTTAGAAAGTGATTGAACATCCAACTTTCTCAAGACTTTGACACCCAACTCTCCCGGCTTGTCAATATGTGACTTCATCTCTAAGATGTGATCACACATAGACCTTGCTTGCCATTAGGGCTTGAGTGACCTTGAACTTGTGGGTTAGGGAGAATAATTGGAGGAGGTGGAGGAAGAGAAGTATGACTTCCATGAGCCAAACTCGGGAAGTCATATTCATTAGGAAAGCTTGGTTTGGGAAGATCATTGTTGTCTAAACCATACATCAACAATGGGAGAAATTCACGTAAAGTTGATTTAAGTCCTTAATATAACACCCAATATGATATATTAAGGCTAGGACCCAACAAACTATTTTATAACTTGGAAGAGGGATGCCGTAATCCAAGCTATAAAATATTTGAAGGTAGGTGAATGACGATTCACCAATTTCCACCAAGATAAACGAAATGTATTATTAGGTTTTAATTGGTTTTGAAACTCCTAGATTCTTTTGAGATTCATTGAACTTTTCAATAGCATGTTTCAATCTCGAGTGTGCCCTTCAGGTTTTGTGACTGGGATGTCGAGGATCACAAAACAAGGTGTGAAGTAACCATGCAAATATACTTGGTACCCTTAATATTTACCCCTCAATCGATGTGCCGGTTAACCACACACGCTCCAACGATACTATGATAAACATTAAGTTACCCTTTGCCTACCTTGTTAAGTCCAGGTTAGTGTGCCGGTTAACCACACACGCTCCACTAACAGCTTAAACAAAGTGCAAAGTGTAATTTCATGGATTAGCACCTTATTCACATTTTCCTAAGTAACTAAGATTGGGAATTTATAAGTGTTTAGTTACTTAGTATTTATCATTATACTTATAATGAAGGGAGAATTATAGTCCTTGTCCTACCTGTTCGGCTAACGACCCTCCACCGGTCAAGGAAGCGGTGAGTGAGACTGGACACCCATTAAACTGCCATTTTATAGGCAGTAACCTTATACCCCCCCTTATAGACCGGCTTCGTGAATGAGACATACTAATGATAAGACGACTTGCTCTTATACATATAATATATTAAACTTTTAATATTATAATAGTATAAGGGTGTATTTTAGACATTTAAAATACTTGGTGGTTTAATCTATTAATTAAACTAGACTTTTAATTTAATTAAACTCAAACCATATATTTATGGATTAATAATACTCTTTTAATTAAACGCTTTAATTAACTATTAATAAAGTCCATAAGAGTTAATTTGAACTATTCAACAAAACATCATAATTCCAATTATTAAACTCAAAATTAAAACCATTTAATTAATTGTTTAAGTTATAAACCCAAGAGTTTTAGAATTCAATTCTTTTTTTCATAAAAAACTTTTCTCAAATTCCAAAACTTGAGGGCAAGTTTTGTAATTCTTGAAAACCTTTGGATTCCATAACTTATGGAATTAATGATGTTTTATGATGAAACTTTCCATGTTCCATAACTTAAGAACAAGTTATGGAATTCTTTAAAACATTAACACCAAATTTTGTAACTCCATAAAAACTTTGAATCAAATTTTTTTTTATTAAAAAAAACTTTCATATCCATAACTTATGGAAGTTTCAAAAACCCTTAAGATCACAACTTTAAAAAAAACTTTTGAGCTCCAAAATTTTATGACAAAATATGTAACTCCTTAAAATATTTAGATCAAACTTTTAAAACTAATAAAATAATCATATCATTTTATCTTTTACTAAATTTGACCTAATTCAACTCATATAACAAATGATTCAAATTTTACAAATAATTCGTTTTTCACAAAACAAGTAATTATCTTAAAATTTGACAAACGTAATGTTTTTTTTTCTTTTTTTTTCAGCTTGAAAATAAAACATTTGCATCAATATAACAGAAAACAACTCATGGCTCTGATACCACTGTTGGGTTTTGAGCATTCTAACACTCCTATGGTGTACATGCAACCCTATAAACCTTGGATCTATGTTTTCTCTATTATACATGCAAATATTAATTATTCCAAGGTTTCATCCTAACTAGCATATTATGAAGCACCTATACTACAAAGTTCTAGTTAGATGACATACCTTTTGATGTAGCTTGATGTCTTCAAGCTTTAAGAGCTTAGCCCCAATAGTGTGGAAGCCTCAAATTGAATCACAAATCACCAAAACACCTTGGAAGAACTTGAGAGAATATGTATGCACACTAAAATCGGCCCACTCTTATTTTCACACACTTGTGCCAATTTTGTGAGCCAAGGACCCCTTTATATATTATGGAGGATTAGGGTTACATCCATGTAAACCCTAATACCCATGACCTTTCATTTACATAGGATCCATGGGTTAAAAGCTCCATGGACCATCCATGAAAGCTTAGCCCAACCTAAATGAACTTGGCCCATTCCATATATATAAGAGTCCATATTTAATTAGTTCTTTTTGATCACTTAATTAATTCTAAATTAATTCTTGATCAATACTAATTAAATAATATGATTCCATATTAATATATTAGAACTTATAATATATTAATATAAATGATAAATATACTATTCTCAAAAGACTATCCATATAAATTGTGCCAGTGAAGTGCAACCCAAATGGACCATGCCGGGTCGGGTCAAGTACATACCAAATATAGTTATGGACTTAGACATTAATCCAACAATTTAGTGATTCAAAAATGAAATTTTTGGTCATGATTTTTAGGATGTTACACTATGGTTCAGGCTTAGGTGTTAGCATTGAACCGATGGATGAGAAGACGCGAGACTTCATCTCGTCGGAGAACACCCACAACATTTTGGAGCAGACTCCTATGATCTTTGGTTTGAACAAGGAAGGAATTATGGAGATTTTGGATGCGCGCCTAGGCATGTTGCGCACAGAGATTTTGGCTATTGTATGGACTCGCACTCTTTCCTTCCTCAAGTTTCGTGCTTGTGGAGTTCCCGAGTTCTTTCGGGAGAAGGACCCTATTGCTAGTAATAGGTGGTTAATGGACTTGGTGAACGTTTTTCGGTCGAGCTTCTACCCCGAGAGGTCAAAGGTCAGATTGCTTCTTGTCTTCTGAAAGACAGAGCCCGAGATTGGTAGGAGGAGGTGGACTTCGCTTTGGTAGGTGATGTCATTGAAATGATGACTCGGGAGGAGTTTGTGACCCGGTTTAGGGCAGACTGTACACCAGCTATTGAGGTGTAGCAGTTGGCGAGGGAGTTTCAGGACCTTCGCCAGACGAATGAGACTAAGGAAGAGATCACTGCCAAGTTTAGGGAGAGGGCTCTTTTGGTTTCGCAGTATGCCACAGACAAGGGGATGAAGAAGACAAAGTACCATGATATGTTGCGAGATGGTATAAGGGAGTTTGTCAGTTTTTCAGCTTGTCAGATTTTAGAGGACATGATATTTAGAGCGCGGGAGCGGGAGATTGATTTGGAGCACCTCGGAAAGAGGAAACTAAAGCAGGTGCAGACAGTTAGGGGTTCTGTGAAGATACCCAAGACTTTTAATCAGCGAGTGAGAGGCCAACAGGGCCGAGGTTAGTGCAACACGTGTGGGAAGCAGCATAATGGAGTATGTTGATTTAGGGGTTCGGGTTGTTATACGTGTGGCAGGCTTGGTCAGGTAAACAGAGTTTGTCCCCAGGGTACGAGTCTGTTATGTTTCCATTGCAACCAGGTGGGCCACGACAAGGCCGATTGTCTGATGTTTTGGGGTGGAGCAGTGTGTGTACCTGCTCTAGATACTTTGAGGATCACTGATGGGCGTGAGGGAAGAGTAGATGTCCACATGGTGAGGAGCCGAGCATTGCAGTCGCGGGCTGAGGAGATCCGAGTTCCACCGGTTAACGTCGCAGATATTTTATTTTGAGAATCTTCATATGCCATTCTGCATACTGAGAGCTGTGCTTAGAAGATTTTCGGGTGAGCCGGTTTTGGATGTCGGTGTGGGAGGCATTGACCACCATCAGATCAAGCTTTAAGTGAGAGAAGACCAACAACCAGTTCGATCTTTGGTGGTATCATCAAGGAACTCAAGAAATCCGCAAGGTGGGCGTGTTTGGTTTGAATGTAGGAATTATAGGGGTCATTCGGGAATACGAGCCAATGAGGAATTATTCTGATCGTGGGTGTAAGATCGGTAATTGTCAAGTTCATACCTTCGAAGTGTGGTCAGTTTCAGGTTCGTATGGGAATTACTCTAGTGCAAGTAGGTCATTGAATTGGTTGGGTACCCATTTCAATAGTTGAGATTTTGTTCTTCGTTATCTGATAAAGTCGCCAAGGACTTACAGTGGATTCAGTGGAAAGTACTCAGGAATATTGAGCTCGTTGAGAATTCGGGGAGTATTCATTTAGTTTTGGCAGGTGTGTGTTCGCTAGGATTGGCTAGTAATGGCACGTTAGTACTTGTGGGCTCAGGTGGTCGGCAGCTTCGAGTAGTCAGGTTGTGAGATAGATTGGAAATCTATCAAATTTTTGGTTGGAAGAGTGCAGTTGAATCCAAGTGGGGGAGAACCGCTTGGACTAAGGGATTACACAAGGAATGAGATTTCAGTATACCTTGCACATTAGTGGTGGCGCATGGAGGGTATGTGATTAGTTTCAGGTTGAGGGATTGTGTTAGATCATTTTTGCATGTTCTTGTCTGATGAAGGCTTTGAGGTTTGAAGCATAACCTAAACACTTTATTGGGGTATAGTCGGATGAGGTTTCGACTCATGATGGTTATGGTTGGTATGGTAGATGCACGGTAAGACCATGGGTTGGGTCCATGGTAGTGATGGAAGTGCGTAAGAATGTGGGGTGACCGTAGCATTCACTAGGTTGGCAGGTAGTAATAGAGGTGTTGTGATACTGTGGGAAGGCCATAACATTCGTGGAATCAAGGAAGGATGTGGGTTGTATGGGGTCGGTCGTGATGTAAGACTACAGTTGGATGTCTAGCATTCGTTTAGAGCAAAGTAAGTTACATTGCATCAGTGTGATGGTTGGTTATGATATCCCTAGTTGGAACAGGAGGGCTATTGAAGCCTTATATACAAGTAGGTTAGAGTAGCTTGGCCAGACAGACTCTTGAATAGAGTCTCGTGGTACAGTTATTTGAAAGGATGTCGCTTTCAGCGACCGGTCGGGAATCCAATGCTTCAGATAATTGGTAGATCAGCTTGGAGCTCAAAAGATCTTGGATAGATCGAAAATGTGAATGTTGGTCAGCAGGATAATTTAGGGTCGTAAGGATTTTGTTCGGATTAGATTGAGAAGTGGAGCCATATTGGCTGTAATTTAGAATGGTTTTGTATGTTGGAAAGTCAGATAAGGTATTTGGTTCCTGGTTTTGAGTTGAGTTGTGATGGTTGTCCTTTATTGTTTAAGGTCAGTGGGAGAAAGGAATCGTCCATAGTCGGTATGTGAGTTCTACTTAGGATTGGTTTGATTATTGGAATGCCATCATATATTAGGATCAACTTTTATCAGGGATCTGGTAGGTGGTCGGGGTGTATATGTTTTCAGGTATTTGTAAATATGTTCAGGCCGGATAGGTTTGTTCGGTTCGGGTTGTGAAGTTGAGTCTTTATGGGTACAGTTTGATTGGTTATGCATGTCTAAGATTCAGACATCGTTCAGGGTTTTCAGTTTCAGGTATAGCGGTTGGGTACTCGTTGGCTTAGGGTAAAAGTTAAAGTTCATTCTTCATTAAGGATTGTGATATCTGCTAATTTGGGTTCAACAACAGTAATGGTGGGCAGTCATCAAAGCGAGGTGACTTCCCCAGTCATTTATAGGATTCAGGGAGTTCAGTCACGATCGTTTGGTTCAGTAAAGGAGTTAGTAAGGGATGGTTCCGCTTCTATCCACTTGGTGAAATAGTCCACGACCACCAGTAAAAACTTTACTCCTCCCGGCGCCGGTGGAAATGGTCCCACTATGTCGATCCCCTATTGGTGGAAGGGCCAGGGGCTGGTGATGCTTGTCAATGGCATGGCTGGTTGATTTTGGAAGGGTGTGAATGCTTGGCATTCCTTGTATTTCTTGGTTAAGGTTGCGGCATCGTTATACACGACCGACCAGTATACTCCAAGGCAGAGTATCTTGCATGTGAGTGTGTGGGCGCCTTCATGTGCTGCCGTGTTCCCAGAATGGCTTTCTTCGAGAAACGCCTGCCCTTCCGTCTTAGAGATGCACCTGAGCCACGGGCTTATATCCTCTCCGGTACAACTGATTTTCCCTTATGGCGAAATGCGGTTCTTTGATTTTGACTTTTCTAGCTTCCTGTGGATCATCCGAAAGCACGCCATGGCGTAGGTAATCAACGAATGGTTTTGTCCATTCTAGAGGGGTTGATATGGTATTGACCTTCTGGTTATCAATACTCCTTTCCTGGAGTACTTTGACCAGCACTTTCGTTGTGAGATGATCGTAGGAGGTAGAGGCCAGCTTGCTAAGGGCGTCTGCCCGTGCATTTTTCCCCCGAGATATTTGCTTTATTGAAAAGCTTTTGAACATGCTGGCTAGACTACAGACCGTATCTAGGTACTTCTGCATCCTAGGGTCCTTTGCCTCGTATACTCCGTTGATTTGGTTTGTGACGAGAAACGAGTCGCTAAGAGCTGCTAGTTGTTTTGCACCAACCTCCTTAGCTATCCTTAGTCCAGCCAGGAGTGCCTCATACTCTGCTTCATTGTTAGATACTTAGAAGTCAAATCGTAGTGCGTAGGTGATTTCTTCACCTTTGGGACTTTGGAGGATCAGTCCTACGCCTGAGCCTTCTTTACTTGTTGCGCCATCGGTATACAACTTCCAAAGTTCTTTGCCGGCCTCAGGCTCGAGTGGGTCGACAGAGATTGTCGTTAGTACTCCTTTGATGGTATCTACGAGTTCAACCAGGAAGTCAGCAAGGGCCTGGGCTTTAATGCTGGTTTTGGGGTGGTATTGGATGTCGTGTTCGCCCCACTCTATGGCCCACTTGGCCAGGCGTCCGGACTTTTCCGGTCTTAGCAGCACTTGTTTGATTGGGTAACTGGCCAGTACCTCCACCTTATGGGATTGAAAATACCTCCGTAAACGTCTAACTGCGTAGACCAGGGCGAGGACCAGTTTTTCCAAGGCCGGGTAATTTCCTTCTGGCCCTTGTAGGGCCCTACTGAGTACTGACGAAGTGAATGGGGATTTGCTTGCCTTCCCTTTCCACTGCTAACACATAGGAGATAGCCTCCTCAGACACTGCTAAGTACATCTGTAGCGTCTCCCCCGGGAGCGGAGAGGCGAGAGCTGGAAGTTGTTGCAGTGCGTCTTTTAATTTTTGCAAGGCCACATCCGCTTCCGCTGTCCATTTGAATTGCTTTTTGTCTAAGCATCCTTTGGTGTACATGCAACCCTAGAAACCTTGGATCTATGTTTGACTAAGATACATGCAAATAATTATTTTTCCAAGGTTCTTATCCTAACTAGCATGGCATGGGATACTTGAATCAAATAAAACTAGTAGAATTACTTACCTTGTAGTAGTATTGATTGCTTGGAGTTTGAGAGCCTAGAACCAATAATGTGGATGCCTCAAATGGAAGTCACAAATCACCACAAACTTGGAAACTTGAGAGAATAGTCACAAACTTCTTGAAATCGGCCCTCTTGGTTTACACACATCAACTAGTGTTATTTCAAGAACCAAAGCCTCCTTTATATAGTGTGGTGGATTAGGGTTACATCCATGTAAACCCTAATACCCATGTCTTTTCATTTCCATGAGATCCATGGGTTAAAGCTCCATGGAGTATCCATGGACTTTCCATGCAAGCCTAGCCCATTCCAAATAAGCATCAGCCCACACTATATAAATACAAGAGCCCATATTTAATTAGTCATACTTTTGATCTCTAAATTAATTCTAAATTAATTATAGATCAATACTAATTAAATAATATGATTTTATATTAATATATTAGAACTTATAATATATTAATAAATCATAACTTATACTATTCTCAAAAGATTATCCGTAAATTGTTCGGGTGAAGTGCAACCCAAATGGACCATGCCGGGTCGGGTCAAGTACATACCAAATATAGTTATGGACTTAGACACTATCTCCAACAGTCTCCCACTTGGATAAGTCATATAACTATAGTTGCAAGTATGACTTCAGGAACCGATCAGCAATCATAGCTCTTAAAACTCGGTTGAACTATGAAGCGCCATTTTAGATAAGTGATCATATAATCCTTTGTTCTAGATATCAGTCGGACAAATACATGGAACATGGTCTTGCTTATTGTCCAGCATTTGTTTCCCGATTTCCGATTTGTTTGACATAGAACTTAACTGAACACATCAATTTAATTCTGACCGGGCCCGGTACATAGGTCAAAACAAAATCATCGAGGGGCCCAGATATCGCTTCTAATCCTAGAAGAAACAGATAAACTTCGACTCATATGTTTGCTCTACTACTTGTTGAATTACACACAAAAGCACGGTTTATAACATCGAGTTACCAATGCGTTTTCGTGCAATCAATGCATAACCAACTCATAGGCAACAAATCATATCTCTAGGTTTGAAGACTTATATGATATTACCGTCTCACGATCACTCGAGATAAATTCCATGAAGTGATACAAGTGAGCGTGGGTTGAATCCAATACTCAGAACTTATGAGCACTCATGAGTGTTGTAGCCCCGCTTTGTCTAACATCTTAGACCTCTACAAGCCAACCCATGACAGTCTTGATTCATATCTACTTCCAACATATGACCGACTGTGGAGAGTTTGAATAATATGATATAAACCATAACATAATTATTCTGGAAGTCAAAACATGCAAAAAGAAATAATAGTAAACGATTGACAAGAGATAGCAACACTTTACTCATAAATAACAACTTTTATTTATCATCAAATGTCAATTACATTTTACAAATTTCAAGATTATCTAACTACTAAAACTAATATCATCTTTCAGCCCTATGCTCCGAGCATGCTGGAGATGCTTAGCCCGAGTCAGTCCCTTCATGAGGGGATCTGCTGGGTTCTCATCCGATGATACCCTCTTTGCCACGAGGATTCCTTCTTCTATTCGATGTCTAATGAAGTGATATTTTCTGTCAATGTGTCTGGATCTCCCATGATCTCTTGGTTCCTTGGCTAAGGCAACCGCACTATTGCTGTCACAGAAAATCTCCATTGGCTCCTTTATAGCTGGTACAACTCCAAGGTCTCCGATGAAGTTCTTTAGCCATATAGCCTCCTTTGCTGCCTCGCTTGCTGCTATATACTCTGATTCACAAGTGGAATCAGCCACTGTCTCCTGCTTGGAACTTTTCCAAGTAATTGCCCCTCCGTTTAGAGTAAAGACCCAGCCGGACTGAGAGCGGAAATTATCCCTGTCAGTCTGAAAGCTAGCATCACTGTACCCTACAACTCTCAAGTCCTCACTGCCACCGAGGGTAAGGACCCAGTCCTTAGTCCTCCGTAGGTACTTGAGGATATTCTTTACCACAGTCCAGTGTGCCTTGCCAGGGTTCCCCTGATACCTGCTAACCATGCTCAAAGCAAAGGCTACATCAGGTCGAGTACACGTCATAGCATACATGATCGATCCTACAGCTGAAGCATAAGGTATTCGACTCATTTCTGCTATCTCAGCCTCAGTACTAGGGCTTTGTGTCTTACTCAATCTGGCGTTACTCTGGATGGGTAACTCTCCTTTCTTGGAGTTATGCATGTTGAACCTTTTCAACACTTTGTCCACATAGGTGCTTTGACTAAGTCCAATTAGTCTTTTACTCCTGTTTCTCAAAATTCTTATCCCTAGGATATAGGCAGCTTCTCCAAGGTCCTTCATAGCGAAACACTTCCCAAGCCAGGACTTTACTTCCTGCAGGGTTGGGATGTCATTTCCTATGAGTAGTATGTCATCCACATACAGTACCAAAAAGCTGACTATACTCCCACTAGCCTTGATATAGACACAAGATTCATCTTCACTCCTTGAAAAGCCAAATTCTTTGACTTTCTCATCAAAGCAAAGATTCCATCTGCGAGGTGCCTGTTTTAATCCATAAATGGATTTCTCGAGCTTACACACTCTACTGGGGTACTCTGTACTGACAAAATCCTCTGGTTGAACCATGTAAACATCTTCAGCCAACTTTCCATTAAGGAAAGCAGTTTTGACATCCATTTGCCATATTTCATAATCATGAAATGCAGCAATGGCTAACAGAACCCTAATAGACTTAATCTTGGCCACTGGTGAAAAGGTCTCATCATAATCAACTCCCGGAGTTTGAGAATAACCCTTTGCAACCAGTCGTGCCTTATAAGTGTGTACATTACCATCCATGTCGGTCTTCTTCTTGAAGATCCATTTGCACCCAACTA
Source organism: Lactuca virosa (assembly GCF_052849685.1). Taxonomy (NCBI): domain Eukaryota; kingdom Viridiplantae; phylum Streptophyta; class Magnoliopsida; order Asterales; family Asteraceae; genus Lactuca; species Lactuca virosa. The sequence goes on along the minus strand of NC_136430.1, from coordinate 399,451,209 downwards.
TCTTACGATCAGGTACATTGTCAACCAAGTTCCAAACTTGATTGTCATACATGGACTGTATCTCGCTATCCATAGCCTCTTTCCATTTAGCAGCCTCAGGGCCTGCCATGGCTTCCGTGTAGCTGTTAGGCTCATCCAGATTTACCAGTGTGTTATCACTGATAAGTGTCTCACCTTCTGCAGTAATATGAAAACCATAATAATGCTCAGGTGCATTCCTAACTCTGGTGGAACGCCTCAGAGGTATAGATTCTTCAGTCGGCTCAACAGGAGTTTCCTCCTCAGGTTGAGGGCTAGGGTTTGAGGTTCCTTCACCACTTGACTCTTGAATTTCCTCAAGGTCAATTTGCCTCCCACTGTCTCCTTGGCTCATGAATTCTCTCTCTCGAAAGAATCCTCTTCTTGCTACAAAGACCACATTATCACTGGGTCTGTAGAAGATGTAACCAAAGGATTTATGTGGGTAGCCGATGAAAATACACCTTTCGCTTCGGGGTTCGAGCTTATCGTGAGTCTCGCGTCTCACGAAAGCCTCGCAACCCCAAATCTTGATGTGGTCTAGATTGGGAACTTTTCCAGTCCACACCTCGTGAGGTGTTTTGGCAACCTTCTTTGTAGGGACTAGATTAAGGATATGGGCGGTAGTCTCTAAGGCATACCCCCAAAATGAGATTGGTAGTGAAGCTCGACTCATCATGGAACGAACCATGTCCAACAAGGTCCGATTGCGCCTCTTAGATACACCATTCAACTGTGGTGTCCTAGGAGGTGTCAATTGTGAGACAATCCCACATTCCTTAAGATAGTCAAGGAACTCAGTACTAAGATACTCATCACCACGATCGGATCGAAGCATCTTAATGTTCCTGCCCAACTGATTCTCCACTTCTTGCTTAAACTCTTTGAATTTCTCAAAGATTTCTGACTTATGCTTGATTAGGTAGACATATCCATATCTACTAAAATCATCAGTAAAAGTCACATAGAACCGATTAGCATCTCTTGTGGCGGTTCTGAAGGGTCCACACACATCCGTGTGTATGAGGTCCAACAAACCTTCACCCCTAGCACAAGTGCCAATAAAAGGTGACTTTGTCATTTTACCAAGCAAACAAGATTCACAACTATCATCTGACTTTAGGTCAAATGACTCCAAGACTCCATCCTTTTGGAGTTGGCCTATGCGTTTCTTGCTTACATGTCCAAGACGACAATGCCATAAGGATGCTTTATCTAAGCTAGTGGAAGAGTTAATACACAATACATTATTTCCTAGACTATCTACAACAGATACAGTTTCATACACGTCATCACAAGGTAGTGCTTTAAAATAAAGAACATTATTAAAGAAAGCATCAATACTACCATTATTATTATCAAAATAAAATGTAAAACCTTGTTTATACAATGCATGAAAGGAAATAACATTTCTTGCCATTTCTGGCGAATAATAACATTTATTCAAATCTAATGTAAACCCACTATTTAGCACTAAGGAATAAACTCCTATCTTGGTGACAGGTGAAGCTTTCCTGTTTCCCATGATCAAGTTTATCTTTCCCTGCTCCACATTCTCACTTCCTTTTAGTCCCTGCAAATCACAACATATGTGAATACCACAACCTGTATCAAAGACCCAAGACTTAGAATGAGGTGAGTTATTAGACAATATAGTGTATATACCTGCATGGTTGGGTTTTACTTTCCCATCCTTCAAATCTTGCTGGTACTTTGGGCAGTTTCGCTTCCAGTGCGACTTTGCATGGCAATAGAAGCATTCAGCCTCATTAGGGTTAGCAGAAGGAGTGACAAAACCTTTCTTAGTTTTGCTTGAAGAGGAGCCTTCAAGGGTCTTACCCTTGGTACCCTTAGAAGTGTTCTTTCTCTTCTTCCCTTTGCCATGCCCGATTGCCAAGACATTGGCCGCAGTTGGAGTAGGAGTAGGAGTAGTAACAACTGACTTACCCTTTAGACCACTTTCGGCGGTCTTCAAGAGTCCTTGAAGTTTGCTAAGGGTGACTTCTTCCTTGTTCATGTGATATGTCATGCGGAATTGATCATAACACGATGGCAAGGAGTGCAAAATGATGTCTATTGCTAACTCCTCAGGGAAGTTCACATTCAGCTTCAGTAAACGGTCCACATACCTTTGCATTTTCTGCATGTGGCCCGTGATGGGTTCACCATCCTTCATTCGGGTTGTTATCATGGAGGAGATTATTTCATATCGCTCTTGACGAGCACTTTGATGGTAGCGGTCCATCAAGTCCTCGTACATCTCAAAAGGATAATAGTCCTCATAGAACTTTTGGAGCTCGGCTGTCATGGTGGCCATCATGATGCATGCCACTTTTGTAGCATCTCTTTCATGTACCTCATATTCAGCAAGCTCTTCAGGAGTAGCAGTTGGCTCGGGTACCTTCAGCTCCTTGTCGAGAACATATTCTTTGTTCTCATACCGAGTGACCATCCTGATGTTTCTGATCCAATCTGTAAAGTTTGACCCATCAAAGATGACTCTCCCACAAAGATTCATGAGAGAGAAGGAGCTAGTAGGGTTTGAGCCAGAAGCATTGTTATTGGAAGACATCTGAAAAGAAGAGGGAATAGATTAGATTAGATATAGAGATAGTCCTTAACAAAACACCCAAATGTAATATTAAGGCTAGGACCCAACACAATATTTTATAACTTAGAAGAGGGATGTCGTAATCTAAGCTATAAGATATTTGAAGGTAGGTGAATGACGATTCACCAATTTCCACCATGAAAAACGAAATATTTAATTAGGTTTTAATTGGTTTAGAAACTCCTAGATTCTTTGAGATTCATTGAACTTTCTTCAATGGCATGTTTCAATCTCGAGTGTGCCCTTCAAGTTTTGTGACTGGGATGCCGAGGATCACAAAATAAGATGTGAAGTAACCATGCAAATTACTTGGTACGCTTAATGTATTACCCCTCAATCGATGTGCCGGTTAACCACACACGCTCCATCGATACTATGATAAACATTAAGTCACCCTTTACCTACCTTGTTAAGTTCAAGTTAGTGTGCCGGTTAACCACACACGCTCCACTAACGACTTAAACAAAGTGTAAAGTGTAATTTCATGGATTAGCACCTTATTCATATTTTCCTAAAATAACTAAGATTGGGAATTCAATAAAGTTTAGTTACTTTAGTATTATCATTATACTTTTAATGAGAATTTATAAGTCCTTGTCCTACCCGTTCGGCTAACGACCCTCCACCGATCAAGGAAGCGGTGGGTGAGAGTGGACACCCATTAAGTTGTCATTTTATAGGCAACAACCTTATACCCCCCTTATAGACCGGCTTCGTGAATGAGGCGTACTAGCGGTAAGACGACTTGATCTTATACATATATAAATATTATTAAACTTATAATATTATAAAGTATAAGGGTTGAATTTTAACTTTTAAAATTCTAGGGGTTGGAACTAAAGTTTTTAATATGACTTTACATGTTCCAAAACTTGAGGGCATGTTTTGTAAACTTTCAAAACTTTTCATTTCTCATAACTTATGAGTTAATGGTTATTAAAAATGAAGACTCTTCATTTTTTGTAACCTATGTGTTCTTTTAATGGTTATTTATAAATGTGACTTTTGGTTATCCATAACTTAAGAACTAGTTATGGACTCCATTAAAACACATAAAGATCAAGAATTAATCTAATCAATTATTAGCACATAATTACTATGATCTTCTAAACTCATATGTTTATGAATGTTCATATCAAAAATTTCAAGAATCGTAAGTACATATACAAAAACTTGAAATTTTGATACGAGCTTTTGAACAAAACTTCGATTTTCAAGTTTTTTTTTTTTTTTTTGCATCAAGTATCAAATAAACAAACCAGGCTCTGATACCACTGATGGGTGTTGAGCATTCTAACACTCCTATGGTATACATGCAACCCTAGAAACCTTGGATCTATGTTTGACTAAGATACATGCAAATAATTATTTTTCCAAGGTTCTTATCCTAACTAGCATGGCATGGGATACTTGAATCAAATAAAACTAGTAGAATTACTTACCTTGTAGTAGTATTGATTGCTTGGAGTTTGAGAGCCTAGCACCAATAATGTGGATGCCTCAAATGGAAGTCACAAATCACCACAAATTTGGAAACTTGAGAGAATAGTCACAAACTTCTTGAAATCGACCCTCTTGGTTTACACACATCAACTAGTGTTATTTCAAGAACCAAAGCCTCCTTTATATAGTGTGGTGGATTAGGGTTACATCCATGTAAACCCTAATACCCATGTCTTTTCATTTCCATGAGATCCATGGGTTAAAGCTCCATGGAGTATCCATGGACTTTCCATTCAAGCCTAGCCCATTCCAAATAAGCATCAGCCCACACTATATAAATACAAGAGCCCATATTTAATTAGTCATACTTTTGATCTCTAAATTAATTCTAAATTAATTATAGATCAATACGAATTAAATAATATGATTTTATATTAATATATTAGAACTTATAATATATTAATAAATCATAACTTATACTATTCTCAAAAGATTATCCGTAAATTGTTCAGGTGAAGTGCAACCCAAATGGACCATGCCGGGTCGGGTCAAGTACATACCAAATATAGTTATGGACTTAGACACTATCTCCAACAAATAGTCTATGCACTTTCGTCATGCCCCATTGGCTTTCTTCACCATGACCGGGTTTGCTATCCATGTTGGGAACATTACCTCTCTGAGTATACCAGCACTCACCAGGTCAGCCACCTCTGCGTTAATAGCCTTATTACGGTCTGCCGCCTGTCCTCGCTTCTTTTGCTTCACAGGGTTACTTCTAGGTGCGATGTTGAGGCTGTGTTCTATGACCTATCGTGTAACATCCCAAAAATTACAACCCAAATTTTTTGTTTGAAAACTTTACTAAACCATAATATCAAATAATAAAAGATAGAACCATGAATCATGTATCTCAAAATGTCATAATAAATTTATCAAATCGAAACTAGTGTCAAGATCATATCAAAATATCAGAGTCTAACTCCCAGGCTAAAATTGTGGTGTGTGCCATGCCATCATCCCGAGCCCTTCCCTTTGCTAGCTGAAGTACCTGAAACCAAAACTGAAACTATAAGCACGAAGCTTAGTGAGCTCCCCCAAACTACCACATACCATACAATAACATATAAAGCACATATTGGGCCTTGCCCACTGCATCAGACCGAAGTCTGGAACTAACTAGGGCCTTGCCCACTGCATCGAACCGAAGTTCGGAACTGCATCGGACCGAAGTCTGGAACTGACTAGGGCCTTGCCCACTGCATCGGACCGAAGTCCGGAACTGCATCAGACCGAAGTCCGGAACTGACTAGGGCCTTGCCCACTACATCGTACCGAAGTCTGGAACTGCATCGGACCGAAGTCCGGAACTGACTAAACATAGCATAACATAATCATAGCATATAATATGAACACATATGTTGCATACTTCATCGGACCATAGTCCGGAACACATAACATATACCACGCCTGTATCACAAAGACACCAAGCATACTGAACTACTGCATCGGACTGAAGTCCGGAACTACTGCTAACTAAACGGGTCGGCATTATGGGCGTAGACCCGTTCCTACTAGAAGGAAAACTCACCTCGTAAGGCTGGCTGCTGAAATGCTGCTCGGGAACTATCTGACTGCTGCTCCGGTAACTCCCCGGCTACAATTCCCAAAAGACACTTAATCAGAAACTGATAACTAATCTTAAGGTAAAATGACTATTTTACCCCTGGTCAAAGTCAACAATCCGTTGACCTGACTCGCTGAGTTGGGCCGCCAAATTGTCGAGTCCCTATCTTTCCTTATACTCCCATTCCCGACTCTACTCGTCGAGTTTAGTGAAGACTCGACGAGTTCTCCTTCTATAATAACATCGAGTCTACCTTCATCTAACTCGCCGAGTTGTATGATCAACTCGTTGAGTTCACCTTCAACATAAGAACACGTCCAGTCTGTGACTCGCCGAGTTGTATGAACAACTCGTCGAGTCTGTTCTTACGGGTAAGAAGATTGCCTTGGACTCGCCGAGTCAGGGCATAGACTCGCCGAGTCCCTCTACACTCAGATCCATGTCTTAAATCGCTGAGTCTTTACTCCACTCACTAATGAACTCGCTACTACTGAACAGGGAATCTAAGACTCGCGACCTGACTCGCCAAGTCCGAAGAACGACTCGCCGAGTCCTTTGCATGCAGTTTCTATTCAGCCGATTCTAATCAGTTTCAGTGCATCCAATTCATAGATCTGGGTTTCTGGGACAATTTGAACACGTAAAGTTGCTAACTTTACGTGTATCTATGATGCAATGAAGCAATAACACTCAAACTTGGCTATAATGGGGGTTACTTGTCTAGAACAAGGCCATGGCTGCCAAAAGGTGGCCTTCTTGAGCTCCTGGAACTCAAGAGAGGCTAGATCTGAGATATGGCTTGATTACAAAGCTTCATCACTAGGGATTTGGGGTTTTTGAGCTCAAAACCATCAATTTGGGGACAAACTAGATCTAGCAATACAATAACCAAGATGAAAGCTTTATTACCAGAAAGGATGGCCAAAGAGGAGTATAATCTGGATCTACTTCTTCTTCCTTGAGTTCTTCTACCTTCTCCTTCTTCTTCTTGCTCAACAATGCACCAAAATTTCTTCACAAGGGCAAAAATCACTCACACGCACTTCAAGGAGGCTAGGGTTTCGGGAATAAGTCTCTGAGAGGTGAAGGAGGCTGGTTTGGGGCTATAATGGTGTTTAAATAGGGTACACTCCCTAAAATTAGGGCTTCACCCAGACTGGCGGACTCGCCGAGTCCGGAATATGGACTCGTCGAGTCGCCACGCCAACTCCACGTGCTGACCCGCTGCTACTCGACGAGTTAGGGCCACTGACTCGTCGAGTAGCTTCTAACATAAGAAGAAAATAATGTTTTAAATACATACCAGGAACGGGGTGTTACATGTCGGTCGACGCCTGTCAGATCCGTTGGCTTCCAGGCGAATACGGTGGAGTATTACCTCAGGACTGCCACCAGCCGTGTCTTAGTTTCGTCTGTTAAGTGAGCGCCAATTCGCACGAGCTGTTCTGGATACTCCATGTTTATCTGGTTTTGTTCGGTGGAGCATCCCTCCTTAGACTTCTTTGGCGCTCGCACAAGTTGCGGGGCGGCTATGATTTAGTGGAAATGTTGTGTGTTGCTGCTTGTGGCGAGGATCGACTGCTGAATTTAATGATGCCATGTATCGTCGATGGCACGAGATGTAGTAGCGTGATTGCTGATCACCCAAGCAGAATGTTGTGTTCATCACAGAGAATTCGACTGTCCTTGTGATCCAATCCCTTTCGTTGTGGCTGACCAACATTAAGGGCAGCCGAATGGTACCTAGTGGCCACAAGCTATGCCCGGTGAATCCTACTAATGGTCCACCGGTTGGGGGTTGTAGCCCTTTCTTCCACGTATCAGGTAGCTGTCGGAAACAATGTTCATAGAGTATATCAGAGCAACTACCATTGTCAATGTATATTCAGTGGATTTTCGCGTTGCGAATGAACCCTGATATGAGGAGTAGGTCTCGTGGATCCCAATTTGATGGTCTGGGATCGTTGCTCGAGAAGCTGATGTTGAGTAGGTTTCTCAAGAGTTCCTCAATCTAGCTTTCTGCATGGTGAGGTGCGTTCCTCTTACGGGAGTTAGAGATAGTGAATACCTTAGTGCCGTCAAATAGATTCGTGTGAGATAGATTGGGATTTAATATTGTCGTCCGATTTTTTGAGATATTCGATGACAATTGCCGAAAACTGCTCTGGAGGCATGGTTTTGCTGTTCTTATCGCGACCGATGGGATCTGTGTTATCAGCACCTGGGATGGTTCGTGTGTTTCGAACAGATCTTGTACTGCCATTACAGATACTGTTGGGCTTAGATCCCCTTTATACATAGAACCAGTGTCGTCCTTTGGCTGTATCACTCTGAGGATACGTCCGGATGGCGCCAAATGTTGTGACATGTTCACAGATGGTTTGGATGTTGAACGAAGGATCCGTCTGGGGTGCTTGCCTGAGAACACAATCACAAGAGAACCGTTAGAGGACGGCCGGGTGATCTCCCGGGACGTCGCTCGGACGATAAAGTTAGTTTTTTCTGAGGGATAGAGAAAATCTGAGAGAAGTCTTTTTTCAGGAGAGAAGATGGATCCCTTCCTTGAGGCGGAAGAGATCCTTTTGTACTTGTTACTAACTGATCGTGGGGACCGTGCCTCGTGAGCATAAAACGTGGCCTCCTCTTACTGGGAGAGCTATTCACGCTAACTAACTATCAGGTGACGTCAGTTTTGGGCGTCACCCGGGCTATTTGTTGCATTCTCATTGGTTGTGAGTGAATGAGAAGATCACATGGAATGTTCTTACCATGTGATGAGAAATGAGCTGCTGCCCTGGCCTTGGGTCGCTTAGGCCAAGACCGGGTCTTAGCCAAGGATGTAACGTTTCTGTTACATTTTCCGTTACACTTAGTGTGGTCGTGAGGTAACGTTAACAACAACTATGGGTTATCAGCAACCCTGGGGACTATCAGCAGTACCAGTGGGCTAACAGCACGCCCGGTGGGTTATCAACAACCCTGGAGACTATCAGTAGTCTCAGTGGGCTAATAGCACGCCCTATGGGTTATCTGCAACCCTGGAGACTATCAGCAGTCTCAGTAACAGGATAACACAGTAATAACTGCTAGACCATGTTAGTCATCACATATACATCTATTCTACCACACAGGTAAGAATAAGTGAGGAGACATACCTGATACAGACGACAAGTAAATCTCACACCCGAACTGTCGGAACTAGACTCCGCCTAATCAACAAAATAATTAACCCTAATTAATAATTAAGGTCCAAAACTCATCTTGCAAGTCCAAATCCTACAACTAAATCCTCTAAGGGAAAAAAAAATACTATTTTGCCCTTCTTATGGTCCAAAACCCTAAATCTTGACCAAAGGTCAAAAAGTCAATGAATTCAACTGCCCAGCGCATACAATGGGCATACACTTCTTTACGTGGGGCGTATAACGGAATCAGAACCCATTGGGGGGGCGGAACCAGCTACGCGGGGTGTAGCCAGGAGTATTCCTGGCGTACTCCGTCGGCTTCTACTTTCACCAACTTTGTGTGTTAATCCCTTAAGACAACTAACCGAACCTTAGGTCTGAATATTCTAAGATATCTTAACCCATAAATTCGTTGGCTTTAAGCCTTTGCATGGCTAGGAAGGACCCAATGCAACAGTCTATAACTTCTAACACACTCTAAGCTACTTTACTCATGCATGAGACAAAAGGAATGATCAAGCAACCATTTTTATGAATTTATAGGTCCTAAAATGCATGAAAGGACAGCTACAATTCCCTGGAGTGCTCCAAACTCATAAAGATCCAATCTTGGGGAAAAAAGTTCATAAAACTTCAACCATGAAGATCTAATGAAAAACTTGCCAAGGTATAGACTTTATACCTTGAAATGATGCACAAAGAGGAAAGGTTTCTAGATCTACAAGCTTGCTAGCACCCAATCCTTCTTCTCTAGTCTCCTTATTCCACTAAAAGCACCAAGAACACTCAAAAATCTTGCAAAAACTCACACAAGCAACTCAGTTCAGAATTAGGGTTTAAGGAGGGTTTGGTGGCTGATAAGGATGATCAAATGGGGACATCATGTTCTTTAAATAGGGAACAACCCTTAAAATTAGGGTTTGAAGCCTGGGCTAGTATGCCCGGCGTACCACACATATGCCCATCATACTAGCTGGTCATCCGCGATTTTCATGTTGCATGAGTACGCTGCACGTACTCTTATGTACACCCTGCGTACAACCAAAATCACAAGGCTTTTCTTCAAGGGACCAAATGTTCCACTTTTGATAAAGATACAATAAATAATAAAAATACCTGATATCGGGATGTTACACAACTATACCCCTTGTACATATTTGGTCACTTAACTTTTTTTCGTGTATTGTTAACTCTTGAACTTGTTTTTTTGTTTAAAACATACAATTATGACCGGGTATAGTGAGTTTTTGCCGGTTTCCGTCATCTTCTCCAATAAACATGAGTTTTCCGGCGAAGTTCCTTTTATGGAAGAACAAACCTGAGAATTCGTATCTATCATCTTCGATCATCTTCTCCAGCCTCACTTCTCCGGATTATATCATCGCATCTATCATCAATGAGCAAAACGAAAAACCCATTTCATCCTCGTTCAACCCAATAACCACAAGAAACAAGAAATTAATAATCATCGTTTTGATTGATCATCATAATACTCCATATCCAGAAAATAAAACACCTTCATCCCTCATCAGAGTCTCTAATAAAATAAAGAACTCGAAATCAGTGATTCGAATCCAACATCCAAACATATCTTTCAAAACGTTAAACCATCTTCAACATTCTTCATATTGACCAATTCAAAGTATTTCCAGATTTACAAAAATTAATATCATCATCGATATACAAATATAATTAGTGAAATCATTGGGAATACAAAACTCATTTCATCCCAAACGATTCAAATCAAAATCGACAGTCACAGAATATTGGTTGAAAAAAATGATGAACTCGAAGATGGAAGATGAACCCTAAATCCCCCATAATAGAAGACATATAACCACAAATAGAAATCGATGTGATAATGAAACCAATAAGCTTAATCGATGTGTAAGAGTATTTAATTTTGGATTCACGGCGATGAAAACAACGATAGGATACGTGAGAATGAAAACACAAAAAGCCCTAAATATATGGGTTTCGTTTTCCTGAGAACCCCAAAATCGGATCTAAACGATGGTTTCATTCATTAAAAACCCTAAGTCAATGGGTTCTCCAAAGGAAATTGATTGCAGGTGGGTTATTGTTCTTCAAAATCGAATATGAATCTGAAAAAACGAAATGAAGCTCCAAAAGAAGCTTGATTTCTGAAATCATTAGGGTTTTTTGTTCTTGTTTAAAATATGAAATGAAGCTTTAAAATCTTAAATGAATCTTGAAATCTGAAGCTTGATATATGTTTGTGTTCATGCTCCAGATCTTAGAACTCCAAACAAGTCTCAAGAATACTATTAAGAAAGAGAGAGGAAGAGAGAAACAAGAAATCTGAAAAATGTATTTATAACTCATCTCGCCGGAAAATCTATTTTGGCCGGAAAAGATGACCGGCAAATCATACTTAGCCGGAAAAGACATCGGAAACCGGAAAAACCCTCCACACCCGGTCATAATGGTATATTTTGAACAAAGAAACAAGTTGAAGTGTTAACCATACACGAAAAAAAGTTAAATGATCATATATATATATATATATATATATATATATATATATATATATATATATATATATATATATATATATATATATATATATAATTGGTTACCTTTCAAAAGTTATTATCCCAAAAATCAAATATCCCTAATAGAGTTGACAAATTGTCTAAATTTTCATATTTCTAAGTGCATAAGAACTGGTTAGATACTTAGATTACAAAATTTCTATTATGCATGCGTCTTTGTTTTATATAATCTCCATTGATAATAAGTTTTACACGTTAATAACCATAATTTTTTATAATTTCCGCCCGCTTATTAAAATGGAGGTCTGCTATATTTATAAACAAAGTGTGACTCTAATTTCTTATTTTAACCTGTTGCAATGATCTTCGAAAAAGATCACATATTTGTTATTCGTTGCATCTCACTTCTTAATTTTCACAAATTAAAAAAAAAATCTAAAATTTCATTTTTGGGTTGAAAATCTTGAAATTTTATCTAATTTACACACATCGTTAAAATTGAAATCGTATTCAAATCATATGAGCTAGAAATTTTACACGTATATTATAAAAAATTTGATCGGATAATGAATTAACAGAATAACTTATAAAAAAACAAAACGACTCCGTAGTCCCTACACTATCCATGGATGAGAACCAATTGCATTTGCGTTGGTGTCTCTTAACCTCCATACAACATCCATGTGTATCATCATCCACATCCGGCCTCCGAATAGACCATGCCTCCATTCACCACGTTTCTCAAGTTTATTACAAATTAAATGCTACCGAGTATCCATATTTAAAACCCAAATCGTTTGGGAATTTGCTGTTTCTGAAACTGGAAGTCTGGAACGGTGTGACTCTTTCGGTTTAGGTTTTAAAAATATGAAAATAAGTTTTAGTTTCGGTTTTTAATTTTATGGAATTTTACCCATTGTGTTTTAAATGGTGTTTGGTTAAGCTTATTTAAGAAACTTATTAACTTATTAGTCACGGTTATAAACTAAAAAAACAATTGGATAAAAATAACTTATTGTTGTGGGAAACTTTTAATAAGCCATTTTTTCATAAGTTATTTCACTCTAACTTATTAGTTTATAAGTCAATAAGTTAATAAGCAATAATTTATTTTTGCCAAACATCCAATTTATAAAAATATTTTTACTTTTTATATAATTAATAATCTAACTAGCCGACCTTAGTGGGAGCCCGTAGTAGCGTGTGCCACCTCTTAAATTTTTAGATGCATTGGTAATTGTTTGAATTTTTTTTTTCGATTTATTGTGCTATCCCTAATATTTTGTTATGGATCTGCCTATTCTAACTTAACTTAGAGCATCTATAATATAATAAGAGAGTTTTTTTATAAAGATTTTTTGTGACGTATAAACATTATCAATTCACAAGTGTTGATACATGGTTTGATGATGTCAATCAACACTAGTAGGAATAGAAGTATGATGACATTAGCTACAAATCCGTCGAAATAATCTAACAGCTTAGAATTGGACGAAATTCGCACACGACATGTAAAATGGGTCGATTAAGAGAATTTAGCGTTTCGCCATGACGTGTGGTGTTTTTCGGCTTTTCGGGATCGTTTGTGACCACAAAAACAATTTTTTTTATTTTTTTTTTCGACAACTTTATTTTTTAAATTTGAATTTGATAATTGATTGAGGATTTTATCCTAATCAATTATGATCTCCTAGGATTGGAGATGAAAATTTATCTTCTCCTCCTTATAATATTTTATTTTCATTGTTTGTGTACAGCTTTTTAGATTATTGGTTTTTTATTGATAAAAATTGAACAACATATAAAATAAATAAAAATAATGAAAATTCAAGATTTTTTAGAGTTTTTTTATCGAAAAAATAGTTCCAAAGAAAGTTTTATTTTTCAACAAAAGATGATGTCGAGATGGCCCCTTTCTGCAGAAGAGATATTTTTGGAGGATTTTTTTAAGTGGATATGTGGTGGGACCGACATAGAAGTTGGTTCCATGCACCCTTTAAACTATGTTGAATACTTATGCATGTATATGTGTGTGTACATGAATGCATTAATGGCGTGCGTTTAGGTCGTTGTGCAAGTTAATAAGTAACTGTCGTATGATTGAAACATAACTTCATTGGCATAAGTAGTAAATATTAATGTAGAAACTGGTTTTGTGAATTTAGCCATTGACGTATTTGAAGGTGTGCGAGGTGGGCGACCGTATAGGGTCCATGTTATGGAGGGGACCCAATTTTACATATGATTAAGTTCACGGTCTAGCAATCGATAATTCAATAATCAAAAAGACAAAAGCTCATGTATTTTTCAAGTTCAATAGCTATCAATACAATCAAAAAGTCAAAAGCTCAAATATATTTTTCAATTCTAATAGCTAACACTACAATTAAAAATTACAACACGTTTCAAAAATTAGGCTTAAAATTAAAAATTACATTTGGGCTAATGTAAATTTACCGTAAACAATAGCTTACGTTTTCTTTCCAACTCCAAACTTCCAAATTTACAGCAACTACAAAGCTTAAACGATATTTTTTGTTTCTTGGTTTTCGGATTCCACTAAACTCTATCTCTCGTTTATATTGCACTATCACTCTACTTTGTTATTGTTAACTGAAATTAAACAACTAAGTATTTTACTATATCTAATTTCTAAATTTGATGCCATCTCATTTTATATTCAGATTGTTGTTGTTGATTAACGACTGTAACACACTAACAAACATACTAAATAATTGAATAATGTTATGAGAGTCTCATGATTCATTTAACCATGCAAGATTATATATTGTATTTTTTTATATTGTCTTTATAACATTTATCAAGTTATCATATATATATATATATATATATATATATATATATATATATATATATATTAAAAAATTTATATTTAGGGCCTATTTTTATTTTTCGTAATAAACCCCTCAAAATCAATGAAACGACCCTAAATTTAACCACCTTTCATAGGTTGTCATTGTTTTTCATGGGTTGTCACTGTCGTCTGTATTTGAAAAAGATTTTTCTACAAAATAACTGTTCACTCTTTTGGTAGCATATGAGAAAACAATTACTTATGGAGTATTACAATTTTATGACTAATTTGGTACAATGAATGGAAAACTTTAAGACAAATAGCTGGTGTTGACTACATTTATTTTTTATATTTCTTTAAATATACAATTCAATAATAAATTATTGATTACGTTTATATTGTTTTAATAATATTACTTTCGTTTTTGAGACAAGAGAATGAAGGAAAATTGTATAAAAGGATAATTATTTTTGGATCATTTCTTATTTAATGTAATAAATTTTTTTTTATCTTATAGCGGCTCCTCACAGAGAGATTCAAAGACTTCAAGTCTTAATAATAGGAGCTTCATTGAAAGATGATCATGAGTAGGGATGGAAAAAAAATCCCCAAACCAGATGGATAACCTGAAACTTATACCGGGTTTGATGGATAAATCTCTAAGTTGATCCGTGATGGGACAGAGATGAGGAATCCCCAAATAAAAATATGGGGATGGGGATGAGGATACCCAAATAAAAATATGGGGATGGGGATACCCCTATACCCCGATCGTAGTAGATATTAATAAATAAAAATAAAACAAATGATTAATATCATAAAAGTCTTAAGTTTTTAATGTGTAGTTAACAAAAGCACTAATATTTTTTTTTATTTCTATGGCCACAACTTTGTCACAGAATTATTACTTTAGCCCACTTAACGAGTTTCATGGTTAAATATGTTATATTTTTTGCAAAATCAGTCATAAAATTGGATTTAAAGTTCAAATTTTGTCTCTGTAGTTTGCAAAAGAATACATCATATGGTTTTTTAACTTTATTTTTCGTTTTTTATATACTTTATTATATATATATATATATATATATATATATATATATATATATATATATATATATATATATATATATATAATAAAGTATATAAAAAACGAAAAATAAAGTTAAAAAACCATATATATATATATATATATATATATATATATATATATATATATATATATATATATATATATCAGTGTTGCAGAAATTGGTCTTGGCTGCCGATTAATCGTTTGACGGCCTTGACCCAATTACGATTAGGGTGTTTGGCGGAAATGGGAAATCGGTCAAACTCAAGCTTCGCGGTCATAGGCGGGAAATATTTAAAAAAAATCAAATTTTTTAATTTTCAAATATTACACCAAAATTTTAAATTTTCAAAATTTTAAGTTCTCATATTTTAAAATATTATATTAAAATTTTAAAATATAAATTTTTCGAATACATATTTTTAGGATATATTAATTTTATTAATAATTTAAGGTCCCCGATTAATCCCCGCCTAATTCGATTTATCGTTTAACGTCAGTCAACCGTCAAACTACCGTCGAGTGATTTTCATATATATATATATATATATATATATATATATATATATATATATATATATATATATATATATATATATATATATATATATATATCTGTGTGTGTGTGTGTGTGTGTGTGACACCAATTTCAGGTATGAATTGATTTATAATTTTAAGTTTTCTTTTTAGAGTGACCATGACATGGTGGGGCTTCACCACGACGTGGTTGTACTTGTTTTGATCGTGGGATTTTAATGATCGCCACGGTGTGGCAACCGTTTTAGCTGATTGATCTTAATCTAATTTGAGCTTTTCTCAAAAGTTTTCCGTACAACAATGGCGAACTTTAACATGAACACGATGACTTCTTACTCTCATCTCCTTGGTTCATCAATGAAGATTCTGATGTTGATTCCCGAGTTCTACGATCAGTGGGCTGATCGAATGGAGGATTACTTGAACGAAATTGATGAAGAACTATGGAAGTGTATTCTCGGTGATGTTCGTCCTCCTGTTGCTGTTTTGAGTATTGGAACTTCTTCCAATAATCAAAATGTCAATGAACAGACTGAAAGATTGTTGAAGAATGAAAAGAAGTGTATGAAAGAACTCAAAGGTGCTCTTCCTCCTGTTGTTTACAATTACGTGCGTAGCTGTAAGACTGCAAAAGAGATTTGGGATACTTTGAAGAAAAAGTATCAAGGAAGTGAAAAGACAAAAATCCGTTCAGTAAAACATTTTATGGTGGAGTTAAGAGAATTTAAACAAAAAGAAGGTGAATCCATCGAATTGTACTATGATCGTCTGAATGAACTCATATACAAGTGCAATCGATATGGGATCACCAGGTCGACAATGGAGTTCAATCTCACATTCATTATGGGGCTTCGCAAAGAGTGGCGAAATGTTAGTTTGATGGTGAAGACTCAGCAAAGCTTCGATTATTTCTCTTTGAATGATCTTTACAATCTGTGGAAAACTCATGAATCCAAAGTTAATGAAATTGGTAAAGAATCGAAGATCAGTCTGGGTGGTCCACTTGCTTTGGTTTCGAAAGTTATGGGAAGGGACGCTAAGAAAGAGGCTGCAGAGAAGGATGATGAAGGTCTAATTGTAAACTCTGACGATAAAGATGTTGCATTTTACTCTAACAATCGAGTAAAGAAATTTTTTAAGAAGTCGTTCAATGCAAAGTCGAAAACAAATGATGTGAAGGGAAGTTTTGATGGAAAATCTGGGAATGATGAGAAGAAGGTTGAGAAAAAGGAAGTTCGTGCTGAGGAAGAGAAAAAAGAGAAAAAGCTGAAAGGTGATGTTGGATTCGACTGCCATTGTTGCAATGGGGCGAGACATATGGCCAATGATTGTATGTTGCGAAAGCGTGATGAGAAGAAGAACAAGGTTAAAAATGAAGCTTATTATGTTGAGAAATTGGAAGAGGTGTGTGCAAATTCGAAGGGATTGTATCTGGTGGCCAAAGGTGTGGATGACGAAGATGGAACATACCAGATTTGGTCATCTGGTTCTGACGACGACGAGATGTGAAACCCTACACACGAGGCTATGTTCGCGATGCATGAGGAAGATAAAATTACTGGGAAGTGCTTTGTTTCGACATCATCACACAAATCACCAATGACTTCTCAGGTACGTTCTCTTTTACAATCTTTTAATATTCCCTCTAGTGCATATGATTCGGTTCTATCTGAGTTTGATGCAGCAATTAATTATGTTAATGATCTACTTATTTCTGCTAGTAATGATGCTAAGAAGTCGAAGACACGACTCTTAGAAACTCAGAGGATGTTGGATTCGAAGAAAGTGAAAATAGAGTACTTAGATATGCAAATAACGAATTTGATGTGTGATAGGGATAGTTTAAGTCTTGATGTTAAATTGTTGATATGTGACAACCCGGAACTTTTATCTCGCACACTTAGTCAATTCAATCAAAGTTAAACATGTTTTGTTTACTTCTGGCACTGTTTGAGGGTTCGTTTAAGTGATTTTAAGCTCGAGTATGACCAAGGTTGAGTTTAGGAATGAGTCAGCAAGCCATAGAGTGACAAAATCAGGCCATACATACCCTTAGGGGGAGTGTATGGCCGTACACATGGGTGTGCGGCCGCACACTCACCTCTTGGCCGCACACTCCCTTCTAGGCAGCACACCCACCATATATAAAGGGTAGACCCCTTCCCTTTCATTCCTTTAACAACCTGGCAGCACACAACATCATTTCCTCTCAAGTTTCTCCAACTTTGAACCTTCCAAAGCTTCAAGAACGTGAGTACTTCTTCCCCTAGCTTGCAATTCATGAAAGACCCCTCTATCTAGGCCTTAAGTGTGCAAAAACGGACATGTTCTTCGTGTTGGAAGTAAGTGCGGCCGCACACCTTCATAAGGTGGGCCGCACACCCTTAAAACACCCTCCAAAGTGAGAGTTTAACTTCCATATTCGATGTAGACATGCCCCTAGCCTTGATGTACCTTGGAATGGCATTTCTGGACATCTTTGTGTGGGGTGTATGACCGCACACACCTGTGTACGACCGCACACACCCTTGTGCGGCATCACACTCCAAGTGTGCGGCAGCACACCCAAGTGTGCGACCACACACTCATTCTAGGACCATAAACCCACTTCTAAGACCCTAGGCTTGTACTACAACTAAGTTTGGACCAAGAACACTTCATGGATTGCAAGTATGGACCTTGAAACACCCCAAGAACACCTTCCATCATGGGTGTATGGCCGCACACCCCTTGGGCCGCACACCCATGGCCGCACACACCTTAAAGGTGGCCATACACTCCCCTCATGCAATCCTTCAAGGTTCTAACACTTAGTGCAAGTAGTCCCAAGTTCCTAGAGTGGTTCTCCATCACATTTAGTGGTGAAATACCTCCATTTGACTCCTTTATGTGTCATTGCATGTAATTTAGGGTCAAATCGTGTTCAAGGCTTCACTTGAACATCCAGCATTTCGTGTCGATCCTACATTCAAATCACCCGAGGTGAGTTCATACCCCTACATTTTCCGTGTTTTTAATGTTTTCAGGGGGGAATACAAGCCAAACTCTAAATATTTTATTAAGTTTTAAACTTATTAATGCAGTCCAATGATTTCCACGTTTAATAACATATTCGGATATTTTATCTCTTTTTGTAATATGTTGAGCATAAGGGAAACTTCTATTTTGGAAATCCAACTTCATAGTTTTCAGAAAGGCTTTTACAAAGCATTTTCCATATCAACTCTAATAAACTATAATGGGTATAGTTTGGGATAACCCTCTAGGCAGTCTCTACCTAATCAGATTTCATAAATGAATATATAAACTATGGTAGATTTAGTTCATGTTATATATTTTATCAGGAGTATAAAGTACTATTATTCAAGGATAATAAATGTTTTTATACTGTTTCTCGCTAGTAAACTAGATTATACAGAATTGTGAGGCTCTACTTCAATACTGTACCCTTAGGTGTATAGTGATAAATCCTATCTCAGTATAACCAGAGTCTCCTGGAGGGAGAGCGTGAGATTTGTGAATAGATCTATTCGGGACTGACAATCCCACACCTGAACTGCTAGCTACAGTTAGGCGGGCACGCCTGGGGTGAACAAATGTCATTTAGCTTAACGCCTGAAGAACGCTATAAAGGTCTCTCGGTCATATCAAGTATGGTTATACGACTCACAAATAAGTATAAACTAACTTTGTTTACAGACTCTGCCCTTCATTTGTTTTATTTTGAGTAATAAAACTACTTTTATATATACTGATAGCATTCAGGGATTTCAAAACTGGCATCTCTACCTCTAGGGCGGACAACATGTTTTCTAAAACTGATGGTTTATCTTCTACTAATTGATACTCTTTCAACACTACCTTTCATAAGAAAATATAGGATTTTCTTGAGGAACACTTTTCAAAGAATCAAAGAACATTTATCTCTAAAACTAAATGCTTATGAACTCACCAGTTTTATGCTGATATTCTTTCAAAACTGCTTGTATTCTCAGGGAATTAGTAGACAGGTACTTCGAGGAATTCGGTGAAGCCGGAGCAATAAGAGTCATGTTTTCTATATTATACATACTTTTGATGTATTTAAAACAAGTTTCAAAATGATGTAAACACTTTTCATATTTGTATTCAATGTTTGGTTGTGTTTACTATGCTTGCCATACATATGTTGTGATACTACGCATGACGTCCTCCACCCCGGAACGATTCCGCCATCACGGTTTCGGGGTGTGACATGATAAAACAAAGAAATATATACTATAACTCAGCCAAACGTTTTATGGTAAATTGACAGCATTGCATCATTCATCGGATATTAGCAAAGAACAACATAGGAAACTTTTGCCCTTTTTAGCATTCAAAAGGGAGAAAATTGACTATATTTCCTATGATTGTGAAAAGACTATTGCTGAATTCGATAAGGTTACAGATAATAGATATGCTTATGGTATAGTGAAAATTGATGAATGTCTGGATGCTAATGAATTAGTTGATATTGTCAATGAGACCTTGACCAAGAATGAACAAATAAAGATTTTGAAAAGAACTGAGAATTCGAAAACTGACCCTCAAACTAATTTCGCTGATATCGAAGATGATTCTGATGATATTAGTGAAACTGAAGAGGAGGAAGTTATTGATTGTTCTCAGTTGTCTGTCATTAATGTTACATCAATGGCTAAAGGCAAAGAAAAATGTAATGATTCATCGGTTAAAGTTGACACTAACAAACCCTCAACTTCGAAAGTTCATGATCGTAACCATGTGACTATCGAAGATAGTCAAACAGACAATGATGATGACAATAATGATGTTCCGAAAAAAACAACAATTCTAAGGGTTATAGTTGATCGGGTTTTTGACGAAACTGAGAAATTCGACGTAATTATGAAGGAAAAAGGTTCTCATTACCTTGAAACAAATAATGTTGTGTATCTGAATTTCAAATGCTCAGAAGAGGTTATCTTTATGAATCAGGTTTTTGTCACAAAAGGAAATAGTGATAATATTAAACTTGAGTTTAATAAAATGGTTGAAGATGATAACAAGAAAGCATCAAAAGAATGATTTTTCTCAAACCAAAGTACTATCGAAAACAGTTTAACAAAGAATTCTTACACTTTTCAATGACAAAAACCTCAACGAATTTTGGTTGAAAAATCTAAAAAATCAAAAGATGTTTCAAAACAAGATGACATTTTTTCTCAACATGTCAAAATTAATTCTCAAGAGTTTAAGGAACAAATTGAAAAGATTTCGAAAGAAAGTGGTATTTCAAAGAGACAAGCAAGAAAGAAAGTTTTTTGGCAAACCATTGAGTCTCGAAAGAAACCAAATGTTATGTTAAATAAATCATCTCAACAGAAAAAGTCTAAATCGGTTTAGACTTCTTCTCAAAAGAAAGTTGAAAATAAGAAAAATTCCGCTCTAACTCAAAAAGATGTGTCTCCACATAAACTACAAAATGATTTTTCAAAGTCTAAAACTCAAGAGTCAAAATCAGATTTCCAAACAAAAGGTCAAACATCAAATGCAAAGAGGTTTGAAAATCATCATTCAACCAGGAATTTCAATTCAAATCAACAAACACGGTTTTCACAAAATCATTTTCAAGACAACCAATTTTTGAATAAACCAACGAATGTTCAAAATCGTTTTTCTTCTCAAACGAAACCGGTGTTTTCAACTCAAAAGTTTGATAAATTCCATTCTAAAAGAAATGTGACTTTCACTCCAGAACAACCAAGTTTTCCCAATCCTCCTACGAAACAATTTTCCAATGTTTCGTATGTCAAAGGAAAGTCAGATGTGAAAAACATTAACCATTGGCTTGAAGGCAAAGGGAAATCATTTCAATCAGGGAAGTTTTCTCAACAACAAATCAAGGATGCTTATGAATAGTATCTGAATGAATCTTCGAATGAAAGTTCTTCATCCAAGGAATCGAATCCTTCAGTCAAACTATGGAGAGCTATTCCGAAAGCAAAGGTTAATGAGAAACGAACTGAGAAACAAAAGGCGAAAGTCAGTGATCATCCTAAACCTGTGAATGATTACATTCTTGTGCCTTTAACTAACGAAGTTGACTTACTTGATAGTCTCAAGTCTAAAGTTCGTAATTGGATCATAGGATCTTCTTTTCATAGTGTTTTTCAATCTAATAACCAAGGACCCAAGCAACCTTGGGGACCTAAATTCTTTCACTGATTGCAGGTTTTGAGTGACGAGCAATATGACGACAAATGGTATATCGATAGTGGTTGCTCTCGCCACATGACTGGAAAGAAGGAAAACTTGTGTGATTATCGAAGTCTAGATAATGTTGGAGTGGTGAAGTTTGGCAACAATAACAAATGTTATGTGAAAGGTTATAGAAAAGTAACGAATGGGAAATTCACAGTGAACATGGTAGCTTATGTCAAAGGTCTTCAACATAACTTGATAAGTGTTTCGCAACTTGTTGTGGGCACTGGCAATCAAGTTGTAACATCCCAAAAATACAGTCTGAAAATTTCGTTTTAAATCAGTAATAAAACCATAGTCATCATACGTCATAGAAAAATCACAATAATGTATCTCAGAATAATATAGCAACTGTCATGTATATCAGAGTATAAACATCCCAGGCTGAACAAATGGTGTGTACACTGCAATCTTCCCGAGCTCCTCATTTGAAAACTAAGTACCTGAAACCAAAACTGAAAACTGTAAGCACGAAGCTTAGTGAGTCTCCCCAACTACCACATACCATACAAACATATAAAGCAACTACTGGGCCTTGCCCACTGCATCAGACCGAAGTCCGGAAACTGTTGGGTTTTAGTATACTATAACATCCTATGGTGCACATACAACCCTTAATACCTTGGATCTATGTTTTCTCTATTATACATGCAAATATGAAGTTTCCAAGATATTACCCTATACTAACATACAAATATCATATACTTGGGTAATATAACAAGTTAGAATACATACCCCTTGATGTAGCTTGACTCCATGAGGCTTGAGTGCCTAGTGCCCCAAGTGTGACACCTCAAATGGTTCACACAACACCATGAACATCTTGGAATAACCATGAGAGAAGATATGATAGTTAGAAATCGGCTTGCCCTCCATATTATGCACTAGTACCAATTTCACCAACTAATGGGGTCTTTATATAGTGTGCTCATTAGGGTTACACCATGTAACTCATGACTTTACCCATTCCTTATGCTCCATGTGTTTTAACCTCCATGGAGTATCCATGGATCACCACATGGGTTAAACCCAACATAAGGAATCATGGATCATGAGCCCACATATATAAGAATGAATGATTTACACAATCAATCCCCATATATTTAATTAGTCTCTCTTTGATCACTCAATTAATTCCAAATTAATTATTGATCAATACTAATTAAATAATATGATTTCATATTAATATATTAGAACTTATAATATACTAATATGTCACAAATATCCTCTTCTCACAAAAGGTCTATCCAAATGTCCCGATGCCATGCAACCCAAATGGACCATGCCGGGTCGGGTCAAGTACATACCAAATATAGTTATGGACTTGGACATTAATCCAACAGTCTCCCACTTGGATAAGTCTAAAAACTATTATTGTGTATGACTTCATAACCCGACTAGCAATCGTAGCTCTCAAAAGCCGCTGTCAAACTCTGAACAAATCAATGACGCGTCCATTTGATAAGGGATCATATATTCCTCCATTCTAGATATCATATGGACTGAGACATGGATTATAATCATTCTCTTTGTCCATTTGTTGTTTCCCGATTTCCGATTTATGACGACTGACTGATTGAACAAATCAAATCAGTCCTGGCTTGGCCAAGCACTCACATGTGTCATCACTAAATCATCGAGGGGCCCACAGATATCGCTTTTATCCCGAAGGTAAAAGGAATGGATAAACTTCGACTCATATGGCTTGTTCTACTACTTGTTGAATCATACACAAAGACACGTTTTATAACATCGAGTTACCAATGCGTTTTTGTGCAATCAATGTATAACCAACTCATAGTAACAACTCATATCTCTAGGTTTGAAGAATATAAGATATTATCGTCTCATGATTCACTCGTGATAAAATCCATGAAGTGATTCAAATAAGTGTGGGTTGAATCCAATACTCAGAACTTATGAGTACTCATGAGTGTTGTAGCAACTCTTGCTATGTCCAACATCTTAGACATCTACAAGCCAACTCATGACAGTCTTGATTCATATCTACTTCCAACATATGACCGACTGTGGATGGTTTGCATAACTTAGTCATTCGAAAGAATGACCTAGTTTATTCTGGAAGTCAAAACATGCAAAATGAAACACAAGAATAATTGAATCCAATATGGTATCAAAACCTATGAATATAAATAGAACACTTTTTATTTATCACCATACTGATTACTCATTATTCATTATTTCGGTTTTATCAACTTTATACTTGAATTAAAAACACTAGTTGTCCGATGCTCCAAGCATGTACACTATGTTTTTCAAAACAATAGCTTTGCCATACACCAAGTATGCACTCTATGTTTGTCTATGATCCTTACTTTGTGAAATAAACCAATTGAACATAATTTCAATGATTCTAATTTCACACTCCCAAATCCTTATCGAAAAATGTGAGAATTTCAAATTCCTATCATTTATCGAAATCTGTTTAGATTTTAAACTTATATGCACTGACCCTCTTGTAATGAATATGTACAAAGTCACAAACACTTGTCAACAGTCATTATAAGGTATTCCAATGGAGATCAACTCCATGTAAACTAAGTCTCATATTCAAAGTACATTGCTTTGAACATGCTTCTTGCATTAAGTTTTCTAATCTTACACAGATAACTTCCACCTATGGAGACAACTCCATATTCTCATTTTGACTATCACTTCTGAACAAGAGATGCCTCTTTTCAGAATATGTCAATATGGACCTTCCAAAATTAGCACTATACTTCCAACTGTCCCTGAGCAACCAATCTTTGGTAAACCTTAGATTGTCATCGACAATTGCTTAATCATTTTAGTCATATCCAATTCTAGACCTTTTCCCTTCTTAATGCCTCTGGGAATTTGGAAAATTTAGAAAGGACAAATATTATAGCACATGCAATCGATCCTGTACCCAAAGCAAATGGGACACGATTCATAATGTCTCACATAAAGACATGATTCTAGACCAGTCTTTTGCTACAATATTTTTATTTGCCATGTTTTCAAAATTTGACTATGAAGAGGGATTCCATAATCATAATCGAATTTTGAGAACGCAATATATAGAATTTCCTTAAGTTGAACCAATCCAACATGAAATTCATATATATATCCTCTCCCTTAATTATAGCAAAACAACTTTTTCAACCCTTGCAACTTCACGAATTGAAACTTTTGTTTTCTATAATTAACATTGCTAACTTGCAATACTTATCATAATTATCATGCTCCCACTAACATGATGATTATTAGCATAACACTTATGCTCCCACTAGCTTTGACATGTATCCAGAAAACAGCTGGACTTCTAGAAGTCAATACTTTATTGACTTTCTTACCAAAGTTCAGATTTCTGATACGAGATTACTTTGATAAGACTTTATCAAACTCATACACTTTATCTTAGATAGTTTACAGGTGTGTCTAAACAATTTTAGAACTATGAAAAGGGATGCCGTAATCATAGTCTCAATTGTTTAGACCTTTGCCATTTCTCATAAGTCCATGTTAGTGTGTCGGTTAACCATGCACGCTCCACTAACGACTTTGAGAACTGCAAATATCACAGTTGCTATCTTCTTAAAATCTACTTAGTGAAAGTGTTTCCTCACCATCATTTTCATGAGTCGGAGAGAAACCTTGTGACACTTAGATTTTATGGTGTATGTGTTCTTATCCATGTGAATTTGTCAAAACCATAATCACAAGACAAGGTTAGTGACAAATTCAAACTCATATGGATTGAACTTGTGCAATCTTAACTACAGGGCCTTCCATTGCTTCCAAGTAGTTATGCAAACAATTGAGAACATGTAGAACTCAAATGTATAGCCAACTTTACTGGAATGGGCACATAAATGTCAACACGATAGGTTATAAACCTCTAGTCGTGTGCTAGTGATGAAATACAGGTTTTATTCTTGATTAGTTCTTGAAACTATTTCATGATCTTTTATACTCCCACTGTCTTCTTGACCTATAAGACTTTCTTGTCAAATATTCAAGAGATAGTGTGGATTCTAATCAAGACAAACACTTCACACAATTGGCCTTAGTTGGTCTTTGTTTTATCCAAAACATCACAACTTACCAACTTCAAATGTAAAAGTAGAAAACTTTTACTCTTACATTTGACAAGTGTTAATAAACCTTCTTTAAGATATGTCACTCAAGTTACAATCTTGGAGTATGACTCTAAGATTTGTTTTGGAACGAAGTATGAATCATCTTCTTGATTTAACCACTTCAACAATTCATGACTCCTCTTCTTAGCCATCAGAATGCACTTAAAGGATGAATTGTGATAAGGTCTCATAATCATTAAGATGATCATAAAACATGATACTTAAAGTGCTCTCCAATCTTTTCAGATTTGAGACACTTTTATCCTTCTACCAAATTTGATTCTTCTCATTCGCTCTGCCATACATTGAAACTTTTCCAATGTCTCAGAATTATACTTAAGCTTATAAGTATAACCATATTTACTAAACTTTAGTAAATCATGACGAATAGTCTTATTGATCTTGTGTGGTGGACTTTAACTAGTACACAAGAATGTGTACTTGATCCCTTAGTCCTACACTTGAGCCACATATACATGTGAATAAGGACTTAGTCTTAATTTCCCAAAGATGACAATTCTCATTCATCACACAATACAACTTGCATGATTTCAAGTTTCTATCCAACTGAAACTTGGGTGATGAGAATCTTTCCTTATTTGGTAAATTATGACACTACCACAAGTGAAGGAATCAAATCCATTTTCCAATATTGCTATCAATGGAAACATGTAAACAACAATTTTTTCACAAATGCCATTGTAAGGATACTTAAAATAAATAAATCAAAACTGTTTTTTTTATTTTAAAACTTGCGGAAAAATCTTACCCTTACAATGCAAATACATATGAAAACTATGTTGATATCTATTCCTAAGCAATCTATCGTAACTCTTAAGCAGTTGCTCAAAATTCTGATCACCGAACCAACTTCGCGATCAGAATCAGCATACTCTTTCTTTAAGCTTCCTTTGATTCTCTAAAACATCAAGATGTAATTAGATTACATTATGTATTAGGAATCTCCAAAATATACTTAATAGAGTTAGATAATGGACTTTACCTGAAGTAGAGTCAAACTTTAGACTTTACGATATCTTTCAGGTAAATCTGGCAGCTTCTTTTGGCAAAAGAAACATATGGACTCTTTGGAAATGGTACATGAGCCTATCTCAGACTTATCCTTTCTCTTTACCATTAGGTCAAGTGACTTGACCATGGCCGATCCCTTTCCATTGGGAAGAGAAAGTTTTTTTCTGGACTTCTAATGTTACCATTGTCAATGTCCATGGAAGTTTGGGAAGTTGATCTTCCAACCAAATTTTACTTTACTAATGCTCCAAATCATTGCTGATTTAGCATCAACAAAGCAAATAGGTAAGATCACTATGGGTCATTTCATGGTCTGTCATCAGGGAGTGACTGAAGAACCAAGTCAACAGCCAGCTACCTCGAGACTTTGACACCCGACTCTCCCGGGTTGCCAATAGGGATTGAGTGACCTTGAACTTTTCAAGTATTTGAACTTGTGGGATAGGGAGAATAATTGGAGGAGGTGGAGGAAGTGAAGCATGATTTCCAGTCCCATTAATGCTCAACAAAGGGATTAATATTCCACCTTGATTGCCATGTGGAATATCATCTTCATCAGGAAAGCTTTTTCCTAAAGATTTGGGAAGACCATAGTTGTCTTAACTAGACATCTATAATGGGAGAAATTCAAGTTTAGCTTATTTAAAGTCCTTAATATAACACCCAATACGAAATATTAAGGCTAGGACCCAACAACCTATTTATAACTAGAAGAGGGATGTCGTAATCCAAGTTATAAAATAGTTAAAGGTAGGTAAATGACGATTTACCAATTTCCACCATGAAAAACGAAATATAATTAAGTTTTAATTGCATATGAAACTCCTAGATCTTTTGAGATTCATTGAACTTTTCAATGGCATGTTTCAATCTCGATTGTGCCCTCTCAAGTTTTGTGACTGGGATGCCGACGATCACAAAACAAGGTGTGAATAACCATGCAAATATACTTGGTACCCTTAATATTTATCACTCAATCGATGTGCCGGTTAACCACACGCGCTCCACCGATACTATAATAAATATTAAGTTACCCTTTGCCTACTTTGTTAAATCCAGGTTAGTGTACCGGTTAACCACACACGCTCCACTAACGACTTAAGCAAAGTGCAAAGTGTAATTTCATGGGTTAGCACTAAATTCACATTTTCCTAAGTAACTAAGATTGGAAATTTATAAATGTTTAGTTACTTAGTATTTATCATTAATACTTTTAATGAAGGGAGAATTATAGTCATTGTCCTACCCATTCGGCTAACGACCCTCCACCGGTCAAGGAAGCGGTGGGTGAGAGTGAACACCCATTAAACTGCCATTTTATAGGCAGTAACCTTATACCCCCCTTATAGACCGGCTTCGTGAATGAGGCCTACTAATGGTAAGACGACTTGCTCTTATACATATAATATATTAAACTTTTAATATTATAATAATATAAGGGTGTATTTTAGACATTTAAAATACTTGGTGGTTTAATCTATTAATTAAACTAAACTTTTAATTTAATTAAACTCAAACCATATCTTTATTTATGGATTTAATAATACTCTTTTAATTAAACGTTTTAATTAACTATTAATAAAGTCCATAAAAGTTAATTTGAACTATTCAACAAAACATCATAATTCCAGTTATTAAATTCAAAATTAAAACCATTTAATTAATTGTTTAAGTTATGAACCCAAGAGTCTTAGAATTCAATTCTTTTTTTATCATAAAAAACTTTTTTCAAATTCCAAAACTTGAGGGCCAGTTTTGTAACTCTTGAAAACCTTTGGATTCCATAACTTATGGAATTAATGGTGTTTTATGATGAAACTTTCCATGTTCCATAACTTAAGAACAAGTTATGGAATGCTTTAAAACATTAACACCAAGTTTTGTAACTTCATAAAAACTTTGAATCAATTTTTTTTTATTAAAAAAAATCTTTCATATCCATAACTTATGGAAGTTTCAAAACTCTTAAGATCACAACTTTAAAAAAAAACTTTTGAGTTCCAAAATTTTATGACAAAATTTGTAACTCCTTAAAACATTTAGATCAAACTTTTAAAACTAATAAAATAATCATATCATTTTATCTTTTACTAAATTTGACCTAATTCAACTTATATAGCAAATGATTCAAATTTTACAAATAATTAGTTTTTCACAAAACAAGAAATTATCTTTAAATTTGACAAACTTCATGTTTTTTTTTTCCTTTTTTTTCCAACTTGTAACATCCCAAAAATACAGTCTAAAAATTTCGTTTTAAATCAGTAATAAAACCATAGTCATCATACGTCAGAAAAATCACAACAATGTATCTCAGAATAATATAGCAACTGTCATGTATATCAGAGTATAAACATCCCAGGCTGAACAAATGGTGTGTGCACTGCAATCTTCCCGAGCTCCTCATTTGAAAACTAAGTACCTGAAACCAAAACTGAAAACTATAAACACGAAGCTTAGTGAGTCTCCCCAACTACCACATACCATACAATAACATATAAAGCAACTACTGGGCCTTGCCCACTGCATCGGACTGAAGTCCGGAAACTGCATCGGACCGAAGTCCGGAACTAACCAGGGCTTTGCCCTCTGCATCGGACTGATGTCCGGAAACTGCATCGGACCGAAATCCGGAACTAACCAGGGCCTTGCCCTCTGCATCGGACCGAAGTCCAGAAACTACATCGGACCGCAGTACGGAACTAACCAGGGCCTTGCCCTCTGCATCGGACCGAAGTCCGGAAACTACATCGGACCGAAGTCCGGAACTAACTGAACATAGCATAGCATAATCATAACTACTAGAATAAACACATATACTGCATACTACATCGGACCGAAGTCCGGAACACATAACACACATACATGCTTGAGTCACGAAGACATCAAGCACACTGAACTACTGCATCGGACCGAAATCCGGAACTACTGCTAACTAAACGGGTCGGCATTGTGGTCGTAGACCCGTTCCTACTGGAAGGAAAACTCACCTCCAAGAACTGACTGCTGAAAATCTGAGTGAAGGATCCCTGACTGTTGCCCCGACTGCTCTCCGGCTATCATGACCAATAAAAACACTTAATCAAAAATGAGGATCCTTCTATGGGTAAAATGACTATTTTACCCTTCTGATCCAATTTGGGCCATGACCCAGGCCCAATCCTTTCTAGTCCTTAAAAACTGACTAAGGCCCATTAAAGTCCTCCAATGGCCCAATTTTCTAAATTGGGCCCAACTCCTCAAATAGGCTTTCCACCCAAACCCAAACTAGCCCTTGGGCCCTTAACTGTCTCCTGGTGACCCATCACGGCCCAACATCTGCTAACCCAAAGCCTGGCCCCAAACCGAGGCCCAATAACGCAAAGTCCACAGTCTGAGTGTACGCTGAGCGTACTCTTCTGTACGCTGCGCGTACAGCTTGCATGGCTTGTACGCTGCGTGTACTGGCGTGTACGCCCAGCGTACTCCCCTGATAAGCCATATTCTTCAAAACTGCTTAATCCCTTAAGACACAACTTCCAAACTTCAGATCTGAGTCTAATAATCCTTCTTAACCCATAAAGTTGATCACTTGGTGGCTTGCACCCCACCAAATGAGATCAAACTTGGAAAAATAGCAACTATCTTCATGGAAATGGCTAGATCTATTGCATGGATGTGAATGGGCCTTAAAGATTGCAACTTTACTGCTCAAGGGACTCAAATAACTTCATGTGTGGCAACCCAAAGTCCAGAAACGGATTTGCATCATAAAAATCCATTCTTGAAACCAAAAAGGGACAATATCCATGAGAACCTAGATCTATGATGTAGAAGCACCAAGATGAGAACTTTATACCTTCAATAGGCTGGAAATGATGTAAAACCTCTGGATCTACAAGCTCCCTTCAATCTCTTGCTTCTTCTCTAAACACCTTCTTTTTTAAAAACTCCAAAATACTCCTCTAATGGCCATCCAAGCTCCAAAATCACTCAAATGAGGGCTAAGGGTCGATTTCTAGGGTTTAGAGGGTGGAGGCTGAAGATATTAGGGTTAGGTTATGAGATAATGAGCTTAAATAGGGTCCAAGACCCTAAAATAGGGTTCAGGTCTGATTGGCGTACGCCCAACGTACATATGGTACGCCCAGCGTACTCCGAAGAACATTCGCGATCCATCCTGGTCAGTACGCCCAGCGTACTCCAAAGTACGCCCAGCGTACTGCCTTCTTCACTAGTACGCCCAGCGTACTCGGCTAAGCCTGAAACCACTAAACTTTCGAAGGCCATAACTTCTTCGTTATAAATCTGTTTTCGACGATCCTTATATCCACGAAAAGGTAACGAGAAGCCCTACACTTCTATCAACTCATATATTCCTTAAGACCTTCCCAACAAGAGTCCATTTTCCACAAAAGCCCAAACTGACACTTTACCAAAATACCCTTAGGCTCCAAAACACAAACCGAACATCCAGATCGCTTCTAATACATCACTCGCACCCAAAATGGCCTAGATCTTACCCTTTTCAAAAGCCATAATCCTTATGATGACCGGCCTTCGGGCCATAGCCTCAGACTAGGAGTCAATTCAGAACAGGGCGTTACACAAGTGGTGTTTAATGAAGAAGGAAGTGTGATTTCGAACATAGACACAAAGGAAGTAGTGCTCAAATCAAAATGAAAAGGCGATATGTTTACTCTCGACATCAAACCAATTGTTGGGATTCCCTCGGTGTGCTTACTTTCGAAAGTTTCATCTGATGTTAGCTGGCTCTGGCATCGAAGACTTTCTCATTTAAATTTTCGAAATCTGAATAAATTGGTGGTAAACGATCTTGTTCGAGGCTTACATGTGTTAAAATTTGATAATGATACTTTGTGTGCAGCTTGCGAACAAGGAAAGCAACACAGACAATGTCATCCGATTGTTATTGATTCAAAGATTGTTGAACCTTTGGAACTTCTTCACATTGATCTTTGTGGACCCTCAAATGTTGAGACTCTCAACAAGAAGAGATACATATTGGTCATTGTTGATGACTTTTCAAGGTTTACTTGGGTATATTTTCTAAGATTGAAATCGGAAACTGCTAAAGCAATGATCGACTTCATCAAGCATATTGAACTAAGTTTGAAGAAAAAGGTTCGAAAGATCAAGAGTGACAATGACTCATAATTTAATGTTCTTGATTCGTTCTTAACCGACAAAGGAATTTCGCATAATTTTTCTTCACCCTACACTCCTCAACAAAATGGTGTTGTAGAAAGGAGAAATCGTTCACTTTGCGAAGCAGCAAGAACAATGCTCACATATGCGAATCTTCCTCAATATCTATAGGCCGAAGCAGTTTCAACTGCATGTTTTACTCAAAGTCGATCTTTTATTCATCGTCGTTTTAACATCACTCCTTATGAGATTATCAACAACCGAAAACCAAATGTTAAATTCTTCCATGTTTTTGGATGCAGGTGCTTTATTATGAATCTCAAGGATAATCTTTCGAAATTTCAGTCAAAAGCTGATGAAGGGATATTCTTGGGATATTCTCATAATTCGGTTGCTTACAGGGTGTTAAACAAACGAACGAGGAAAATTGAAGAAACATTTAATCTCACTTTTGATGATTATTATGTTAAACAATTAGAAAATACTTTTGAACAACAACCAATAATGAATGAATCAAACAATGAATCTCAATCATTGAATTCGTTAGATTTTGATTATGACTTGATTTTTTGGTGTTCCAGATCAGACTATTGATGCAGAAGTTAATGCTGATAACAATCAAGTGCCTGAAGCATCGAAACATTCTGATGATTCCACTCTAACACAAGATAACAACGATTCGCTTTCATCAACAAATTCTTCAAGCAATAATGAAAGTCTGCATGTTGTAACGAATGTTCATGTGGAGGGGGAGCACTTGAATTCGTCTGCTCAAGTTGAGGGGGAGCATACTTTCGAGGGGGGATAGAAAGAATGATTGTTAATGTCGAGGGGGAGCATCCTGATAATAATCCAATTGTCGAGGGGGATCAAGTTGGAAATAATACAAATGTTTCGAATGTTCAAAATGATGAATTTCATGATATTAATGATAATTTGTCAAATGGAGGTGATGGATCTGAAACTGAAGAAATGTTCGAAGATGTACCATTAGACTTTGATCCTGCATATCCTCCAATGGATAGATGGACACGAAGTCATCCAAAGCAACAAGTTCTTGGTGATCCTCATGAAGGAGTGTTAACACGAGCTTAACTTCGTGCAAAGAACGAGGTACTTAATGTACACCAGGAATTTTGCATGTTCAATGTTTTTATTTCAAAAATTAAACCTAAATCAGTCAAGGCTGCTATGGAACATCCTGATTGGGTTGTTTCCATGCAATATGAGCTTGCTGAGTTCGAGAGAAACAAGGGCTGGAGACTAATTCCCAAACCAAATTATGTTTCAATCGTGGGCTTAAAATGGATCTTTAAAAATAAAACTGATAAAGATGGTAATGTTGTTCGAAACAAAGATAGGCTTGTTGTTAAAGGTTATTCGCAACAAGAAGGTATAGACTATGAGGAAACCTTCGCCCCTGTCGCAAGACTCGAGGTTGTCCGAATATTTTTAGCATATGCAGCACACAAGGATTTCGATGTCTACCAGATGGATGTCAAGTGTGCGTTTCTCAACGGTGAACTCGAAGAATACGTGTACGTTGAACAACCCCCGGGTTTTATTAACGAAGAATTCCTTGATCATTCGGTATATTTTAGATAAAGTTGTATATGAGTTAAAACAAGCACCAAGAGCCTGGTATGCAACTCTTACCAATTTCTTAAAGCAATCAAATTTTAAACAATTATCAGTGGATCCCACTCTCTTTCGAAAGAAATTTGGGAATCATCTCATGAGTGTTCAAATTTATGTTAATGGTATTATTTTTGGCTCTACTGACCCTGCTTTGTCAAGAGAATTCGAAAATTTAATGAAAAGCCAATTTGAGATGAGCATGATGGGGAAGATAAACAATTTTCTAGGATTAAATATTCATCAAAGCAGAGAAGGAATATTCATCAATCAAGAAAAATATACAAGAAATCTGATTGAGAAGTTTGGATTGACGAATAGCACAAAGTTGAGAGTACCGATGGCAGTTGGAGCAAGACTAATTGCTGACACAATCACGAAAATGGTTCAATGGTATCAATCCATGGCTCCGAAACTTGATAAGAAGGCTGAAGTGGATGCTACAAGTTTTGGAAATATTGATAAGTTGTTGGGAGAGTTAAAGGATCTTATGGCATAGTCTGAATCTTCGAAGTCTTCATTACTTTCTCCTGAAATTTTCACTGAGAAATTTCGCTTGCTAGAGTCAGCCATTCACAATGACTTAGCTCCACTTGCGAAGTTTGCAAACTTCATGCCAACGATTGCCCCACCTATTGTCACAGGGGTGCAAGGGGGAAAAGGAGGAGTGTTGTCATCAATAAAGGAGAATGAGGTTCTGGAAATGCAGGTGGTGATGCGAAAGTTGTTGGAAAAGTTTTAACGACTCAAATTCCAACTTCTTAACCAAAAACTTCCACTATAACATCATTAACAACAACAACAACAAATCCTTTGACAAAAGGAATTGTGATTGGAGATTCAACTTCTTCGAAACTCAAGCCTATTGAAGCATATAAAGGGAAGGGAAAAGGTGTTAGTGTTGAGCTTTCGAAAGAGGAGAAGAAAGCTGCCTTTAAACAAGAAATGGAAAAACCGAAGCAAATACAAAGTGTTCTTCATCAAAGATCAAATGATCCTCCTGGTCTTAACAAAGGTGATCCTACAAAGCTTTATTCTTGTGAGAATATCGAAGCTTTAACAGTTACAGGGGAGATGCATGATTTTGCGAAGGCTCCTAAGAAAAGCTTCGACACTGAGAACACAAACCTGAATCAGTTGGACTTTCCAGTGGACAGGATGATGTTCTTGGATGAGCAGTTCGAAATTGTTGATAAATACAAGGACAAAGTTGAGTTTAAGCGTTTGAAGTTTCGATTCCACGCCGTACTTGGAAAAAGGGAGGAGTAGATATGGTCTCTTGTTAAGATAGTTCGAATTCTTGGCATATCCAAAGTTTTTCTATTCGAGGGTATGTTACAGAATTATCGATATCATGCAGTCCGAGCCAACAACGTTGCATTCGACTTCTCGGTTGCAGACTTCCCTTTGATGAATCTTCATGATCTGCTGGTTGTTGTGAAGATTATGAAGAGTGTTGATATTTTGAAGCTGCAAGTGACCAACAAAGAAGATTTTTTGAATGGTTTTGCTCATTTAAAGGTTTTTATAGATAGTTACTATGGTTCGAATTACACAAATCTCATGGTTCGAATGAACAGCTGTGCCAAGAACAATGATAAGGAGAAGGTTGAAATTCGGAAGATTGTTAATTGGTATGCTGAGATTCAAAGGGTTATTCATCAAGCTGCAAATATGTTGATGACCTGTTTTGTCACTGCTCACAAAAGGGGAGAATGTAGATGTCGAATAGTATTGTGAGGTGTCGATGATCATAGAAAGCTTTGATAGTGTGTAATGTTATTATAAGGGCATTTTTGTTTCAAAGCTTTAATGTAAAGTCCCTTATATTTTTTGTGTGCTTTCCGTATCCCTATATATATGGGATCTGTACTAGAGATAGATAAGAACTTTTTTCATTTTGTCTAAATACTCTCTGTACTCTTGGAAGCATAATTGAGCCAAACAGACTTTATTTACATCTTGTGTTCATCATTCTTACTTTACTCTGATCTCGTAATTCATACTCAATTCAATTACAACTACACCCTCCCAAGCTCAGAAACCCTAACCCTAGCCTCCTTTGCATATTGTGAGCTCATTTTGGTACTTCTTGTGATCTTTGAAGGAGAAGGAAGCCTTTTGGTATAGTGGTTCGCCTTGCAAGCATCATCTTCATCTTCTAACATATCATTTGGACCTTGGTGAGTGTCTAAGACTCAGTCTTTACATTGCTAAGTTGCTAGATCTCTAGATTTGTCCCTTATTCTTCATGTTTTGGTGGGTTGGAGTGGTGAGATCTCATAAAGTTTACAAGTTTATGAATCTTTGGGACATTTAGGGTGTTTGAGGCCTTGGATCTGAAGTAAGAATGGGTTTTGGTTTCATGCATGAAATTTTGGTCATAAAACCCTTATTTTGACCTATTTTGTTGTAAAGCATAAATTTTTATGTTTGTATTGGTGCTAGGAACTCTTATAGAGTTAATGGACAAGAAACTTTCAAGATTTAGTGCTTAATGATAAAGTCCATGTTGTGTTTTGCTTTTACTGGACCTAGGGTTTGACATCTTGATCTCTTGGAGGGTCTCAAAGGATAAAGTAGGGAACTTTATCCATCTAGACCATAGGAAGGACCAGATTTGAGCTTTCAAGCTCTTAGAATCGAAGAAAACGGCTTAACCCATTAAGCTGCTAGGAACCTGGTGCCTACGTCGTTGCCTTAAGTAGCCACGACGTGGTGTCGTGGCCTTAAGTAGCCACAGTGTGGCGTCTGCGGAATTACCATCTGTGTTGTCGTTTATGGGTCACGACATGCCGGTCAACTAAAGTCAATTTAGACCGTTGACTTCTGACTTGAGTTAACTTTTGGTCAAACTCCTAGTTTTGGAAGGAGGGCTAGGGGCTTACCTTGTGTAACTATATATGTGGTGTATAACATTCAGCAGTTAGAGCAGTAGCAGCTGATTACCGTCTGAGAGGTGAGTCTCTTCATTGTACTTGTGGGTCGAAGGCACCAATGCCGACCCACTGGATTATGTTGTAGGATGATAGTGGTCTTTGTGTCACTTGTTGATATGCATGTATATGCTTGTTATCTTTGTGACTCTTGTTGATATGATTGTATGATGATTGTATGTGGGGTGAAATAAACCCGGGGTGAAATAGACCCATCCGGTTGAAAAATACTGATGAAGTTAAAATAGACTCGGGGATGAAATAGACCCGTACGGTTAGAAAATACGGATTGAGTTGAAATAGACTCGGGGGTGAAATAGACTCGTATAGCTTCGAGCTGATATATATGTATGATATAAAGTATTTTGAGGAACTTACTAAGCTTTATGCTTACTCGTATAGCTTCGAGCTGATATATATGTATGATATATATGTATGGTATAAAGTATTTTGAGGTACTTCCGGTTTCAAATAGAAGAGCTCGACGTGATTGCACCACATCCACCAGTGTTCCACATTATTTGACTTGTTTTGTACTTTGATGACTATATGACATGTTTTTATATTCTGATGGGATTTCGAATTAAATGAATGGTTGTTTTTGATTGATTTAAAAAAAATTCACTTAGTATTTTTGAGACGTTACAATATATATATATATATATATATATATATATATATATATATATATATATATATATATATATTCTATTTATTTTTGTTTTTTATTTACTCTAATATATTTATACATTTTACATTTTTTGTATTTTTTTTAGTTTTTTACATATTTTTTCGTATTATATCTTGGTTTTTTCGTATTTTTATTTTTTTTCGTATTGGTTTTCATATTATATGTTTTCATTTTTTTCGTAATTTTAACTTTTTTCTTGACCTTTTTCAAAAAAAAATGTAAAATGTGTTAATATATTAGAGTATATTATAATTTTGGTAATTTATAGTTTTTGTAATTTTTTTATTTTTATTCAAGTAAATAAAAAAGTTATACTTATATTTATAATTTCGGTCCAACTTATTTTCTTTTTATTTTTTTGTTCTTTAGTGATATTAAATTTATGTTACGAAAAAAAGAAAAAAAAAACAAACAACTTATTTATTGAGAATTAATGTTTCAATATGTGATATAACTTGCAAATTAAATAATATTTCTATATGTGATATCAATAGTTTAAATTCAAGATAATATTTTTCAATTTGATAACAGACTAAAAGAAAGAACAAAAGAAATAATAATAGTCGGTCTCTATAAAAAAAACTTGTTATAATATTTTAAATATAATTCAAATTCATTTACTTGAATCAAAATAAATAAAAACATTAGAAAAACCACAAATAATTAAAATTAAAAAAATAAAAAACAAATGGTAAAAAAATCAAATTGTTGAAAACTAAAATTAAAACACGAAAATAAATAAAGTATATATATATAAAATGAAAATAAAAAAGGTATATATATAAAAACGAAAAAAAAATTAAGTATATAAAAACGAAAAATAAAGTTAAAAAATCATGTAGTGTAATTTTTTGCAAACTACATGGACCAAATTTGAACTTTAAACATAATTTTAGGACTGAGTTTGCAAAAAAGATAACAGAGTTATCCATGAAACTCGTTAAGTGGGCTAGAATGATAATTCTACGAGAAAGTTGTGGTCATAACAAAAAAAATATGTTAGAGATTTCTCCAATTACGCGTTAAAACTTATGACTTTTATGATATTAATCCTAAAACAAAACATATATTTATAATAAAATTTACAATACTTAAACATTGATCCAAGTAATCCAACTCATTATTAAATTACTTGGTTGAAATTATATTTTTCCTTATTCATTTATCTAATTTAAACTTGTGTATAATTTTTTCTAGTTGATTTATCTATTATTTCCTCAAATATCATTCTCATAATTTTTTCTACTTGATTTTTTATTTATGTATTTAAATTTGGTAAAAAATTTGTTTATAGTTTATGAAATTTATTAATATTTTTATGGTTTGTAAAATTTTTAATCGTATGTTGGTAAAATTGAAATTTAGATTTTTTCTTTTTGTAAAAGTTTTCATATTAAAATAGAAAAAGAAATATCTGATTCCCCGTAGGGGAACCCAATCTCCCTTGGGGGTGGGGAATGAGATTCATTTATCATGGCCGGTTGTAAGGGTGGGCAATAGGGGCTTGTGCACAGGGCCCAATTTTTTAGTGGGGCCCAATTTTTTTTTTCCTGTTATGCCCATATCTTAATGGAAAGATAATCCAACAAATACTATGAATGTAAGGTTTCTGGATTTAACAAACGAATACAATTTGTCTCTATAAAAGCAATTGATTTTACTTTAAGTTATGCGTTCTCAATGGAAATAGTTAAAACGGATAAGACTTTGTTAAAAATGACGAACATTTGATCGTAAATCAAAACTCGAACAGATCGAGTTAGTTAATTCATCAACATTTTGTTGTAATTTTATAATAATTAAATTAAGGGAAAAACTGCAATAAAATCCCTACATATTGGCCTCATAATCGATTTAGTCTATATATATATTTTTTTATTCAATTAAGTCCCAAATACTGGAAATCGTATTCAATTTAACCCTTTGACCCGGTCAACAGGTCATCTAACTTTTAAAAATTATATTTTTGGCCTAGATTTCAAAATTTATTACAAATTTGGTCCAAAATTTACACTTTTGGCCCAGATTTTAAATTTTGTTACAAATTTGGTGCAAACTGTACCATTTTTGCCCAAATTTTAGAATTTTATTATGAATTCATCCTAACATTAGTTTTTTTTTACAACTTTTTTTCTCAAAGAAGTGTTTCTAATATGTTTTTTCTTTATAAAATCATATTTATACAAAAAAAAAACGTATTTTCACATAAAAATCTTATATTTTCTATATAAAAACTTTTTTTAAAAACGTTTTTGTATATGAAATATCTAGTTATAAAAATAGGTATTTATTAAGTATATAAATATATACAAATCCGTTTTTATAAATAAAAAATATATAAAAAAACGTATTTTACAAAAAAAAATGTATACAAACACCTATTTTATCTATATTTTTTTTATAAAATCATGTTTTTTTACATTTTTATAAAAACGTGTTTGAATAATTTTTTTATATAATACGTGTTTTTATACATTTTATAAAATGTATACAAACATGATTTTATAAAATATATACAAACACGTATTATATAAAAAATTATACAAACACGATTTTATAAAATGTATACAAACACGTATTATATAAAAAATTATTCAAACATGTTTTTATAAAAAAATATAAACAAACACGATTTTATAAAAAAAACTTTTAAAAAAAACGGATTTGTATATATTTATATACTTAATAAATACATATTTTTATAACTAGATATTTCATACACAAAAACTTTTTAAAAAAAGTTTTTATATAGAAAATATAAGATTTTTATGTGAAAATACATTTTTTTTTGTATAAATATGATTTTATAAAGAAAAAACATATTAGAAACAATTCTTTGAGAAGTTGTAAAAAAAACTAAAGTTAGGATGAATTCATAATAAAATTCTAAAATTTGGGCAAAAAGGGTAAAGTTTGGACCAAATTTATAACAAAATTTCAAATCTGGGCCAAAAGTGTAAATTTTGGACCAAATTTGTAATAAATTTTGAAATCTGGGCCAAAAATGTAATTTTTGAAAGTTGGATGACCTGTTGACCGGGTCAAAGGGTTAAATTGAATACGATTACCGGTATTTGGGACTTAATTGAATAAAAAATATATATAGGGACTAAATCGATTATAAGGCCAATATGTAGGGACTTTATTGCAGTTTTCCCTTAAATTAATTAAAAAAAGTTAAAAACTATATTATTAAAATTGTAATTAAGTTTTTCTTTAAACATCGCTATTTTTATTTTAATAAACTTAATGTTATCTTCAAACTTAAAAGTATTGGACTTGTATTTTTTTTTTTTTTGGTATCACACATTTAATTCATCGTCAATAAAGTAAAACCTAAACTTATCCACCGAGAACGAAATCTTAAAGAGTATAAACTATAAAAAGTTGATCAACCAATTTGATATCAGTAATGTTAGAAGAGCTTCACGGGTCGTCGGTTAGATGTACAATATGTAATTAGTCATTAAAATACTATGATTTTGCTTTGTTTATTGCTATAAAGTTTATCGTCTTTTTTTAAAAAAAATACTTTATGTATTTTAATTCGTTACATGTTATGGCTAAGGGCCTTTTTTTTCGGCTCGTCCTGGGCATTTGAATCCTCAGGACTGGCCCTGTCGTTTATATTCTCCGTTGGGGTTGGGATGAGGATGGAGATTGGAATGAGGATTCGCGGACGGGGACGAGAATTAGGATTGGAGTCCCTGCTATTTCTCGGTCCCGTTTCCATCTTTAATTATGAGGAATTAATAGTGTCACTTGCGAAAACAAAGCAAAATGTACGTGTGTTTTTACGAAAATATATGGTAAACCTTCCCTGAATTTTTTTTGCTTCATAAATAACTTTAAGAAAAATAACATTTTTATCTTATGAAATAGACTATCCTAAAAATTATTTACGATAAAGAACATTAACTATATAAAATAAAGAAACAAAACGTACTTATTTTGATTTAAGACATTTTTTTTTAGTTATATAATAATTATTATACTCTTACTGACTTGTCAAGATTATAAACTAGCGAAAGTACATCCGCATTTTCTTTATTTTGCCCCTTTTTAATAAATATTCAAGTGAGATGTAAGGTCAGTTATTCACTTTCGATGTACCCACCAAAATGACCAAATGCAAAAACAAATTTGGGTTTTGAAACAACCCATATGGGCTAAATTGAAATAAAATGTATAAGGCTTGTTAAAATTTTATTAAATCTTTTCATCTCATGAAAGTCCCACATATACCGT
Source organism: Lactuca virosa (assembly GCF_052849685.1). Lineage (NCBI taxonomy): Eukaryota > Viridiplantae > Streptophyta > Magnoliopsida > Asterales > Asteraceae > Lactuca > Lactuca virosa. Next base: position 399,409,331 of record NC_136430.1, on the reverse strand, counting down.
ACTTTTAAAACAAAACAAGTTGTAAAAAACACTCGAACCCGATTCTCAAATCATGTCAGACTTGTTTCTCTTTCCTTTTCTTTTAACGGATGTTTAGTGGTTAAAGTTAAATTTACCAAGTTAGTTGATTATCCTCCGTTCGGGTTTGAACTAGGGACGTTCAATCTAAGAGGTTCTACCTATACCAAGTGGACTAGTCTCACATTGCAAAAAATAATGACACTGACTAACAAAATCGCCATCCATGGGCTCAAACCCACAGCCACGTGGTTATGGATTCCCCTTTGCTCTCCAAGTTATAATGTTTAAATGGAACATGTTATAACAGTTAGCACAAAGTCTACCCAAATATTAAGAGGTTTTAAGTTCTCTTATGTTTTGTAAACTATGAACCATCATGTGTACCACATAATGAGATTGCAAGGCCCAACATGTCATGTAGGTGTTTTAGTATGTCGAAACATTTTTTTTGTTAAAGGATATACATAAGACCGACCTTAGTGTATGAAACTTTAGCATATGAACCTTTAGCATATGTTTGTAACATACGAACCTTTAGCGTATTCAACATGTTCTGAATAAGTCCAAAATATTTAAAAGGCCAAAAAATACATGTTTACTAGGATATACCAAAATACCTATATAGGAAAGTTAACTTAAAATCGAAAGGGGTAAATTAGGTATTAGGATTTACAGACTTGTGAAGATAAAAGACCCAAAAAAGAAAAAGAACTTAATTGAGAGAGAGAGAGAGAGAGAGAGAGAGAGAGAGAGACGTGTAGGGATATGCGAAATTGAAGAAAACGAGTAGTCAAATCTTATGGAAGTCTAGAGAAATCACGAATTGATATCAAGTTTTTACTCGCACCTAAATGCTTCCGTCTTTCACGATGACATTTATCCACACCAATTCAATATTTTACATTAATCGTCACCGTAAAGTTGCATCATGACTGCCCCGGTCAGGTTTCTTCTTTCCTTCTGATATGGATCTGGTGGTGGTTTCCACAGTGGTGGCGTAGAAGAAGCGAGAATCAATTAATCTTGATCTGATTTTAGTTTTGGTGGGTTCGACATCGTGAAGGCAACAATGGTGAAGATTATAACAAAGTGGAGGATACAATGGTGGGGTCGATTACGGTAGTAGTTAAATAGGTGGTAGGTTGCAACAGTGGTGTTAGGGTTTAATTTTGAGTTCTTGGAGCTTAGTGAGAGGGTTTGAGTGTATGAAGATTCGTAACTAATTTTTAGATATGATTACTCGATAATCATATATGTATAATCAAAAGAGAATAGACATATTTGAATAATCATATATATGATTTAATCAAAACGAAAAAAAACATATTCATATATAAATTATATATGATTATTCTTTCCTTTTTGATTATTAATATATGATTATTGAATAATCATCGACGTGTTATTTTAATACTAGTTTTAATACTTATAAGTATGGAGGTAATCACAACTAGGGACTGCTATACAACTAGGCAAGTGTACACATTCGTTTAACAGTATAATGATGGTAAGAACGAGTTGTCGAACACTTACAGAATGAGTATGATTCTAATAAAATATCTACTACTAATATTACTAAGAAACGATATTAGATGGAGGGGTTTTATGATTTTAAAGTTCAAAAAATTCTAGTATTAACTTCAAACGATTCAATAGCAAATAAATACTAAATTAAACAGATAGAACAAATAACGATTCAAGCAAGATTTTAAAAGTACTTTCGTCTAGATTCAATTCCCCACTGCACTATAGTTGATTTCTGTAAAAGTTAAATGAATTATTCGTAGTCATTTACCAATTGCTATCATGACTAGCATTCATGTTCCGATTACCAATCCTTTGATTTTATAAGTTTATCAAATTCAGTTATCAAGTGAACTAGTATTCCTACAAATCAGTATTCAGTTCGTATTATGAAAGACTTGATTTTTAGTTGATATTAATGATGATGAATACCAATTACTTACATATGAATAATCATCACATGCATTCTCAAACATCAAAATCACGACTTTACTATTTAACCCTAGGTTTTGATCAAACACTAGTCATATAATATCAAAGTCAGAAAATCATATGATATAATATAGATTGATTGTCTAACACTAATAATACTCAACAATAAATAGTAAAAGCACACTTTGATACGTAAGGTTCTTTACCAAGCAATCGTAACTAATAAACGACTAAGAATAATCTGTAAATATCAAAATCAACGTATAGATTTGTGGTTCATTGTAACGACCTAATTTTTCAAAGAAAATTTTCATTTTTGAATAGTCAAATACATTTCCATGATTTAAGAAATTCAATCATAATTGTTTTCAAAACATATGTCAAATACAACTTTTATTCCAAACATCAGAGTGTCCATAAAAACGCCTGGGAGAGAGTGCACGCCGCGTCATCACGCCTTGCCTTTGCCCTTGTGATCTGAAGTACCTGAAACAAATCCACAACCTGTAAGCTAAATGCTTAGTGAGTTTTCCAGAGCATACCACACACAATACACATATCACATATCTTGTTAGCTATAAAAGCTACATATAACACATAAGCCATGCATACATAAACATGTAAGGATGTCGTGGGCTCCCCCCAGGGTCTTACACCTTCGTGTCATGGGCTACCCCACATGGTCTTTACCTAGGAATTCCATGGGCTACCCCACATGGTCTTACATCCAATGTCATGGGCTACCCCACATGGTCTTTACCTAGGAATGCCATGAGCTACCCCACATGGTATTACATCCAATGCCACGGGCTCCCCCCCCCCCCCCCCCCGGGGTCTTCCATGCAATAACACACAATCACATAGCATATCAAATCACTGAAATGACTAACACATAAACATAATCACATAATGGTTCGGCCTTGGTGCCTTAGACCCATTGGTATGGTGAGAAGACTCACCTCTCGGATGCTGAACTGACAAGCTAGAATTAGATAGGTCCCACGTGCTGCTCCCACTCAGCTGCCTATAATCATTATGTGATTAACTTGTCATAATCCCATAATTACCCTTAAGGTCAACTCTGGTCAACCCTGGTCAAAGTCAAGGTCACCGGTCAAGGTCAACAGTCCATGTTAACCTCAACTCGATGAGTGCATCCAGCAACTCGTCGAGTTTCTGAGTAATCCATCTACTCGCCGAGTTACCTGTGTAACTCGCCGAGTCCCTCCTTGTCCACAACCAAAAACTCATGACAACCGAAAACTCTTTACAACCGAAAACGGGTAAACCCCATTCGACTTGTCGAGTCAGCTAAGGGACTCGACGAGTTCCTTCAGTCTTCTTCAAGTTCAGCCCTTTTTAGTGGGATCTAGGGTCCCAAACTCCAGATCCAAGTTCTCCTAATACAGATACCACGTAAAGTTGCAAACTTTACGTGCATGCAAGGTCCTTCAAGGCTTTAACTTCAAAACTAGGCTTCTTACAAGGTTTTTGTACATGGGAAGAGACCAAACTGCATAAAGGAAGCAACTTTATGGTATTTGGGACCTAAAGAGGTCCATATCTGGAACCTTATCCTTGTGATAAGTCCATATCCAAGTTTGAATCCATTTGCACCAAGAATGGCCATTTACTTCCAAGAAGAGAGATCTAAACAACTAGAGGTCAAGGTCACAACTTTATACCTTAGGATGATGGCCAATATGAAGTAGATGTTGGATCTACTGTTCCTCTCCTATCTCCTTCTTCTTCAAGCTCCAAATCACTTCACAATTACTCCAAGATTGCTCACAAGGACTATTTCTCTCACTCAAGACGGGTTTACGGCCGCAAACTCTCTTCTCTGGGTGATAAGGTGCTAAGGGAGGCCATAAGGGCAGGTTATGTTCTTTATATAGGGTACAAACCCTTAAAAATTAGGGTTTTTCTTTACAGCTCCTACTCGTCGAGTCGACCTTCCGACTCGTCGAGTAGGTCTCGATCCCGTGTCAACCCATAAGGCTCCTACTCGATGAGTTGAACTCCCAACTCGCCGAGTCCATGCACAAAACCTTAAACTTAAATAAATAATTTAAGTAATGCTTGGAACAGGCGTTACATTCATCTATTATAAACGAAAGTTTATGATTATTAGCCCATAAATAAATCAGAAAAACGAATTAACATGAAGTAAACTGAATTAAACATGTTTAAGACAAGCAACCCGTATGATTAATCGTTATTCGTCTCTCGATCTCTTGGAATCTCGCTTCGCTATCGATCTCTTTTTTCAACTGGTATTCTCTTCGAATCAGAAAGCAACCTTAAGCTTTCTGATCGCTAGGGTTCGTCCAAAACTTGTTGAATACTCCAAATAATGAATGAGAGCATAATATATAATGTTTTCCAAATTTAAGCCACCACGTCGTGGAAAAGTTAAGGCCACGTCGTGGTATAGATTCCTTTGCGTGCCCTCCAAGAGTTTTGACTTGTACTTCATTCGTTAAGTATATCGACTGATGACTCTTCACCATGACATGGCAATAATGTGACCACGTCGTGGTTCTTCAAGATTCTCCATAATTCGATCCTTGTTGACTCATTTCAACAATCTTGCTTCTAACAACGCATTTTCACTACTTTTATCTTGAATATGCTTGTGCTGCTACAAAACGAAATATAAACATAATAAATATCAATTATCTTAATGAATAACTAAAATGCAGCTAAAAACACTAAGATATTGCATAAAATGTATGACTAAATATGATGTTATTAATCATATATAAATAAAAAGAAATCTTAAGATTTCTATTTTTTTTTAAATTTCAATGATATATATATATATATATATATATATATATATATATATGTGTGTGTGTGTGTGTGTGTGTGTGTGCGCGCAGTGAGTATATTTGTGATTTTTTAAACAACATGAACCATTTATGTAAGGGAAATCTCAAAAAAAAAAGTTCTAATATGTTTGTCCAATTGATGAAAAAGTCTTAAATTTTATTTTGTTAACAAAAAAGTTTTGATTACTGGATAAAAAATTCAAATCAACCCTTTTTTACCGGTAAACTTTTTTTTTACTCGGTTATTTTACAAAAGTCCCATTATTTTGGTTCAGTTTATGAAAATGTCTCAAATTTTTATTTTACTTTAGCTCTTTTACTTTTTTCACAAAAATTCTATAAATTCTTTGGTTTTAAAAAATTACATGGTACCAACCATTTTTTATACTTTCATGACTATTTTCTATGATGTAAATGGAAAAGGACATCATTACATTACTTGACAAAGTATAAAATCACAATGTTATATATTGGTATGCCATCTAAAACACAACTTCATTTTAAACTGTTAGGTGCAAAGCTTTCCATGGATGATGACTTGATGGTTTGAAATACTCATTTATGACATGTAGGTAAAATACCTTGTGACTTCACTAACAGATTTACTTGGATGTCCGGGGTAGCCCGTGCTACCCCTCAAATTTCGACTGAAAGCATAAAAGTAAATTTCGACTGAAAGCATAAAAATTTTCATAATATTTTCTTATATTACGATGCTATACTACCCTTAATTTATAAATCCAAAATGTTTAAAGTCCAAATTTAATAACCAACTCTTTAAAAGTAGCCCAAAATAATAGCCCAAATCTTTTAATGAAATAAAAATAGCCCAATTCCAGTACCCAGTTGTTAAAAAAAGGAAGATATTAAAGAAAACATAAGGCATCGATCGAGGCCCCTGCTCCCTCCCCCATGTTGCTCCATGTTCACGTTGCTGTAGCTATTGCCGATGATCCTTCTACCGCCAAATGTCTTTTCTCCTGCCGAAGAGCTTTGAGCTTCCCCATACTTTTCACAATGAAACAAGTAAGAATCCCAATTAAGTCAATCATATTATTTATTGTTAGTTTATTTCAAATTTCCATTATTTGTCATTGTGTTGAAAAATTATAAATTAGCAATTATGTTTGTTTAATTAGGAACTTAGGGTTAATAGTTAATGATTATTTGTTGTTGAAACTTGAAATCAAGTTTATAGTTGAAATATTTTTATTATAGGGTTCTATTAACAAATTTTTCAAAAGACAATTAAATAACAATGGTGGTGGAACTTCCAAAAGAAATAAGCCTAATGAAAGTACACAAGTTCCACAACCTAATGTACCTACTCAAAAACCACAAGTTCCACAAGAACCACAACCTAATGAACCTACTCAAAAAACCACAAGTTCCACAAGGACCATGTAACATTCTAAAAACCAACTTTTGAAATCTTTCAAAATCAGAGTATGACATTACGAAAAAAGGGGTTACATCCATAATAACATAAAACATAGTATTACATGGACATCGTCAAATGCAGAATGTAAGTTCTTGTTTTTAAACCAAAGCATAAAAGATAAACATAAATAGATGCCATGCCATGAGAATGTCCAAATATCCCAATAAAGACAACTCCTTGCCCTTCGAACCTCGAGGACCAGCAACTAAATCATGAAATAACAACTCTAAGCCTATGTCTTAGTGAGTAATCATAACACTTATCCATTATACAAATCTTATGCATTTTCATATTGCACACATAAACATCAAGTAATGTTCACATATTAGTTTACATACCATCACATATCATATATGCTAGCATAACTAACTCCAATCCACTAGATTCCCTCCATGAGCTTTATCTCTAGTTGACCTAATATTGACCACTTCCCTTTTATCCGTCTATCATGGTATTGACCACTTCCCTCCGAGAGGTATATCATGGTCTTACATCCTTTTAATTTAACGAGATTCCCTCCAAGAGGTTTATCTCTAGTTAGCATACATTTAACACATAGTCTATATACTAAGTAAGTTCATGAGAAATCACCTGAAAGTATGATAAGGTAATCCACACAACAAGCTAAGCACACTAATACTACCTCGAACCACTACACAATAATTAACCCTAATTTACTAATTAAGGTATAATACTTAATTGTCCTTTTTAAACTAGTCTTTCTCTTTCTAATCCTCATCTTAGGGAAAAAGACCATTTTGCCCTTAATCAATGTTCTAAGACAGTCAACGGATAACCGCGACATGGCAAACCCCTGACCGCGTCGTGGCCTAGTCACGACAAAATAGTCGCAGGACTTCCCCGTCCACCGCGTCGTGGTCAATCCTTGACTGCATCGCGGTTCTTTTGACAAATTATTTCATTTATTAAGCACTTAATCCGTTATGTCCAAGCCTCAAACTTTCCATAAGACTTTAGTACTTATTACTGGTTCATAATAATCGTAACCTTATGGACATGCATGTCCAATGCATGTCTCACACCATTCTAGGTCAAAAATGGTAAGAATATGGTCATAACCCCATGCATGGCACCGGATGGAGATAAAAGACCAGATCTAATACACAAAACATTCCTAGGACCTTGTGGAACAGTAAAGTTGCAAACTTTACTTCAACACTTTCATCCAAAACTCAAAGAATGAAAAAACCAAGCCAAAATCTCAAGACTAAAAGAGTGTTAAGCATCAGATCTGAGTCTTGAAGCCTTACAGTAGTCCAGAGAATGACTAGAAAATAGAATCCAAATAGTTTCTTGCTTCCTTGCTTCCAAAAGTGCACACTACTTCTTCAAGGTGCATAAAATAAGCAAATATGAACTCAAAAGGCTAAGAGGGGGGTTGGGGTTTGGTGCATGGGCTCTGAGGGTGATGGATGCTAAGGCTTGAGGAACCCCTAGCCACCACATCCCTTTAATAGGGATCAAGGCCCGGACCTTAGGGTTTTGTGCCCATTGCGGCGTCATGCCACAACAATTAAATAACCATCGTGTCTCGTACACGTAGCAATACCACATCATGGTAACCCACCCACCGCGTCATGGGAAGGAAAAATTCCCAAAGTCCAAATTAAAACTCTAACCATGTATACCAATAATTCATACATGAACTGAGTGCTACATACCACAACTTAATGAAACTACTCAAAGCTTACAAGTGTCACAAACTTTTGATTTGAATGATCTTCTTTTAGACCTGGGAGATAGGCCAAAAATTACAGTTTATCATCCTAATCAAAGGATAAAATAAGGAGAGCATATTTGATTAAAAGACCTTGTCAACCAAATGGTCATAATTTTGAACCAAAGTTATTTGGTAAGAAGCTAAGACGTTTTTTTGTGGAATGGTTTGATGAATTTCCATGGTTAGAGTATATCATTAAAAAGAAGAAGATATATTGTTTGTGTTGCTACTTGTTTGGAGACATGGTAAGGGAAAACAGTGGAAGAGATGCATTTGTAACCGAAGGTTTTGACACTTGGAGGGAAAAAGGCATTGTGGAAACATTTGGGTAATATTCAAAGTTATCACCAAAAGGCATAACAAAAGTGTGATATGCTATTTAGAAAAAACCAATCTATTAGTGAAGTCACTTGTAAGCAAACAAAACTTGATTTGCTTTGAAGTGTAGTGTAGAAAAGGAAACACTTAAAATATAATTACTCGCTTTCGTAAAATGAAAGAGTGAAGAGGTGAACTTTAAAATGTAATATATATTCTATAGTCTAGTTTGTCACTTTGTTATGTCTAATAAAATTGCGGTTTTATTGTTTTTTCTTATTATATATTACATAATTGTTTTTGTGCTACCCCTGAACTTTGACCCTAGCTCCGTCACTGTATGACTTGTGTGGGTTGTAGCTCCTCCTCCCATCTCTCTCTCTCTCTCTCTCTCTCTCTATATATATATATATATATATATATATATATATATATATATATATATATATATATATATCATGGTTGTAAAAAACGCTTGTCGTTAACTAGTTGGTGGAATGGCTTAATGGATTAATCGGCTAGGCGGGGATTAATTGGAGACCATAAATTGCTAATTTGTTGAATTTTTAAAAATTAAATATGACTAATATCATAACAAAGTCCGTAAATACCGCTAGTATCATAACAAAATAGGTTAATATGATTAATACAACATTAATCAATTTTCAAATAATAGTTTCTATTAAGATAGACCTTCTTCAAAATGTAAAATTGCATCGTTTTCTACTACTTCATTCATTATGTAGGCATGGATTAATCACTAGGCATCATTTAGTCGGTCGGGTAGCGCCTAGAAACTAATATGAGTATATTAGGACCTAATTGGGATTTTTACAACAATGATATATATATATATATATATATATATATATATATATATATATATATATATATATATATATATATATATATATAGTCATATTTAATTGTAGAGTAGAGCTCACATTTGTATGATCCTTATTGTTTAGATAGTAGACTATATAGCTTTTTTAGAAAGTAAATTGGATATTCCCCATGTCAAATCCAGGCTTTTTTGTCTTAACAACTGGTATTAGTGTGTGCCGTGAAGATCTAAGTGATTGGTTCAAGGAACGATCTCAGTTTGACAACTTTTGCACAAATCGATTCAAGATTCGATATTTTATTGGCGAGTCTCTCAAAATATTCTTAGAATTGTGTTCTTATTGTCGATATTTGTTCATCATATTTCATTTTGGATCGGATTTGAAAATCATTATTCAATCTCAATGGTTATCCAAAAAATCAATCTAATTCTTTTGATCCAGTCACTTTCTTTTGATTTAGACCAATAGGTTGATATTTTGCTGTTCATCGAAGCCCAATTTCAGGCCATAAATCAAATAAATCCAGTTATCTAGTTGTTCTCCTTTCAACATCCAGTTGGTTTACTTCTTCACATCTTTAATTGAATCTAAACTTCACGATATTTTTTTAATCTTGATTGTAAAATTCAATTCGATCGTGATTCTTTTTCAATTTTATGGATTATCTTGTTGGAAGACTTGATCGGTTCGTGTTTTTTTTTCTTGATTTCATCCTCGATCCAAAATTAACTTCATCTGATTCTTTGTTTCTCTCCAACGATTCACTATCAAAAGTCAATCTTAGTTTGCTTTTAATATCTTGGTATTCTTTGATGTTAATAGATGAGTTTAATGTTAAATAATTTGGGTTCAAATTCGGTTGTTATTGGGATTGATTTAAAGATTGATCGAAAAGCATTGCCAAAGAAAAATCGATGTTAAAGAGCTTTACTTAAATAATTTGAGATCAGATTCGGTTGTTACGTACTTGGTGTTTTGGAGCTCCGAAATTTAAATTTATTAACATGCGAAGTAATTGATCCATGAAAGAATTGTTCATATATGCTAAAGATTTAGGATAAAACTCATGCTCTTCTTTAGAATCCGTATAACCTCACATAACCTACTATTTTATCGATTGGTTTATCATCAATTAATGGTTTCTTATATAAACATACCAGTTGGTTTTCCTTTAAACTACTATTATGTAGATTTTAATAAGGTGTTCTACACATAATTTGAATATCTTATGATACTTGTAACATAAATTATTATGGGAAATGGATTATATGGATGATGACGACTTCAAAATGATGTTAACATCTTTGTTTTGTGGCAAATAATTCGTTTTATAGGACTTTGATACTTGGTTTTATGGAGCTTAATGATGTTTATTCTGATTCATAATTTGAACCAATAAATTTTCAGATTTTTAGTGAAATAGTAAAAAATGTGAAGTAAAAAAATTTAAAACTTTTTCATAAACTAGACCAAAATAATGAGATTTTTCTGAAAGTAACAAGATAAAAAATAGTTTAGCATTAAAAAAAACTAATTTGAGTTTTTTATCTGGTAATCGAGACTTTTTAGTTAACAAAATAAAATTTAAGATTTTTTCATTAACTCGACCAAAATATTCAGATTTTTCTGAAGATTTATCTGTGTGTAATTTAGTTAAAAATATGATATACTTTTTGTGTGATATTAAATTTTATTTATATCTCTTTGAACTCAATATTCCAAGAACATAAATTTTAATCAAAACTTGTTTATAGTGGGGAATCCAAAAATTATTTATATTATGGTACTAGCAAACAACTATTTCATCGGGTCGGTGAAAATTGTCAAAAATAATCAATGTATGTCCTAATTATTTACTTTTGTAAACATGTTTTAAAATTGATGAAAAACAACAATAACATTCTCTTTTTAAGGTACTATAACTTAGGGGCTGTTTTGCAGGATCTGAATTTTTTAAGATGTCTGAATTTCTAAGAGGGTCTGAATTTTTAAGATCTGAATTTTTAACATGTTGTTTGATTGGAACCTCTGAATTGTTGTGTTGAATTATAAAAATGACCATTTTACCCTTTTGTATTATTTTTTGCAGAATAATTAAAAAAAAATATAAACATCATACAAAATCCAAATTAACATAAATCAAAATTTATCTTCAATAATTTATAATGATTTTTTTGAGATATATTTACAAAAATAACATCATTTTTTTACATCCCAAGGATTTCAAAGATAAAAAACAACATATTTGACATCGAATGTTGAGATATAAATGACAACGAACTTGCAACCGAACACTTGATGATTGATTTGTACTCCTTGTCGATCATTACATCAAACACAATAGCCCCTCAATTTTTTCTTTCAAACATTTCAACCTGCAAATCCAAATTCAACAAGGAAACAAATAAACACCTTAATCACATATATAGAAACTGCATATCAAATCCATCACCAACTTATCAATGAATGTTGCTAGAATCCATAATTTATCAAAATCTCCAATTGTTATAACTTGTATAAACTACTTTCAATTCATAAAAAGTTCATTCATAATTGCTAGATAATGATGCACCATCATTTATGTATCAAACTCGAGAATATATGAATCATTTCACCAAACGTAGGTATCTTTGTGTTCTATTTCCAATTCACCAACCAATTGGTTGTTTTCTTTGCTAAAATCTAAAATATTAACCAACCAAATTATCATCTTCTATCTTAAGATTTCAAACAATATTCATATACATATATCATATGACGATCCAATACATAACCGGACATGAAATACAAAGAAAATCAAAATCAAGGACCGATAATCGAGTTCTAGGGCAAAAAAAGAAGAAAAAATCGATGTATTTATAAGAATCGGTTTTCAGGGAAAAAGAAAAGAACGATCGATCTATTTACAGAAATCTATTTTTAGGAAGAAAAAAAACTTACCTTGCAACATCAAGTCGTCGTCGCTGGCGGTGCTAGCATAGGCTGGCGGAGGCGGAGAAATCAATGTCGGAGATAGCAGATGATTGTAGATCGGAGAGGTAGGAGAATGGGTGGAAGGGAAGAGAAAGGGCAATGCTGTCGGAGCTTGGCATCGGAAGTCATGGTGGGAGTCGATTTCAGGGAGGTAGACGACGGGAGGAGGTGATCGGTGCTGGAGATGGTCGGAGGTGGGAGGAGACGGAAGAGACGACCGGTTTTGGAGGTGTGTATCAGTGTATGAGGGTAAAAAGGGGAGGAAGCGTGTTTTTTTTCAGATACAATTTGAAGTCTGAAAGTTTAAGAGGTTTTTATAAAATTAAGAGTCCTTTATTCCTATGCTACCAAACACTCTTAATCTGAAAAATTAAGAGTTTGCCTCTTAATTTGTCAATTAAGAGGCTACCAAACAGCCCCTTAGTCAATACTAATCCAATTAAGAGCATCTGCAATGGAATCTTATTTTTTTGCTTATTACTATTTACTTATTAATATTGACCACTTATTTCCATCGGAGCACATAACTTTTTTATTTCTTTTTATTAACTACTCAATATATATTGAATGATCAATATAGTTTAACATTTTGTATATTTTACCCCCTCATCTTTTAGTTATATTTTAATTTACCCCTTAATTGTATTTTAGTATTCAATTTATTTATTTATTTACTGGTTAATAAATTTTTTATCAAATATTTAGTGACATTTTATTTATTAATATAAATATAACGATTATATAATATTTTCAAACATGATGTGTGTTTATATTTTCGTTTGTTTAAAACATGATGTGTGTTTAAAAATGAGTAACTCAATGGAGGGATTATATAGAACATTTTAAATAGATAAAGATAAATTAGTTAAATTTAGAAAAAAAAGTTATTGAAGAGGTTAACCATTGGAGTGATCATTTAATTAGATGTTAAAGTTAATGAAATGATGATGTGTCAATAACTTTAAGCTATAGTATAGATTAACCATTGAAGATGTTCTAATATGATTATGGAGCCTAACTTTAGCCAAAACAGTTCAGAATAACCACAAAAAAATTAGCTTATTCTCATCTCATATGAGATAGATATGAGGTTCTAAATTGGTACATGAATTTCTTCTAACCTGATCGTACCGGAACCAAAAACACCAATAGCAATTTTGTGGAATTGGAGGAACCGAGTAAAAACTGATTTATCATATAAAGTACAGTTCGACACCAATGATATTTTTACTCACCTTATTTTGGCCTATTAAATATAACAATTTTTTTTATCATTTATGATAATATTTTTGATAAAAACTTAAATAAAAAACATTAATAGAAGTATTTGGTAAAATGTTACATGACCTCTTAAAATTCTATTCCCATTTTATGCAATTAGTGGGTTAGTCTGTTATTTTGAATACTCGATTACTAGACTTTTGTTGTTTATTTTCATTTATTTGTCAAAAAAAAAAAATGAAGGATCAAATCAATACCACAGCCACAAAAGGAGGTCAAATCAAATGCAAATACTTAATCTATATATCAAGAGGAAAAAAATAACAAATAAATAATTGAAATTTTTTTTGAGTAAACTAACCCGAGGTTTTCAAAGAAAATAACCAATTTTTTTTTTCAGTTTTTTAAAAATAACAACTTTCTCCGGAATGTCTAATTATATTTTTCATATTCCGGAGTGTTTTTTTTATTATTTATTTTCAAAGAATTTTTTATTTTATTTGGGATTCCAAATGTTATATTTCGAAATGTTTAATGTCATCATTTCTCAATAAAATGTCTAATTTTATGCACTAATATCGTATATAGTTCACATTAATATGTTATTTTAACCTTTTGTTAAATTTAAGTAAAAAATGATTTTTTTTTCTTAAAATTCCGGAATTGTTCTTGAAATTTCAGAGTTTTTTTTTTTTTCGAAATCCGAAATTTTAGTTCGGAATACGGAATTCCATTAATCGGTCAAAAAAATGTTTTTTTGTCCGGAATAACATATTCCGGACAAAGTGGTTATTTTTGGCAAAAAAAAATGGGGTTATTTTTTTGAAATACACATTAAAAAGTTGTTAGATTGCTTAATTTCCAAAAAAAAACATTTATATAGATAGTGTTTTGGTCAAATAAATGGTAAAAATGTAAATATATTTTCTAGTTAATTTACATTTATACCCCATAGACTATCCGACATGTTTTGTTTACGCCCCATGCCACCGTGAACACCATCTTACCATTGTACATCATCAAAGACTTGAGGAGCATGGACCCATTTTGCAGAAATTTGTGGTCCTTGGACTGACTTGTTGAGGCTTACCAAGTCCAGGTTAGTTCCCGTTTTCCCACCCTCAGCTCCACGTCAACCACCAAACTCCTTTGGGATTTACACCTGATAGCCTAACACAAAGTCTAGACGTGGTGGCTAATGGTACTCAGCCATGCATCCTCCATAGAACGACCCTTCGTGTAGAATCATTTATTATGTTACATTGCAGATACTTTTGCCAAACATTAAGATTGCGTTTAGTTACAAAAAAACAATTTTCATTTTTCGTTTTGGTTTAAAAAACGGTAGCGGTGGTAAGGTGGGCGTGGGGACGGTGGCGGTGGTGGGGGCGGGGGCTTGGGAGTGAGTGGAGGTAGGTAGGGGTGTGGTGGGTTGGGGGTATTAAGGTTAGGGTGTGTAGAGGTGGGTGGGGTGGGAGTGGGTGTTTATATTTTAGAAAAATTTTGGAATTAGAAAAATGTGGAAAACAATGATTATCGGTTTTCCAAAAATTTTCAATTTCTTTGTAATTTTAGAAAACGGAAAAATTTAGAAAAATAGACGAATTAAACGTGTTTTCAAAATTTTCATTTTTTTGGAAATTTTTTCTGAAAAGCGGCCAATTTTTCCGCAACTAAACGCATCCTAAGGCTCGAACAACAGCTGTTGCTGCAATTATCGGTCAAGCTTTGCAATTCAATTAAACTATTAAAGCTATTACCGATATGAGCAATATACAAGTTGTCTTTGGTGCTGCGATTATACGATTTATGGACTTGAATGGAAACTTTAGGGTTTGGGGGGTTGAATCGACGTTGGGGGTTAATTTGCTGTTTTTGGTGCATTGTGACATTCACTTCGCTATTGTTTGCATATTGTAATTGCTTCTGCAAAAAGGTTAGTCTTCATATCCCAATTGAAATTCCCATACTCTTACTAGCTATTCCAACCCTTTACCATTTATGCAAATAAGACACATTTTGTAGTTGTTAGTACAGATCTTGGTAGTTCGTGATACAGTTTAAGGTTGCTTTCTGTGTCATATTTTGAGCTAACCGAATTTGTGCATGTCTATGTGTAATTTGTTTGTGCATTTCTTTGTAACTTGTGAGCAAGTTGTGTAGAGCATAATATAGATCTCAACTATTGGTCCCGGAAGGATGGGCAAAGATTCTAAAAGAAAAGATATCTTTGATAGTGGAGCCTTTTTCTTCAGATTCCAGTCTTCATATTGTTAATTGGTATATTAAAAATCATTATTATATATATATATATATATATATATATATATATATATATATATATATATATATATATATATAATAATTTAGGTTTCCTTTATGATACCACTGAGATTTGGCATTCTTATACATCTTTTTTGAAAGTTCTCCTTATGGAAAAGACAAGCAAACCATTTGAAAGGATGCACTAATAATTTCAACTCCATGCAGTGTACTTACTCTTTTCACATATCCCTCCGGCCCTTATGTGAATAATTATACTATTGAAAGAAAGTAAGATGGAAACTCAAAAGTGCAAGTTGTTACTCTTTTCACATATCCCTCCGGCCCATATGATGATATGAAATTTGAACAAAGTGATGAAAATGTTATTTCTCTACAACTTGAGGGACTGTTTGTGACAAAAAAAAAGGTGTCATTTACCTAAAAGAATAAGAAAACATTCTCACATTGGTTATGCTGCTTTGAATTTTTTAAGTAGTGGATAGGACCAAAAACCGATAGGTGCAAGTAACATAGGTGGGCACTATGGCTTTTTGCGACAGTTATAGGAGCGGTGGTGGAGATGGTGATTGTAGGACCACCCAACTAGCTATTAACGATGCACATCAAAGTAGACAACTTGAAAGGGAACTAGTCAAACACCATAATTACACCAAGATTTTTCACCTTTCACATATATTTTTTTTATTTCCATTGTGCATATGTGAAAAATAAAACGTGCAAAATCAGTAAATCAGGTATACAACTAGCGTATTAAAAAACTGAAATTATGATTTTTTTGTATGATTAAATAATAGTGATGGGTTTTAGGTTATGTCTAGTTAGGTATTAATACTTTACTATTATTATTAGGCAGCCTAATTACTTGTTATTTGGATGTTAGTGCCACATTTCACTTTATAAAGAAGAATATTCTTTGGTTGGGAACTACTTTTAGGAATATATACTCTGTTAAACTATACTTGCCATTTTATACAATACTTAAGATTCTTTAAAACAGGTCATATAACTAAACCTCGATTTCAATCATTTTCTTGACACATGTTAGTTCATTACCGATATATAATATAATATATTTATGAGCTTAACTACAGAAAATTTTCGAATCAACAAACGTAGAAGCACTAAATCCAGAAAAAAAGTGACCCGCTTTCATTGATTTCTTTAGTATAACATCCGTACTTTTATTTCGCTATTGCAACATTATACTTCGATAAATCTATCCAATTATTGCAGTCTCATCTTTTTTTTTTTTTTTTTTTTCACCTCCTTATCACTAGAGCAATAATGACATACCACATTTTGAGAATACAATTAAGTTTTTAGTATTTTGCTCAACAAATATTTTTTTTTTCTCATCAATAGATAAATAATGAACAGATTCTACCAACTAAAACACATAATCAAAGAACTACAACCTAAGTGAATCATCGTAATCACGCCTTCATCCTACAAACTTTAATAAACTCTCATAGTTACTTACACTGCTAGAAAATCTGGCATCAGACGAATTATCGACAAATTAACAACAAATAATCCAATGCTAATGCCCATTTTTCCAACAATGTTAAAACATATAATTAATAAAATCTCACGCAAGTTTAATAGTTCCCTTGAAAAACCGTACCCAAGTGTCCATACTGAGGCCCATACGATGAGCTTCCGTGAAGTGGTGCCATCATTATACCACCGCCATTAGGGTGGCTCCATTGGTACAATGCTTTTTCCATATGGTGGTTTGTGGTGGGGTGGTGGTGGTGGTGAGGTTTTGGTGGTGGTGTTACCATGGTGGTGCATTCAGCTGGTTTTGGACATGTGTCATTTTCCGGTAACTTTGTAGGGTCGTTAAGGTGCACTGTGGTGATGTCGTGAATGCTTGACCTTCTTTTATCTTTGCCTCCTGACAGCTGGCGAATGAAGTACTTTTGAGCATGACTAGCAACTTGGGTAGGTGTTCTTGTTGTCACAAAATTGCGTGAGATATTTCTCCAATCCCCTTTACCATACTTTTTCAACCCCAAAAGAAATTGTCTAAAATGAAAATTTTAATTAAACTGAATCAGAGAACTTTTCTGGTGGTTTAAATAAAACATTGTTTTTCTTTTCTTATTATAGTATTGTACATTCAAATATCAGCATTGTACTTTCAATATTTTTCTTATTAAGACATTGTACATTGAAAATTGTTTCCAGTTATAACAACGAAAATTGATTTGTATTTGGATGACATTGCTATAACTAAATAGGATTTTCATTGTATAATCTTGTAACAGGAAGAAATTAAAATAGGATGCTATAATAAATTTAGCTAAGTATTGTAGCTAACTACTTTCATTTTTTTTTTCTTGTGCGACATTGTATTTTCGATTTTTTTTTCTTATTAAATCATTGTATTTTAAAAAATGTACCTAACTATAACAGTGAAAATTGATGAAATTACTATAATCAGGTAGATTTTTCAATGTATAAATAACAAAGGAAAGTAGGATGCTACACTAAACTAATCAATCAAAGTACGCCCCTATTTGTTGTATCTAATCCTTTTAAATATCAAATCATTCAGTAGTGGCTCCTTAATTAAACCTTCATTTATCACACATAATCTTAGACTATATTCCGTGACATTCTTATTATTTAGTTAATCTTATGCATTTCTGGAATACTACCATCCTTAATATTGCATTTGTTACACGACACACCACTCGAAAAGCTGTCCAAGGCTATTTTCAATGACGAGGGCATTCACGTCTTTTGCACAGACGATAGATCAAGATCGAATCTGTGTCTGGTACAAAAGTTACAGTTTTTGTCATATATTGACTGAGTCTCTATCCAATCCAATGCACACAAAACACAATACAATAATGCTACCATGCCTAACATAACAAACAGGGCCTAAAAGAAAATCAAGTTTAAGATAATATTATAAGTTTACCTGTGTTCTTCTTCTGTCCACGGAATTCCTTTTTTCTTTTCCTGATCAGGAAGCCTACTTCTCTTTCCTCCATGACTATAAAACTGAGGGTGATTATCCACCACCCATTCAAGTGTCATAGCATTAGCATCACTACAACTATACCCAGGCACAACCAACACCCCTGCTTCAATCTCACTAATATCTTCTTCCAGTTTTCTATACTGATGCATCACATCACTCACACTTTTCCCCGGAATCAATCGCGCCACATTCTGCCACCTGTCGGGGGTTTCTTTATCGAACAGAGCTAATGCATCTTCAAACCGTTTATTCTCTTCCGGGGTCCATTTCGTCTTTTCCATACCCTCGAAGAACATCGTCGAACCCATGAAATACGAAGATCGAGACGCAATTTCATCCATTCTCGAAATAAGATTTAAATTTGATAAATAAGCATTTAACTGATGCGCCACGTGAAATAAAAAGGTTTGAAGAATACCTTATAATGAAACGAGAAAAAGGAGAGAATTATAGGAGTAGGGAGAATTGGAGTGAGTGAGCTTAAAGAAGTGAATCCAAGTTTGTCAGCAAGAAAACTGTACTTGATTGAAAGGGGGGGGGGGGGGGGGGGAGAGAGATGTGAATTGGGAGATATATAATACCAAAAGGAGGGGGTTTAATTAATGTGAGGTGGTTAGATATGATTGGGTGGTATGTGCTTGTGGGGTCTTGTGCTGAAATAAAAGTATTTAATTGGCCAATCAAAAGCTAAAGACAACAATCTGTCATTGGTGAAGCAGATGCACATGGGTTTTATGGTAATTTACACAGAAAGTTGAAAAAGTTTGGCAGTAGTAGTGTTGACATTTAGCTGTGAGGTTTTAGGAATGGTTTTCAATTATTGTGGTCATACCTTTTCTTTCAATGAGAACTTGCCCTCCACTATACCCTTTATATCAACAAAATTCACGAATCATGTTGGTTGTGATAGTCTATAATTTCATTTCTGTCCATATTATATCACATAAAAAACTATTAATAATCTCAATTTATAAGGGCTCTCGAATAAACAATCATTTGTAACATGTCTCCTTTTATTCATAATTTTAAGGGACTATTTGGCATCATTTATTACACCACACAAAACATAACATAATGGTTTTACACTCTGTTTGTCATGCATTGTAATGAGACTTAGACTGAACTGAGCTTCCGATCTTTCATTTGTAAAAAAAACTTAAATACTATTTTCATCTTCGTTATCAAAAATAGTTATAGAAAACTTATGTAGCCTATAAGATCCTACTTCAGATTAGAATTCCTTAAAAGATTTATATAAACCATACGTATATGTCCTTTTGTTCACTACTTTTGATGTTAAAATAACATAGTGGTCCAAATCGACCACCTTAGATGAATGATTAATAGTCCCTTCCTTCATGCTTGTTTGACTAAGTATTACAACAACTTCTACCTGGTTATTCAGTGAAAAAAAGGACATATATCATGAGCTCACTGACTCTTTCTGTTAATAGGATCCTAAGCTAATTTTATAGCATCAAGCTAGTGTTAGATCCATTTTACCCATAAATCTAAGGATGAAAGCAATGAGGTCACTTTTCTTACCAAGGCTGAGGGTATACCTCTTTTTATCTTTCACTTTTCTTTCTCATCTCAAAACCATCTCTTTTTCCATCCACTTTGTATTTTAGCTATAATTTTTTTTTTGAAAAAAAAAATCTGAAAAAACAAAAGTTCTTAAAATTTAAATCTCTATAAAATGAGCAATGAAAATTTGAAAAAAAAATTATTTTTTTATTTTTTGTAAAAAACACAAAAAAAAAATTCTCCAAAAATCATAAAAATTTAAGAGATACTTCTACTCAATATACTAGTCACTTTGAAAAAAGAATTTTTCAAAATAAGTTTTTGAAGTATTTATTTTTAATTTTAAGAAATATTAATTTTAAAAAATATATATTGAACATAATATGATGCAAAATGTGATAATTCAAAATATTTATGATTCAAAATTTTTTTTTGATTCAACTTGTTTAAGATCCTTAATTTGTTATGACTTATGATCTAAAAATATTTAGACTCGAATATTTTATAATCTTTAATTATATATTTTATTGTTCAAAATTAAATGATTTAAAATATATAATGATCTATAATTTTTTTTGAACAAAAGCTATATTTAATTGAATATGTTATTGATCCGATATCATATAATTCAAAAATTATTTGATTCAAAATAATTTGATTCAAAGTTTATGAATCAAAAATAATATGATTAAAAAAAATATGAATGGAAAATATTATGATCTTTCATATACTTCTTAATTAAAATTTTATAATTGTTAAAAATTAAAAATTCAAACCAATATTTAGTTTAAATAATCAAAAAATCTAAAATCTAAAATAAAAACAAAAATAAATAAAAATACTAGTACCTTCAAGTATGTAGTAAAAATATTTAAAAATAAAAGAAAGAAAAAAAACGAAAAAAAAAAAAGAAATAACTTTTTGAAAAAAACAGTAAAAAGAAACGTAAAAAAATAAAATTTAAAAAACGAAAAAAAAATAAAAAAGTCAAAACAGAGCATTTATCTATTTAATTTTTTTAGCAAAAAAATAAATAAATAAATAATAAAAAACGAAAATAAATAATAAAACCCGCTTAAATGACGTTCAATGACGTTCGCCGTGCGTGATTAAATCCACGAGTCCGTATTAGTTACCACGGACGTGGGTCGCATGCGAACGCACCACAACGAATATATTGGGTTTGACGTTTGTGTCATTGACGAAATGAGTGGTGGAAAATTGTCCTCACCATTTTTTGAGTCCTCAGCGGAATGCGAAAACATAAATTTTGCGAATACACGAAAAACATATTATATCTTATAAAAATCAAACACATGTACTTTAGAAATTAAATTTATTAACAAGATAATAAGTTTAAATGAAAGGGTGCTATGATGATATAGATTTAAAGGTGGTTTTAACAACCGTTTTTCTCTTTTTTTTCACGTTGTTAACCACTTTTAAATTCAAGTTTTTATAATAAAAATGTCAAAAAACATGTTTTCCTAATATGAAACAATTTCTCATGTATCATCGATTTTCATCATATAGTTCAAAATTTGGATGAATTATTGTCTAAAATATAAGGTTGGAAGTGACACAATCTCATATGTTTTCTTTGTTTTTACGTTTTCGCAAATTATTTGTGTTTTCGCATGAGTCATCCCCTATATATATATATATATATATATATATATATATATATATATATATTATACTCTTTTTGTATAGATTAAAAACCATAAATTTTAATATATTTTTTATAATTTTTTAGTATATATATAATTTAATAAATATTATAAAAAATGAAAAAAAAACATATATTTATACTAGCGGTTGCCCAATCAAGAGAGAAAAGAGAATGCGTGAAAGGTATCTGTTCGGAAAACAACCGCACCCATGGTGTGGCTTTCATGGGTGCGATTCAACAAACTGCATAATAAAACGAGATGTAGTATATTGTATGGCCTGATGTAGAAACATTTCACTCTTTATCCGTTTAATAAAAAAATATTTCATTTTTAACCAATTTATGAAACTAGGTTTCAGATTTTACTTATAACTGATATGAATTATAATGGTAAGAGCATAAATATATGTTCTATAACAAACACTTTCTTGCATTCCATAAACTTGGAGAATTTTAAAAGATTCATTTTGATAATACCCCTTGTTGAGTTCCGAACAATTATTGTAATTTGTTGATTGCTTTTTACCAAAAAAAGGTTTGATCGATATTTTGGTATTAAATCTTAAACTTTTTTTTTTAAGAGAAAAGACCTAGTATTTTCCATTTTTTTGATTTGGCCCTTTAAGTGGGTTAACTGTTTAATCTTCCTGTTTTAGACAAAAAAAAAAAAAAAAAAAACCAAAAAAATAAAAAAACCAAAAAAAATCTATAACTTTTTTTGTACAGACCTTTTATATATATATATATATATATATATATATATATATATATATATATATATATATATAGAGAGAGAGAGAGAGAGAGAGAGAGAGAGAGAAAGAACCCACATTTTTTCTTTTAAACCAACTTTTTCATTTTAACAATTAGTTCTTATGTTTCTGTAACATCCAGTTTCGGGATGTTCATGATTTCAGGAAAACGGACGTAATTTGATCGAGTGAAAGGCATTGGGTTTCAAAGGAATAGAGTTTAAACCTTATCGGATGTTGATAATGTTGGTTAAGTGATTTAAGTTCTTGAATCGTGCGTTGGAGCCAAATGGGTAAAATGAGAAAAGTGATATTCAGTACTTTTATGTATATTAATAAATTAAGTTATGTATGCTTAAGCCAAAAGTAACTGGATAAAATTGTGGGACTTTTCAATACCTACACGTGCATATAAAGATCACTGAAAAATGGAGTTAGAATGAAGAAGTTATGGTCGTTTGAAGCTAAATCTGAAAATCGAAAAATTAGGAATTTATCGGAGGAGTGCGGAGCACCCTTTAAAAGCGGGGGGGGGGGGGGGGGGGGGGGGGGGTAATTTTAAGTCTATTAACCCTAAGGGTTTGTCATTTTCAGCCTCCACATCCTCTAGAACACCTCTAGTGAAACCCTAGCGTCCATTGAAGTGTTTGGAGCTCATCCTTTCTCCTAAATCCATTCGGGTACTCTCTTAATGGCAATTTGGTGCTCTCTTTTGGTAATTTTGTGCTCTATATGGAAGGAGAACAAGAAAAATTGGTCATTGAAGCTATACATTTGAAGTATTCAACCTCCATTCACCTTCTAGACCTTGGTAAGCCTTAAACATCCAAGCTTATTTTGTTTCATCATTAGATCTATGAGTGATTGGTGTTTTGGTCCATTTTAATGAGTTTTGGTCCCTTTGTGACTTGTTCCATGGACTTTGAAGAACTCCATGAACCTAGGTTCATGTTTAAAGTTTAGATCTAGTAATTTGGTAGTGTAAAGAGTGTATGCAAGAGCTCTCTTTACTCTATGCATTAAGAAAGATGAGTTTTTGGTCATTTCTCAACTTAGGGTTTTAGATCTCAGAAGTGTGTGGCCTTATAATGGATAGAGTTGAAGACTTTATCCATTTAGATATCATGTTGATTTAGATCTGAAAGTTAGAGAATTAGACTTAATGGATTAAGTCGAGAAAGATGCATTCTTGGACGCTTTGAGACTTAAAGTTTAGATCTTGGTTGTTTGGATCATCCTAATTGATAAAGTTGGAAACTTTATCTATTATAAAGCTATTAAGTACCAGATATGATGTTATAAGCCTTGATGAGTAAGGGTTAAGTTCTTAATGAATAAAAGTCTTTCTGACCGAAACCACAACATGGCCAAAGAAGTCCTACAACGTGGTGGCGGCGCTGCAACGCGTCCGTTTTGTCTGGACGTGGCCACAATAAGGTAACTGTGGTCGTTGACTTTTGACTAGTTTGACTTTTGGTCAAACTTAGGTAGGGTTGAGTAATTGAGTAAGGATTGATCTCAGTTTTGGCATTAAGTGGCTTATGTTAGTTGATATGTTGCTAAGGGTTGTTGTTGAGCTTCTGCTGGTTAACTCAGATGAGTTTTCTCACTATACTTTATACTACAATATGTATCATCTGTATGTTAGGATGTTGATATGTTGTAATGATCTTTTAGACCGATAGAATTGTTATGATTACTTGGGTTTGCTTGTTATTGTTTATTTGCATATGTCGACATACTATGGATGGGTTGAGTCGATCTAGTTGTATGTTAAAGGCTAAGAGACCCGGGCGGTCCAACTTTGTGTTGTAGGCCCAGAGGCGGTCCAACTTTATGTTGTAGGCCCATGGGCGGCCCAACTTTTTGTTAAAGACTAAGGGGCGATCTAGCTTTGTGCTGAAGGACCAGATGACGATCCAGCTTTGTGTTGTAGGCCTTGTGTGCATGCATTGCATTTGTATTGTTGTGTGTGGTATTTTAGGAAACTCATCAAGTTTTGTGTTTACAGTTATAGATTAAATGTTTTTCATGTACTTTATCAGTTCGTGGGGATGCAAATGCATGACTGTACACACACATCAATAGTTTCATGATTGGAGATTTTGCTATACTTTCATTTTGACTCTGATTTTAAACTACAGTTTACAAACAAATGATTTTTCCTTGAATATATCTTTATGAAAATGTGTGTTTATTCTAGTTTAAAAATGAAAATAATATTCTGAAAATTTGTAGCGTTACAGTTTCTTTTATTGTTGTTTATGTTTTTTTTTGTAATTTTTAATATTAAAATTTGAAATTGACATCTGATTTTTTTTAAACAAAGAGAAAGATGTTGTATCTAATTATTGTTGGTAAATGTATATCAAAATATATTTGAAGGATGCTCAAAGATTGTAGTAGCCGAAAACAGTTTTCTAGTCTGACTTGACAATGTGGCTAACGGGGAAACTATGAAATCTTAGATTAAATTCTAAACTTAGATTGGTGTTCGAAATTTGTCTTTATGTTTGCTTCTTAAAATAATTTAATATACCAAAACTAACTTAGCTTGATGTACTTCACCTGCTACAACCTCCGAGCATCCTGTAAAATAAATTTTGATATGCATTTTGCCAACGTGATTGGATATTGTAGTCTTTTTTTTGTCTCGAACAAATCAAATGTTTTCGTCAAATTCTAATGTTGAAAACCATTAAGAACAATATACACAAAGGAAATCTCCAGAAAAATCCTAATATTATGAGAAATTTTTTAATAAAGTCTTCATTTTTATTTTTTGAACAGAAAAAACTCTTTGAATAGAAAAGCCCAAGAAATCGGCTAATTAATTCATTTTAGTTCTTTTTGACTTGTTCAGTAGGTCATGAGACCAAATCATCATTTTTTTCAAAAATAATGAGACTTTTCTGTATATTTCGTCAAAACTTGTATACAATGGATAAACGTATTTTTTACGCATTTATATCTATTTTTACGTATTTATGTATTTTTTAAGTTTTTATATGTACATGTTTACGTATTTTTATGTAATTTAAATGTAAAAATGTATTATTTTTTACATATTTATATATATTTTTAACCAATTTACATATTTTTTGATGTATTTTTATGAGTTATTTTTTATATATTACGTATTTATATGTATTTTTCCGTATTTATGTATTTTTTAAAGTTTGTTTTATACTTATGTTTTTGTATTTTAAATATATAATCATATTTTTTACGTATTTATATGTATTTTTAATTTTTTACATATTTTTTAATGTATTTTTATGTGCTTTTATGTATCATGTATTTTATGTATTTTTACGTATTTATGTATTTTTTAAAGTTTTTTAATATAGATGTTTATATATTTGTTTTACATATTTTTTTGTGTATTTTTACATATTTATGTAATTTTTTTAGTTTTTTATATAGATGTTTATGTATTTTTATGTATTTTAAATGTATAACCGTATTATTTGTATGTATTTATATATATTTTTTTACTTGAAGTCGTCTTCACTATTTCATCTTATTCGCACAACTTCTTTGAAGATGTCCAAATGGTTTTTCTACATATCTACATATTTTAAGGTTTTCCCATTCGATGTGTAATTTCAAGATTAGCGAATGGGAAAGCTTAAAATATGTC
This sequence comes from Lactuca virosa, assembly GCF_052849685.1. Taxonomy (NCBI): domain Eukaryota; kingdom Viridiplantae; phylum Streptophyta; class Magnoliopsida; order Asterales; family Asteraceae; genus Lactuca; species Lactuca virosa. Next base: position 399,383,106 of record NC_136430.1, on the reverse strand, counting down.
GGTATGTAGGAAAACCATCTAGACATATTCGAAGAAGTTGTATGAACTGGATTAAATGGTGAAGAAGACTTGAATAAAAAAATACGTAAATACGTAAAAAAAAATACAGCCATACATTTTAAATACATAAAAATACATAAACATCTATATAAAAAACTTTAAAACAAATACATAAATACATAAAAATACATATAAATACGTAATACATAAAAAACACATAAAAATATGTAAAATACTTAAAAATACATATAAATACGTACAAATATGTTTATATATTTAAAATACATAAAAATCTATACAAAAACTTTAAAAAACTACATATAAAGTAATACATAAAAAAATAACACATAAAAATTATGTAAAATACTTAAAAATACATATAAATTAGTAAAAAAATACGTTTATAAATTTAAACTACATAAAAATATGTAAAATATACATATAAAAACATAAAAAAACGTAAATACGTAAAACTAGATATAAATACGTAATACATACAAAATATGTAATATACTTTAAATACATACAAATACATAGAAATATACGTTTATACATTAAAATACATAAAAATACGTAAACATATACATATAAAAACTTAAAAAATATATAAATACATAAAAATAGATATAAATACGTAAAAAGTACGTTTATACATTATATACAAGTTTTGATGAAATCTGCAGAAAAATCTTATTATTTTGGAAAAATGAACGATTTAGTCACATGACTTATTGAACATGTCAAAAAAGGCTAAAGTGAATAAATTAGCCGGTTTCTTGGGCTTTTCTGTTTGAAAAGTTAAAAAGTCAGTGACTTTTCTATTGAAAGAATAAAATTTATGAATTTATTAAAAAATTTCCCAAAATATTTGAACTTTTCTAGAGATTTCCTTATAAACAACAACAAAAAAATGATCATTATAAGTCAATACAAAAAAATTGGTTCGAATAAAAACAAAAACTAAGTTCCAAAGGAATATATATATATATATATATATATATATATATATATATATATATATATATATATATAGAGAGAGAGAGAGAGAGAGAGAGATGTAGGTTCAAATGTTTCTCACATCTATTGTGTGCTACAATGTACCAATATGAATTCAGTAAAAATTAAATTATTATTTAATCAATAAAGATAGATATTAAATGATTTCTATATATATTAAATGATATCCATACTTATAATATTTTTTTATGGAAACTAATTAAATTCGTTATTAATATCAACAATAATATTCTTTCAGAATGAATTCGTATCTAGAAGAATAAGAGTGTATTATTGTAAAATAATTCTCGTTCTTCATTTTTCATGCAATTTTATTGTATTTTAAGTGGGTAAGTCCTGAACCAAAACACGAACCCATACATAAAAACCTAAATACGAATTCATTCTGAAAGAATGTTATTGCTGACATTAATGACAGATTTAATTAGTTTTCATAAAAAGAGAATCATAATTATGGATATCATTTAATAAACATACAATTATGGAAATAATTTAATATCTGTCTTTATTTAATTAAACAATTATTTAATTTTACTAAATTTCTATTGGTGGAAGCACACAATAAATATAACAAACACATTAACCTAGCCTTATATATATATATATATATATATATATATATATATATATATATATATATATATATATATATATATATGAAATCACTTCTAAGATTGAAATATATCTTAGAAATGTTATATATATATATATATATATATATATATATATATATATATATATATATATATATATATATATATATATGAAATCACTTCTAAGATTGAGATGTTTTATATGTGAAAGATGAAAACTAAAATTAGTTCCTAAAAAAAAGAATTTCTTCGATAAAAAAAAGTTTAGAGTTTAGTCTGGTAAAAAAATGTTAAAAGTTATTTTGAAAAATAATTATACAAAATGGAAGATTACCGGTAAACTTGCAAAAAATACCAAATCAGAAATAAAAATAAAAAACACAAAGTCTTTTTAAGAAAAAAAAAATAAGTTAAGGTTTAAGGTATCTTATGATATTAAACGTTTTAAAGATAGTATAAAGATTTCACTATTAATCAACTATTATAAAGATTTTACTATTAATCAAATATTATATAAAATAATAAAATTGTGTATCATGTGACTACTAATAGAAAAAGCATAACCATTCTATATGATGAGGAAGTTCAATGAACGTACCGTTGGAGTACAAGATGTATAATGTGGTTCTTTCTATAAATATTGGTTGTGAAATTCAGAATATTTTATGTGCATCAAATATTATTTTATTTGAATTCTTTTAGTAAAAGAAATTGGTTGGTATAACGTGCTTTCATTGTTGGCATCAATAAATGCTCCAAGAAATTTAGAAATTGCTTGGCTCTCCATTTACGTTGTTATTCAATAAGTGTAGTTGGTTGAATGGCCATGTCTTTCCCTAGGGCCAAACAATTATAATAATAGGAAAATAATTAGGATTGTTCCCTTTCTTAGTTACATCTCATATCTCATGAAAACAACATTTTTTCATGATATTAGAAGTTTTAATTTACACATTTGTACAATAATTTCACATAATATTAGAAGTTTTGAGGAACAGATGGTCAAAATTTGCTCTAAACAATAGTAAAAATGATCTCATAAAATTACAATGACCTTTAGTGTACCATTTATACGCTTCAGTGGGAGGAAGTTGATATATGATGAACATAGTTAAAAGGGTTTCATGACACAAACAACACCCCAAAAATCCAAATCAAATAAAGTTGAGGTGAAGATACCATACCAAATATCTAAAAGTACTTAGTTCGTTGTATAAGTATCAATTATCGCAACCGGGTCAAAGTGTTTTACATAATCTAATATCATGAAACAAATATTTAAATGTCTAGATATAACTTCTAGTGTTTTGTATCAAACTTAATAGTTGAAACCATGGCAATTGGTTGCCTTAATGATATTTGATGTTAGAAGGGGATACTCGTAAGCAAAATCGACAAGTTTTATCTGGTTAGTTTTGGGAGTCTTCTATGTTGGTACATTTTGTATGGGACAATTCACATACCATAAATAATGTTATGGATGAAGTACGTATGGATATAATCGACATGGTCTTGATTGACTTTTTTTTTTCAGAGTGTGACCTTCTGTAGTCCGTACGACCATATATGTGACCCTATCATCAAGTATGGTTTGCATTAGTGAAGTTTAGTATCAGACAAGAATGTATGATATGCATGGTATCGTCAAAGCCATACAACGTAAGGTATAGTCTTGATGGACATTTTCCAAGAGCGGACAAAGTGCTCTATTTTTTTTTCTTGGTGTTAATTGTTGGAAATAGTGTCAAATGTCATTAACTACTGATAATATTTTTTATAATAGCATGATGTTTTTGGGTTGCCCTCATAACCCATTTGAGCAAAAAGGATTTAGGAGAAAAAAAATTATTAATTAATCATGGCTTGATATATTAATTGGAAACTATTTTGGAATTAATTAGATAATATTAATCAATTTAAGGAGTTGAATATTAATTAATTAATTGTTAGTTAATTAGAATGTTCCACAATCCCTAAGGGATTAGGACAGGGGACGAAATCATGATGGGATAAGGATTATCTATAGGTTTTTGAGTTACTTAAAGGCTACACAGTTGAAGCCTATAAATATGATGTTAGGTATCAAACACCAATGCTCCTTGACTCTTCTCAAAGTTATCCCTTGCTCCTCCCTCTTCTCTTTAGATAAAAATTAATAACCCTCTTAGGGTTATTGGAATTTTCAAAAATCCCTTATCTCTCATAAGGTTTCTTCCTTTATTGCTCTTTGGTGTTTTGGGTGTGAAACAAAAGAGGGATTCCACTTTAGATCCTCTCATCCAATCAAGGTGGCTGTAACAAGATCACAATAAGGAATTCTCAAGAACATCAAGAAGATCAAGAGGTATGTAATTTTCGTTTACTATAGTAGATTGATATAACTAGAATGAAACCCATATCTTATAAGGGTGCATGAACCCATATGAATAGGGCTGTAAACGAACTGAACGTTCGGCGGGAAGTTCGTTTATGTTCGTTTATTTAATAAATGAACGAACATGAACAAAAATTATCGTTCGTTAAGTTAAATGAACGAACATGAACAATGGTCTTGTTCGTTCATTTATGTTCGTGAACGTTCGTTTATGATGTTCGTTTATGTTCGTTCGTTTAAGTTTATTTATATTCATTTATATTTAATTTTTTTATTATATTGCTATATTATATGTTCGTTTATGTTCATATATGTTCAATTGTGTTTTTTTTTAATCTTTGTTCGTTTATGTTTGTTTGTTTATGTTCGTTTAGCATGTTCACGAACATAAACGAACGAACATGAACAAGAAAATCTCGTTCGTTTATCCGTTCGTGTTCGTTTGTTGTTCGGCTAACTTAAACGAACGAACATGAACAAGACCTTGTTCGTGTTCGTTTGGTTTGTTTACAGCCCTACATATGAATTTTATTATGCTTTCGCTTCTAGATCATGTGTTTAATTGCTAGAAAACCTAACAGTGGTATCAGAGCCAATAGTTCATTGCTCTTAGCGCTACCTAATCCAAAGTGATTTGATTAAGTCTAGTTTGTTGTAGGATTTTCGAAATTATGGTTTATTTAAAAAAAATGTAATTTTAAAAAGGTTACATGATCTTCGAATTTTTAATAAAAATTAATAAAGAGTTTATCACTTAACCTTATTTTCGAAAATTAGGGTTGATCTCTTACTTGCTTGACAAGTTTCCTAACATGTTGTGCATGTAAAGCAAATTAGTTTATTTTTTATGTAACACCTGGTTTGAATTGGAAAGGATTTGAGCATGGACTCGGCGAGTTGGGAACTCAACTCGTCGAGTAAGGTCGTATTTCAGGGGCACGAATCGGAAGTGACTCGGCGAGTCAGAAGGCTGACTCGACGAGTCAGGGATATTTAATGAAAAACCCTAATTTTGGGGTTTGCCCCTATATAAGCCTCATTAAACGCTCTTGTAGCCTCCCTTAACATCATAAGAGACTGTGTACGGCCGCAAACTCCCTGGTGTGTGAAGTGTGTGCATTTGAGAGCTTGACTTTGGGAATTTGGGAAGGAATCCAAGCTTGGAGAAGAAGAATCAAGGGGAAAAAACTGGATCTAGCATCTAGTTCGTCTTGGGCATCAAATTGAGTTTGGGAAGAGCAGCAGGCATACCTGAATCCAGTCTGCCAGTTCAGCCTTTGAGAGGTGAGTCTTCTCACCATACCAATGGGTCTAAGGCACCAAGGTTGGCCCATTTTGCGATAGTTGGGTTACTTGTTATGTAGAGGTGTGATATGTATTTGTGCATGATATGTGGTAGAGATAGCATTTGTGGCTAATGGTAGAGATAGCCGTATGGCTAATGATAGAGACGGCCTTATGGCCAATGGTAGAGACAGCCTTTATGGCTGATGGTAGAGATAGCCTTTGTGGCTAACGGTAGAGATAGCTTCATGGATAAATTGACATGTGATATGTGGTAGAGGTAGCTTTATAGCTAATATGATATGTGGTTTGTGTGGGGTATGCTCTGGGGGACTCACTAAGCTTTCAGCTTACTGTTTGTGGATTTGTTTCAGGTACATCGGAGTCCAAGGGTAAAGGCAAGGCGTGATAATGCGGCGTGCACTCTATCTCTCTTTTCCGATCTTATTTGGGGGACACTTTGATGTTTTAAAAATAATAATGTTGTAATGTTGATGGTTTTGAAAACGATTATTGGAATCTTTATGTTTTATGAAAATGGTTGACTAATTGAAAATGAAAAATTTCTTTGTAAAATTTGGGTCGTTACAAGTTGGTATCAGAGCTAGGGCACGGGTCGATGTGTTCGACAGGGACGTCGAACCCTATAATCGGGGGTGAAGGTGGGTTGCACCTGATCCCACATCGACTTGGAAGGAGAACGAAGCACTTTCTTATAAAGGAGTGTGGATACCTTCCTTGTCACAACACGTTTTAAAGCCGTGAGGGCAGCAAATCTCATAAGAACTCTGTAGTTAAGCGTGCTCGGGCGGGAGTAGTACCAGGATGGGTGACCCCCTGGGAAGCCCTCGCCCCGAGTGGCCCAAAGCGGACAATATTGTGATACGTTCCAGAGGGGGATGTTACAAGTTGGTATCAGAGCCTTGGTTTGAGAGATTCGGGCATACTTTCGGGTGTGTCAGGACTCAAACTAAGGAAAGGGTAAATTTGTTTTCAAAAAATCACATAAAAAGCTTTTGAAAGAAGGAAAAGATGAGAGTGCAACGCGCGTGATCAGCCGAGCCAAGTAAGTATATCCCCAATATGCTAGTCATGCCATTTTGATATTTGAACTTGGATGATCGTATGGAATTTGCTATGTGTATGCTTTTAAAATTATATACGGTTAGGAGCTTATAGCCTTAGAATGATCGATTTGGCCTTACTTCTTGTTCCTTGTTTGGTTGTGGTCCTAGGGTAGAATCTTTTATTCGAAAGTCTATTTGATCATCTTCTGTGTATAATTTGCATGCATAAAGGCAACCTGTGATGATTGGTCTGTTGATGTGGATAGAGGAAATCTTAGAACAGTCTAGGATGTGGGTTACGCGGTGGTTGATAGTATATGGTTTATTTGGGATGAATTGGAATTATCAGGTCGAGTCTTGGGGAAGGGTACAGGTAGGTGTGGAAGGTAGTATTGGGCCCGTACTACTGGAAGCACATGACCTGTACCCAAGCCAATGTTAGATCTGACAACTTGAAGGAGGGCCGGTGTGGAGAGATCCGTTTTATGAAAATCCTGATCGTTATGATTTATGATATTCCAGTTCAGCATGGTAGTGACACGTTTCGGGGCGGGAGGATCAGGATCGGGATCTGGATCTGGGAATGGATCGGGTGACACCACAGACGGCATAGATGAGAGGCTGTGCGAGCTTATTGCAGCCGAGGTTACCAGGGGCATCCTTGACGCTACCCCAATCATTTTTGGGACGGTCAAGGAGGGCATAATGGAGATCATGGAGGAGAGACTCAGATCATTCAGGATTGAGATTGCTGCGGGCCAGTTGGGGGCCCGAACTCCCTCGTTTCGGGAGTTCAAGGTGTGTGGGGTGCCAGAGTTTTTCGGGGTCAGCGACCCCATTGTCAGTCGACGCAGGGTGGCGGATATCGAAAACGCCCAGCGCACGAGTTTTTGCCCGGATGTGGCAAAGGTTGGGTTTGCTTCTTGCATGCTGAGAGACAGAGCCCATGATTGGTGGGGCGAGGTTACCAGACAAGTGGGACCAGCCGGGGTGGCTGAGATGACGTGGGCCGAGTTTGTTCAGCGATTTGATTCGGAGTTTGCACCACCCATTAAGGTGCAACGTTTAGTGTGAGAGTTTCATGATTTGCAGCAGACCACCGAGACTGTGGCGGAAATCACCGCCAAGTTTCGGGAACGAGCTTTGTTGATTCAGCAATATGCTACCGATGAAGAAATGAGGCGGACCCGATATCATTTCATGCTGAGGGACGATATTCGGGAGTTTGTGAGCTTTACGGGGTGTAAGACCCTAAATGAAATGGTGGAGAAGGCCCGGGAACGGGAAATGGAGCTGGAATCCCGCACGAAGTGGAAGCCTGAGCAGGCTCAGGCAGCAGTAGGACAGGCTAAGAAGCCTAAGACGTCAGACACTTCCAGCAAGGGTCAGCAGGGTTGGGGCCGATGTGCCAAGTGTAGCCGGGTACACAATGGAGCTTGCCGTATCGCAGGTTCGGGATGTTATGCATGTGGCCAACAGGGCCATATGAGCAGGGACTGCCCCGCGAAGGGCTTAATCTGTTTTCACTGCAACCAGACCGGCCATAAGCGGGTCAACTGTCCGAAGTTGCAGGGAGGAGGAGGAGCGGTGGCGGCGCCTACGCCCGCCACAATGAGGATTACCGATGGACGCCCTGCTAAGGCGGAAGCTCGAGCAATGAAGAGACGTGCATTTCAGCTGACTACCGAAGAGGCACGCGCAGCGTCAGACGTTGTGGCTGGTACGTGATTATTCTTCCCTGCTCTATGTATCTGTTTTGCTTATGTGTATTATATGCTTGTATAGGGACCTTTTTGGTCAATGGTATGTCTGCTCATGTCTTGTTTGATTCGGGTGCAACCCGATCGTTCGTATCTCTTGCGCTTAGCAAGAAGTTCCGGGAAGCGCCGAGAACTTTGGATTCCCCGCTCGAGGTGGAGATTGCGGATGACCGCACCGTTAGTGCTACGAGGGTGTATCGGGACTGTGTCCTGAATGTACTTGGTGAGAGATTTTGAGTCGACCTAGTCCCAATACCGTTGCGAGGGCTGAAGGTGATTATCGGAATGGATTGGTTGGGAGCCAACGGGGCCATGATTGACTGCGAGCATCAGTTGGTGAGGGTTCGAACCCCAAGTGGGGGAGAACTGGTGATACATGGTGATAGGGCATCGCAGGGACCGACCCTATGTTCGGCTGCAAGGGCTAGGAGGTTCCTGCAGCAGGGTTGTACGGGATTTCTGGCATATATCTCGGATACAAGGGTAGAGATCACGAAGGATGTAGGCAGTGTGCCCGTTGTTCAGGACTTTCAGGATGTTTTCCCTGAAGAGTTACCAAGGGTGCCTCCGGAGAGGCAGGTGGAATTTCGCATAGATTTGGTGCCGGGTGTCGCTCTGATAGCAAAGGCAGCATATCGGTTGGCATCACCTGAGATGCAAGAGTTATCTACACAGCTTCAGGAGCTGTTAGACCGAGGGTTCATTCGTCCGAGTAGTTCCACGTGGGGAGCACCAATCCTTTTCGTGAAAAAGAAGGATGGATCCCACAGGATGTGTATCGATTATAGAGAGCTAAACAAGCTAACGGTGAAGAACCGTTATCCGTTGCCAAGGATTGATGATTTGTTTGATCAGCTGCAGGGTGCGTCTTGGTTTTCCAAGATTGATCTTCGGTCGGGATACCATCAGATGAGGATTCAGGATGAGGATATACCGAAGACGGCTTTCAAGACTCGGTATGGGCATTATGAGTTTGTAGTGATATCTTGGTCCTTATGAATAGGATGAGGATCCAATGCCCTAGCAGCGTTCATGGACCTTATGAATAGGGTGTGTAGACCGATGCTGGATCGGTCGGTGATCGTTTTCATTGATGATATCTTGGTCTTTTCTAAGACTAGGGAGCAGCACGAACAACACTTAAGGGAGGTGCTGGAGACCCTAAGGGCGGAGAAGTTGTATGCCAAGTTCTCCAAGTATGATTTCTGGCTGCGAGAGGTACAATTCTTGGGGCATATCATCAATCAGGAGGGTATTTCGGTTGATCCAGCCAAGGTTGAGGCTGTGATGCGGTGGGAAGTACCGAAGAATGCATCAAAGATTCGTAGCTTCTTGGGTTTAGCGGGTTATTATCGGAGATTTATTCAGGACTTCTCCAAGATTGTTGTGCCATTGACACGACTAACCAAGAAGAATGTGACGTTTCGGTGGGGTACGGATCAGCAGTTGGCCTTCGAGACCTTGAGGCGGAGATTGTACGAGGCTCCGATACTTGTTTTACCAGAGGGATTAGATGATCTGGTGGTGTACTGTGACGCATAGATTTCAGGGTTAGGAGCGGTACCGATGCAAAAGGGCACGTGATAGGATATGCCTCACGACAACTGAAGCCTCATGAGGCAAATTACCCTACTCACGATCTGGAACTGGGGGCAGTGGTGTTTGCCCTCAAGATTTGGAGGCATTACTTGTATGGAGTGCGGTGCACCATTTACACCGACCACAAGAGTCTGAAGTATTTGATGGACCAACAGAACCTCAACATGCGACAGAGAAGGTGGATGGACGTGCTAAAAGACTATGATTGTGAGATTCTATACCATCCAGGGAAGGCCAACGTAGTGGCCGACGCTTTGAGCCGTAAGATGACAGGTTCCCCGATTGGGAATGTGTGTTTGAGGATGACAGTGATCTCTCCATCGTTGGAGATGATCAAAGAGGCTCAAGTTGAGGGAGTAAAGAAAGAGAGTTGGAAGGTAGAAAGGATCCGAGGGCAGTATCCTTTGTTTGTTAAGGATAATCGAGGCCTATTGACGCAGTGTGGTCGGGTGTGGGTACCGACGACTGGGGGAGTGAGACAAAAGATATTGGAGGAAGCGCATAAGTCCAGGTTCTCTATACATCCAGTAGCTACAAAAATGTATAGGGACTTGAGGCTGAGTTATTGGTGGCCATGCATGAAGCGGGAAATTGTGTGGTTTGTAGAGCGGTGCTTGAACTGCAGGAAGGTCAAGGCCGAGCATCAGCGGCCTCATGGTAAGGTCCAGCCGCTACCCATTCCCATGTGGAAGTGGGTGGAGATCACGATGGACTTCATTACGAAGTTGCCAAGGACGTCGAGGGGTGTGGATGCCGTATGGGTGATTGTGGATAGACTAACGAAGAGTGCCCATTTCATTCCGATATCAGAAAGTATATCCGCTGAGAAGTTGGCGGATATTTACGTGCGTGAGGTAGTGGCTAGACATGGGGTTCCTGTGTCGGTAGTCTCTGATCGTGATGTTCGGTTCACATCCAGGTTCTGGAAGAAATTCCACGAGGAGTTGGGCACTTAGCTACATTTTAGCACGACGTACCACCCCCAGACCAACGGTCAGAGTGAGAGAACGATCCAGACACTGGAGGATATGCTGCGGGCATGCGTGTGGGATTTTGGAGGGAGTTGGGATACATATATCCCACTGGCAGAGTTTTCGTACAATAACAGTTATCATGCCAGTATCGATCGAGCTCCGTTTGAGATGTTATATGGTCGGAGGTGTAGGACCCCGGTTTGTTGGGATGAGGTTGGACACCGGGTCATGGGAAGCACTGAAGTAGTGCTCAAGACTACTGGGTTGATTCGAAAGCTGCGCGACCGGTTGTGGGTCGCACAGAGCAGTCAGAAAAGCTATGCCGACCGACGGCGATCAGATCTTGAGTTTCAGGTGGGGGATTTCGTGTTGCCGAAGGTGTCACCCTGGAAAGGGATCATCAGGTTTCGGAAGAGGGGCAAGCTGGGGCCTCGGTATATAGGCTCGTTCAGGATCACGGCCCGGGTGGGCAAAGTAGCATATCGCTTGAATCTGCCAGAGGAGCTTAGCCAGATTCACAACACGTTCCATGTGTCGCAACTTCGGAAGTGTGTCACAGACGAGGTTGCGGTTGTCTCATTGGGTGATATCCAGGTGGATGAGAGCTTGAACTACATCGAGAAGCCCGTTGCCATCTTGGATAGGAAGACGAAGGCTCTTCGGAATAAGGAAGTAAGACTGGTGAAAGTGCAATGGCAACATCGAAAGGGCTCCGAATGGACTTGGGAACCGGAAGAGGAAATGCGAGATCATCACCCCAATTTGTTTGAGTCAGCAGACTTCGAGGACGAAGTCTAGTTCAAGTAGGGAGACTTGTAATACCTGGTTTGAACTGGAAAGGATTTGAGCATGGACTCGGCGAGTTGGGAGCTCAACTCGTCGAGTAGGGTCGTATTTCAGGGGCACGAATCGGAAGTGACTCGGCGAGTCAGAAGGCCGACTCGACGAGTCAGGGCTGTTTAATGAAAAACCCTAGTTTTGGGGTTTGCCCCTATATAAGCCTCATTAAACGCTCTTGTAGCCTCCCTTAACATCATAAGAGACTGTGTACGGCCGCAAACTCCCTGGTGTGTGAAGTGTGTGCATTTGAGAGCTTGACTTTGGGAATTTGGGAAGGAATCCAAGTTTGGAGAAGAAGAATCAAGGGGAAAACACTGGATCTAGCATCTAGTTCGTCTTGGGCATCTAATTGAGTTTGGGAAGAGCAACAAGCATACCTAAATCCAGTCTGCCAGTTCAGCCTTTGAGAGGTGAGTCTTCTCACCATACCAATGGGTCTAAGGCACCAAGGCCGACCCATTTTGCGATAGTTGGTTTACTTGTTATTCAGAGGTGTGATATGTATGTGTGCATGATATGTGGTAGAGATAACATTTGTGGCTAATGGTAGAGATAGCCGTATGGCTAATGGTAGAGACGGCCTTATGGCCAATGGTAGAGACAACCTTTATGGCTGATGGTAGAGATAGCCTTTGTGGCTAACGGCAGAGATAGCTTCATGGCTAAATTGACATGTGATATGTGGTAGAGGTAGCTTTATAGCTAATATGATATGTGGTTTGTGTGGGGTATGCTCTGGGGGACTCACTAAGCTTTCAGCTTACCGTTTGTGGATTTGTTTCAGGTACATCGAAGTCGAAGGGTAAAGGCAAGGCGTGATGATGCGGCGTGCACTCTATCTCTCTTTTCTGATCTGATTTGGGGGACACTTTGATGTTTTGAAAATAATAATGTTGTAATGTTGATGGTTTTGAAAACGATTATTGGAATCTTTATGTTTTATGAAAATGGTTGACTAATTGAAAATGAAAAATTTCTTTGTAAAATTTGGGTCGTTACATTTTCAAATTTTTAGATATACCTCTTAAATTTTAATATTATTTTAATAAGTGATTTAAATTTGAATATTATTTATAATAGTGATTTATAAATTAGAATATTTAAATATTAAATTAATTATTTATATCGTGTCCTCACATATAAATTAGAATTAATAAAAGACACTAAATTTAAAATATTTAAATTTGCTTGTATATGTATTAAGACTTTATATATATGTATAAGATAACTAGGTGTGAAACCCATGTATTTCATGGGTTTATTTAAAAAAAAATATATTAAATTTTAATAATTTGAGAAGTTTAAATTTATAATAAAAATGAGAAAAATTTTGAATTATTAAAATTAATGAGGCTTTAATACATTGAATACATTACATATATAATCCCTTTCTAATAAATACATTACATATATATTACATTAAATGTGGAATTTTAATTTAATAAAATGAAAAATACAATAAAATGACAAGTGGAAAATAGAAATTCAAAAATTCTAGAAAATGCCATGTGTCCAAATTAAGGAGAAGAGGACATGTGACAAAAAGATTTTGATTTATTAGGGATGATGATTGCAACATGTGTCCTCACATGTTTAAACAAAACATTTTAAATCGTATCATGGTTAGGTTCACCTACTCTAATGTTAATAGAGAGGTTTAAAGAGGTCTCTTTGATTCCTAATGAAGTCGGTTTTTAAAAGCTTACTACTTACCACCTCACCGCCTCTTTACATTTTGAGAGTAGAGTTACCGAAAGGGTTTGATAGGAAAATATTCAAGTTAAAAGTACCGACTTAAAAGTATTAAAACAAAATACCGTTTTATATAATCAAAATGTGAATCACATGTTACCCATGAAAATGCACATTCTCTTTATATTCTATTGATGGGGTGTGTGTGTTTAACCAACACCTCAATGTCAGAGTATAAGTTGAAAATAATGTGGAACTCATGAGAATTAATTATGTTAACGGAGTATGTGTGGTTTACTGGCATGTCAATGTAAGAGTAATCTGAATCGAGGATGATATAATTTTGCATGGTTGATTCATCGTTTGTTCTATGATCCATGACATATGAGTCACAAAATTGAGATGAGCATAATCCACGATTAACATGTTATTGATAGTTAATGAATTTCAAAAGATCCAGAAATTTCATAGAGATTGAAACTGGCAAAGTGTATTGCCTACCTGAATAACTTCATGGTGTGTTTACGACATCTTTTACACATCATAAAGCCAAATATGGATCCTAACATTGCTAAATAATTCTTTTTGGGTAAATTATTTTTAAGGACTAATAAAACCAACTAAAACTTTTTTAGTAGATGTTTCTTCCTAATAACGACAACAACCTTCCTCCTCCTCCTCCTCCACCACCACCTCACTCCAACTTCTCGCTCCTATCAGTTCTTTCTAGGGAGAAACTCACTGGACCTAATTACCTAGATTGGATATGTACCTTAAGGATCACCTAGAGGTACTAGAACAAGGAGTATGTTCATGATGAGGATGTCTACAAACTATCTGAAAATGATACTGGAGAAGAAGTGGCGGCTTACAACAGGCACTATGATGAGGTGACTAAGGTTACTTGCCTTATGTTAGCGACCATGTATTCCGAGCTCCAAAAGGGCTTTAAAATTAGGGTGCATATGACATAAACTACCAGCTCAAAGAAATGCTCCAAGAGAAAGCTAGGTAACAACGATTCGAGATCGTTAAGTCTCTCGTGGCATGTAAACATCAAGAGGGAGCATCTTTATGTACATATGTTCAAAAGATGAAGTCATACATATACAAACTAGGGAATCTACGTGTCGAGTTCCCAAAGGATTTGGCTATTGACACGGTGCTCAACTCACTTTCCAATTCATACCATCAGTTCATTATGAACTATAATATGAACAATTTGGATAAGATCGTAATGGAGCTACATGGCATGTTGAAAACTGTCAAAGCGAGTTTGCAGAAAACTCGTAGCTCCACTCCCACTGCTCCTGTCTTGGCCATTGGAAATGATATTTCTATAAGGAAATTTTTTTCTCCTCCCAAGGGAAATGGAAAGAACTTGCTTGGACAATCCAACCAAGGTCTTAAGATAAAAGTTAAATCTGAAATAGCCCCTAATACTGAACCCAATGAGGCCATATGTTTTTACTGCCAACAGAAGGGATATTGGAAACGTAGCTGCGAAAGTACCTGGAAGATATGAAGAAGAACAAGGTCAATGAGTTTGGCACTTCATGTATTTTTATGATTGAACTTCATAGTACATTAACTTCTAATTCTTGGGTCCTTGATATTGGATGTGGTACTTACACTCGAATATGTAGGGATTAAGGGAAAGTACAAAGCTGAAAGATAGGAAGCTAAACCTAATCATGGGGAAAAATGCATTGTAGGTGTTACAATGATTAAAGATCATGAGCTTGTCCTTAGTAGTGATATTTTCATTATTTTATTAAATCGTGGCTACTTGCCTGATATGGCACGAAACATAATTTCCCTTTTATGTTTTGTTCAAGGATGGTTTTTGATTTTCGTTTGATAATAAGAATGGTGATATTTTAGTATGTAAGAATGGCTCTTTTTACATTAAAGCTAGTCCTTGCAATGGTATTTATGAAAATATTGTTTGAATTATTAAATCTAATAATATGATCTTAAATGTTAATTCTTCCGAAAATGTAGCATTGTCACATTGGCCATATAAACAAGAAATACATCTCCAAGCTCTAATCGGATGTGATCTTGGAATTTTTTGACTTAAAGTCGAATGATGTATGCAAGACTTGCTTACTTGGCAAGACAAAAAAAGCACCATTCACAGGTAACTGTAAAGAGGCAAGAATTGTTGAACCTCATACACACAAATGTGTATGGACCATTCAGATCCTCCACGAGACATGGCGAAAAATACGTTGTGACTTTTACTGATGATTTTAGTAGATATGGCTATATTTACTTAATCAAACAGAAGTTATAAACTTTTGAAATGTACAAAGGGTTTCAAAACGAAGTAGAGAATCAACTGGGTAGACATATCAAGATGCTCTGATTCAACAAGGGTGAAGAATACTTAACTCCTAAATTCATCGATCATGTAAAGGATTATGGAATAGTTTCATAATTTTCTCCTCCCATAACACCACAACTTAATGGTGTTGCTGAGAGAAGAAATAAAACACTATTAGATATGGTTTAATCTATGATGAGTCGTATTACACTTCCAACAAGTTTATGGGGTTATGCCTTAGAAACGGCAGCTCGCATCTTAAACCACGTACTAACTAAGAAGGTTGCCAAAATACCATCTGGAATATGGAGTGGAAGCGTCCCTCTCTTGCACATGTTAAAGTTTGGGGTTACAAAGTTTCCATTCATTGTAAAGTCAATGATAAACTAGAACACACTTCATTGAAGTGTTACTTCATGGGCTACCTACAAAAGTCATTTGGATACTTGTTCAACAATCCTTCTAAGAACAAGGTGTATGTATCTCGAAGGGATTTTTTCCTTGAGATGGGGCTCATATCCAAAGAAGCTAGTGGGAGTATGATAGTGGCCCATTAGGCCACACTAAATTATGGCAAGTGGCGACGCCTCAAAATACAGAATAGAGATTAGGCGGGAGTGATCCTGCGTTATCCTGGAAAGCAACGACTATGGGGCAGTTTCCAACACCAACTCCCGACCAACACAACGGCGAGAAAATCTCTTAGGTTTAAAATGGTATTAGCTGACAACCAAAGTGGTGCACACACCACCACCAACATCCTATGTGAACCAATCACAGCTCAAAGCAGGAAACAAAGGACATCTCCCCCAATGAACGTCACTATCTCATATCAGAACTGATGTTCCTTTCTCTTAAAGAATGAGCCATCGCTCAGGCTTTACTATATAAGGCCAAAAACCGTACATCCAAGAGTAAGTTCTCTAAGGGTAACACTAACACACAATCCATCTCAGAATATATACTAACTTGATCATCGAAGCGTCCTCCTGAGATCTCCTAGAAGAGTACAGCTGGCGGATTCCCCATCTATGTTCTAAGGCTCGATAGCAAGAGGTTATTCCATTGGAGCAATCCTAGAAGACCACTTCACATCATTGTCGCTCCGGCATAAAAATCTACAATACAATCAAATAAAGCAATGGTAACGGAGGGAACAATCACAAGATCCTCTGATCCTCAAAGCTCAATCTGTCGCATGGTATCATTATATAACACCTGTGAATTCGGGCTAGACGCTTAAGGGATTATAGTTATGATTATTCATATTATTGAATAAAATCCTCAAATAGGATAATTAAAATAAATAAATAAGAATTTTAACACATGATATGTATGTGTGTGTGTGTGTGCGTGTATATATATATATATATATATATATATATATATAGTGTACATATTATATGGATAAATATTATGGTTATATAATATTTGTATAAACTCTTATTATAAACATAATGAATTATGTAAATGACTTTTATAACTAAAAGATTATTTATTGATGAAAGTTATCGTAGTCGTGATTACGAACCCGCAAGTATAAAGAATGCTAAAATTTGACAGTGCATGAAGAAGATATGATTTTTCAAAGTTGCGCGTTCGACATAGTGTATTGCTATTTTTCATAAAATATGAAACAAAAATATATTAATTGTTAGCCAAAGTAATATAAAGAAGAGTCGATGTCCTTGGAAATACAAATATGTAAATATAAAGAACGCCAAGAACGGAATTCGTATGAAGGATTTATAATTTTTGCAAGAGCTTTCATAGTGTACTCTTTCTAAAGTATAAAGTAAATATAGAGTGTGAATTAGTTGTTAAGGTCTAAATGAAAGTTTTAGTACTTAGAATTACGAATCCGTGGATATAAAGAATGTCGAAAACGGAGCTCGTATGTGAAAGTTACGATGTATCAAAGAATGCGAGAAATTACATGTGAAATGCGATGTGGCACCATAGGAAGGCGACACGTGGAAACGGAAGACACCTCTTCCCATACCAACCAAGCGACGACATGGATCAACCAAAACTCGACACATAGCCAAGGCACGACGCGTCTTTCCGAAAATGCTATAAATACTTCATTTTCTTCACTTTTTCCACACCATTCTTTCTAGAACTCTTGCATTTCCCTAGAGATCCGACTTTCTGAGTTTTAGAGCATATTAGCTAGGCGTTGCAGTGTTGGAATTCCCAAAAGAAATAAGTATTTAGCACTGAAGTTCTGCTCGCGAAGCTTCCGAGTTATCGCTAGAAAACCTGTAAGGTGATTTGCACTTACTACGCTACTTAAGCTTCCGAGTTCTTTCATGTGTTGCGGGTTTAGGTGGTAGCCATTGTACGAGAAGAGATAAGAGCACAAAGATTTGGACCAGCTATATGTTTTTTATGGTATATCCTTATTGATATAAATTATGGTTAATATATGTTGTAAATCCGAATGTATTATGGTATGTAAAATGTTTTTGAAACTCTGGTTTTCGAATCTTTATAGTAAAACTATAATAAAATCCCCACAATATTTAGATGGAAACATTTGGTTCGTTAGAAACATGACATAAGATTAAGTAAGGATTAATATCCTAGTACTAGTAAAGAATTGGACAAAATGATTCGAGTCTGAAATACTCCTTGACTCTTCTGAAAATCGTCCCTTGCTCCTCCCTCCTCTCTTTAGACGAAAATTAATAATCCTCTTAGGGTTATTGGAATTTTCAAAAACCCATTCTCTCTCCTAAGGTTTCTTCCTTTATTACTCTTTGATGTTTTGGGTGTGAAACAAAAGAGAGATTCCATTTTGGATCCTCTCATCCAATCAAGGTGGCTATAACAAGATCACAATCAAGGAATTCTCAAGAACATTAAGAAGATCAAGAGGTGTGTAATTTTTTTTATTACTATAGTAGCTTGATATAACTACAATGAAACTTAGATCTTATTTGGGTGCATGAACACATATAAATTTTATTATGCTTTCTCTACTAGATTCATGTGTTTAATTGCTAGAAAACCCAACATTAATGTACGTCATGTATGGTCTTTCTACACCTTGTGGGTCCTTTAGTAACTTAAGTTGTAACGTTCACCTCTTAAATGGGTTATGAAAGTCCCATAATGTTTTTTTGCAACATATAAATGATATAGAGACCCTTCAAAGTGTTAAGAGAGCCTATGAACGAAGATGACATGGTGCAGGAAGATAATGTTGAGAAATTTTATTTGCGTGAGATGTGTATATTTTGAGTTTTTTATTATGTCTTTGGTTTGATGAGTGTACCTACCATATTCATGGACAATATAAACTTAGTTTACAAATCATTTGTTGATAACTTGTGATTTTTTTATTGATGGTATACTCACTTAATTCACGTTCGAAGAGGAACACAATGGATGTTTAGGAAAGGTACTTGAAGTACTTAAAAGAGAAAGAGTTAAAAGTGTAAGTCATGAAATACCAAGGTGTACTTGGTAAAATATGTTAAGTGAAATATTGGACTTATGAACCATAATAGTGTTTTGGACCATTATAAGAATATTTTAGGATTTATGCCATGGTTTCATGGTTACCATAGATCTAAAGTAAGATCTATATAGACCATGTGAT
Organism: Lactuca virosa; assembly: GCF_052849685.1. NCBI lineage: Eukaryota > Viridiplantae > Streptophyta > Magnoliopsida > Asterales > Asteraceae > Lactuca > Lactuca virosa. Next base: position 399,363,970 of record NC_136430.1, on the reverse strand, counting down.
TTGCATCAAAATTATACAACGTCATAGTGATATGAAATAATGGTTACCATGGATCTAAAGTAAGATCTATATAGACTATGTGATTTGCATCAAAATTATACAACGTCATAGTGATATGAAATAATAATTGAGATGTTAAGATCTTTTAGGTCGTATACGACTATGCGAGAACTGGCATCCAATGGAGTCTAGTATTTTATTTTGAGATACATAGTATTGTATTTTGAGATACATATGTGAGTTTTAGAATGTCGTTTGTATAGGAAGTACAAAGAGGTATATTGAGTTGAAACCATACATTGAATTATACATTGATATATGTCCAACACTACTATGAAACATGACAACTATAACAATTATAATCAAATATGACATGAAACTCATGAGAAACAAATATAGTCAAATATGAGATTTGTTCCTCTAATAGTTAGAGTCTGATAACGGTTCATTCCTTTGATGAATTCAAAAGGTCTAAGCACGTGGGCACACCCATATAACTCTATTTGATCTCATTCATTTATAGGCGAGAATAACTCAATATATGACTCATGTTCAAAGATACCATAACAAAGCGTATAAGATGACATTTGTTTACCATTAAAATTTAATAGATGTTTTGTGGATACAAACATTAATATATGTTTACGGGAAGTAATGTGTTGCTAGATGCTTACCATTATTTTGTATTTGATATTTTTTTGTTCATTGCACAAGTGGATGTTCATTGCAATTAATATGCAAGAAACAAATAATTAATTATACTGTTGTTCGTATGTGAATCTATAGGTTAAATACCGAGTTCATAGTCTTCGTCGGAAAATCCATGTTTGGTCGGAAAATTCATAGTGCTCCGAAAATTCATGATTGATCAGAAAACCTATAATACCCGGTCACATTAATATAAATTTAACACTATAAACAAGTTTATAGTCATATATATAAATTAAATAACTAAATGTATACACATGATAAGATATATTATCTTTACAAACCATTAACTTCAATATAAATTTAAAACGTTTTTTAAGACAAATTGTTGAACATTTTAAACTGTGATATTGTAATTTTATAGTTATTGATAGATAAAAAAGTGAATTCAACTTGATATCACAAAAATAATTTAAGAGAATATTAATTAATAAATATTTTTGGGGAAATTGAGTAATCTAATCTATATAAATGAACTCTAATAAAAAAAATAATCAACATTTTTAATTTTTGTAAAATGATCAGTATATCCGGAACTGGGCATTCTGGAGCGTACTCCGAGATACCAGAGCAGGATTCCGGAGAAGCGTTATGGAGCAGTCAAATTTTTTTTATGGTTTTATATGTGTTGTGTGTTAATTTTTTTTTGCTTATTTATCGTATTATTTAAATTGTAATATTGCCAAATAAAAGTGTTTGAAATCTTTAAATCTGCCAAAAGTAATAACTACATAAAGTTTAATATGTTTTAAATAATATTACAACGTTCAAATGGACCCATATTTTATATTCGTACCCCAAAAAGTTTACGCCAATCGCTTGTGATATGATATGGCCCAAATTTCGGTTGATCCCTCTATCCTATATGATTTCCCCATGATCAACATCTCTGTGAACCAACACGAAAACACCCCACAATCCCATTTACTGTTAGACTGTTGTGGTACGTCTGCGTCCTTTTAAAGTGTGATTTTGAAACTCTCAAGGGGGATTACATCAGTTGGTTTGATATCCTAATATTTGATACCCACTATGAGTTTATGGATGCAGGATCGTATAACTATAAACCAAGATTAATATTTTGAACAATAGTCATCCACCCAGTGACTATCGTATACAATCATTTTGAATGTCTTAAAATACAAAACATCCAAAAACCAATGAGCATCTGGTATATTGATAGGGATGTAAAGCTGCACAAAAGGTTGGAATTAAGTAATCATCAAATAACACTATATTATAAATGACTATTACAAGGTAATGTAATCGAAACACAATTATACTGTATCACACTCACACAAAGCTGGGTAAATGGATCCATTAATCATGTTACTCCAGTCATATGCATCTATGCTGAAAGCTGTCGGCACAAACATCCACCTAGCATCATCCAATCTGTAACGTCCCATTTTCACAAAAGAAATTACATTTTTAATTAAGATAAAATACCATATTACACTTGTTTGAATATCAGAGTAAGGTAATAAATGCAGAATCTCCATTGTTGTTGATGAGTGTGTACAGTCACGCCTTTTCCTTCCCATGATCACCAATGGTACTTGAAAAAAATTTAATCCATAACTATAATGAGTTCCCCAAAAATACCACACACCATAATATACATACAATGCATGAATATATGAGCCTTCAGTCTTTCTGGCCCGCCTCGCAAGGCCTATAGCATGCCTGGACCGCTCCTGAGCCTACAGTCTGACTGGCCTGCCTCACAAGGCTTATAGTTTACCTGGACCGCTCTCTCTCAGCATACGAGTGACCCACCACTGGCCTACAACACACCGCTGGCCCGCCCGTGTACATTGGCCTACAACACAAAGCATGACCGCCTCAACCCATCCCACTACAATATGTCGAAATATGTAACAAACAAGCAATAAAGTAAACACATAAACACATGCAACTATCAACCCTATTCTACCTATCTAACAACTCACTACCACATACCACGACTGTAACGCCCCGATTCTCGAATACCAATTTATGGTTATAAATTCTCATGAATTCAAGATCTACTCGACGAGTTGGTTGCCTGACTGGTCGAGTAGCAGCGGGTTTGGGCCACATATTTAAGTGACCAACTCGCCGAGTCGGAAGAGTGACTCGACGAGTTGGAGCTGGAGGGTGAAACCCTAATTTCCGGGGTTTGGCACCCTATTTAAGGGATCATTAGCCTCCCTTAATTCCTTTGCATCCTCTTGAGAGTCCAGAAACCCTAATTCGTGTGTGTGCTCCATATTAGTGTAAATTTTAAGCTTGGAAAGAAGACCTTGCTGCAAGAAGCTTGAAGATCAAGAAGTTGGGGGCAAGAACGTTTGTGGGTCTGAAGTCTATCTCAGCTAGCTTCATTTGAGGTATCAATTCATGATCTTTGCCTCATCCCTTTCTAGATCTCTTTGGATGAAGTTAGGGCTTCTTGGCTTGGTTATGAAGCTATTCTTGGGTATGATCTCAGATCTGAAGTTGTAACTTCAGATCTTAACTCTCTTTGATTTGTAAGTCCATAAAGCTATCAGCATTGGCAAGTATGAACCCCTCCTTAAGTGTAAAACCCCATTTCAAGCTTGGTTTTGGCATTTTGAGTCATTAGAGGCTTGCATGCACGTAAAGTTTGCAACTTTACGTGATAAGCATGCCTCGGGAAGTTGGATCTACAGTATGGAGCCTTAGCATGGCTTAAAAAGAATCTGTATGGATGAAGGACCGAAGGGACTCGGTGAGTCGCATGATAGACTCGGCGAGTCATATGAAGATGGTTATGAACTCGACGGGTTGGATGAACAACTCGGCGAGTCCGATGAAGATTGCCTTGGACTCGGCGAGTGGCATGGTGACTCGACGAGTTGGCAAGTTATGCAAGGAACTCGGCGAGTAGCTGAGGGTACTCGGCGAGTTGAGGTCAACATGGACTGTTGACCTTGATAGTTGACTTTGACTTTGACCAAGGGTTGACCGTTTTGACTTTTGAGGATAATTGGTAAGCGGGTATTTATAAATTGGATCATTGATGGTTATAGGTGTTGGAGTTTGGGGCAGTGTTTCGGGAGCGTGATTTCGTGGTTCAGTATGGCATTACAAGGTGAGTTATCCTCACTATATCAACAGGGTCTACGACACCAAGGCCGACCCTTTATCGGATTTGTATCCGGGTAATTGCATGATATGTTTACTGATCTGTAGATCTGCGTCCTGGTAGTTAGGACGGTATTATTTTTAGTGACCTGGTTTAGGTCGGTATCCTGGTATATAGGATGATGCTATGTTAGTGACCGGTTAGGTCGGTATCCTAGTTATAGGATGTTGCTATGCTATATGATCTGTTAGATCGGTTTGTTTGCCTATAGATTGTTATGTGATTATCTGTTATATGTGCACATGTTTATTGGTTTGGGGAAAGGGTTGAGGCAGGTCCTGCTGTATGCAGTAGGCCAAGACACCATGGGCGGACCGGGTAGACTGCAGGCCCGGGCCGGGCAAATCTACTCAGGCCGAAGGCCCGATGAGCGGTCCGGATAGGCTGAAGGCCCCAAGAGGGCGGTCCAGACGTGCCGAGGCTCAGAGAGTAGGACAGATAGACTGAAGGCCCGATGCGGGCGGTCCAGTCAGACTGTATACTCAGAGCGTGGACCAGGTGGACTGAAGGCCCGGTGCGGGCGGACCAGTCACGCTGTAGACTCGAGATGCATGGCTCTTCTGTACTTGTTGATATGTTATGATTATGGTTATATGAGGTTGGTATTTTGGGGGTAACTTACTAAGCTTTCGGGCTTACAGTTTTAGTTTATTGTTTCAGGTTCAGCGGATGGCTGCGGGTAGGCGAAGGCGTGACCGTACACTTCCTCGATTGACGATTATGATTTCTGGGAACTCTGATGTATAAACTATTTTCAAAACAAATTGTAATAATTGAATGGTTTCAAATGGTTTAAAATGTTTTAAATTGGCTCGAACTTTATGGGTGTTACAAGTTGGTATCAAAGCCTTGGTTTGAGTGAATTGGAGGAACACTCGTGTGAATCCAGTCTCAAACTAAGGAAAAAGATTTTCGAAATGATTTTTAAATGGTTTTCAAAATAAGTAAAAGAGGATGTGAAGTGTACAATCAGCCGGAGCCAGTAAGTTGACCCCAAAATACCATGCAGTTTTTGATTATGTGATATGTTAGAACAGCATGCTAGTAATAAGATAAGGATCCTCAGGAACCATATGATAGAATTGCCTGATCTTTGATGCCTTATCTTATGTAGAGTACCTCATTGATTGTTGTATGACTCTTTCGCGTGTGAACTAACTATTGGTTGAATACTCCAAATCACATGCTACATGGGTTAAATGGTCTTAGGGTAAGGGATTTGGTCCTGCTGCGCAGCTCTTGTCTGAGTCCAACCGTTGTGGGATTAAATATTTTAGTCTAAGATTGTTTAAGCCATGCGGTATGTGATTGTATTCATGCAATAGTTAACTGGCACCAATGGAGGGTCGTGTGGCAGTTGGTGGATGGGTGGGTAGTGAGAGGCCGGGAGGCCAGGTATGAGATATTTAGCAGTCCTCTAGGAGTGAGGATGGATCGCTCGCTATGTTTATGAATATTGTCAGGGTGTTATGGTGATACTTGAGACAAATATGGGTAGGTGTGGAAGGTAGTATGGGCCCGTATTACTGAAAGCACATGACCCATACGCGTAGCAAGGAAGTCACAACCCCTAGGGTTTGGTTGGGAGTAGGTTCCCCGTCATGTATGTGGATTATCTGATATCTTCCTGGTATATGTTCAGTATGGTGATGGCGAATCGATTTGAGGCGGGATCCGGATCAGGATCGGAAGCGAGTGGCCAGGATAGGCCGGTATTGTCCGTCGATCAGATATGGGAGATGATTTCCGTGGAGCTTTCTCAGATTTTGCGAGAAGAATTCTTCGGTGTCGTGGACCGGGTCACCGCCAAGTTCGAGGAGCAGGTTGCAGCGTTGCAATCTGTGAGAGATGTTGCTACCGGGATGACTTCTAGGGGAGTGCCAGTGGTGGGGTCACAACTAGGAAAGAGGAGGAGGGACTTTTCAGCAGAGGACGAAGAGTTGGAGACAGCTAACCTAAGTACTGGAAGTCAGGAGGGTCAGGAGGTGTGTGGCAAGTGTGGGGGAACCCACAGATTTGCTTGTCACAAATTCAGGTGCTACAAGTGCGGGGAGAGAGGGCATGTGCAACGGGATTGCAAGAAGGATCAGATATGCTTTCACTATTACCAACCAGGTCATTTAAGGTCCAGCTGTCCTGCGTTGAGGACGGAAGGAATTCAGATTCCAGGGGTCATCATTCCTCAGGAGGTCAAGGTCGAGCCGCAAGAAGTCTTTGGTATGTAATTGGAAAGCCCCATTCTGTAATAATATTGTGGTCAAATCGTCTGTGATCGATATTTATTTTGTCTTGGAATATTATTGAATGTGGACAAGCAGTAATTTCGGGTTAGTTGCCTGTTCTGTCTGATTTATGTGTCACGGATTTAATGAGTTGTTAGGCCATTGGAGGTGTCAGGAGAAATTTATTTTTAAAGGATCGTAGGTGATTAGAGTTCAGGGATTCATTAGAAGAGGGGAGGTAGAGTGATTGATTAGAATTTTTTCATCTATGGCAAGGGTTGTGCCCTTTCAGTTTTTCGAAGGAGTGAGCAGGTTTGTGACCCTAGGATCAGGCTGTATTCCAGCTCGGGTTAGTTCGTTGCAGGGATTGGCGATATTATTTTAGCGCCGGTGAGCGCAGGTGGGTCGATGTGGCATGAGTATTTTGTGAGGTCTGGTTTTCCTTGGATCTTTTATATCAGGCGGTAAGGATTGTTTGTGCGGCCTATCGCACTTTTGGGATTGTAGACTATGTCTTGGGAGTAGTTGTAGCCCAGTTTAGGGCAGAGGTTGCTTCAGCTACTGCAGTTCAGCTATGGACGTTGAGCAGGTGGGTGAGTCAGGGTGCGAACCCTGAATGAAATGATTTCTAGAGCCCGAGAGCGGGAAACTTGTTTGGAGCACCTTGGGAAAAGGGGTATTATGTGGGAGGTTTGCGGATAGGGTTCCACAGGATGGTTATTTAGCATTGTCAAGATTCAGTGGTTTTAGCAACCGTTCGTGATTGACGGACGAAAACGCCAATGGAAGTGGTTCGTTGCCGAGGTATTAGTGGGAACATTTTTATTTTGGTCTTCAGGACATGAGTGTGGGGTCATTCAAGCATTAGTGGCTGTCGGTTTCACTGGGATTCAGGAAGTGTTCATATGGTTCTTAGAAGTGTGTGATCAATTGGGACTAACTAGTAATGGAGCACTAGTGGGAAAGAGTTGGTTGTCATCGGATCGATCGTTGGGAAGTGAGAAGGATTGGAAATCCTCCAATTTTCATGTATTATGAAGGCTTTAATCGAATCTAAGTGGGGGAGTGTTACCCCGAGATGCGGAAGTGGGAGAGGTTTTGAAACGGGGATAAGTTTCACAACCCGACAAGGAGAATGGAGGCCATAGTGGCTGCTTGGTTTGAGAGTTGTGTTGATTAGGGGTTCGGCAAAACTCCCCAGCATAAGGAACACGTCTTCTTGGTGCTTGATAGCATAAATTGGGGGGATAGATTGAGGGTTTTTGGATTGATAGATTGAGGGTTTTGTTAGCTGTCAGGGCTCGGCAATACATTCAGCACAGGAGTGCGGGTTATTTAGCGTATGTGGTAGACACGCGGGTCAGGGAACAGACCACGGATTTCCGAGAGGGTGGATGATTGACATGAGGCCTAGGGTTAGGCTGGGGATATAGTCCACAGAGTAGATCAGGAGTTTGAAGCCCCAAGTGGGTGAGAACAGTATGCATGGGAGAGAGCATCAGGAGGGGTGGTCCAGGGAGATGCTCAATAGTTTAGAGCTGTCCGGATAGACTGAAGGCCGGTGGGGCGTACCAGTCAGGCTGAGGGCTCGGAGAACGGTCCAGACAGGCTGAAGGCCCAGAGAGGCGGTCCAGACATGCTGAAGGTTCTGAGAGTGGTCCGGATAGACTAAAGGCCTGGTAGGGCAGTCCATTCATGCTGAAGACTTTGTATATGTTTGTAGATCTATGTTCGGGTATTGAGTAGGCTGCTATGCTATAGCAATCAATAGGTCTGTTCCAAGTATTGATCATGCTGCTGGAGTAGGCTGAGGACTGTAATGTTTTTCTGGTTGATCGGAAGTTGTTATTTGTGGTCGGTCGGAGTTCAAAGTATCTTGGTGATCTCATCAGTTCAGAGTGTCTCCGAGGTTTCATCTTCTTGGATCGGGTAATACTCCAGTTAGGGACTGAGAGTGGATCCGAATGGGTATTCGTCAGTTTTGGGAAGGTTTGGGATTAGAATATTCCGTCATTCAGGTTCTGGGAACCGGGTTAGATCTTTTCTTGATCGTTTATGGCATTTGGATGGGGTTGAGGCGGTCCTGCTCTATGCGGTAGGCCAAGATACCCGGTGCGGAGGCTCAAAGGGAGCGGTAGGGTTGAGGTGGTAGGCCAACAAACCCTGAGAATTTCAGCACGATAATGGAATTGATTGGGTATGATTGGTATTCCAACCCGAGGGTTGATTGGGCCAGGCATGAGTGTTCGTATTCATTAGTGGATTGATTATGTATGATATTCTGAGAGCTAAAGGATGCATTATCATGTCAACTCAAAGGGTTCGCTTCATGAAGATGAAAGTTGGGTTTCAGATATGTTGGATCATCAGGATTTTGTCAAGTTGGAAAGGTGGCATGCAGTATAGACCTTTTAAAAGGTTCGGTTGGGATTCACATCACCTTTCACGTTTCACAATTGCGAAAGTGCATCATGGATCAGGAGGCGGTAGTATTGTTGGATGACATTCAGGTCGTTGAGCGCCTGGATTATGTGGAAAGGCCTGTGGCCATTCTGGAGAGAGGGGTGAAGGTTCTGCGGGACAAGGATGTACCTTTGGTAAGGGTACAGTGGGAGCACCAAAGAGGGTCCAAGTGGGCGTGGGGGCCGAAGGCAGAGTTGCGGGAGCACTATCCGAGGATGTTCACAGCAGCAGACTTCGAGGACGAAGTATAGTTTAAGTGGGGGAGAATTGTAACGCCCCGATTCTCAAATACCAATTTATGGTTATAAATTCTCATGAATTCAAGATCTGCTCAACGAGTTGGTTGCCTGACTCGTCGAGTAGCAGCGGGTTTGGGCCACATGTTTAAGTGACCAAATCGCCGAGTCGGAAGAGTGACTCGACGAGTTGGAGCTGAAGGGTGAAACCTTAATTTCCGGGGTTTGGCACCCTATTTAAGGGATCATTAGCCTCCTTTAGTTCCTTTGCAGCCTCTTGAGAGTCCAGAAACCCTAATTCGTGTGTGTGCTCCATATTAGTGTAAATTTCAAGCTTGGAAAGAAGACCTTGCTGCAAGAAGCTTGAAGATCAAGAAGTTGGGGGCAAGAACTTTATGGGTCTGAAGTCTATCTAAACTAGCTTCATTTGAGGTATCAATTCATGATCTTGGCCTCATTCCGTTCTAGATCTCTTTGGATGAAGTTAGGGCTTCTTGTCTTGGTTATGAAGTTATTCTTGGGTATGATCTCAGATCTGAAGTTGTAACTTCAGATCTTAACTCTCTTTGATTTGTAAGTCCATAAAGCTATCAGCATTGGCAAGTATGAACCCCTCCTTAAGTGTAAAACCCCATTTCAAGCTTGGTTTTGGCATTTTGAGTCATTAGAGCCTTGCATGCACGTAAAGTTTTCAACTTTACGTGATAAGCATGCCTTGGGAAGTTGGATCTGCAGTATGGAGCCTTAGCATGGCTTAAAAAGCATCTGTATGGATGAAGGACTGAAGGGACTCGGCGAGTCGCATGATAGACTCGGCGAGTCATATGAAGATGGTCATGAACTCGACGGGTTGGATGAACAACTCGGCGAGTCCGATGAAGATTGCCTTGGACTCGGCGAGTGGCATGGTGACTCGGCGAGTTGGCAAGTTATGCAAGGAACTAGGCGAGTAGCTGAGGGTACTCGACGAGTTGAGGTCAACATGGACTGTTGACCTTGATAGTTGACTTTGACTTTGACCAAGGGTTGACCGTTTTGACTTTTGAGGATAATTGGTAAGCGGGTATTTATAAATTGGATCATTGATGGTTATAGGTGTTGGAGTTTGGGGCAGTGTTTTGGGAGCGTGATTTCGTGGTTCAGTCCGGCATTACAAGGTGAGTTATCCTCACTATATCAATAGGGTCTACGGCACTAAGGCCGGCCCTTTATTGGATTTGTATCCGGGTAATTGCATGATATGTTTACAGATCTATAGATCTGCTTCCTGGTAGTTAGGACGGTATTATGTTTAGTGACCTGGTTTAGGTCGGTATCCTGGTATATAGGATGATGCTATGTTAGTGACCGGTTAGGTCGGTATCCTGGTTATAGGATGTTGCTATGCTATATGATCTCTTAGATCGGTTTGTTTGCCTATAGACTGTTATGTGATTATCTGTTATATGTGCACATGTTTATTGGTTTGGGGAAAGGGTTGAGGCATGTCCTGCTGTGTGTAGTAGGCCAAGACACCCTGGGCGGACCGGGTAGACTGCAGGCCCGGGCCAGACAAATCTAGTCAGGCCGAAGGCTCGGCAAGCATTCTGGATAGGTTGAAGGCCCCGAGTGGGCGGTCTAGACGTGCCGAGGCTCGGAGAGTGGGCCAGATAGACTGAAGGCCCGGTGCGGGCGGTCCAGTCAGACTGTAGACTCAGAGAGTGGACCAGGTGGACAGAAGGCCCGGTGCGGGCGGACCAGTCACGCTGTAGACTCGAGATGCATGGCTGTTCTGTACTTGTTGATATGTTATGATTATGGTTATATGAGGTTGGTATTTTGGGGGTAACTCACTAAGCTTTCGGGCTTACAGTTTCAGTTTATTGTTTCAGGTTCAACGGATGGCCGCGGGTAGGCGAAGGCGTGACCGTACACTTCCTCGATTGACGATTATGATTTCTGGGAGCTCTGATGTATAAACTATTTTCAAAACAAATTGTAATAATTGAATGGTTTCAAATGGTTTAAAAACTTTCAAATTGGCTCGAATTTTATGGGTGTTACAACGACTCATACAACACATTACACCGTTACTGGAAGATCTCCAAGGAATGCATAACTATATGTAACTAGAGGTGAAATAGACATTTGAATGGGTGATCCTACTCTAAAGCCCCAACCAAACAAGGAACATGCATGAAAGCCTAGATTAAGAGATCTCAGGCTATCCTACATGACTACATACAACCCCTATGGCACTCCACTAGGCGATCACTATCCTACTGATACTCTAACCAACATACCACTGCTCCTATATCCTAACATACAAGGATTAACACTATAATACATAACATACTGAGGACACTCACCTGAATTGAAGACCTAAGGAAACACAGAAATCTGCTCACTCCCTGCATTGATCGGTCCCACGAACCGACTAGCACTGGACAAAAGTAGGACCTTAATTAATAACCTAATTCCTTCAAGTTTGACCCCAAGTCAAACTGGTTAAAAGGTCAATGTTTAGCTGTGAAAAAAGTCAACGGTCAACCCACACCATGATGTAGAGGACTCTTGGCCACATCATGGAAACATCCAGACAAAACAGTCATGAGAACCTCAATTGTCACGATGTAATGGGCATATCGTCACGTCGTAGGAATTGATCCTAGACAACTTAATTGATTAATCCCTTAATCCATTAAACCACACACTCATCTCCTCTAGAAGGATTCCTTACACCCAAAGAGTCATAAAAATTGTTTCTTTGTAGTCATGCATGTCCAATGCATGTCTTTCCCCAAGCTAAGTCTTATGGTGGGAATAGGTCAAAAATCCCATGCATGAGCTAAAACGCAACCGACTCTCATAGTTGATACACTAAGCCTCAAAGGTACCTCAAGGATCCATAAAGTTTCCATATTTATGGAATCCATCTACTCAAACTCTCCCAAACATGGAGAAAATGCACAAAAAACCTAGATCTAGAAGCATAGAACATAAATCTTGGAACTTGAACACTCACAATGGTCCAGAGTAAGTGCTAGAAGATGATGATGAGACTTCCAAGTTGGTTCTATGCACCAAGGATGCTCCCTTCTCCTTCAAGACACCAAAAACGCCACCAAAATCTCAAGAACTCATCAATGGAGGCTAGGGTTTCATTGAAAGGGTTGGAGGCTGAAAAGGATGCCCTCAACCTTGAGTTTAGGGGCTTAAATATAGAAGATACCCTAAAATATTATGGGCATGGGCTGCAGCTGTAGTCACGTGGTGACCTTCCTTTTGTCACGTAGTGACGGCCATCCCGAATACGCGTTCATCAAATTGGCATGTCACATCGTGGTGCTCCATTCACTACGTCGTGACACAAGGTTTTTTCAAAAAACCTTACCTTTGATCCTTTTAAACCCTCAACCAATCTATTCTGTAAAACGGGTGTTACACGGTCTATGCTCTATCAACAATGAGATCCACATCATGATATGCTGCCAATCAACATATATATACGATAGATTAAGTATTGTTATTAGAAGCATACTACGTAATGATCACATAATTATATAACTTACATCACATTCCAACCAGCCCACATGATTATCCCCATATAAGCGCATCTAAAACTCAATCTTCGGTATACTAATTGTAAAAAGCTGAGAAAACAACAACGAAGCATCTCGTTCTTTATATAGAGTGTGAATGGTAGGGTCTAAACGACTATCCAACGATGCTAGCTTTTGGCATGCAACACTTTTCTTCTTCATCTGTATCCATGGGAACTTATACCATATGGATACAATTTTTTGGCGTTGAGAATGCCTAAGAGGTGATGCTGATGTTTTGTATTCTTCTCGTGGAATCTTTTTTATATCGGAAGAGTGCTTATATGTGGACGGCTGCTCAGGTCCGTCAATCAGCGATTGTTCAGGTGTACCTAACCCATAATCATGCTCCCATAAGTCATTGTTGTCTGTGGTACCAACATCATCCATGATAAGTGTTTGTATTGTTCAATAGTATTTAATTATAAACGATGCAATAACGGGTATACCATAAAGTTAAATAAAAATGTATGGGAGTGAATAATTAACAAAGTACCTCCACCCCATTGTGGTAGCAGCATCATATCCGATAACCTTATTATTAAGTATTAGAAGCATGGCTATCGTAGCTTCAGGTTCTATAAAACTCATCCCATGTACCCTCAACTGCTCGCGACATTCATGGACCTTGTTTGAATCTCAGTAATAATTTTATCCTTATCAGTTCGTGTTACGGTCAATGGTGGTGGGTCAGATGCTTTTGAACCTTTTGCATCATTTATTTTGCATTCTTTTGTCAACGCTCATGGGTAGGCGACTGTTGGGGTGATGGTCTTAGAGAAGGTGCCCTGTGAACATCCGTGGTAACTAATGTAGGGCGCTCAATTCACCCTGAGCTAAATGTCAACCATTCAACACGACTCACATCTGGTGTTGGATCTAACTTTTGTATAAGTATAGGGGTAGTGATTTGTACACAACATTTTTATCCATACACAACAATTTATGCTTTAGATGATTATGCTGTACAACTGCATAAAACATAATTTGTTGTGTATGGCTAAAAAAAATTTGTATACGGATCATCACCCATAAGTATATTATCTCGCTAACAAATTTACAAAATTATAAATAAGCATAAATTATACATATAGATGGAAATTATTATAAATTATATAAGTAATCATATATCGTTAATGATTAGAAACTGTTTGTGAAGGTTTGTATCGATCGGATACATTTCAAGTATAAAGACTAAAAAGAAACTTAAACAACGAAAATAAAGAACAGTTTTTAAAAGACACAAAGAGTTCTCCAAATTGTTTCTTTCACCAAGAAATAGGTTTTGTCCTCACAAAGAAGACGGTTGTCACAAAGACGATTACGACACCAAGCCGTGTTCACAACATCAGGGTTTTCCCTAATACGTATCAATCTCATGATTAAAGGGATTGTATCTAATCTATACTAAGAACCGATCTAATCATGAAGATACTGGATCTTTGATCTATTCTACACTTATATATATATCATTACCTAATATAAAAAATATTACATAGAATAACTATACTGTACGCTGACGTTGCTAAGCTTGATACGCTGGCGTTGTTGTAACATCCCAAAATTCAAGACCAAAAATTTCATTTTTAAATTAAAGATTCATAAATCACATTTACTGAAAATGCTACCAGTGTTATCTCATATCATAAAAACCATAGATCAAATATCTCTCAAAATATATCATAAGGAAATGATGTCAGAGTACAAATCCCAAGAGGCTCATGTGCGGAAAATAGAGTGTGTGATGCGTTGCAGTCATGCCGACTCCTTTTCCTTCGAAGAAGAGGTACCTGAAACCAAAACTGTAAACCGTAAGCACGAAGCTTAGTGAGTTCCCTCATCATACCACATACCATACAATACACATACTGCCTAGCATATCCGGGTGCTGGCCTACCCCTTCGGTCTCTTTCAACCGTTAACCGCCTAGCATATTAGGGTGTCAGCCTACCCCTTCGATCTCTTTCAACCGGTAACTGCCTAGCATATCGGGGTGCTGTCCTACCCCTTCGGCCCTTTCGACCGGTATCGGGGACTATTTCACCCCTACTACTACCATATATCATGCTAATACATAAACAAATAAATCACATACTGCCTAGCATATCAGGGTGCTGGCCTACCCCTTAGGTCCTTTCGACTGGTAACGGGGTCTGTCCTACCCCTACCACTATCACATAGTATCATAGCATACTAGCACATAAAGCATAACAGATAGTGGTATACCAGACAATTATCACAAAGACAATCATCTCTACTATATCTCCTACTAGTGGGCCGACATTGGTGCCTTAGACCCACTTCTACTGGAAGGTAACTCACCTCAAATGTCGTGAAGTAGCTGAACTGTCCTCGGCTCTGGAATCAACTTCACTCAACTCCTACACATAAAATCTCCTTTAATTACCCTTCCATACTCATAACCCCTTAAGAGTCAACTCTGGTCAAAGTCCAAGTCAAAGTCAACCTTTTGGTCAAAGTCAACGTTCTGGTCAAAGTCAACATTCTGGGTTGACTCAACTCGCCGAGTTGGTCCATCAACTCGCCGAGTCCCATAAATCATAAATTTCTTAAATCGCGATCCAACTCGTCGAGTTCTTGCACGAACTCGTCGAGTTTCTCCTATCAACAGACTCGGGGCATTTCACTACGACTCGTCGAGTTCCTCCTTGAAATCTTCGAGTTCTTCAATCTTTAAAACCCAAAAATGATGGCCAACTCGTTGAGTCATCTCCTAGACTCGCCGAGTTTCTTTAATAACAGAAAAGGTTGGGGGACCACCATCCAACTCGCCGAGTTAGATGAACAACTCGTTGAGTTTCCTTTAGTCTAAATCCATTTAGTCACTTTTAATCGAGTTCAACGCTTCCAAACCATCGGTCTGATCCTCTAGGACTAAGATACCACGTCAAGTTGCTAACTTTATGTCCATGCATAGTGTCATAAAGCTAGAAACACCAAAAATAAGCTATATAAGAGGTCTAGGGCATGGAGAATGGCCAAGGCTTGATAAAGCTGGCAACTTTAAGCCTCATGAGCTCATTAGTGCCTAGATCTGAAGTCACAACTTCATGATACACTCAAATCCCGAAAATGACTTCAATATGGCCCAAAAGTGACAACATACTACTCTAAATGAAGATCTAAGTAATAGAAAGCCAAGGTATCGATTTTATACCTCAAATAAGTCAGGAATGCAGCTCAAAATCTGGATCTACTTGCTTCCTCTTGGATCCCCAAGCTTCTCTTTCCTTCACAAGCTTCAAAATCACAAAGAATGCACAAAATGGCTCAAAAACTCTCCAAAAGTGGATTAGGGTTTCTTGGTTAGGGTTTGGGACGATGGAGGCTGTAAATAATGCCAGCCTTTGGAGTTAAGGTGTTTAAAAAGGCTGCTACACCCTGAAAATTAGGGTTTCATTCTGGCAGCCCTACTCGTCGAGTTGAGGCTCTCGACTCGTTGAGTAGGCTTTATTTCCCGCGTCCAAATTCCATTCCTACTCGACGAGTTTGGGGCATCCAACTTATCGAGTTCCTATATAAAAATGAATAAATTGATTTTGAAATACATACCGGGAACCGGGCATTACAAATCTCCACTACTTCTTTTAGACTTCGTCCTCGAAGTCTGCTGCGTCTGGAAATAGCTCCGGGTAGTGCTCCCTCATCTCATCCTCCGGCTCCCAAGTCCATTCTGAGCCCTTGTGGTGTTGCCATTGCACCTTTACTAACTCTACCCTCTTGTTCCTCAAATCCTTCGTCTTCCTGTTGAGGATGGCTACCGGTCGCTCGATGTAGTGCAGGCTGTCATCAACCTGAATATCCTCTAAGGGCACCACTGCGGTGTCATCTACCAAGCACTTCCGCAGCTGGGAGACATGAAAGGTGCTGTGGATCTGACTAAGCTCGACTGGCAGATCCAGTCAATATGCAAACTTTCCCACTCGGGCTATAATCCTGAGCGGTCCGATGTATCTGGGGCCCAACTTGCGCCGCTTCCTGAACCGGATGACACCTTTCCAAGGTGACACCTTCAGGAGGACCATATCTCCTACCTGAAACTCCAGGTCTGATCGTCTTCTGTCGGCGTAGCCCTTCTGCCGACTCTGGGCCATTTGGAGTCTACTCTGGACCTGCTGGATCCTCTCCGTAGTCTTGAGTACAACTTCAGTACTCCCCGTGACCCTCTGTCTAACCTCACCCCAACATATCGGGGTTCTGCACTTCCTCCCATAAAGCATCTCGAAGGGAGGTCGGTCGATGCTGGCGTGGTAGCTATTATTGTAGGAAATCTCTGCCAAGGGAAGGTAGGTATCCCAGCTACCACCGAAATCTAAGACACACGCCCGCAGCATGTCCTCCAAGGTCTGGATGGTCCGCTTACTCTGACCATCTATCTGTGGGTGAAAAGTCGTGCTAAAGTGCAGACGAGTGCCCAACTCGTCATGAAATTTCTTCCAGAATCTGGAAGTGAACCGTATGTCTCGATCAGAAATCACGGCAACTGGCACTCCGTGTCGAGCTACTACCTCTCTGATATAGATTTCATCCAGCTTCTCGGCCGAAATGCTCTCCTAGATTGGAATAAAACAGGCACTCTTGGTCAACCGATCCACAAAGACCCAAATCGAATCCACTCCCCGTGTGGTCCTGCGCAGCTTCGTGATGAAATCCATAGAAATATCCTCCCACTTCCACACAAGGATATTCAGTGGTTGCGTCTTTCTGTGAGGTCTCTGTTGTTCGGCCTTGACCTTCCTGCAGGTCAATCACCTCTCAATGTACCAGGCTACACCCCACTTCATGCACGGCCACCAATAATCAGGACGAAGATCTCAATACATCTTCGTCGCCCCGTGATGGATTGAAAACCTGGATTTGTGCGCCTCCTCCATCAAAACCTGGCGCACACCTCCATGATACAGAACCCACACTCTACGATGGAGTGTCAACAACCCACGACTATCATAGTCGAAGGAGGAAACCTGACCCACGATACACTCACTCTTCCGGTGTTCCTCCTTTATAGCCTCATGCTGCGCCTCCCAGATTTGCTCCAAAAGCGGAGTTACTACTGTCATCCTCAGACAGATGTCTCTGATCGGGGCTGCGAATGCCTTGCGGCTAAGTGCATCGGCTACAACATTGGCCTTCCCCGGGTGGTAGTGGATCTCACAGTCGTAGTCTTTCACCACATCTAACCACCGACGCTGCCTCATGTTCAGATTCGGCTGATCCATGAGGTACCTAAAGCTCTTGTGATCCGTATAAATGGTACAACAGACCCCATAGAGGTAATGTCGCCAAATCTTAAGGGCGAAAAAAATTTCCCCCAACTCTAGGTTGTGTGTCGGTTAAGGAGGAAAACTGACCCACGATACACTCACTCTTCCGGTGTTCCTCCTTTATAGCCTCATGTTGCGCCTCCCAGATTTGCTCCAAAAGCGAAGTTACTACTGTCATCCTCAGACAGATGTCTCTGATCGGGGCTGCAAATGCCTTGCGGCTAAGTGCATCGGCCACAACATTGGCCTTCCCCGGGTGGTAGTGGATCTCACAGTCGTAGTCTTTCACCACATCTAACCATCGACGCTGCCTCATGTTCAGATTCGGCTGATCCATGAGGTACCTAAAGCTCTTGTGATCCGTGTAAATGGTACAACAGACCCCATAGAGGTAATGTCGCCAAATCTTAAGGGCGAAAAAAAATTTCCCCCAACTCTAGGTTGTGTGTCGGTTAGTTCCCCTCGTGAGGCTTCAGCTTCCTCGAGGTGTAGGCAATGACGTGCCCTCTCTGCATCAATACAGCACCTAAACCCGAGATGGACGCATCGTAGTACACTACAAAGTCAGCAACTCCCTCCGGCAGGGCTAAGATCAGCGCCTTGCACAACCTCTGCCTCAAAGTCTCGAACGTTGCCTGCTGCTTAGGCCCCCAGCAAAAAACAACCGCCTTCTTCGTCAGCCGAGTCAGGGGTACAACTATCTTGGAGAAATCCTGAATGAATCTCCGATAATAGCCTGCTAATCCGAGGAAACTCCGAATCTCAGATGGAGACTTCGGAACCTCCCATCTCATCACGGCCTCCACTATAGCCAGGTCGACCAGAATACCGTTCTGGTTGACAAGGTGCCCCATAAACTGCACCTCACACAACCAGAACTCGCACTTGGAGAACTTGGCGTACAAGCTCCCCTTCCTCAGGGTATGCAACACCTCCCGCAAGTGCTCCTCATGCTGCTCCTGCGTTTTAAAGTAAACCAAGATGTCATCAATAAAGACTATCACAGACCGATCCAACATCGGTCTGCATATGCGGTTTATGAGGTCCATGAACGTGGCAGGGGCATTGGTGAGCCCAAAGGGCATCACCACGAACTCATAGTGGCCGTAGCGAGTCCGGAAAGCAGTCTTCTGTACATCCTCATCACTGACTCACATTTGGTGATAGCCTGAGCGCAAATCTATCTTGGAAAACCAAGATCCCCCTGTAGTTGGTCGAAGAGATCGTCAATCCTCGGAAGTGGGTAACGGTTCTTCACTATTACCTTGTTCAGCTCCCGGTAATCTATACACATCCGATGCGACCCGTCCTTCTTCTTTACAAACAGGATCGGGGCTCACCAAGGCGAACTGCTCGGCCTAATGAATCCGTTGTCTAATAGCTCCTGCAGCTGTGTAGACAACTCCTGCATCTCGGGAGGAGTCAACCGATATGGTGCCTTGGCTATCGGAGCTGCACCAGGGACTAGGTCGATCATGAACTCTACCTATCTCTCCGGAGGTATCCCAGGCAACTCCTCCGGGAACACATCCAGATACTCCCTCACAACTGGCACATCTCTCATGGTCGCCTTACCCGCCTCCCGGGTATCCATAACGTAGGCGACATACCCTGCGCAAACCTGCTGAAGGTAGTGCGTAGCCCTCGTTGCTGAGCACAAAGTGGTCCACGCTGCGGCCTCTCGCCCTGAATTACCAACTCTCCCTTAGTTGGGGTCCTGACACGCACCAACTGCTGCGCACAGTTGTAACAACCCGAAATTTCTATCTTTTAAAAGTCAAACTTGGTCAACAAAAGTCAAACATTCAATCAAGGGTCAAACTTATTTCTTTTTTTTTTTTATCTTAATATAGTTAGATGAAAGAGCTAAAAAGTGTTTGGATCTAGCCTTCTTAAGTGTTAAGTATTTTGGAAGGATACCCTTTAAAACCATTTGGGCCGAAGCCTCGGGCCGTGAACAGCCTCGGGCCGTGAACACCCTTCGGACCGTGAACCTCGGTTGGGCCGTGAAACTTCCCTCCCTATATATATATATATATATATATATATATATATATATATATATATATATATATATATATATGAATTTGGACTGATTTTCACTTCACTTCTCCACTTCTAGCCGTGAAACCAAGTTTTCTCTCAAGTATCATCCACCAAAGAACTCTCATTTCTCCTCTAAAATCGTTAGAAACACTTCCCTTTCTTGTTTTTCTTGTGAAATCCTTTGATTTCATCCTTAATCATCATCTTCCATCAAGATCTTCAAAGTGTTCTTGGGCCGTGAACCATCTTTGGGCCATGAACACTCCATCTTTGGGCCCTGAACACTTCATCTTGGCCGTGAACACTTCAAGTGTTTTCGGCCGTGGACCCATCTAGTTGGGCCGTGATCAAGTTTCAGCCTTTCATCTTCACTTCTAACACTTCTTTGTAAGTGTTCCCTACTTCCTAAGGCTGTTTCCTTTACATTTTAGTTGTTATATGCACTAATTGTATACATATATATGTTATTATATGCTAAATAGGATCCATTTGTGCTCGGGACTTCACTAGTGATACCAAGCATCCTATATCGAACCCTTTATCGAATCACTCCTAACAAGGTGAGTTCATACCCGTATAATTACACTTTTAAATGCATTTAGGGGAGAATACAAGTAGAACACAATACAAATGTGTTAACCATTTCCATGTGAAAACAACAAACAAAAGGATTTTGTATACTCAAAAACTTGTTAAAACTCTTTTAAACTATTTTCAACTTCTTTTATATCAAAATCATATTCGTCTATTTATTCACGTATAAGTATGATTTAACGGACTTAGGACTATTGCTAAATACCTTGACTCATGTTCCTTGTTTGCTTGTGGGCTTAGGGTAGGATCACTAGTTCGACTGTCGGCTAAATCATAGTTATGCTCATTAAATACATATATGAATATTAAACCCATTTTTTAGTATCATACTTAACTCAGTTGCTTCCGTTGAACAACTGAGTATTTTCAACAAATCAGTGTAGTGGTGTTGATTATGATGGCATGTGCAGAATAAGAAAAGATCTAGTGAATCATCATGTAAACTCAAGAACACAAGGAGTAAATAAATCTGTGTAAGCTCATATTAGATCTAGAAAGGATATACAAATGGGTTTGTACAAATTCTCTCTCTCTAGTCTAACACTCCAAAATGATCATCCTAAATATGAGTTTCACTCACTTCCTAATTTTAGGAAAGACAACTCATTTACACATCAATAAGGGTAAGCTACATCCAAGTGTGACTTTTCACCCTAACATTCTCCCCCTCAAAGTTAGGATTGGATGTCCCGGCTTCAGTCTCTAACGAGGTAGCGCGATTAAGACCAAACTCCCCCTCGAAGTAACACCGGTCTTTAAATCCGTAAATGAATATCCGACAAACCCACTTCGAATACCCATCATTCTACCCCTTTTTATAATAAAAAAATGATTATAAAACCCATTAAGGGTGAGAAGCGCCCGAGGAATGAACTTCACAATACTCCCCCTTGATGTTTACCAAAAATGAATCACCAAAAATCTTGCATGGAAAAATCTTGGGTGAAAGTTGCAAGATTTTCCAAAAACCGGGTAGAAATTGTCATTTTCTGAATTCTGCAGGAAACCCGTTGCGCCAAAAACAACCAAATATACGAAATTCTCCCCCATTTGCGAAACTGGGTAGAAAATGTTAATTCGCACAAACTGCAGGGACCAGAAATGAACATTCTTCAATTTCTCAGAAAATTAGCCCAATTTCGAAGTTGGGTATTTGTTGCCACCTTTTCGAAACTTCAGGGACTTATTTCGAAAGTACTGCATTCTTCACATCTAAAATGTCGAAAATATGTCCTGATGTCGAATCTGGACTAATGCTGCCAAGCTTTCGAAATTTCAGGGACCAATTTCGAAAATTTTGCATTATTTCTTCCAAACTGTCGAAAATTACCCCAAATGTCGAAATTTGGTAAAATCTGCCAAACTTTCGAAAATGCAGGGATCACTTTCGAAAATTTATGTTTCTTCCCCAATTCAAGAAACCTTCGTTGTTCCAGTCGCGAATCATCATCACCATATTAACGAAAAATTTTCTTGATCAACGGAATATCAAAAACGAAGCATGTCGAACGCTTAACCGGGAATAGTAAGATCTTTCAAAATCATCGACATCAAACCTTCGCTTGTTAAATGGGAAACATTGATTCAACTTAGACTTGTCGACATCTAAAGGCAACATCAACTGGGAACGAACAATCATCAGTAAACCAACCACTTATCGACTCCAAATTTTCGTCGACAACAAATTCTTGAATCTTTGACATCTCGTTCCCAACAATCTAACAAAAATCAAACCCAGACTCCAAAATTTCGGAAAATCAATTAACAATTTCCAGTTCGTTCTTTGAGCAACCGAGCTCACCGATACCTGACTTTAGAAATCAATCGATTCCATTCCTTCGATTCCCAAACCAACCCATTGACTCCAAATCCTTCGTAACACACAATCAATTCATCGACATTGAACATCGACTTCAAATTCAATTTATTGACCCCAAAATCAAATTCTTCAACTGTTCTTCAAACTTTCGAAATCACAATCAATACACAATTTTGAAATCAATTTCCATCCCCCTTTCGTTATCAATCATAATCCAGAACACAATGACTTTCGCTCTTCGCTATTTCATCATCAACAATAAACGATTTTGACTTCAATCCAATTTTGATTGATAACAAAGTCTTCGCGATGAGCACAGTCAACTTCACTTTTTCATACCCATCGACAATCGACATTGAATACTCTCCAAAAACAAATCCACTGCTATTCGCTTTTTCAAACAACCAGCCATCGACCATGAAAAATCGACTCTTAAAATCGAATCAATTTCTAATACTTCGATTTCCATCCTTCCGAGTCGATACCAAATCATCAAAGCAACACGGATATCAAATACTTTCGAAATCAAAATCAACGAACCTTCAATTCCCAATCGAATTTGACTTCCTAATTGTCGATTTCCAGGAACCATCCCAAAACAGATTCTAGGTCAATCAGAACCAGTTCGACATTCATATCTATCAATCCCAAAGCGAAACTTCAATTCACTACCCATCAACATTCGCATATAAGAACAACGACTAGAACTTGATTTTATCTTTCAATTAACAAGATTTTCAAACGATTTCAAAATAAAACCAGTCAAAATCGAATTCAACTTTAATTAACCACAAGTTCCAGTCAAGTTCGATTTTAAACAAACATTAAGATTCAATCGAAGTGATGTTTGATTCACAGCTACAACTGAAATACGAGACTCAACAACTCCGATTTCAAAGAAGTCGATGAATGTACAACACCTTTATGCGTATGGTGCTTGATGAACCGACGAATCGAGTATAAAATGAATCAGAGTTAAAATTGTAGTAAGAATGCGAGATTGAACAACAGATGTAAATATGATCTTGTTTCAGCTCTATTACGCTTTCGAATGTTTACAGAGTACAAAGACAGGTCTGTAAAAACTCTTATCTAACTCTAGTAAATATCCCTATTTATAGGAATCAGAAAGCGTACAAAAAATATACTAAGGCATAGACACTTAAGCTTCGAAGAAAAGCGCCTTAGTAAAATAGATTACAAAACATTCGAAGAGTGCAAAATATACTTCGACTAATTACAACATTTTTGACCCTTACAATCTCCCCCTTTGTAATCATAGTCGAACTTCTTAATTTGTAAGAAGCTGGATGGAATACAACATCACTCTTCGAATTTCCGTGTACCAGGAAATTATCTTCTTTAGCTCTTTCTTATCTCCTTCATTGTTCTTCTTACAATGATTCATACAAACAATTAAGTTTGTATATTGAGACGTTGAATATCTCTCCACTTCGCATGCCTGAAATAAGAACCGTTTTGCTTTTCAGCCTTGTCCTTTCCTGCGAAGACTAACCCAAAAGGCTTCAAGCAGATTTCACCATCAGCATACTTTTTTAATTCTGCTTGAGTCTTCGTAGGTGCCATTGGAGCTTTTATTTCCATACCTTTAGCTGTAGCTAACTCCACATCAGTTAGAGCCAAGCACTCATAATAATTTTCGATGAAAATCTTGATGTGAGCAAACCCAAGCTTAAATTCATCAGGTTCAGTGTTTTGAAGATATGAAAAAGATTTGTCTTTAAGAATCAATGCAACTTGTATAAGATCATTCAAGTTCATTAATGGAAAATCTGCAATTGTAAATTCGCAAATACTTCCATTTGCCCTGGCCACCACGTACTTGATATTTTGGACTGTGTTTTCGAACACCACATCCTTTTTCATACTGATAACTTTCTTGATCTTCACCAAATACCAAACTTCCTCAGGGGCTTTTGTAAGAACAGCATGAAATCTAATTTTCATGTGAGTACCATCATCCTTTTCTTTGAAATTTCCTTCTGCTTTAAATTGTGGCATGATGAACATCATCTCATTCATTGGAAAGTCAAGCTGACTTGTATCAGTATTCGTAACCATGTAACTCTGCTTTGGTTTCTTCTCAAACGAATACATATGATTATATGCAACCTTGGCTTCAATTGTTTTGTAATTGTAGTGTTTGGACGGATCACCTTTGTCCATACCCTTAGGATCACTCGCACGTTGAGTCATTATGCTTTGAATCAACCTTAGCCTTTCAATTTCAGCTTCTGCTTCAGCTTTCTTTTATTCTTTCGACTTTTCCACAACTATCGTTTTCCCTTTATCTTTCAAAGCTGAATCATATATTACTTCTTTTGTTTTCGAACCACTCCCACTAGTATCAACAGATTTACCAATCATAATTCCTTTAGAAATTGGTCTTGTAAATGGCATAGTTGTTACAACTGTTGATGTAACTGGCCCAGCAGATGCTACGATTGGCTTTGTTGTTGGGATCTTCGAAGAAAACACCTTTCCCACAACCTTCGCATCTTCACCACCAGCCTTCGTATCTTCAATTTTTCTTTCTCCCCCTTGCACCCCTGTGATAACAGGTGGGGCATCTGTTGTTGGTAGAAGGCTTGAAATACGAGAAAAAGGGGCCAGTTGCTTGTGGAGAATAGCTTCGAATTGTGTGAACTTCTGGGATAGAAAGTATGGAGTAATCAGAGAAGACGAAACTGGCTTGACAGATAGAACTTTTAACTCCTTCAGTAACGTAATCACTTCCACAAAGTTTTTACTGTCCATTGTAGAAAGTTGAGTAAGTTGAGGACTCAAACTTTCATACAACTTGACAAATTTCGTGACAGCATCACAAATTATGTCAATCTTCTGATTTAGAGACGCATAATCCTGTTGGACACTAGCAACCTCTTTTTGCATGTCTTCGCGAAGTTCACGAATCTGCAAATTAACATCCTCCCTGACTTTCTTAACTTCCTGAACATAGAGAACATGTCTTTCCTTGGCAACTGTCTTCAATTCTTTCAAGTCTCCTGCAAACTTCGAATTTTGAGAATTTATGCGTAGCTCATTGTTTTGATCAATATGATCAACCTTCTCCAAAATTCTCAACTCCGAGTCTCTAACCATCCCAAAGACTTTACTCACTATCTTGGCTTCGAACATTTGCAACATCGTATCAACTTCCAAACTCAAAACCGATGAACCACCCCCCAGATCAACTTGAGATTGAATTATGGAATTCAATTTCTTATTCAAAATTTTAAACTGCTTCATCGTCATCAGTATATGATCTGGAAAATCTTCTTCTTCATCATCAAATTCTAATTCATCAAACATACCTCCAAAACCCTCGTTGTCAGTTTCTGTTTCCATACGAATGGTTTCTTGAATAGGCGAGTTAATTTTGGGTGGATCAGTAGATTGAGAAGAAAAAATGGAAGTAAAGGGTTGATTGATGATATTTTCGAATGTAGGTGAATCAGTGGTTGAAGTAATCGGAGTGATTGGTGGAGGTAAAGAAACAATATTTTCGAAGGCAATAGAAGTAGGATGACCTTGATCTTCTTTCTTTGAATCTCCTTCACCCATATTGACATTTGCATCTGTATCAGATACGTTTGCAGTGATGCCTGAAGTTCGTACCTCCTCAGAAACTGATTTGGCAACCGAATCTTCGGGTGGTATGACTATTGTCTGCTCAGGAGTTGAACTTTCTTTGTGAAGAGTTACTTCTGGTGTTTCAGGAATTTGTTCATCTTCATCTTCTGTAGATTCAGTGGAGAGCATAAGCTTTCGTGTCTTCTTCTTCTTCTTCTTCTTCTTCTTCTTCTGTGAAAGATGTTTGGCCATATCCTCAGCCCTTCGTTTCTTTGATGATGGAGAAACAGGTGCTGGTACTTGACGAATTATGACACCTTGATGAGTAACTTGAGGTTTTCGTACCACGTTAGGTGTTGGAGACTTGCGTATATGCTTAGACTTCATTTTGATTCTTCGAAAAATACCCGTCTTCGAAGGAATGACCACTTTCTCTTGAGTATCTTCACCAACAGGCTCAATCGATTTAGTCTCAGCAACAGACACTTCGTGTACAACTGGCTCTTCAACTGTATATGGCTTCTTCTTTGAAGATTTCGTGAATTTCAATTCCTGGACTTTCGTTTCAGAAGAACCAGGTTCATTCTTCTTCGAACGCTTGGATTTCTTCTCTTCTCTTGGCAATAATTTCCCAGTTTCTACAGTAGAATCAATGTTTTTCAAATAAGCCACCAAGACTGAATTCTTAGGATCAACTCGTTTTAGCATAGCATCAGGAATACGAGCCACAAAGGGAAAATCTTCAACATTATCTGTGACATCCTTCGGACAGTGGTATGTCTGAAAAACAACTTTTTCTTCATCATTGGGTACCAAAATCCCCTCCTTCTTGTAGAAATATTGTAGAATCAAGCTCCAGTACCTCGCACATGAAATACCATGAAGAGCATCCGTGTGTTCTACACTCTTTTGAAATTCCTTCCATAATTGTGTAGAATAATCCACTTGAAGGTCATAGTATAGCCCAACAGCCATGTCATATACGTCCATTCGTCCTTTATCGAGACCAACAGTTCTACCAGTTAAACACCTTAGAAAAATACCAAATAGAAAATTCCAGATACAAGGAAGACCATATTTCTTAAACTCACTGATCTTAGTTAGTTGTGGTTGATAACCCATCTCATTAAACATATGGACAATTTGAGGGAATGAGAAATCAACATACGGTGGTGAATTTGGAATTTCAAGAATTTGGCAAAAGAGTTTCTTGGACAATCTGACCTTTTTGTCATTAACCAAATTAAAAGTAATGGCATCAAAAGCTTTGTTGTATGTAGCCGTTGATCCTGCTTGAGAAAGCCATGACATCGGAACTGAAAACGAACTGAACATAGCCTTTGACAGAACAGAACTCTTTAAAGCAACAACTAACATCTTCAATTCTTCAGGGTATTGAGAAACATCGGCCTCCAATTGATAGTTAGTTCCTTGAATCTTCATAATCGGTAATGAAGTCACATCTTTAGTGGTTTGAGAAGGGTCAGCATCGACATGAACAGAAGTCGCAATTGTTAGGGTTTTGAAAGCTTTGAAAATAAGAGAGAATTGGGAATTTTTCCTTTGAACGCGTAAACTGATAATAGACCCTTGAATCCCCTTTTATATGTAACCCTAGAATTTGAATTTGAAGCGGGATGTGCAATTAATGATATCCGACGTGGCACCTTAAAAGTCGCATCAGTCTACCAAAAAATTTCCAGATGTCCAAAAGTAACTGTCACATCTCCTTGAAACAAGGAAACGTCTCCTCCCACAGTCTGTACGTGTCTCGTCAAGGAATAGTAACCGTCAGCATCCTTCGGATGGAGGAAAGGCTCTTTCACTTTTGGGATGAAAAGCGAAGTCATATGCAAGATGTTTGAAATCATCAGCCTGAGTTGGTATTACTCAGAACCTCAAGGATTTCGTGAGTGCAGTGTTCCAAAGAATTTAGACAAGAAGCAATAATAAGAAAAATTTAGGATACTGTGATGTCAAAATATCAATTTGACACGAAGGCAGATAAAACCCCGGGCAAAGATTGCTTCGTTAATCACCAAGACAGATGATCAACAGCTTGTGTATGTTCCCGTGAAATACAACCGAATACTGGAAGAGAAGTATCGAAGGGCTTCTTTTATAAGGTTTCGTGGGTAGCTATAAAAATTTCGTTACATATCATCCTAAACATAAGGTGATAAATTGTAACAGAAATTACTTGTTTGACCAGTGTAGTCAGTGACAAGTTTGCTTTGAAAAATTTTAAGTGACTTTGGATTTCGAATAAAACTCACACGGAAAGCATATTCATGAAAAAAAATTTGTGCTGGATATTGTTGGGTAACAAACATCATGGGTTTCGAATGTTTGATCAAGACCACTCATACAAAATGAATATGATTTGGAGTTTCGAATTTGGGTACTGAAACAAAGGTTTCGTGAAAATCTGGACCATAGTTCCTCGTCAATTCCTTAAAAGTTTAGAAAATTGGGTTTCACTTTCATCACGGTCTCATGATGTCAGATCATGAACACAGATTTTTGATATGTCTAAGTTTCGATTGGTGGGATCAGAGACCTCTCGGACATATGTCTTCGTGTGTGATCGTGTAAGAACTTTTTGGATGAAAAAGATGGATGAAAGACACGAAATGTACCTCTGCTATATTTGAACAAAACAGTAAACTCTTAACTCATTGTGAAAAGAGTCAGGTAGCTCAGGAGACTAATGTGAATACAAGCCTGATTGGGAAGAAATTTCCGTATGAAATATTTCATTAAGGCTTTCGTACACACACATTGAGGCAATGGAGGCTTTGGACAACATGCTGCAGCATGCTTCTAGGGACAACTTAAATAGTTCAAAATATTCAACAATTTAAAGATTCTTATGATAGATTTACCTGACCCTGGAACTGTAAGCATTATCCACTGTGTATCATCATGAATATCTGCAACAAAGTAGTAAAAAGAAATAAGAAACAAAATATTTTTGATGTTTTGATTTTTCGAAAATAAAGAACGAAATAAAGAGAAAATCTTTTTGATGTTTTTGATTTTTCGAAAATAAAGACAGAACAAACGAAAATATTTGAGGAATTTTGAAATTTTCGAAAATAAAATGACAAAACAAAGGAAAATCTTTTTGGATTTTTAATTTTTCGAAAATTAAATGACAAAATAAACGAAAATCTTTTTGTATTTTTGATTTTTCGAAAATTAAATGACGAAACAAACAAAAATCTTTTTGTATTTTTGATTTTTCGAAAATAAGTGACAAACTAAATGTACTTGTTGCAAATACAGGAAATTTTATCAACCCTTGAAAAGTAATAAATCTACGAATTCGAAGGGGTCGAAGCGTTGACTATGAACAGTAACCTCTGAACGCTGAATGATATTGCTTTGTCTTTTATTCAGTGTCTCTGAATCATTCCTGGTAAACCATCATTCTTCTTTTTCGTATGGAACAGAATTTCCATCGATCATTCCAAGTCCTTCTAAAATTTTTACAAAGGATTTTTCATCTAAAGGTTTCGTGAAAATATCAGCTAACTGATCAGTTGTTTTCACGAAATGTACTTCAATATTTCCATCCTCCACGTGATCCTTGATGAAATGATAACGAAGAGCTATATGTTTAGTCTTCGAATGCTGCACATGATTATGACAAATTCTTATTGCACTTTGAGAATCACAATATAATGAAATCTTTTTCATATTAATTGCATAATCACACAATTGACTTTGGATCCATATAATTTGTGATGTGCAAGCAACAGCAGCCACATATTCTGCTTCAGCCGTTGAAATTGATACACATGTTTGCTTTTTCGACTGCCAGCTCACCAATTTGCCATTGAGAAATTGACATCCGCCACTTGTGCTTTTTTTTATCAAGATTACAACCACCCAAGTCTGCATCCGAATAAGCTTGTACAAAGAACCCATTTTTCGAAGGATACCACAATCCTAACGAAATTGTTCCCTTAAGATAACGAAATATATTCTTCACAGCAGTGAGATGTGGTTCTCGTGGATTTGACTGATACCTAGCACAAGTACACACAGAGAACATGATATCAGGTCTACTTGCTGTAAGATAAAGTAATGAACCAATCATGCTCCTGTAAAGAATTAGGTCAACTGCAGGTTTATGTAACGAAGGTGTCAACTTTATGCCAGTTGCCATAGGAACTCGTAACTTTGTGCTATTCGTCAATCCAAACTTCTCTAGCAAATTCTTCATATATTTTTCTTGATTAATAAAAATTCATTCTCTGCTTTGACGAATATTCAGTCCAAGAAAATTATTGATTTTTCCCATCATGCTCATTTCGAACTTACTTTTCATCAGATCTTCAAATTCTCTAGACAAGGCAGGGTCAGTTGAGCCAAAAATAATATCATCAACATAAATTTGAACAAGCATAAGATGATTCCCAACTTTCTTTCGAAATAATGTGGGGTCAACAGATCCTTGTTTAAATTTAGATTGCTTCAAAAATGAAGTAAGAGTTGCATACCATGCTCGTGGTGCTTGTTTTAATCCACAAAATGCCTTATCTAAAATATAAACATGATCAGGATGTTCTTCGTTAATAAAACCTGCGGGTTGTTCCACGTAAACTGTTTCTTCAAGCTCTCCATTTAAAAATGCACACTTCACGTCCATTTGATAAACATCAAAGTCTTTGTGAGCTGCATAAGCCAGAAATATACGAACAACCTCGAGTCTTGCGACATGGACAAAAGTTTCTTCATAGTCAATTCCTTCTTCTTGTGAATACCCTTTAACAACAAGTCTGGCTTTGTTTCGAACGATATTTCCATCTTTGTCGGTTTTGTTTTTGAAAATACATTTTAACCCGACAATCGAAACATTTTCAGGTTTAGGAATTAATCTCCAAACCTTGTTTCGTTCAAATTCAGATAATTCAGATTGCATCGCAACAACCCAATCTGAGTGTTCCATTGCAACCTTAATTGTATTTGGTTCAATTTTAGAGATGAAAACATTGAACATGCAAAATTCTTGATGAGTATTCAATACCTCATTCTTTGCACAAATTTGAGCTCTTGTTAAAACACCCTCTTGCGGATTCCCAATTACTTGATCCTTCGGATGATCTCTTGTCTACTTTTCCATTAGCGGATAAGCTGGATCAAAGTCCAAAGGTGCATCTTCATATAAATCATCATTCTCTAAACCTGCAATCGAACAAACATCATCAAAATCATTATTATTTTCATTGTTTTCTAAATGCTCCCCCTCAACATTATGCTCCCCCTCAACATCAACATTCAATCTCTCATTCTCCCCCTCGAAAGAATGCTCCCCCTCAACTAGAGTGTTCGAATCCTAGTGCTCCCCCTCCACTGTATTATTTTTCATACTTTCGCCTATCTCTTGAGAAGTTGATGTTGAATCATCAGTAAGCTTCGTTAATTCAGGAAGATGATTATCATTTGCATTAATTTCAGCATCAACAGCATGATCTGGAATACCAAAAATTAAATCATAATCAATATCCAACAAGTGCGAAGGTTCAGATTCATCTTGTATTTCTTTTAGAATAGGATGATTTTCAAAATGCGTTTCAGTTTGTTTAACATAGTAATCATCAAAAGTAAGATTATAAGTTTCTTCCACTTTTCGTGTTCTTTTGTTCAACACACGATATGCGACTGAATTATGCGAATATCCCAAGAAAATTCTTTCATCTGCTTTCGCTTGAAATTTCTTAAGATTATCCTTGAGATTCATAATGAAGCACCTGCATCCGAAAACATGGAAAAATTTTACGTTAGGTTTTCGATTGTTGAGAATTTCATATGGAGTGATGTTAAAACGCCGATGGATGAAAGATCTGTTTTGAGTAAAACATGCGGTGGATATTGCTTCAGCCCAAAGGTATTGTGGAAGATTCGCATATGCCAGCATAGTTCTTGCTGCTTCGCATAGAGATCTATTTCTTCGTTCAACTACACCATTTTGTTGTGGTGTGTATGGAGACGAAAAATTATGCGAAATTCCTTTGTCCACCAAAAATGAATCAATAACATTGTTCTTAAATTCAGTTCCATGATCACTCTTAATTTTTTGAATAGTCTTCTTCAACGTTGTTTCCATCTTTTTGATAAAGTCAATCATGATTTGTGCTACTTCAGATTTGATTCTGAGAAAATAAACCCACGTGAATCTTGAAAAATCATCAACAATTACTAAAATGTACCGTTTCTTGTTGAGTGTTGAAATTGTCGATGGACCACACAAATCAATATGTAAGAGCTCCAATGGTTCGACAATTTTCGAATCTATCGTAATCGGATGACCTTGTTTATGTTGCTTGCCAAATTCACACGATGCACATAAAGAATCATTATCAAATTTAAGTACAGGTAAACCTCTTACCAGATCTTGTACAACAAGTTTGTTGATGTTTCGAAAGTTGAGATGTGAAAGTCTTCGATGCCAAAGCCAACTTATGTCTGATCTAGCTTTCGAAATAAGACATACATCAGGTTTGCCTATTATCGGATTGATGTCCAAAGTGAACATGTCACCTTTCCTTTTTGATTTTAGCAAAACTTCTTTTGTGTTGACATTCGAAATGATGCTTCCCTCTTCGTTGAAAAGAACTTGATTGCCAGTGCCGACAACAAGTTGTGAAACACTTATCAAGTTATGTTGAAGACCTTCAACATAAGCAACACGATTCACTGTGGATTGTCCGTTTGTGATCTTCCCATATCCTTTGACTTGGCATTTTTGATTGTTACCAAATTTCACAACTCCAACATTCTTTAGGCTTCGAAAATCTCGTAAATTGTCACACCCCCAAACCAAGGATGGCGGAAATGTCCGGGGGTGGAGGACTTCATGTATAGTATCATAACAACAATTGTAATAGTAATTCAAGCAAACACAACCAACATATATATAATTGAAAAAGTTATATCATTGTATGAATTACATGTTTACGAATCAATTATAATATGTTGACAAAATATGAAATAGTAGACGCCTTAGCGTCCCATCCTCAAAAGCACTTGGTTACCTGTTTAATGATTTCCTGAGAATACAAGTTGTTTTGAAAGAGTGTCAACACAAAGGTTGGTGAGTTCATAAGCTTTTGTTTGGTATTATTAAAAGCCTTTCGTTTGTAAAAGTAGTATTTGTGTTAGAAAATCCAATATTTTCCTTAAAATGTATATGTAGTCTTAAATTCAAAGACCGGAATGTATAAGTAACTTTTCTTACTTATAATAAATAATGTAAGTTTAAATCGACATAAACTCGTTAAATTTTAATGAAGTTCCCGTAAATTCCAATGTTTATTAATACTTTATGTGAGTTTATTATAACCATGCTATGACCAAGGTTGCCTAAAACGACGTTCTTCAGGCGTCGGAAATGTTATGACATTTGTCACCCCAGACCTATCGGTCTAACTGTTGCATGCAGTTTAGGTGTGGGTTTGTCAAACCCAATATCGATCTATACACAAGTATCACGCTCTCCCTCGAGGAGACTCTGGTTATAATACAGGACTTATTTGTAAATTGAATCGAATGTCTCACAGAAGTCATTAACGGAATTACGTGTTATGAAAACTTGGTACCGTATGGCCGTACCTTGCTTAATGAAAATATCCTTTGTATAAATGTACCCTTTTTAAATGTATGTGTTATGTAATGTCTCACAAAAGTCATTAACGGAATTACGTGTTATGAAAACTTGGTACCGTATGGCCGTACCTTGCTTAATGAAAATATCCTTTGTATAAATGTACCCTTTTTAAATGTATGTGTTATGTAATGTTTCATAAAGTCATTAACGAAATTACGTGTTATGAAAACTTGGTACCGTATGGCCGTACTTTGCTTAATGAAAATATCCTTTGTATAAATGTACCCTTTTTAAATGTATGTGTTATGTAATGTATCATAAACTATACCTATTATAGTTTATCAACCAAGGGTAGTACGTAGTAATGTATGCAAACTATATTCAAAATAGTTTATTAAATGTTTGAATGTATCGGTTGTACTTTGATTATAATCACTTGTTATTCTTTATAATTTATATGTCCAAATCCATTTGTAAACTGATGTGTGTCTAAATATTAAGATAAAATGTCATATATTGCACTTTGAGAATCACAATATAATGAAATCTTTTTCATATTAATTGCATAATCACACAATTGACTTTGGATCCATATAATTTGTGATGTGCAAGCAACAGCAGCCACATATTCTGCTTCAGCCGTTGAAATTGATACACATGTTTGCTTTTTCGACTGCCAGCTCACCAATTTGCCATTGAGAAATTGACATCCGCCACTTGTGCTTTTTTTTATCAAGATTACAACCACCCAAGTCTGCATCCGAATAAGCTTGTACAAAGAACCCATTTTTCGAAGGATACCACAATCCTAACGAAATTGTTCCCTTAAGATAACGAAATATATTCTTCACAGCAGTGAGATGTGGTTCTCGTGGATTTGACTGATACCTAGCACAAGTACACACAGAGAACATGATATCAGGTCTACTTGCTGTAAGATAAAGTAATGAACCAATCATGCTCCTGTAAAGAATTAGGTCAACTGCAGGTTTATGTAACGAAGGTGTCAACTTTATGCCAGTTGCCATAGGAACTCGTAACTTTGTGCTATTCGTCAATCCAAACTTCTCTAGCAAATTCTTCATATATTTTTCTTGATTAATAAAAATTCATTCTCTGCTTTGACGAATATTCAGTCCAAGAAAATTATTGATTTTTCCCATCATGCTCATTTCGAACTTACTTTTCATCAGATCTTCAAATTCTCTAGACAAGGCAGGGTCAGTTGAGCCAAAAATAATATCATCAACATAAATTTGAACAAGCATAAGATGATTCCCAACTTTCTTTCGAAATAATGTGGGGTCAACAGATCCTTGTTTAAATTTAGATTGCTTCAAAAATGAAGTAAGAGTTGCATACCATGCTCGTGGTGCTTGTTTTAATCCACAAAATGCCTTATCTAAAATATAAACATGATCAGGATGTTCTTCGTTAATAAAACCTGCGGGTTGTTCCACGTAAACTGTTTCTTCAAGCTCTCCATTTAAAAATGCACACTTCACGTCCATTTGATAAACATCAAAGTCTTTGTGAGCTGCATAAGCCAGAAATATACGAACAACCTCGAGTCTTGCGACATGGACAAAAGTTTCTTCATAGTCAATTCCTTCTTCTTGTGAATACCCTTTAACAACAAGTCTGGCTTTGTTTCGAACGATATTTCCATCTTTGTCGGTTTTGTTTTTGAAAATACATTTTAACCCGACAATCGAAACATTTTCAGGTTTAGGAATTAATCTCCAAACCTTGTTTCGTTCAAATTCAGATAATTCAGATTGCATCGCAACAACCCAATCTGAGTGTTCCATTGCAACCTTAATTGTATTTGGTTCAATTTTAGAGATGAAAACATTGAACATGCAAAATTCTTGATGAGTATTCAATACCTCATTCTTTGCACAAATTTGAGCTCTTGTTAAAACACCCTCTTGCGGATTCCCAATTACTTGATCCTTCGGATGATCTCTTGTCTACTTTTCCATTAGCGGATAAGCTGGATCAAAGTCCAAAGGTGCATCTTCATATAAATCATCATTCTCTAAACCTGCAATCGAACAAACATCATCAAAATCATTATTATTTTCATTGTTTTCTAAATGCTCCCCCTCAACATTATGCTCCCCCTCAACATCAACATTCAATCTCTCATTCTCCCCCTCGAAAGAATGCTCCCCCTCAACTAGAGTGTTCGAATCCTAGTGCTCCCCCTCCACTGTATTATTTTTCATACTTTCGCCTATCTCTTGAGAAGTTGATGTTGAATCATCAGTAAGCTTCGTTAATTCAGGAAGATGATTATCATTTGCATTAATTTCAGCATCAACAGCATGATCTGGAATACCAAAAATTAAATCATAATCAATATCCAACAAGTGCGAAGGTTCAGATTCATCTTGTATTTCTTTTAGAATAGGATGATTTTCAAAATGCGTTTCAGTTTGTTTAACATAGTAATAATCAAAAGTAAGATTATAAGTTTCTTCCACTTTTCGTGTTCTTTTGTTCAACACACGATATGCGACTGAATTATGCGAATATCCCAAGAAAATTCTTTCATCTGCTTTCGCTTGAAATTTCTTAAGATTATCCTTGAGATTCATAATGAAGCACCTGCATCCGAAAACATGGAAAAATTTTACGTTAGGTTTTCGATTGTTGAGAATTTCATATGGAGTGATGTTAAAACGCCGATGGATGAAAGATCTGTTTTGAGTAAAACATGCGGTGGATATTGCTTCAGCCCAAAGGTATTGTGGAAGATTCGCATATGCCAGCATAGTTCTTGCTGCTTCGCATAGAGATCTATTTCTTCGTTCAACTACACCATTTTGTTGTGGTGTGTATGGAGACGAAAAATTATGCGAAATTCCTTTGTCCACCAAAAATGAATCAATAACATTGTTCTTAAATTCAGTTCCATGATCACTCTTAATTTTTTGAATAGTCTTCTTCAACGTTGTTTCCATCTTTTTGATAAAGTCAATCATGATTTGTGCTACTTCAGATTTGATTCTGAGAAAATAAACCCACGTGAATCTTGAAAAATCATCAACAATTACTAAAATGTACCGTTTCTTGTTGAGTGTTGAAATTGTCGATGGACCACACAAATCAATATGTAAGAGCTCCAATGGTTCGACAATTTTCGAATCTATCGTAATCGGATGACCTTGTTTATGTTGCTTGCCAAATTCACACGATGCACATAAAGAATCATTATCAAATTTAAGTACAGGTAAACCTCTTACCAGATCTTGTACAACAAGTTTGTTGATGTTTCGAAAGTTGAGATGTGAAAGTCTTCGATGCCAAAGCCAACTTATGTCTGATCTAGCTTTCGAAATAAGACATACATCAGGTTTGCCTATTATCGGATTGATGTCCAAAGTGAACATGTCACCTTTCCTTTTTGATTTTAGCAAAACTTCTTTTGTGTTGACATTCGAAATGATGCTTCCCTCTTCGTTGAAAAGAACTTGATTGCCAGTGCCGACAACAAGTTGTGAAACACTTATCAAGTTATGTTGAAGACCTTCAACATAAGCAACACGATTCACTGTGGATTGTCCGTTTGTGATCTTCCCATATCCTTTGACTTGGCATTTTTGATTGTTACCAAATTTCACAACTCCAACATTCTTTAGGCTTCGAAAATCTCGTAAATTGTCACACCCCCAAACCAAGGATGGCGGAAATGTCCGGGGGTGGAGGACTTCATGTATAGTATCATAACAACAATTGTAATAGTAATTCAAGCAAACACAACCAACATATATATAATTGAAAAAGTTATATCATTGTATGAATTACATGTTTACGAATCAATTATAATATGTTGACAAAATATGAAATAGTAGACGCCTTAGCGTCCCATCCTCAAAAGCACTTGGTTACCTGTTTAATGATTTCCTGAGAATACAAGTTGTTTTGAAAGAGTGTCAACACAAAGGTTGGTGAGTTCATAAGCTTTTGTTTGGTATTATTAAAAGCCTTTCGTTTGTAAAAGTAGTATTTGTGTTAGAAAATCCAATATTTTCCTTAAAATGTATATGTAGTCTTAAATTCAAAGACCGGAATGTATAAGTAACTTTTCTTACTTATAATAAATAATGTAAGTTTAAATCGACATAAACTCGTTAAATTTTAATGAAGTTCCCGTAAATTCCAATGTTTATTAATACTTTATGTGAGTTTATTATAACCATGCTATGACCAAGGTTGCCTAAAACGACGTTCTTCAGGCGTCGGAAATGTTATGACATTTGTCACCCCAGACCTATCGGTCTAACTGTTGCATGCAGTTTAGGTGTGGGTTTGTCAAACCCAATATCGATCTATACACAAGTATCACGCTCTCCCTCGAGGAGACTCTGGTTATAATACAGGACTTATTTGTAAATTGAATCGAATGTCTCACAGAAGTCATTAACGGAATTACGTGTTATGAAAACTTGGTACCGTATGGCCGTACCTTGCTTAATGAAAATATCCTTTGTATAAATGTACCCTTTTTAAATGTATGTGTTATGTAATGTCTCACAAAAGTCATTAACGGAATTACGTGTTATGAAAACTTGGTACCGTATGGCCGTACCTTGCTTAATGAAAATATCCTTTGTATAAATGTACCCTTTTTAAATGTATGTGTTATGTAATGTTTCATAAAGTCATTAACGAAATTACGTGTTATGAAAACTTGGTACCGTATGGCCGTACTTTGCTTAATGAAAATATCCTTTGTATAAATGTACCCTTTTTAAATGTATGTGTTATGTAATGTATCATAAACTATACCTATTATAGTTTATCAACCAAGGGTAGTACGTAGTAATGTATGCAAACTATATTCAAAATAGTTTATTAAATGTTTGAATGTATCGGTTGTACTTTGATTATAATCACTTGTTATTCTTTATAATTTATATGTCCAAATCCATTTGTAAACTGATGTGTGTCTAAATATTAAGATAAAATGTCATATATTGCAATAACATATAATCACATAAAGATATACACCTTGCTCAACATGTTACAAGGTGAAATGAAATTGGCAGCAACTTTTTATTGTATACAGTTTCTGTTACTGTTCTTAGAAAATTTATAGAAAAATCATCAAAGCTCCAAATCCAAATCCGCAAATTCTGAGAGTTTGGAATATGAGTCTAGTTTGTTCGTAAATTTTATCATGATTTTTAGTGATCTCTAACAGAGGTGAAAATGTTGATAATCACATACTGGTCCGGGTTTGCCTCTGAAATGATAGGCAGTTTTGTAAAAATCACCATAAATTGTAGAAAAATCATATGGAGATGTGCAAGTAGCCATTTTAAAGCTAAGAGTTTGAACTACTTGCACCTGGAACAGTTTTGAAAACTAAAATATTTAAGTTGACCAAAACAGTCCGTGATCGAAGTTCATCTTTTCTGATGTAATCTGATAGAAAAAGTTTAATTGTGTTCTTGATGATTTTACTTGTATTCCCCCCTTAAAACTTAAGAAAAACATGTAAATGTAGGGGTATGAACTCACCCTATGTGGTTTCAGTAGATGAAAGTAAGAGAGAGGAAGTGTTCAACCCAAGAACACTAAGAAGATGTCTTGATGATTCGAGAATCTAACACCGAATAAGATGGAATTTGTGTAAGATATCAATGATTTGAGTAGAATGGAGTGTAATAATTATATGAATGATGAAGATACTTACTAATTGAAGAAAGAAATCCCTGGAGAAAGCCTTGAAGTTCTTGAAGTTGAGAGAAAAGATGAGAGAATTTTGGAGAGTGTTCTTTGGTTGCTAAGTGTAGAATGAAAGAAGTTAATGAGAATGAGGAGAGATGACCAATTCTCTAGCTCTTAGAACGTGGGAAGAGCTGGAGATTGGGTGTAAAGGTCCACTAAGGTGACAAGGGGTAGTGGGAAAGAGTGGCTAATCATAGAGTGAGGTGGTGGTGGTTTGCTTTTGCCATAAATTAAGGAAAAGCAAATATTCCCTCAATAATTAGTTCAACCACTAATTCTTTTAATATATTTTTATAAAAACCCTGGAGATTTATATATTTTGGGGCCTTAGTTTATAAAATAAAGTTTTGGGTGAAAATCCCACGTTAAAATAATGAAAAACGGAGTTAAAACGAAGTCGTAGTCGAAAAACCGGTAAAAAGGGGCCGTCTGCGAGACCTCTCGGATGGGGGCCGAGACTTCGGACCCTCGCATGCGAGGCTGCTGTCTGATGGCTTCGGATTCGGTCTCCTGAGAGGCTTCAGCTTCGGTCCTGATTAGAGGCTTCAGATCCGAGGCCTCGGATGAGAGGCTTCGGTCCTGAAGTTTCCGTTTTGGGTCCTTAAGGCTATTTTACCCGTTTTTACCCCGTTTCAAGTGGTTTTTGACCCGGTTAAGGGTCGGGATGACCCGAATGATTCCAAAAAGTTATGGGAACTTTTAAGAGAGATTTGGGAGAGATTTCAAATAGAAAGAGATAGAGTGAAAACGATTTAGAGAGGTTTCGTTTGTCATTAATTTGAGTGTCCGGCTTCATAACACAAGGTTCGTAAACCCCGTTAAACCGTGTTTTAGTGTCGTACACACTCCCGATGAGTGTGCAATAATGTTTTATCGTTTTGGTTCGTTGTTTAGCACTGTTAAGGCTAAGGAAAATCAAACACATGAACTTTCCAAATGATGATTTCTCATTAAAATAGCGAATTGTATAGTGATTATATAACGTAAACCCTAACATACAAGGGTTATTGGAGTTGACCGGTTTGACTTGTTGACTTTGTTTGACTTTGACTTGACCGAAATTTGACGGTTGTCACATAAATTCTCTTTTTTCCCAGTCATGTGACGAGAGCAACCACTATCAATATACCACTTGTTATCGTATTGCTCGTCACATAGTACCTACAATCAGTGAAAAAATTTAGGTACCCAAGACTTTTTGGGTCCTTGGAAATTAGATTTCAATGTTGAATGTAATGAATAACTTTTAACCCAATCACAAACTTTGGTTTTGAGACTATCAATTAAGTTCACATCATCA
This sequence comes from Lactuca virosa, assembly GCF_052849685.1. Classification (NCBI taxonomy): domain Eukaryota; kingdom Viridiplantae; phylum Streptophyta; class Magnoliopsida; order Asterales; family Asteraceae; genus Lactuca; species Lactuca virosa. The sequence continues at coordinate 399,323,617 of NC_136430.1, read as the reverse complement.
TTTAAAGGAACCGAAACATAAGATTTTGATGGTTTCGGATGTTCACTAACATTACCCTTCGTATTCTGAGTTTGTGATTGTATATTCTTTGCTTTCACTACTAGTTTCCATGCTTTGATTGATATGTTCGAATCCTTAGAAGATGAACTTCCGTTTGATGAAGTATTCACATACTTCTCATAGGATTCGTGAATTTGCTCCTTTGAAAATGTACTCGACTGATACATTTTTCCTTTGCCTTCAAGCCAATGATCAATATTCTTCCTCGAAGTTATCCCTTTTTCATGTGAAATTTTCAAATTTTGTTTCTTCGTGTGATTAGGAAAATTTGGCTTTTGAGGAATGAAATCAACTTTTGGTTTTGTTAGAAAAGATTGAGCATAAGATGTATCAACAATCAATTTAAAATGTTGACGTTGAGAGAATATTTGTGGTGGTTTTGATTCATTTGAAAATTTCCTTGGAATAGTAGTTTTTGAAACTTTCGAAAACATTGGTTGTTTATTCACTTCAGACCTTGAATGATTTGATTGAGATGAAGGTTGTTTATTTGTTGAAAAATATGAATTTTTAGCTTTGAAAACATTTTTGAGTGAATGTTATTCAGAAACATATTTATTTGTTTGAGCGGATTTTTTCTTTTTGTCTGAAAAAGTTGCTGAATCAGGTTTTGTCGTTTCATCTGACATCTTTTGAGACTCAATAGTCTGCCAAAATATTTTCTTCCTAGCTTGTCTTTTTGAAATGTTATTTTCTTTCGAAAATTTGTCAATTTGATCTTTGAATTCCTTGGAGTTTAGTTTGACAACATTTTCATTTTCCACTACAACTGGTTTTGAAATCTCTTTTTCAATTTTTGATTTTTCAACCCATTTTCTTTGTGGTTTTTGACGTTGAAAACGTACGAATTCTTTGTTAGGTTCTTTTCAACTGTGCTTTGATTTGCGAAGAAACCTTCATCAGTTGTTTTCAAATTATCTTCTTCAACTAACTTCTTTAATTCTGGTTTGATATTCTCAACATTTCCAGTAGTTACGAATACTTGATGTGGAAAAATGACATCATCTGTACACTTGAAATTTGGATAAACCACAATATTCGTTTCAAGAAAGTGAGCACCATGTTCATTCATCACTTTTTCGAACTTTTGTGTATCACCATACACTTGATCAACCACAATTCGAGGAATTTCGTCTTCCTTTGAAGATTTCTTTTTCTTCGAAATTTTCTCTTCATTTTCATCATCGCTATCATCAGTTTGACTATCTCTGATGTCCACGAAGTCCAAATCACAAACTTTCGAAGTTGAGGGTTTATCAGTTTCTATCGTAACCATCAAGTCCTTAACTTTTTCTTTCCCTTTAGATGTTGATGCAACATTAACAATAGAAAACTGGGAACAATCAACAGCCTCAAGATCACTAATTTCACTAATATTGTCAGAATTATCTTCAGTATCATCAAAATTAGATTGAGAATCAGATGTTGAATTCTCAGTCTTTTTCAAAATTTGGATTTGTTCAGATTTAGTCAAAGTATCATTCACTATGTTAACTAATTCATTCGCATCAAGACATTCATCAATTTTGACAATTCCATATTTATATCTATCATCAGGAACTTTGTCAAATTCAGCTATTATCTTCTCACAATCATACGAAACATTATCTACCTTAGCTCTTTCATATGCTAGAAAAGGCAGTAATTTTTTATGTTGCTCTTTACTTATTTCACATGAATGATGTAAATCAGTTAATTTGCCATATAGTCTCTTAGCAGAATTAAAGCATATGTTTCTTTGTGCTAGCAAAAGTTTGACTTCATTTGATAAAGTATCCCTATCACACATAATATTCGTTATCTGTAATTCTAAACAATCAACTTTACTTATTTTCATGTCTAATCGCTTTTTGGTCTCTAATAACTCCATGGACAAGTTGTTGGCCTCATTGCTAGCAGACACAACAATTGAATCAAAATAAGTAACAGTGTCATCAAAAGATATTAGTTCAGAGTCATAAGCATGTGTAGGAATATTAAAAGATTCGAGAATATTACGTACCCTTGTTGTCATTGGAGATTTGTCTGCTGCCTTGGATACGATGCATCTACCTATCACTTCGAATTCCTCTTCATCTGAGTCCTCCTCCATCTTCGCATACATTGCTCTATGTGTTGGATTCCTCATTTCTTCATCGTCTGATCCAGATGACCAGATTTGATAAGTTCCATCTTCCTCCTGTTCACCCCTTGCGACCAGCGACAAATTCTTAGCTTTCGCACAAACCTCCTCAAGCTTCTCTGCGTAATAAGCCTCATCTTTTACTTTATTCTTCCTCTCATCCTTCTTCCGAAGCATACAATCATTCGCAAGATGATTGGCTCCATTGCAATAATGACAATCTATTCCAACATCATCTTTCAGCATCTTCTCATTCTTTCCTTCAGACACCTTCGAATCTTTCTTCTCAACCTTCTTTTTCTCCTCAACAACAGCTTTACTCACAGCACTTCCTTTTACCTCAGCAAGCTTAGCCTTCGAATTGAACGGCTTTTTGAAAAGCTTCTTAACACGATTATTCGAGTAAAATGCTATTGCCTCATCATCCGAATTTATGATAAATCCCTCTTCTTCCTCTGAATCACCTTTTTCAGCTTCTTTCTCAGATATCTTGGACACAAGTGCCAATGGACCTCCCATACTTAGCTTCGATTCCTCAGCCATTTCATTAACCTCACTTTCGTGTGTCTTCAACTGATTGTACAGATCATTGAGAGATGATGTATTAAAACTTTGCTGATTCTTCACCATCATACTCACGCTTCTCCATTCTTTTCGAAGACCCATCACAAAGATGAGATTGAATTCCATTGAAGTCTTGGTGATTCCATAGCAATTGCAACGGTAAATTAACTCGTTCAGACGATCATAGTATACTTCAATTGTTTCACCTTCTTTTTGTCTGAAATCTTTCAGCTCAACCAAACACTATTTGACTGAATTGATTTTCGTCTTCTCACTTCCTTGAAACTTTTCTATCAGATTGTTCCAGATCTCCTTAGCAGTTGTACAACTCCTTACGTAATTGTATACAACCGGAGGTAAAGCTCCTCGTAATTCTCTCATACATCTCTTCTCCAGTTTCTTCAGACGATCAGTTTGATTTTCAACACCAGAAATTGCAGAAGATGATCCAATTGCTTGAACATTCACCGGAGCATTGACATTTCCAGTGATACATGACCATAATTCTTCATCAAGACCATTCAGATAATCCTGCATACGATCAGCCCACTGATCATAGTATTCAGGGATCAGCATTGGAATTTTGGTTGATGATCCTAACAGATGAGAAAACGAGGTCATCGAATTGAGATTGAACCTCGCCATTGTGGTGCGGAAAATCATTTTGAGAATTTTGAAGAAAATTTGAAAATTTGAAAACAAACTAGTTGAATCAAATCGGTATAACAAGAAGAACGCTCGATTCAACAATTCAAATGCAGAATCAAATCACAACCTAAAATCTAGACAAATTTTTCACTATCAAAAAGTGCGGAAACTTTTGAACCAAAAAGTTGATTCAAAAACTTTTTGAAGAGATGAAAATCAGATCACAGATGTGATTCCTGCTCTGATACCAATTGATGAACCGACGAATCGAGTATAAAATGAATCAGAGTTAAAATTGTAGTAAGAATGCGAGATTGAACAACGGATGTAAATATGATCTTGTTTCAGCTCTATTACGCTTTCGAATGTTTACAGAGTACAAAGACAGGTCTGTAAAAACTCTTATCTAACTCTAGTAAATATCCCTATTTATAGGAATCAGAAAGCGTACAAAAAATATACTAAGGCATAGACACTTAAGCTTCGAATAAAAGCGCCTTAGTAAAATAGATTACAAAACATTCGAAGAGTGCAAAATATACTTCGACTAATTACAACATTTTTGACCCTTACAGTGCTGAACTAACAACTGTGAGTGAGTCAAATGGTTTATAGACTCAATATTGATCAGTTATTGGGCTCAAGAAATCAATAGTGATCGAATTAATAAAGTTGGACTCAACGAATATGAGATTTTCGAAATATTGGGCTCAAAATTAATTGATGAACAGTACGTTTCAGTAGTATTTGAGCTTACGAATTTGATATATGAACAGTAAATTCCGAGATTCAAACAAAATGAGTTGAATTTGATTTTGATCTAAACAAAAATAATTGGATCAATCAACGGGGTTGAAACGGATTTGATCCAATGAGGCAAATCGATCAATAATGAAAAACGAAAAATACGAATCGAAATCATGGACGTTTTGGAATCCATTTGAGAATTTGAGTTACCTTCTTGACGAATCGAGTTCCATTTTCAACGAACGAATCAAATTTAGAAGATCTTGGTTCTTTTTTCGGAACGAGAAAATCTCCAATTTGAACATTGTACCACCCATTATGCGAGATGTACAACTCGTTCTTCGTGTTCTTCGTGTTCTTCAACGATCCAAGAACATCTTCAAAAGAATCACCAACACATTTGGGTTTTGACTTTAAATTCAATGCAACCTTTGGAGATTGTTTCTTTGGAACCCAAATTTGCTTCATGGATTTCGGATTCACAACAACATTCGACGATTTTTGTGAATAAACCTGCTTGTTCTTCCGTTTAATCTTCTTCTTTTTCTTTCTCATCTTTTTGCATCTTGAAGACTTGATTTCATGAACAAACCCACTTTCCACAACTTCAACTTTGTGAGTTTGAATCAAATCTTTTGGGGTTTGATACTTGTGATTTTCTTGGATCATCGGCTTTCGATTAGGAATCATTCCTTCAAACGAATCACAAGAACACAAAATATCATCGGTTTGAACTCCAATCGAGCAAAAAACTTTTTCATCTTGAAAATCAATTTGAACTCCTTTTTCTTGAACATCATGAAGATTCGGGTAAGAAGCAAGAACACTCTCACCATATTTGCATTCATCAAGACGAACTCCTTCAATTATTTCATCATCTTTCTTCTTCTTCCTTCTTTCATGAAAAGTTGTTACCAAACGATCAAGCAACGCCTTATGATAAACATAATCAATAGGATAGCCATTGAACTTTTCACATTCACATTTTTCATTAGAAATGAGTAAATTTCGTTTGAAATACCCGGTTTCAAAACAATTGAAAATTCCTTCAAAATTGAATGGCCATGGAAAACCTTCTACAAACCAAACATCATGAATTGTTTCTTCCATCATTGATCAATCAATAGGATCTTGAGTTTTTGTAGAGAGAAAATGTGATTTTGAATGGGTTGTCTAGAGAGAGAAAGTAAAAATCACTTGAATTCTAGTGAATAAAATCGAATTATGAATAGAATCAAAGATGAATTCGATTTCTAGAATCCAAAAACTCTCTAAATCACGAAGATCAAAACACAATGAAGAATCACCAAATCAAGATAGCCATCAAGGATCAATTCTTGATCCAATCAAGAATACCCGCTTTGATACCAATTGTAGTGGTGTTGATTATGATGGCATGTGCGGAATAAGAAAAGATCTAGTGAACCATCATGTAAACTCAAGAACACAAGGAGTAAATAAATATGTGTAAGCTCATATTAGATCTAGAAAGGATATACAAATGGGTTTGTGCAAATTCTCTCTCTAGCCTAACACTCCAAAACGATCATCCTAAATATGAGTGCCACTCACTTCCTATTTATAGGAAAGACAACTCATTTACACATCAATAAGGTTAAGCCACATCTAAGCGTGAGTTTGCACCCTAACAATCAGTAACAGTTCAAACAAACATACTAGTAAACTATAATAGGTATAGTTTAGAGGATTACTACTTACTATTTCTAGAACAGTGAAACATACATGAGTCAATTCATATATAGTATTGCTATACATTACATACATGCTATAACAAGAACAAGAAGGAACATACATACCATAACAAGAACAAAATAACAAAAGTGTGAGATACTATTTCATGGCATAGCAATATACTTGTTGTGTCACGTTTTGTAACCAAAGTCTCATGGAGGGAGAGCGTGAGTTTGTGTATAGATCTATACGGGATTGACCATCCTACACCTTGCTGCTAGCTACAATAGGACCTGCAGGTCTACGGGTGACAAATGTCATACCATTTTCGACGCCTGAAGAACGTTGTGTTTTATACTAGTCTATCAAGTATGGTTATAACCTTATCACATTTTAACCTTAATTAACCAATTTGGTTTTAAAGGTAGTTAATGCATTAGTATTGTATTTTATACAAAACTACTATACATCTTCACTTTCCATTTCATTCATTTATACGAGGAATGCATACTATTTTTAGAATAAAGATAGTTTTACACATATGGAAAGCATTACATTTATACTATTTCAAGTACAAACTTATGTTTTACACTTTATTCAATAGAACAGAACATACAAAACAGTTGAGTCTGGGCAGAAGACTACTTTTCATTTTAGTAGAAAACATAGGATTTTCTAGGAAGTATACAAACATTTTCATCAAACACTTACAAACATTTTCCTGAAAACAAATACAAACCTTTGACATTAAATACTTATGCAGTCACTCAACTTTTATGTTGATACTCTCTTTCAAAATAACTTGTATTCTCAGGTCACCAGTAGGCAGGTACACTGGACCAGGTTTTGAGAAGACGGAGCATGTTCAAGACTCGTCTTTTATTTTGATATTATTTTTAGTGTCTTTCAACTATACACATAACACACATGTATAAACTATATTATTAATGCAATGGATGTTGTTGCTTGTTTTACTATTATGCATTGTTATGATACTGTACATGACGTCCTCCGCCCTCGAATGTTTCCGCCATCTCGGTTTGGGGGTGTGATAGATTGGTATCAAAGCATTGTTTATAGTGAACTGAGTATATCAACCCATAAAAGATAGACAACTATAAACACATCGGGATTAAAACACTCTGACCAAGAGAATATACTTTTTTAAATAATAAAATATTTACTAAAAGTATATATACATGCATTCATACTAAAATCAGTGTCATACTAGACAAGAACAAAAGTATTGCGGTTGTTGAACAGCACAAGTAGGCTTGGGGACATATAATCATGTCTGGGATGGATATAGCCTGATCAACTATATCTATCCGAGAAGTGATTAGCATGTGCCTAGGAATGGTTGTGGTGTTGCAACAAGTCTAAAAACTTACCAACTCTACTACAATGAAACTCTAGAACATAACATAAACTTAAAATACTATAGGAGTATTTTGTGGTACTATAATTACTTATGTGAGAACTAAAAAGGTCTTTATTAGTAGGTCTATAGTTGCTGAGTGGATACGTTTAGGTTATATATGACTAAGATGTTATAGACTTAGAATTTGTGATCTTCGCTTTACTTCCTGTTCCTTGTTTAGTTGTGGACTTAGAGTTGGGTCACTTATTCGAAGGTCTATCCTATCTTAAGTTGTGTATAGCTGGTATGCACTATGTAAGTATAGAAGTAACGGGTAAGGGTCATCTTATAATTATCTTAGTAGTACATCTATTATATGTTTCTTACACCCCTTTTCTCGCTTAGATATCATGGCTGGATTCCATCTACCTGGCGACCCGTACTTTCCTGATCAAGGGATCGGAGGTTGGCTTGAAGCTGAAGCCGAAGAAGAGAACCCGGTGGTCCCAGCAGAAGAAGACCTCGAGGAGAGTTCTGATGAAGAGAACGAGGAGGAAGTCCAAGAAGACTCTGACTCAGAACCCAAGGTCTATAATCCACCCTAAGTTACTCAAAATCCTAACCCTCGTCAGGATTTTCAAGGCCCGACGCCTTTGTGGGCAGTGAACTTGGGTAGGTGGAGCCACGAACAGGGACAACCACCTCCTTACAATAAGGACCGAAGCTTCTACAGTCTGAATGAGGGAGGCTCGGCAGACAGATTCCTTCCTATCTTGGTTCGTCGTGTTGCTCGCAATTTTGAGTTGGGAAGAGCAAACTTCGACCAAGTCATGGAAGTTCGTACTAACTCAGGAGTCAACACAGTTCGCCTTCGTCATCTGACCGATGACCAGGAGTTAGCAAGGACTCACACTGACGCCCTACAAGTAGAATTGAATGTCTGCCAATCCGAAGTTAGGGATCTTCGTCAGAACCAGGTTGCATTGTAAAGGCGTGTATGGGAAATAGAACAGCAGCTGGCTGAATCCATGGCTGAATCAAGTACCAACCAGAACAACCCTCCTCGCGAGTAGAGCCTACTCTACTATCTCTTTTGGATATAGATTAGGTCTATGTATAGACTCTAGTATAAATTTCCTGCTTATGTTAAGACCTTGAACTTTCAGTCTGTTAGGTCTTTGTGCTGTCAAAATTTTCTCATTTCTGGTATGATGTAAGACCTACTCCAAGGTCAATTTTTTCCGAACTTTATGCATCTATAATACCAATGATATTGACAGAAATCTAATCCCCTAGGGAAATCCTTGTCCAAATGCTTTCCCCTTTCTATTGTTAGATCTCTTTTCCAAACACACTCTCATTTATTTGTTGAGCTATGGCAATTTAGTTCATGGATCACTCTCATTCTTCTCACTATTGAACTCTTACTATTATCTTCATCTTTGTAAACTTATAGTTGAAAGATGCCTCCATGTAGATCAACAAGACGCAATCCTCCGATAACTCCAAGTCAACCACCACCTCCTCCTCAATATGATCCTGCAGTCTTCCAAGCTGCGGTGACTGCGGCGGTAACGGTAGCCCTAACTCAAATAAACGCTAGCGGTACTACCGGAGGTGGGACGGGTGTTAACTCGACTCAAGGTGATAGTCAAGGGCACCCTAGGGAGTGTTCATACAAAGACTTCACCAACTGCAAACCCAGAGCCTTTAATGGCAGCGGAGGAATCATTGCTCTATCGCAATGGTTCGAGAAAACTGAGTCGATCTTTGAGATCTACTCCTGCCCGGAAGGAAGCAAGTAAAATTTGCTGCCTGCACCTTCTCGGATAGAGCCCTCACATGGTGGAACATCCATGTTAAGTCACTTATTCTCATAGTGGCTAATGCGTTGGGCTGGGAAACACTGAAGGACCTCATGATAGAGGAGTACTGCCCGAGGGGCGAAGTTCAGAAACTTGAACAGGAACTGTGGAGCCTAACCATGAAGGGCTCCGACATAGTAGCCTACACTGCCAGGTTCAGGGATCTGCTGGCTCTATATCTGGGGATGGTCCCCACTGAGGCCAAGAAGATCGAGAGGTACATTTGGGGACTAGTACCCCCATTTCATGGGAATGTGTTGTCTTCAAACCCCACTACCTTCGACAGTGCCAAACGATTGGCACAACGACTCATCGACCATGGAGTCCGCACACCAGCAACAACCCTTGCCGTCCCTGAACCAGCCAAAATAGCTGACAACATGCGGAAGTTTTGGGACAAGAAGAAGAACAACAAGGCGCAAAACTCTGCCAAGAAGCAGCAGATCGTGGCTGTTCATGCGGTAACAGCACCTGCTGCCACTGCGCCGACGAGTGCAACTTCCACCACAACGGACCCTGTCGGGAAATTCCGTGTGCAAACTGCAACAGGAAAGGGCACACAACCCATTTCTATAAGGCTCCGGGTAGGCCAATCACCCAGGTCCCTCGTGTTGGAGCAGGCCAGGCCTGCTACGGGTGTGGTGAGGTTGGTCACTACAAGAGGAACTGCCCGAAAGCAGGGAATGCTGGCAGAGTGGGAAGAGTTTTGGTGATAGGCCATGAGGAAGCGGTATCAGAACCTACGGTGGTTACGGGTACGTTTCTCCTCGATAACTCTTATGCATGCATACTATTTGATAGTGGAGCGGATAGGAGTTTCGTGATCCAAAAATTTAAACACTTACTTAAACAACAACCACGAGCACTAAAAGAAACGTTCACCGTAGAAATGGCTAACGGAAAGACTGAGAGCACTAACGATATATACATAGGATGTACCCTAACTCTAGATAGCTATTCATTCCAAATCAACCTCATGCCGGTCTCAATTAAAAGTTTTGATATCATTATCGTCATGGATTGGTTGAGTCTTCATCGTGCTGACATCATGTGTTTTAAGAAAGTCGTTCGTCTTAATCTACCGAATAGCGAAACCTTAGTTATCTATGGCGACAAACTAGGCACGAGCCTTCGCATCATCTTGAGTATCCAAGCCCAGAATTACTTAGAAAAGGAATATCATGCATTCCTTGCTCATGTGGTTGATGTGAACCAAAAGGTGAACGACATAAAGAACATCCCAGAAGTATGCGACTTTCCCGACATTTTTCCAGAAGAACTGCCAGGATTACCACCACAACGTCAAGTCGAGTTCAGGATCGACTTAATTCCAGGAGCTACCCCGGTAGCCAAATCGGCTTATCGACTAACACCAGCCGAGATGCATGAACTATCCAGTCAACTAAACGAACTGATAAGCAAGGGATATATTAGGCCAAGTTTCTCACCCTGGGGAGCACCGATCTTGTTCATGAAGAAGAAAGACGGATCGTTCCGTATGTGCATCGACTATCGCGAACTAAACAAACTAACCATTAAGAACCGATACCCTCTACCATGGATAGACGACTTGTTCGACCAACTCCAAGGAGCGAGCTACTTTTCGAAAATTGACTTAAGATCCGGGTATCACCAGTTACGAGTGTTAGAGGAGGATGTTCCCAAAACAGCCTTCCGAACTCGTTATGGTCACTACGAGTTTGTAGTGATGCCCTTCAGATTAACCAATGCGCCCGCAGTGTTCATGGACTTAATGAACCGGGTGTGCCGTCCTTACTTAGATAAATTCGTGATCGTATTCATTGACGACATACTCATCTACTCATGCAGTCAGGAGGAGCATAGTCAACATCTATGACAAATCCTAGAAACACTACGAGCAGAGAAGCTCTACGCGAAGTTCTCTAAGTGCGAATGTTGGATTCGAAGAGTCGAATTCTTGGGTTACGTGGTTAGCGAAGAGGGAATACACGTGGACCCTTTCCAAATAAAGGCCATTGAGAACTGGTCAGCACCAAAGACGCATAGATAAATTTATCAATTTCTTGGCCTCACTGGATACTATTGCAGGTTTATTCAGAACTTTTCAAAGATTGCGAAACCACTTACCACATTGACCCAGAAAGGTGTTACCTTTGACTGGGAAGAGAAACAAGAGAAGGTGTTCCAAACACTGAAGCAAGCCTTGTGCACCGCACTAGTATTATCCCTCCCAGAAGGGATAGAAGATTTCATGGTTTACTGCGATGCATCCAACCAATGGCTTGGCTGTGTTCTTATGCAACGAGGAAAGGTCATCGCCTATGCCTCAAGACAGCTTAAGACACAGGAATTCAACTACACTACAAATGATCTTGAGTTAGGAGCAGTGGTATTTGCTCTGAAGATCTGGATACACTACCTGTATGGTACGAAAAGCACCATCTTTACAGACCACACAAGCCTCCAACATATATTCGACCAGAAGGAGCTCAACATGAGACAACGACGGTGGGTCGAGCTACTAAATGACTACGAATGCGAAATTCGTTATCATCCAGGTAAAGCCAACATAGTAGCTGACACCCTAAGTCGGAAAGAATACTCAGGTCGTAGAGTCAAGGCATTGACTATGACGATCCATTCACATCTGTCCACACAGATTAAGGAGGCTCAGCAGGAAGCCTTGAAAACTGAAAATGTGGCAGGTGAAGCCCTAAGAGGGATGGATAAGAACTTAAAAGTCAGGGGTGACGGAGCCTTATACCTCATGGATCGAATCTGGACACCGAAACTAGGTGGTTTCAGAGACCTTTTCATGAACGAAGTGCACAATACTCGATACTCCGTTCATACAGGTTCAGATAAGATGTATCTGGATCTCAAAAAGGTATATTGGTGGCCTAACATGAAAGCAGAGATTGCTACCTTCATGGGCAGATGTCTTACTTGCGCCAAGGTTAAGGTCGAATACCAAAAACCCTCAGGCTTACTACAACAACCGGAGATACCTGAGTGGAAGTGGGAGCGGATTACAATGGACTTCATAACCAAGTTGCCCAAGACAACGGGTGGTCTCGATACCATTTGGGTGAACGTATACAGGTTAACTAAGTTCGCACACTTCCTACCAATCAAAGAAACTGACAAGATGGAGAAACTGACAAGAACATACATTAGGGAAATTGTACGACTACATGGTGTGCCCATATCTATCATCTCTGATAGAGACAGTAGATTCGCTTCAAGATTCTGGCAGTCGCTACAAAAGTCCCTGGGAACTAGGTTGGACATGAGTACAGCCTACCACCCACAAACTGATGGACAGAGTGAGAGGACGATACAAACGTTGGAAGACATGCTGCGAGCTTATGTGATTGACTTTGGTAAAGCATGGGATATCCATTTGCCATTGGTCGAGTTTTCATACAACAACAACTACCATTCTAGTATTAAAGTTGCTCCATTTGAAGCCCTCTATGGCCGGAAGTGCAGATCCCCTCTGTGCTGGGCTGAGGTGGGTGACACACAACTAGCTAAGGGACGAGTTCCTAACAGCACTCTCACGGGTCCGAAAATCATTTGGGAAACGACAGAGAAGATTGTTCATATTTGTGAATGATTGAAAGCCTCTAGAGACCGACAGAAAAGCTACGCTGACAAGAGAAGGAAACCTTTGGAATTTTAGGTTGGTGACCTCGTTCTATTGAAGGTCTCACCCTAGAAGGGCTTAATACGATTCGGAAAGCATGGTAAGATAAATCCAAGGTACATTGGTCCTTTCGAGATTCTCGCTAGAATCGTCCCTGTAGCTTACAAACTCAAACTACCTCAAGAACTTAGTAACGTACACCCTACCTTCCACGTATCGAACTTGAAAAAGTGCCTATCTGATGAGAATCTTGTTATCCCACTCGATGAAATCGAGATCAATGAGAGCCTCAACTTCGTGGAAGAACCAATATAAATCATGGATACGGAGGTCAAGCAAAAAAAACACAGCCGTATCTCGATAGTGAAGGTTCGCTGGAATGAAAAACGGGGACCCGAATTCACTTGGGAGCGGGAGGATCAAATGAAACAAAAATATCCTCATCTTTTCCCATAGTCCATGTGTATTTTCTTAATTCTAATTTTGGGACGAAATTCCCTTCTAACAGGGGGATGATGTGACAACCCGAAATTTCTATCTTGTAAAAGTCAAACTTGGTCAACGAAAGTCAAACATTCAATCAAGGGTCAAACTTATTTCTTTTTTTTTATCTTAATATAGTTAGATGAAAGAGCTAAAAGTGTTTGGATCTAGCACTCTTAAGTGTTAAGTATTTTGGAAGGATAGCCTTTAAAACCATTTGGGCCGAAGCCACGGGCCGTGAACACCCTTCGGACCGTGAACCTCGGTTGGGTCGTGAACCTCGGTAGGGCCGTGAACCTTCCCTCCCTATATATATGAATTTGGATTGATTTTCACTTCACTTCTCCACTTCTAGCCGTGAACCCAAGTTTTCTCTCAAGTATCATCCACCAAAGAACTCTCCTTTCTCCTCTAAAATCGTTAGAAACACTTCCCTTTCTTGTTGTTCTTATGAAAGCCTTTGATTTCATCCTTAATCGTCATTTTCCATCAAGATCTTCAAAGTGTTCTTGGGCTATGAACCATATTTGGGCCGTGAACACTCCATCTTTGGGCCGTGAACCCTTCATCTTGGCCGTGAACACTTCAAGTGTTTTGGGTCGTGAACCCATCTAGTTGGGTCGTGATCAAGTTTCAGCCTTTCATATTCACTTCTAACACTTCTTTGTAAGTGTTCCCTACTTCCTAAGGCTGTTTCCTTTACATTTTAGTTGTTAAATGCACTAATTGTATACATATATATATATATATATATATATATATATATATATATATATATATATATATATATATATATATATATATATGTTATTTTATGCTAAATATGATCCGTTTGTGCTCGGGACTTCACTTGTGATATCAAGCATCCTATATCGAACCCTTCATCGAATCACTCCTAACAAGGTGAGTTCATACCCCTGTAATTACACTTTTAAATGCTTTTAAATGCCTTTAGGGGGAGAATACAAGTAGAACACAATACAAATGTGTTAACCATTTACATGTGAAAACAACAAACAGAAGGATTTCGTATACTCAAAAACTTGTTAAAACTCTTTTAAACTATTTTGAACTTCTTTTATATCAAAATCATATTCGTCTATTTATTTACGTATAAGTATGCTTTAACGGATTTAGGACTATTGCTAAATACCTTGACTCCTGTTCCTTGTTTGGTTGTGGGCTTAGGGTAGGATCACTAGTTCGACTGTCGGCTAAATCATAGTTATGCTCATTAAATACATATATGAATATTAAACCCATTTTTGAGGATCATACTTAACTCAGTTGCTTCCATTGAACAACTGATTATTTTCAACAAATCAGTAACAGTTCAAACAAACATACTAGTAAACTATAATAGGTATAGTTTAGAGGATTACTACTTACTATTTCTAGAACAGTGAAACACACATGAGTCAATTCATACATACTATTGCTATACATTACATACATGCTATAACAAGAACAAGAAGGAACATACATACTATAACAAGAAAAAAATAACAAAAGTGTGAGATATTATTTCATGGCATAGCAATATACTTGTTGTGTCACGTTTTGTAACCAAAGTCTCCTGGAGGGAGAGCGTGAGTTTGTGTATAGATCTATACGGGATTGACCATCCTACACCTTGCTGCTAGCTACAGTAGGACATGTAGGTCTACGGGTGACAAATGTCATACCATTTTCAACGCCTGAAGAACGTCGTGTTTTATACTAGTCTATCAAGTATGGTTATAACCTTATCACATTTTAACCTTAGTTAACCAATTTGGTTTTAAAGGTGGTTAATGCATTAGTATTGTATTTTATACAAAACTACTATACATCTTCACTTTCCATTTTGTTCATTTATACGAGGAATGCATACTATTTTTAGAATAAAGATAGTTTTACACATATGGAAAACATTACATTTATACTATTTCAAGTACAAACTTACGTTTTACACTTTATTCAATAGAACAGAACATACAAAACAGTTGAGTCTGGGTAGAAGACTACTTTTCATTTTAGTAGAAAACATAGGATTTTCTAGGAAGTATACAAACATTTTCATCAAACACTTACAAACATTTTCCTGAAAACAAATACAAACCTTTGACATTAAATACTTATGCACTCACTCAACTTTTATGTTGATACTCTCTTTCAAAATAACTTGTATTCTCAGGTCACCAGTAGGCAGGTACACTGGACCAGGTTTTGAGAAGACGGAGCATGTTCAAGACTCGCCTTTTATTTTGATATTATTTTTGGTGTCTTTCAACTATACACATAACACACATGTATAAACTATATTATTAATGCAATGGATGTTGTTGCTTGTTTTACTATTGTGCATTGTTATGATACTATACATGACGTCCTCCGCCCCCGAATGTTTCCGCCATCTCGGTTTGGGGGTGTGACAATGGTCGATCACCGTTTCATTAGGGCTCATCCAATCCATGCCGATGATGACCTTGTTCCCACGCAACAGAATAGGAACCAAATCCACGAGGTAACGCTCGTCATACATCGTCAAGACACAATCCCTGAAGACCTCTGATGCCCGGACAGATCGGCCGTCAGCAACCTCGACCTCTTAAGGACAATCCAACATGCCCGAAGACTTAGCAAACCTCTTGCTGAGCGCAAGAGATACAAATGATCGGGTAGCCCCGAGTCAAATAACACCTGTACTGGGATGCCGTTCAGATGGAACGATCCTAAACGAAACACAAAAAACATAGAGCATAAATATCGTTACCGACATGTAATAAGAGTTAGGGAGAAAAAACATACCCGTCACCATATCCGGTGCGGCACGTGCCTCCTCGGCGGTCAGCTAGAAGGCTCGGCTCCTCACCACTTGAGCATCTGCCTGTCCGTGTCGGCCATCCGTGATCCTCAGGGTCGCTGGAGCTAGCGCCGCCACTAGCACTCCAAATGTATATCTCGGGCAGTTGGCCTTTTTATGGCCCGTCTGATTGTAATGAAAGCAAACCAGGTCTGATGTCTGAAGGGTGGGGTTAGGGGCAGTACAATCCCTGCCAAAGTGCCCAAGCTTGCCGCACTTATAGCAACTCGATGAACCTAATCTACAAACCCCTTCATGCGCCTTGCCGCATTTCCCACAGCAGCCCCGACCCTGCTGGCCCTTCGACCTAGAGTCGGATCCCTTGGGTTTCTTCCCCGAAACCCCAATCACCTGCCTAGTCTCCGCCTTCCTCTTCCGAATGTGCTCTATATCAATCTCCATCTCTCTCGCCCTGGCTATCATATCCTCCAAAGCCGGCCATGCTGAGTAGCTGACATGTTTCCGGATGTCATCTCTCAACATATCGTAGTACCGGGTCTTCCTCATCTCCTCATCACCCGCGTACTGGGGCACCAGTAAGGCCCTCTCCCTGAACTTTGCAGTAATCTCCGCCACTGACTCAGTCGTCTGTCTCATATCAAGAAACTCCCTGACTAGCTGTTGAATCTCCACAGTTGGCGCAAACTCAGCCCTAAAACTGGTCACAAAGTCCGACCAAGTCATAGCCTCAATGGCTGGGGCTCCCAATGTGTCACTGACCGCCTCCCACCAGTCCCTCGCTCTGTCTCTCAAACATACCGCAACATACCTGACCTTCGACCCCTCAGGGCAGAAGCTCGTGAACTGTGCATACTCGATGTCTGCAATCCATCTCATGGCCACAATGGGGTCCTTCACCCCGTGAAAGTCTGGTGCACCACATCCCCGGAAGTTCTTGAAGGAGAGTGTGCGCGTCCCTGACTGGCTAGATGCCATGTCACTCTGAAATTCCCTGAGGCGATCCTCCACCAGCTCCATAATCCCTTCCTTGATCGACCCGAAAATCACCGGGGTCGCCTCAAGGATGCCTCTCGTAATCTCAGATGCGATGAACTCGCGTAGTTCGACATCAACTGGCTCGGAACCTGCACCCGAACCTGAACCTGAACCTGACCCAAACCCTGAACCTCCTGCTCTGTGACGTGTCACCACCATTCTGAAACAAAACACATAATCGTCAGGGTCATACATAATCTCGAGAGGTCTAACACACACTCTACAAGTTCCCTGGTTCTATCTCAGCCCTCCTTGACTCGAGTACGGATCCTCTGCTTTCAGTAGTACGGGCCCATACTACCTTCCACATTTATCCGTACTTTCCTCAAGGATTGCCTTGACTTCACCAAGTCCCTTCTACTACTATTTCTCTCCATGCTAATCTCATCCTAGGCTCACCTTAGCGTAATCTCCGACCCACTCTCCGCCATCAGCTGCATAAGAAGTCCCTGCTATCTCTCCCTACAACGGTTGGACTCAGACAACAACTGCGAAATATGGCTAGACCTAACCTTCTGAAATTTTTTAGTCCTCGCAATATGTAACTGAACGTATTCGTTTACTAGTTAATTAAAGATAACTAGGACCCCCCTAAAAGCACAAAGCAAGCAACATTTGGGCATTGAGTAACCCAAACCAAGCATATCCTAATCAGGCTATCATATTGCTGACTAATTAGTACTATCATGCAGCTCAATAAGCACATACATCAGGCATATCAGGCATCTTCCTAGATCCTTAGCCCTAATCTAGCATGCAGTTCTCATACAATAGGCATATAAGACATCCTTCCTAGATCCTTAGCCCTAATCTAGCATGCAGTCCTCATAATCATATCATATCATATATCATAACAACATGTATGGGTATCTTGGGGAAACGTTACTTGAGCTCGGCTGATCGCACGCATCATACACCTTGTTCTTTCTCAAAACTCTTTATTTTAATTTTTAGAAAAATTATTTTCTTATAAAAATCTTTCAAACCCTCGATTTGAGTCCAGACACCCCCGAAGGTGTGTCCGAATCCCTCAAACCAAGGCTCTGATACCAACTTGTAACATCCCAAAATTCAAGACCAAAAATTTCGTTTTTAAATTAAAGATTCATAAATCACATTTACTGAAAATGCTATCAGTGTTATCTCATATCATAAAAACCATAGATGAAATATATCTCAAAACATATCATAAGGAAATAATGTCAGAGTACAAATCCCAAGAGGCTCATGTGCGGAAAATCTAGTGTGTGATGCGCTGCAGTCATGCCGACTCCTTTTCCTTCGAAGAAGAGGTACCTGAAACCAAAACTGTAAATCGTAAGCACGAAGCTTAGTGAGTTCCCCCATCATACCATATACCATACAATACACATATTGCCTAGCATATCCGACTACTGGCCTACCCCTTCGGTCTCTTTCAACCGGTAACCGCCTACCTTATCAGGGTGCTGGCCTACCCCTTCGGTCTCTTTCAACCAGTAACTGCCTAGCATATCAGGGTGCTGGCCTACCCCTTCGGCCCTTTTGGACCGATATCGGGGACTATTTCACCCCTACTACTACCATATATCATGCTAATACATAAACACATAAATCACATACTGCATAGCATATCAGGGTGTTGGCCTACCCCTTCGGTCCTTTCGACCGGTAACGGGGTCTGTCCTACCCCCTACCACTATCACATAATATCATAGCATACTAGCACATAAAGCATAACAGATAGTGGCATACCAAACAATTATCACAAAGACAATCATCTCTACTATATCTCCTACTAGTGGGCCGGCATTGGTGCCTTAGACCCACTTCTACTGGAAGGTAACTCACCTCAAATGTCATGAAGTAGCTGAACTGTCCTCGACTCTGGAATCAACTCCACTCAACTCCTACACATAAAATCTCCTTTAATTAACTTTCCATACTCATGACCCCTTAAGAGTCAACTCTGGTCAAAGTCCAAGTCAAAGTCAACCTTTTGGTCAAAGTCAATGTTTTGGTCAAAGTCAACCTTATGGGTTGACTCAACTCGCCGAGTTGGTCCATCAACTCTTCGAGTCCCATAAATCATAAATTTCTTAAATCGCGATCCAACTCGTCGAGTTCTTGCACGAACTCGTCGAGTATCTCCTATCAACAGAATCGGGGCATTTCACTACAACTCGTCGAGTTCTTCAATCTTCAAAACCCAAAAACCATGGCCAACTCGTTGAGTCATCTCCTAGACTCGTCGAGTTTGCTTAATAATAGAAAAGGTTGGGGCACCACGATCCAACTCGCCGAGTTGGATGAATAACTCGTCGATTTCCCTTCAGTCTAAATCCATTCAGTCACTTTTAATCGAGTTCAACGCTTCCAAACAACTGATCTGATCCTCTACGACTAAGATACCACGTAAAGTTGCTAAGTTTACGTCCATGCAAGGTGTCATGAAGCTAGAAACACCAAAACTAAGCTATATAAGAAGTCTAGGGCATGGAGAAGGGCCAAAGCTTGATAAAGCTGGCAACTTTAAGCCTCATAAGCTCATTAGTGCCTAGA
Source organism: Lactuca virosa (assembly GCF_052849685.1). Taxonomy (NCBI): domain Eukaryota; kingdom Viridiplantae; phylum Streptophyta; class Magnoliopsida; order Asterales; family Asteraceae; genus Lactuca; species Lactuca virosa. The sequence goes on along the minus strand of NC_136430.1, from coordinate 399,304,063 downwards.
TCTGAAGTCACAACTTCATGATATACTCAACTCCCGAAAATGACTTCAATATGGCCCAAAACTGACAACATACTACCTAAATGAAGATCTAAGTAATAGAAAGCCAAGGTATCGACTTTATACCTCAAATGAGTCAGGAATGCAGCTCAAACTCTGGATCTACTGGCTTCCTCTTGGATCCCCTAGCTTCTCTTTCCTTCACAAGCTTCAAAATCAGAAAGAATGCACAAAATGGCCCAAAAACTCTCCAAAAGTGGATTAGGGTTTCTTGGTTAGGGTTTTGGACGATGGAGGCTGTAAATGAGGCCAGCCTTTGGGGTTAAGGTGTTTAAATAGGCTGCTACACCCTGAAAATTAGGGTTTCATTCTGGCAGCCCTACTCGTCGAGTTGAGGCTCTCGACTCGACGAGTGGGCTTTAGTTCCCGCGTCCAAATTCCATTCCCACTCGACAAGTTTGGGGCCTCCAACTCGTCGAGTTACTGTATAAAAATGAATAAATTGATTTTGAAATACATATCGGGAACCGGGCGTTACAGTTGTCAATGTAGTTGATGCTGACGCTGACAGATAGTGTTAGAGTGTTTGACTCATCAGGTCATAAGGTGTGACCTTACAATCTCCCCCTATCTGATGATGTCAAAACTAATATTCTTCTTCAGAGTCATCGAAAGAGCCATTGTAGAATATGTCGGCTTCTTTTAAGATTTCAGGCTTGACCCATCTGAATTAATCAAGCTTAAGTTCATCCAGTCTTCTACTAAGCTCCAGTGATATCAGCACACGATATCCTCTGTCCAGTTCATAGTGACCTAGTTCTTCCAAGCGAAGATGAAACTAATGTTCAGTGGGATCAGAAGGAAGGTCATCAGTGTGTTGAAAGCACATATGATTCTGCCGGTTAAGATAAAATATCCCACGCTCAGGTTATGGAATGAACATATATTGGATTGGTTCAACACCCACTGGTAATTCATTGTTGATATACCGAGTTTTATAAGGAAGAAGAAACTTTGTATTTTTGGATTGTCTAGAAGCACCAGCTTTGCCTGAGGAGGATGGTCTTGATTGGCCAGCTGATGATGGACCAGCTGATGGCACATGATTCAGCTTCTTGACTTTGTTGAGTAGTTGATGTATTGCCAAATTCACTTCTTGAGCATGAACACCCTTGTGTTTGTCAATAATTCCTTGAATTTTCATCCACTCGTTGTAGCAAATTTGACTATTTTACGAGCATAAACAACTTTAGTGTATTCATATTCTATTTTCTTTCTAACCAAGTGAAGCTTCAGTGACTCATTCCTCGGTATGGTGCATCTCACTTTAATGATAGGATCAGGATTTGATCAGCGAGTAAAAACATCTCCAAAAATTTTCCTATCAATCTGGTCATTCAGGTCTAAAATAATGTGTTGTTTCTCCACATTATTACTGAAGATTTTCTTTACCTGATTATCAGCGCTTGAATATTTGCATTCTCATCAGCGGAGGCAAGATCTTGAGAAAGTTTGGTAGACATACGTTCTTCTTTTCTTTCTTCTTTATTTTGACGAACAACATCATTATATTCTACCATTATTTCTCTATCTTCCACAATGGGTAAACTCCATGTTTATGCTAATTCATTTAGATCAAAGATGAGTTTTCTTTTCTTTTTAGGAGGAGATGTTGAAAGATCACCAGCATCAGAAGAAGAGATTACAGCTTCAGCCTCATAAGCTCACCCTAAGAAGGAAGCCTTCTTCTTTTGAGGATTGAGCTGATCATTGTCAGAGTCAATATCACTATCAGTTCCTTGAGGAACCTCTTGAGAAATCTCCCCCTCAAAGAAAGAAACAGGATAAACAACATTTAAGGGAACAGCAGGAACAATAGCTTGTTGCATGAAACCAAGATCAAGAAACCCTTCATATTCAGCGGTTTCTGATTTGTCACCAGTGTCTGGAATGGGTTGATCATATACATATGGAATATCAGCAACAACAATATGCTTTTGAGGATCAGCTTCAACTTCAACCCTTCCAGTCATCTCAAGATGAGATGGAGTTTCTACAATCATCACTTGTATTTGCATTGGCTGAGGATCCCTTTGATTATTCCCCCCTTTTTAGCAGCATCAGATTGGGGATGTGGTGGTGGAGTTTTAAAAGGAGGATTGGATGGTGGAGGAAGATTTGTTGATGGAGGTGGAGGAAGAGGAGGGTTATTTCCTGGAGAATTTGGTGGAGTGTCATCAACAAGCATATCATCATCATCATTCAAGGCCATAAGTCTCTGCATTGTAGCCACATCCCTTTCAAATTTAGTCAACCTTTTATTCATTGACTGAGTTAACTGCATAAGTAAGGAAAGTTGAGAAAGCACAACAGTTCCAAAGCTGGAGCTGGATTCTCCCTGATTATCTTGATGAAATACAACAGTGATGATAGGAACAGTCTCAACTTGAGGAGAATGAGACACTGGCTTTGGAGGATTGACATCTTGAATCATTGGCTCAATAGTTTATACAATAGGAGGGGTTAACCCATGTTCTGCAACATCATCATCAGAGAAAGAGGATGAAGAAGTAGTTGAAAAACGAATGTGCTTGTTCAACTTTAGAGAAGAGTTCATTTTTTGAGTGAAGTCTTCTCCCATGTCAGCTGCTGATTCTTCTTCATCTTTATTAGTGTCTTATTCCTCATCATCCCCTTCTTTATTACCATCTTCTGGATCATCATCACTATTTTCTTCATTACCAGCATCATCATTATTATCATCCTCTTCAGAGTCTGAGGATTTAACCACATAGGGCTTTTCAATCCACTTTTGCATCCTTGCAGTAATAGGCAAATCACCCTGAGATGGAGCAATATTAATGATTTTTGAGGAGCGGGCAAGAATTAGAATGTTAATCCCGTGAATTTTAACATAGCCTTCTTTTCGAGACAAGAACCAAGCCAACGAGGATAAGGACCATTCAATGGCTTCTTAATCCCAGTAATGCAGTCAACCATTTGATCAAGAAAAGGTTACGAAAAGTTTACTTTCTTGTTGTAAATAATAGAATATAAGATCCTTTGCTCAAAGAGATTCAATCCATCTAAACTTCCAGTCTTGTGACCAAGACATTTTCCAATCACACCTGTTAAGTACTTCCATCCTACATTAAAACAGTGACGAACAGTGTTCTTGTATGGATCACGAGTGAGGCCTGGAAGATTGAAGTTATACCTTAATTTTTCACGAACAGTTTTGCAACTTTCTTCAGAAGGAGTTTCAGAGTAACTTTTGAATCGTGAAAGACAAAGAGCAGTTCGAAAGGATTCCACATCAATGGTAACCCTATATTGACCATCTCTAATGGTTCTAGTGATGGTTCGAGCAACAACATCAACTGAGCATGTATAGAAAAACTCACATACTTGTTTAGGGTAGAAAGGGTCCGGGAAATCGCAGAATGCATATCGAAGAGGACCGCTCTTGACATAGTCAACAAAATCTTCGATTTATGAGTTTGCAAATTGCTTTGGGATTTCATCTGATACTGCCACATTTGTTGATTGGATGATGATGGTAGATTCAGGAGCATGAGGACCTTTGATCACGTTAGCGTTGGGAGCAAACTCGTACAAGGGCTTTGACATGGTGACTCTTTGAGGAAGATGATGATTTGGAGTCTTTTTGAGTGAGAGAGAGAGAGAGCTTAATCGCTTGAATTGCTAATAAATGTGACATAGATGAAGACACTACAAATAAATTTACGTTTAGTGGAACATGTTTTTAATGGCATAATTTTCTTTTGTGCCACTATAAAATGTTTTTAGTGGCACATATTTTTTGTGCCACTGAATTCTCATTGAAAACTCCAATTTTCATTTGGCACTACCAGATGCGATTCAAAAGTGTTACAATTTAACCCTTCCCTAGATACGTGTTTCCTGATTTTTATTTATATTGTGCCCTAATCAGACGCCAAAGCATAGAATCGACTTCTCACTTCGTATTTCACTCTTCAATCCTCTACTCCTCCACGAGGATAACTATTCCTCAAACGATGTAGCCCCCAAAATGGACCAGTGAATACCATCGTAGAGAGACAATGCGTTCCCACATCAAACCAACGATGGCTTCCCGATGGCGACGCATTCGCACCATCAGCCGACATAATGGAAAATGATCGCGACGACAGCTGAAACACAACCGTCGCTCTTTCTCATTTTTTGGTTCCACTACTGAAGATGAGGTTTGTAATTTCTCCATTCTCCCTTGTGTTGCTAAAACTCTCCGAACAAAAAGGTACATAAAAGATTTAGTAAACATTGCTTCAGTCAGTTTCTTCTTATCCTTCTAGGTATTTGTTTGATTTGCTATCTTGAAGTCGTCAAAGAGGATTTATGTTATCCGTAAGCGGTCATGAAATTCTCGACATTCGTTTCACTGATAATAACAACAATGTTCAATCATACACAATCAACATTTTTTGAGATACTTATCGCTTGTTACCAGGTTATTTCTCGTTTCATGATTAATTTATGCCTTATTTACCACTCACAATTACATTATCCCTAATACATATTGGCTCCAGACTTAACCAAAACAAGCAACCAATATTATTGATCACATCGTAGATGTAATTAGTATTATATATTAATGGTTTTATCCGTCTAATACTTGGATTAATTTATCTAAATATGACAGATAGTGGTTAAATGGAGGATTTCTTAGTGGTACATCCTGATATATGCCTCTCTCTATTTCATCATGTATGGTCTTTAGTATTTCTACCAACCATTAATGAGCTAAGATGCTTATCATATTGATTTATAACTTTAAAAGAGAATATTTAATGTTGTATTCAAATCTGAAATAAAGGCATGACAGATATAGTTGCCAACCTACAAAAGAAGATGTTAAAATATGCTTCATGTTAGAATTCGACAGATCTGTGAGTATTGGTTGATGTTTCTTTTTAAAGATAGTGAGAAAATAAACAAATTTAACTTGAAAATCGTTAACACCAATTTAATAATGATCTCACTAATTGCGTTGCAGGCTTTTATAATTGCATCAAGTGCAACAGATGAGGAGATGCTAACCCGGTAAGAATTTGTGTCCTTTTTCATAACCATGAAAGAGATTTATTGGTTTAGTTTTGATTGTTTTTATTTAATTTGTTTTTATATTTATGAAATGGTGAAATTAAGTAGAAATCTTATCTACAGGTATGTGACAACCCGGAACTTCTATCTTGTACAACTATTCAATTCAATCAATGTTAAACTCATTTCTGTTATCTTTTAGCACTGTTTAAGGGTTCGTATAAGTGTTCTAAGCTCGAGTACAACAAATGTTGAGATTAGGGATGAGTTATCAAAGTCGTAAAGTAGCATTTCGGGTCATACGCTCCTTTAGGAGGAGTGTACGGCCGTACACATGGGTGTACGGCCGTACACCCCCTCATGGCTGCACACTCATGGTGGTGGGTCACCCACCCATATATATATATATATATATATATATATATATATATATATATATATATATATATATATATATATGAGTAGAACTCCCTACTTTCATTCCTTTATTCCCTTGGCTGCACACTGCTCCCTTTTCTCTCAAGCTTACTCAACCGTGAACCCTCCAAGGCTTCAAAAACATAAGTATTCAATCCTTTAGCATATTATACTTGAAAGACCTCTTGATTTAAGCCTTGAATCTTCAAGTTTCATCATGTTCTTCATCCTTTGAAGGAGTACGGCCGCACACCTTCATAAGGTTGGCCGTACACACCTTAAAGGCCCTCCAAAGTGAGAGTTTGACCCCTATCAGGTAGTTGGACATGCTAAGCGTTTGATCCTAGCCTTGATTCACCTTAAAGTAGACAACTTTAGCATGAACATGAAGGGTGTACGGCCGCACACCCCTTGTACCGCCACACACACCTCTTAGAGCCGTAAACCCACTTTGATGATCATTTTAGGCCTCAAAATTGCATTACAACTAAGCATGGGACCTAGAACATTTCCTTGATGCTTCTTAGGGCCTTAAAGCAACTCAACATGCACACTTTTTCATGAGTGTACGGCCGTACACTCATGGGCCGCACACCCATGGCCGTACACACCTTTAGGGTGGCCGTACACCTCCCTCACTCACTCATATATGGTTTTAACACTTAGTTCAAGTGTTTCCAAGTCCCTAGAGTGGTTTCTTATCATATCTAGTAGTGAAATACCCTAATTTGGCTCCTATATGTGTTATTACATGTTAAATAGGATCCAATTGTGTTCGAGGCTTCACTTGACATTCGGCATCGCATATCGATCTTTCATACTAACCACTCGCTCGAGGTGAGTTCATACCCCTACATTTTTCCGAGTTTTTAATGTTTTCAGGGGGGGATACAAGCCAAACATAAATGATTTTATGAAATTTATACAAAAAGGATTTCAATAAACTTAAAACGGATGTAATCGAGACAAACATACAGTTTCTATACTTTTATAAAATATTTAGATATTTTATCCCTTCTGTATTATGCTGAGCATAAGGGACGTTTTCAACGTACGAGCTTAACCACATAGTTTTCAGATCAATACATGATTTTACACATACAAGTACACAAACTATAATAGGTATAGTTTGGGAATTCATACAAGGTTATACATATACATACACACAAACTATATTAAGTATAGTTTGGGGATACATACATGGTTATACATATACATATACACAAACTATATTAAGTATAGTTTGGGAATCCAATACATGGTTAAACATATACATATATACACATCTTTTATGAATGAATATTTATAAAAAGGGTTTTTCTGTATCATTACTTGTAAAGTCGTTATTCTAATTGGAGACACGTCCTTGGGCGCTTACAAACTTAACTAAGTGGAGGACTACCCCTTATGATCCAGAGTCTCCTCGAAGGAGAGCATGATTTTTGTGTATAGATCTATACGTGACTGACTATCCCGCACCTTACTGCTAGCTACAGTAGGACTGGAAGGTCTACGGGTGACAAAGCCATAAAGGATACTGGTGCCCGATTCGCGCCATATCAAGTTAATGTATGGTCATAAAGCTCGCAATGTAGATAAGAACGATATATTTACGTAGTAATATACTATACATGCTGGTAGTAACCAAGGTGTTCAAACAGAACAGTTCATACAGAGATCTTACATACAAAGTTCATCATACAATACATCTGGTAGTAATTCAATCATACAAACATTTTTACTATATTATCTCACTTTCACTAAAGAAAATATTGGATTTTCTTGGAATCATGCAAACATTTTTACAGAGTCATCAACAGGTTTTCAATGCATATACATCTCTTATGAACTCACCAGCTTTATGCTGATACTCTTTCAAAACTGCTTGTATTCTCAGGAAATCAGTAGACAGGTACCTCCTGGAGTTTTGAGGAGTCGGAGCAATTAAAGTCATGTATTTTTATTTTACTTACACTTTTGATGTATTCAAACAAGACTTAAACAGATGTAAACCTATTTCATATGTGTATTCAATGTAATGGTTGTGTTTACTATGATTGCTATGATACAATTATTGTGATACTATACGTGACGTCCTCCGCCCCCGAACGTTTCTGTCGTTCCGGTTTGGGGGTGTGACAAGGTATCATCCTGAACATGTTGTATGGACTAATAAAGCTCTAAAGATGAAATTGATAAGGAAGGGAATTTTTGATGGGTTTTGAGCAAAAGAACATCCTATGTGCACATGAAAAACCCTAAAGCTTTGGATCTAGGTTTCTCTATTGTACATGCAAATTTATCCAAAGCTTGTAAACCCTAATCTAGCATACAACAAAACTAATTAAATATCAAATAAACTAGTTAGATGAATACCTTGATTGTTGATTGTAGATCTTGAAGCTTTGAGAACCTTAGCACCCCAAGTGTTGTGACTCTAATGACTCACAAACACCAAAAGCAATTGGATGAAGCAAAAGAGAGATGGAAAAATCGGCACCAAGACTCCTAGGGTTTCAGTGTAGCCAAAATCTCATGCCCAAGGGTTCTTTATATAGGTGTGGGAATTAGGGTTTCAGTGATTATCCTAATCTGCTACTTAGCCACCAAGCAGCCCACGGATAATTCTAGAACCCCCTTGGACGAATTCCTAAGGCCTTATCCTTAGAATTCGTCCACCCTATACTCTAGGGTTTCCTTACCCAACTTTGCAACTATCACATAATTACAAGTTCAGTCCCCGTAAATCAATTAACCTCTTTTGACCACAAAATTAATTCTTAATTAATTCTTGACCAATGTTAATTAAATAAATATGATTTCTCTTTTAATATATTATTCTTATAATATATTAATAAACCATAATAACCTATTTCTCTATTATTCATCCAGTAAAGTTGCTTTGGTGAAGGCAACCCAAAAGGACCATGCACAACCGGGTCAAGTACATACCAAATATAGTTACGGGCTTAGACACTAATCCAACAGTCTCCCACTTGGATAAGTCTAGTAACTACAAATGCAAGTATGACTTCAATATCCGATTAACAATCGCAGTTCTCAAAACTCTTGATCTTATCAATAACCTGTCCTTTAGATAAGGGATCGTATAATCCTCCGTTCTAGATATCGTGCGGACAAATACATGGAACATAGTCGTACTTATTTTCCAGCAGTTTGTTTCTCGATCTCTGATTCGTTTGACATAGAACTTAATTGAACACATCAATTCAGTCCTGACCGGGCCCGACACATAAGTCAAACCAAATCATCGAGGGGCCCATATATCGCTTTTACCCTCTTAGGATAAAAGGAACAGATAAACTTCGACTTATATGCATTTACTATTCACTCATCAAATCGTATACAACAATGCGTTTTATAACATCAAGTTATTGATGCGTTTACGCATTATCAATGCACAACCAACTTGCAAAAAAAAACCATATATCTAGGTTTAAAGACTATATGATATTATCGTCTTGCGATCACTCGTGATAAATTCCATGAAGCGATACCAACAAGCGTGGGTTTAGTCCAATGCTCAAATCTTAGTTCATCAGCACTCATGAACGTTGTAGCAAACTTTTGCTATGTCTAATACACTTTAGACAGTCTACAAACCAATTCATGCCAGTCTTCCTTCATACCTACTTCCAAAGTATGAGCGACTGTGGACTGTTCGAATAATCTTATTATTCAGGAAGTCAAAACATGCAAAGTGAAACGATAGGTAAATGATTAACACAAGATAGTAACTTTACTTATAAATAATACCCTTTTATTTAATCATCAAATGTCAATTACAATTTATCTATTAAACGTTTCGAAGCTATCTAATCTAAACTAATATCGTCCTTCAGCCCAATGCTCTTAGCGTGTTGTAAGTGCTTAAGCCTACTCAGTCCCTTCGTAAGGGGATTTGCTGGGTTATCCTCTGACGATACCCTCTTCACTACGAGGAGTCCCTCTTCTACCCGATGTCTAATAAAGTGATATTTCTTGTCGATATTTCGAGATCTGCCATGATCCCTTGGTTCCTTGGTCAAGGCAACCACTCCTTCATTATCGCAGAAAATCTCCATAGGCTCCTTTATGGCTGGCACAACTCCAAGGTATCCAATGAAGTTATTCAACCATATCGCCTCCTTTGATGCTTCGCTCGCCGCTATATACTCTGATTCGCACGTTGAATTAGCTACGGTCTCCTTCTTGGAACTTTTCCAACTCACTGCTCCTCCATTTAGGGTAAAGACCCAGCCCGACTGAGAGCGGTAGTTATCCCGGCCGGTCTGATAACTGGCATCACTATACCCTCGCATCCTTAAGTCATCACTCCCACCGAGAACTAGAAACCATTCCTTGGTCCTCCGAAGGTACTTAAGAATATTCTTGACTACGGTCCAATGTGCTCTGCCAGGGTTTCCCTGATATCTGCTGACCATGCTGAAAGCGAAGGCCACATCAGGGCGAGTCCAAATCATAGCATACATGATCGAGCCAACTACGGAAGCGTAAGGTATTCGGCTCATCTCTGCTATCTCGATCTCTGTACTCGGGCTCTGAGTCTTACTCAGTTTGGCGTTGCTCTGGATTGGTAACTCCCCTTTCTTAAAATTCTCCATACTAAAACGTTTTAGTACTTTATCCAAGTAAGTATTCTTACTAAGTCCTATCAGTCTTTTACTCCTGTTTCTCACTATCCTTATTCCCAGAATATAGGCAGCCTCTCCGAGGTCCTTCATAACGAAACACTTCCCAAGCCAGGACTTAACTTCCTTCAGGGTCGGGATGTCGTTTCCTATGAGTAGTATGTCATCGACATACAATACGAGGAAGCTTACTATACTCCCACTGGCCTTGACATATACACATGATTCATCGTCGCTTCGCAGAAAACCAAACTCTTTGACTTTCTCATCGAAACAAAGATTCCATCTGCGAGATGCTTGTTTCAATCCATAAATTGATTTCTCAAGCTTACACACTCTATTAGGATGCTTCGCATCGACAAAACCCTCTGGCTAACTCATGTAAACATCCTCAGCCAACTTCCCATTAAGGAAAGCTGTTTTGACATCCATTTGCCATATTTCATAGTCATGAAATTAAGCAATGGCTAGCATCACCCTAATAGACTTTATCTTCATAACTGGTGAGAAGGTCTCATCATAGTCAACTCCTAGAGTTTGAGTAAAGCCCTTCGCAACCAATCACGCCTTATAAGTGTGTACATTACCATCCATGTCGGTCTTCTTCTTGAAGATCCATTTGCACCCTACCGTCTTACGACCTGGCACATTGTCAACCAAATCCCAAACTTGTTTGTCATACATGGACTGAATCTCGTTGTCCATAGCCTCTTTCCATTTCGCAGACTCCGGGCCTGCCATGGCTTGCTTGTAGTTGTTAGGTTCATCCAAATTTATTAGTGTACTGTCACTAATAAACGTATCACCCTCACTTGTTATATGAAAACCATATAACACAGGCGGAACACTAACTCTATTGGAACGTCTAAGAGGTAAGGACTCATCACTCGGTTCAACAGGAGTTTCCTCCTCAGGTTGAGCGCCAGTGTTAGAGGTTCCTTCATCGTTCCATTCTTGAAGCTCTTCAAGATCGATTTGCCTCCCACTGTCTCCTTGGCTTATGAGTTCTCGCTCTTGGAAAACCCCTCTCCTCGCAACGAAGACAACATTGTCACTCGGTCTGTAGAAGAGATACCCAAATGACTTCTGCGGGTAGCCGATGAAAATACATCGCTCACTATGAGGTTCGACCTTGTCGTGAGTCTCTTGTCTTACGAAAGCCTCGCAACCCCAAACCTTGATATGTGCCAACGAGGGAGCTTTCCACGTCCACATCTCGTGAGGTGCTTTGGCAACCTTCTTTGTAGGGACTAAGTTAAGGATATGGGTGGCAGTCTCTAAGGCATAGCCCCAGAATGAGATAGGTAGCGAAGCACGACTCATCATGGATTCAACCATGTCTAGCAAGGTTCTATTACGCCTCTCAGCTACACCATTCAATTGGGGTGTCCTAGGTGGCGTTAATTGCGAAACGATTCCGCATTCCTTGAGGTAGTCGTGGAATTCAAGACTAAAGTACTCCTCACCTCGATTGGATCGAAACATCTTGATTTCCCTACCCAACTGATTCTCCACTTCCTGCTTAAACTCTTTGAACTTTTCAAAGGTTTCTGACTTGTGCTTGATTAAGTATATATAGCCATATCTGCTATAATCATCAGTGAAAGTCACATAGAAGCGGCTCGCATCCCTTGTGGTGGATCTAAAGGGCCCACACACATCTGTATGTATGAGATCCAATAAACCCTCACCCCTTTCACAAGTGCCAGTGAAGGGTGACTTGGTCATCTTTCCAAGTAAACAAGACTCGCACACGTCATCGTCCCTAAGGTCGAATGACTCCAACACTCCATGTGACAACCGTCAATTTTTGGCCAAGTCAAAGTCAACAAGTCAAACCGGTCAACTCATCTAACCCTTGTATATTAGGGTTTCCATTACGTTTCTTATTGTACAACTCGCAATCCTAATACAAAGTATCACTTAGAGTTTTCACGTGTTCGGAAATTCTAAACCCTAATTAGGGAAAGTGATGAATCTACTCGATAAAACATTATTTCATACCCCTCGGGAGCATATAACAATCTTAACGAGACTTAACGAGGTTTACAAACCTTGCGTTACAAAGCCAAACACTCAAAAAGGTCACAAAAGAAGTCTCTCCCAATCTCTTTCACTCTATCTCTCTCTCTACCTCAAATCTCTCCCAAATCTCTCCAAGTATGTGAAATCTCTCCCAAATCTCTCTAAGTATGTGAAATCTCTCCCAAATCTCTCTCTGAATGAGAAATCTCCCCAAGTATGTGAAATCTCCCCCAAATCTCTCTCGGAATGAGAAATCTCTCCAAGTATGTGAAATCTCTCCCAAAACTCTCTCTGAATGAGAAATCTCTCCAAGTATATGAAATCTCTCCCAAATCTCTCTCTCTGAATGAGAAATCTCTCTATGTATGTGAAATCTCTCCCAAATCTCTCTCTGTATGTCAAATCTCTCCAAGTATGTCAAATCTCTCCCAAATCTCTCTCAACTTCTTATAATCACTTGGGGCATCCCGACCCTCGATTTAGTCGAAAACCGCTCGAAAACGGAAGTCTACGCGAAAAACAGCCTTAAGGAGCCGAAACCTCTTAAGGAGCCGAACCCTCTCAAGGAGCCGAACCCTTCTATGGAGCCGAACCCTCTCAAGGAGCCGAACCTCCCTTAAGGAACCGAAACCTCATAAGAACCGAAACTACCTCCTGAGAATCGAAACTGCTAAGGGACCGAGAGGCCACCTTCGGTCCGAGATCTTGACCTTCGGTCCGAGATTCCTACTTTCGGCTCCTACTCCAATTTCGGTTCCCTCTACTCTCGGTTCCAATGCACCAGCCGAACCTTACCTTCGGTTCTAGTGCTGCTAAGACCGAGCCTTCGCGACCTTCGGCCCCAATTTCGGATTTTCGCCTCTTTGCCCGTTTTTAATTATTTTAACGCGGGATTTTCACCCAAACTCGTATTTTAACATAATAAACCCTAAATATTCATATTTTAATTATATTTTGGGGAAAATCCTTGTCTAAGAATAAAATCTAGTAAGTAAGATTTATGGGTGGAGTGTTGACCTTGCCTTAGTGTATGACACAAGCAACCACCCCATACCCACTCAATGACCAGCCCTTGTCCTTCCACCATACCTGGTCATTTCATTGTCCTTTCCCACCATTTTTCCAGCCACACTCTTGGTCAAAGGCTAGAAACTCCCCTCTCTCCTCACATTTCTCTCATTTTCCAGCAAAGAACAAACTTCATTCTCTCTCACTTCCTCTCTCTAGATTTCGAGATTCAAGGCTATTCTCCAAGCTTTTCTTCTACTTTTGGTAAGTAATATTATCCTTCATATGATTATTCCACCTCTTTCTATTCAAATCATAGGTTGCTTACACAAACTTCATCATATTTGTGTTAGTTCTTCGAATCTTCAAGCAATCTTCTAAGTATTCTTGAGTTGAACACTTCTTTTCTCCATCATCCATCTACTGAAATCACTTAAGGTGAGTTCATACCCCTACATTTTCATGTTTTCTTCAAGTTTTAGGGGGGGAATACAAGTTAAAACACCAAGAACACAACTAAACTCAAACAACAGCTTTCATCCGAAACGTTGAGTCTTATTCACGGACTGTTTTGACTATCTTAAACTTAATATCTTTCAAAACTGTTTAATATGCAAATATTTCAGGTTCATACCTTTAAAATGACTACTTTCACATCTCCATACGAATTTTCTATTTTTTATGGTGATTTTTACAAAACTGCCTATCATTTCAGAAATGAATTCGGACCAGTCTGTGAATATGAACATTTTAACACAAGTTAAAAACTTCTAAAAATCATAATAAAAATTGTGAATAAACTAGACATATTTTGTGAACTCTCAGAATTTACGGATTCAGTTTTCGACTTCGTATGATTTTTCTATGATTTTTCTAAAGCAGTGTAGAAAAGTCAAAATCTAGATAACAGCTTATAACTTTCATCACACTTTGTAACTTGTTGAGCAAAGTGTTAATCTTTGAGGATTTCATATTTTACATGTGTTTCTTGTTGTGGTATAATTATATATATTAGAAAATATTCACTGAATTGTAAGAATCCTCCACCATTACCAATAGTACAAAACAAGGCATGATAAACATGGTTATATTTTGCTATACATTCGACTTACATAGAAAAGGGTTCTTATACACCACAAACAAACACACTAAACTATAATAGGTATAGTTAGGTTGCATATACATTACAAACATTTTGATAAATTATAATAGCTATAGTTTATGTTCATCTACATTACAAAAGATTTTTATACAAAAAGAGGTACAAATACAAAGTACCGGGTTTTCATACAAAAAGGGGTACAAATACAAAGTGTCGGATTCATACAAAAAGGGGTACAAATACAAAGTACCGGATTCATATTAAAAGGGGTACAAATACAAAGTACCGGATTCATACAAAAAGGGGTACAAATACAAAGTACCGGATTCATACAAAAAGGGGTACAAATACAAAGTACCGGATTCATACAAAAAGGGGTACAAATACAAAGTACCAGGTTTACACAAAATGGTTTTTATGATATTAAAACTACATATCGTTAGAATTGTTAGTTTTCAGTTATAATTACTAAGTGTAAATGTTAGAGTTATATAAAATTGAATTGAAATCGACTTAGAATTGGTGGGCCCGCCTTATCTCCTGTTCCTTGTTTGGTTGTGGACCTAGGGAAGACCCATTATATTCAACGGTTTATTTGACTTAAATTTTATATAACTTATACACGTTGAGTGATTATAGAAGAAATCTATGGTTCTTTCTAGGGTTCATTATTGCATAACATAGAAGCATTCATTTCACACTTTACTAAGAAAATATTGGGTTTTCTGGAAATCATACTCTATCGCTTTTACAAGGAAAACGATTTCTTCCTCAACCAAAACTCTTATGAACTCACCAACTTAATTGTTGACACTTTTCAAAACTACTTGTATTCTCAGGAAATCAGTGAAACAGGAAAACATCAACACTTTGAGGATGGGACGTTAAATCGTCAAACAGTGTATTTTGTCATCATAATGTAATTGATTTTGAAACATGCAAATATATACTATGGTGTAACCTTTTCAATTATATTTATGATGGTTGTATTTACTTTGAGCACTATTATACTCGTTGGTGTGATACTTTACATGAAGTCCTCCACCCCTGGACGTTTCCGCCATCCTTGGTTTGGGGGTGTGACAGATTGGTATCAGAGCATTGTTTATAGTGAACGAAGTATATCGAACCACATAAGATATACAAACTATAAATGCATTGGGACTAAAGTCTCTGATTAAACTTTTTCGAAAGACTATACTTTTAGAAATAAATAGTTTCTTGTTTAAAGCATACATGCATGCATGCATACTAAGGTCAGCATCATTCTAGAACAAAACAAAAAGTGGTGATTGTTGAATGGCACAAGTAGGCTTGGGGATGTATAGTCAGGTCTGGGAATGACATAGCCTGATCAACTATGTCCATCCCATAAGTGATTAGCATATGCTCGGAAATGGTTGTGTTGTTGCAACAAGTCTAAAAACTTACCAACCCTATCTACAAACAAACATTGAAAAACATAAATCAAACATTAAAATACTATAGGAGTATTTGGTGATACTATAATCAACTTATGTGAAAACTAAAGACCCCTATTAGTAGGTCTATAATGACTGAGTGCATACGCTAAGGTTATACATAATTAAAGATATTATAGAATCAAAATCTATGACTATTGCTCTACTTCCTGTTCCTTGTTTGGTTGTGGACTTAGAGTAGAGTCATTTATTCGAAGGTCTATTCTGTCTCAGATTATGTATAACTGGTATGCACTATGTGATTACAGACGTGACTAATAAGGATCACCCCCTATAAGTAATTATAGGATTAGGCGTCTATTAATTATCTCTTCTACCCCTATTCTCGCACGAGTAACGTGATGGGTAAATCTTAACGCCCGTACAAAACCTACTTCTACCCACTACCATAACTCCGTCTCAGGGACGTTAGCAGAAACACCGAGAATAGTTCCGTAAAGTACGAAATTTATACGTGTGTATATAAATGGTAAGGGTATAACTAGAGTATATCAATAAAAATTGTCATGCATTTTATTTCATTGGGAGTTTACCACATATCTCATAACCTGTTATTACAAACGATTTGCTTATGGTAAGTCTAAGATTAATTAATGTATACCTCAAGGTTATGTGTAATTAAGAGACGATCGACTTAGAAATGGTCAGTCCGCCTTAGGTCCTGTTCCTTTTTTGGTTGTGGGCTTAGGGCAGACTCATTAAGTTTAACGGCCTATTGGACCTTAATTACACACAACTGGTATACATTGGGTGATCTTAGGAGTGGATCGGGCATGGAACAAATCACAAGATTACATTCGAGTCATTTCTACTAAATTCATTCATTTGGATTTTCGTTATAAATTGCATGCAAGATACTTTTAAGTCGAACATAATACAGAAGAATTTAGTTCAATAACATCCGACTTGTCACCGCTAATGGAAACTTACCGTCTGTTCGTATTTACAAACTTATGACATAACTATGCCACCGAAGAAAGATTCCAGACCTTCAGGCAGCGCAGCAGCACCACCACCTCCGCCACCACCTACACAGTTTGATTCCACAATGTTCCAAGCTGCAGTAACAGCAGCCGTGGCAGCCGCAATGTCACAGATTGGTACGAATGGTATCGGTGGTGCTGGATCTGGAGCCACAAACTCTAACCACGGGGATAGTACAGGACGTACGAGGGAATGTTCGTACAAGGACTTTACTAGTGCCAAACCCGATTCTTTCAATGGAAGCGTGGGCGTCATCACATTGATGCAATGGTTCGAAAAGACCGAAACGGTCTTCGAAATTTGTGCATGCCCCGAAGCAAGCAAGGTCAAATTTGCAGCTTACACTTTCTTTGGTCGAGCCCTCACTTGGTGGAAAGGCCACGTTAAGTCACTAACGCTTGCAGTGGCTAACTCGTTAAGTTGGGAGGACTTAAAGACGATGATGCTGAAGGAATATTGCCCAAGGGGCGAAGTGCAAAAGCTAGAGTAAGAACTGTGGAATCTTAAGATGACAGGCTCTGATCTTGCGACTTATACCGCCCGATTTTGTGATCTAGCACTCCTTTGTCCCGCTATGGTCACCCCGGAAGGCAAAAAGTTGGAGCGATACCTTTGGGGATTGTCCCCCCAAATTCAAGATAGCGTGTTGGCCTCAAGACCAACTAGCTTTGACAGTGCCAAGGAATTAGCACAACAACTCATCGACCATCGAGCCAGCCATGACACTGCGACAACCACCCCTGATCAAGCAAGAGGAGGAAACAACAAAAGGAAGTTCTGGGACAACAGGAAGGACCAACCAGCCAATGACTTCACTAAGAAGCAACAGATCGTTGTTGTTCATGCTGCCACAACCCTCGCCACGCCAGCACCCATAAAACAATACGATGGAACCCTTCCAAAATGCAACGAGTGTAACTTCCATCACACTGGGGCTTGCCGAAAGATGCATTGCAAAAATTGCAACAGAGAGGGGCACACTGTCCGTTTCTGTAAGGCACCAGCATGACCCATCAACCAGGTCCCTGGCATTGGAGTAAGCCCAGCCTGTTACAAGTGCGGCGAAACGGGACACTTTAAAAGGGACTGCCCAAGAGCAAGAGATGCCGGTGATGGTGGAAGGGTGCTTGCGATCACCGCAGGAGAGACCACCCTAGAACCGCCCGTAAATATCAGTACGTGTTCCTAACATCGACGTTTAAATTTTAAATTTCTTTTTATTACTAAAACTAGCATCGATTAAAGTATATCAACCATAAATCTCGAGAACACGGCAAAACCCGAATAACTCTTATCATCTATATAAAAATGCAGGGTTTTTACTAGTGAATCTATGATGGCTAGTGTAAACATTATGGTCATATACCATTAAGATTCTATGGACTTAGAATGTATGATTCCGCCTCATTTCTTGTTCCTTGTTTGGTTGTGGGCTTAAGGCGGGGTCACTCATCCGAACGCCCTTGCAATCTTAATGATATACAATTAGTTTACACCAAGCGATTATAAAAGATATGGTAAGACTTATATTGCAAATTTCATCACAAATTGTTGAAGCATTCGTAATACTAGTACTCACAAATTACATTATAAAATATTCATAGTGGTAATACCAAGTATAAAGCGGAGCGCATAAAGGCACACGTAGAATACACTGTCATTCTAAAACAATAACTCCTTTTAAATCGACTCAGCTCAAGTTACAATAATAAATTCCAAGGTCGTCATTTATCATCAGGCGGGTTGTTCCCCACCATAATCAATTTCTTGTACTACGAAAATTTCCCCCATCTTTCCTCCAAATTCTTGAAGTCCCAGTCGAAACACTAATTTCGGGACGCAATTCTTTCTAACGGGGGGATGATGTGACAACCGTCAATTTTTGGCCAAGTCAAAGTCAACAAGTCAAACCGGTCAACTCATCTAACCCTTGTATATTAGGGTTTCCATTACGTTTCTTATTGTACAATTCGCAATCCTAATACAAAGTATCACTTAGAGTTTTCACGTGTTCGGAAATTCTAAACCCTAATTAGGGAAAGTGATGAATCTACTCGATAAAACATTATTTCATACCCCTCGGGAGCATATAACAATCTTAACGAGACTTAACGAGGTTTACAAACCTTGCGTTACAAAGCCAAACACTCAAAAAGGTCACAAAAGAAGTCTCTTCCAATCTCTTTCACTCTATCTCTCTCTACCTCAAATCTCTCCCAAATCTCTCCAAGTATGTGAAATCTCTCCCAAATCTCTCTAAGTATGTGAAATCTCTCCCAAATCTCTCTCTGAATGAGAAATCTCCCCAAGTATGTGAAATCTCCCCCAAATCTCTCTCGGAATGAGAAATCTCTCCAAGTATGTGAAATCTCTCCCAAAACTCTCTCTGAATGAGAAATCTCTCCAAGTATATAAAATCTCTCCCAAATCTCTCTCTCTGAATGAGAAATCTCTCTATGTATGTGAAATCTCTCCCAAATCTCTCTCTGTATGTCAAATCTCTCCAAGTATGTCAAATCTCTCCCAAATCTCTCTCAACTTCTTATAATCACTTGGGGCATCCCGACCCTCGATTTAGTCGAAAACCGCTCGAAAACGGAAGTCTACGCGAAAAACAGCCTTAAGGAGCCGAAACCTCTTAAGGAGCCGAACCCTCTCAAGGAGCCGAACCCTTCTATGGAGCCGAACCCTCTCAAGGAGCCGAACCTCCCTTAAGGAACCGAAACCTCATAAGAACCGAAACTACCTCCTGAGAACCGAACCTGCTAATGGACCGAGAGGCCACCTTCGGTCCGAGATTCCAACTTTCGGCTCCTACTCCACTTTCGGTTCCCTCTACTCTCGGTTCCAATGCACTAGCCGAACCTTACCTTCGGTTCTAGTGCTGCTAAGACCGAGCCTTCGCGACCTTCGGCCCCAATTTCGGATTTTTGCCTCTTTGCCCGGTTTTCGACCATGACTCCATTTTAAGCCCGTTTTTAATTATTTTAACGCGGGATTTTCACCCAAACTCGTATTTTAACATAATAAACCCTAAATATTCATATTTTAATTATATTTTGGGGAAAATCCTTGTCTAAGAATAAAATCTAGTAAGTACGATTTATGGGTGGAGTGTTGACCTTGCCTTAGTGTATGACACAAGCAACCACCCCATACCCACTCAATGACCAGCCCTTGTCCTTCCACCATACCTGGTCATTTCATTGTCCTTTCCCACCATTTTTTCAGCCACACTCTTGGTCAAAGGCTAGAAACTCCCCTCTCTCCTCACATTTCTCTCATTTTCCACCAAAGAACAAACTTCATTCTCTCTCACTTCCTCTCTCTAGATTTCGAGATTCAAGGCTATTATCCAAGCTTTTCTTCTACTTTTGGTAAGTAATATTATCCCTCATATGATTATTCCACCTCTTTCTATTCAAATCATAGGTTGCTTACACAAACTTCATCATATTTGTGTTAGTTCTTCGAATCTTCAAGCAATCTTCTAAGTGTTCTTGAGTTGAACACTTCTTTTCTCCATCATCCATCTACTGAAATCACTTAAGGTGAGTTCATACCCCTACATTTTCATGTTTTCTTCAAGTTTTACGGGGGGAAAACAAGTTAAAACACCAAGAACACAACTAAACTCAAACAACAGCTTTCATCAGAAACGTTGAGTCTTATTCACGGACTGTTTTGACTATATTAAACTTAATATCTTTCAAAACTGTTTAATATGCAAATATTTCAGGTTCATACCTTTAAAATGACTACTTTCACATCTCCATACGAATTTTCTATTTTTTATGGTGATTTTTACAAAACTGCCTATCATTTCAGAAATGAATTCGGACCAGTCTGTGAATATGAACATTTTAACACAAGTTAAAAACTTCTAAAAATCATAATAAAAATTGTGAATAAACTAGACATATTTTGTGAACTCTCAGAATTTACGGATTCAGTTTTCGACTTCGTATGATTTTTCTATGATTTTTCTAAAGCAGTGTAGAAAAGTCAAAATCTAGATAACAGCTTATAACTTTCATCACACTTTGTAACTTGTTGAGCAAAGTGTTAATCTTTGAGGATTTCATATTTTACATGTGTTTCTTGTTGTGGTATAATTATATATATTAGAAAATATTCACTGAATTGTAAGAATCCTCCACCATTACCAATAGTACAAAACAAGGCATGATAAACATGGTTATATTTTGCTATACATTCGACTTACATAGAAAAGGGTTCTTATACACCACAAACAAACACACTAAACTATAATAGGTATAGTTAGGTTGCATATACATTACAAACATTTTGATAAATTATAATAGCTATAGTTTATGTTCATCTACATTACAAAAGATTTTTATACAAAAAGAGGTACAAATACAAAGTACCGGGTTTTCATACAAAAAGGGGTACAAATACAAAGTGCCGGATTCATACAAAAAGGGGTACAAATACAAAGTACCGGATTTATACAAAAAGGGGTACAAATACAAAGTACCGGATTCATACAAAAAAGGGTACAAATACAAAGTACCAGATTCATACAAAAAGGGGTACAAATACAAAGTACCGGATTTATACAAAAAGGGGTACAAATACAAAGTACCAGGTTTACACAAAATGGTTTTTATGATATTAAAACTACATATCGTTAGAATTGTTAGTTTTCAGCTATAATTACTAAGTGTACATGTTAGAGCTATATAAAATTGAATTGAAATCGACTTAGAATTGGTGGGCCCGCCTTATCTCCTGTTCCTTGTTTGGTTGTGGACCTAGGGTAGACCCATTATATTCAACGGTTTATTTGACTTAAATTTTATATAACTTATATACGTTGAGTGATTATAGAAGAAATTTATGGTTATTTCTAGGGTTCATTATCACATAACATAGAAGCATTCATTTCACACTTTACTAAGAAAATATTGGGTTTTCTGGAAATCATACTCTATCGCTTTTATAAGGAAAACAGTTTCTTCCTCAAACAAAACTCTAGAACTCACCAACTTAATTGTTGACACTTTACAAAACTACTTGTATTCTCAGGAAATCAGTGAAACAGGAAAACATCAGCACTTTGTGGATGGGACGTTAAATCGTCAAACAGTTTATTTTGTCATCATAATGTAATTGATTTTGAAACATGCAAATATATACTATGGTGTAACCTTTTCAATTATATTTATGATGGTTGTATTTACTTTGAGCACTATTATACTCGTTGTTGTGATACTTTACATGAAGTCCTCCACCCCCGGACGTTTCCGCCATCCTTGGTTTGGGGGTGTGACACTCCATCCTTTTGGAGTTGGGCTATGTATTTCTTGTTGACATGTCCAACACGACAATGCCACAAGCATGCTTTATCCAAATCATTGGAAGAATCGATATGCAATACATCATTTCCTAAATTGTCTACAAACATCACAGTTTCATATATTCCATTACAAGGCAATGCTTCAAAATAGAAAACACCATTAAGATAAGAATTAATAGAACACTTTTCATTACCAAATGAATATCTAAATCCTTGTCTATACAAACCATGAAAAGAAATGATGTTTCTAGCCATTTCTGGCAAATAGCAACAATTATTCAACTGTAGTCCTAACCCACTACTAAGCACTAAAGAGTAAACTCCAATATTGGTGACAGGCGACGATCTTCTATTTCCCATGATCAGGTTTATCTTCCCATGCTCCACATCCCTGTTTCTTCTTAGGCCCTGCAAATCAGAACAAATGTGAAAACCACATCCTGTGTCAAGAACCCAAGAAATAGCATGCGATGAGTCATTAGATTGAATAGTATAAATACCTGCGTAGGATGGTTTTATCTTTCCATACTTGATGTCCTGCAGATACTTCGGGCAACTTCGTTTCCAGTGCCCTTTGTCGTGGCAGTGATAGCACTCTGCATCCTTTGGGTTTGAGGAGGGTGCAGCGGTACCAGCCTTGGTTCCACTAGAAGAGGTTCCATCGTGAGACTTTCCCTTATGGTGGCTCTTTGAAGGAGCCTTCCTCTTTTTACCCTTTCTTTGCCCAATAACCAAGACTGGGGCAGTAGTGTTGGATTAGTGTCTAAGTCCATAACTATAATTGGTATGTACTTGACCCAATTTGGCATGGTCCATTTGGGTTGCATGGCATCGGAACAATTTGGATAGACTTTGGTGAGAAAAGGATATTTATGATTTATTAATATATTATAAGTTCTAATATATTAATATGAAATCATATTATTTAATTAGTGTTGATCAAGAATTAATTTGGAATTAATTCTATGATCAAAAGAGACTAACTAAATATATGTGGATTGATTATGTAAATCAGTCATTCTTATATATGTGGGCTTATGATCCATAGTTCTTTATGTTGGGCTAAACCCATGGGGTAACCCATGGAGGGTAAACCCCATGGTGTCACACCCCCAAACCGGAACGGCAGAAACGTTCGAGGGTGGATGACGTCATGTGTAGTATCATAACCATTGCATTACAGTAATCAAAGTAAACACAACCATTACATTAATTAAGTAAAATGTTTACATCAGTTTGATTCATGTTTATAGACATAAAAAGTATGACAAAAGTAAAAGACGAGACTCTATATGCTTCGTCTTCTCAAAACTCCAGGAGGTACCTGTCTACTGATTTCCTGAGAATACAAGCAGTTTTGAAAGAGTATCAGCATAAAGCTGGTGAGTTCATAAGCATGTTTTTGAGAGGAAAGTCGGTTAATGAATCAATAAATGTATTTGTATGCTTCCAAGAAAATCCATTATTTTTTAATAGGTGAATTTTGTTTCTGAATCTTACTGAATATGTTGCGCATTGTTTTGTTGAATAAGAAACCTCTTTTTACATGAAAAACTCTGGTTATTGCCAGTATGTATAATAAGTTCGGAAAAGCTTTGAAAACTTTAATATGTATAATAGTTCTATTATTTTATAATAAAACTAATTAAATTTATTACCATTTGTATATTAATCGTATATTCTTAGTACCAAATTTATGAGTTGTTATAACCATACTTGACCATTGAATTGCCTGAACGACGTTCTTCAGGCGTCGGAATCGAAATGACTTTGTCACCCAGGCCTGCCGGCCTGACTGTAGCTAACAGTTATGGTGCGGGGTTGTCAATCACGTATAGATCTATACACAAACTCACGTTCTCCCTTCAGGAGACTCTGGTTATAATCTCAGGGCTTTTGTTAGTACTTAAGTAAGTACGCGAAGAATGCTCACTTATAAAATGTTATACTAACGATTACATATAGCATAAAATGAATCCATTGAATTTAACTTGCTGTCTATATATGTCATAAACTACACATTATATAGTTTATATGTCTGATTGCATTGAATCTATGATTTATACGTTGATATGTTATTTGGTCCATAAACTATACCTATTATAGTTTATAAGTTCATTCATGTATTCAATTCAAGTTTTACATTGAAAGCTCTGTGATTATGATGAAAACTCCATTTATGCTCCACATAGTACAAAAGGGATAAAATATCTATATATTTTATGAAAGTATAGAAGTTGCATGATTTTATCAATTGTATCCTTTTTAAGTTCATTGAAATCCTTTTTGTATAAGTTTCACAAAATCATTTATGTTTGGCTTGTATCCCCCTTAAAAACGTTAAAAACAGTAAAGATATAGGGGTATGAACTCACAGTTGTTGTGTGAAAACGTCGACTGGAAACGAAGATCCTTGGGTTGTTGTACGTGGCACTTAACGGAATCCTAATATCAATAAATACATATATGCATCTAAACTAGCGATTTCGTTAGGTAAAGTGTTAGAAAAACACTTGTTTTTGGTTAAGGAATGTTACTGGGACTTGATTGAATCGAGGAAACGAGTTTCACTGCTTAAGAGGCGTGTACGGCCGTGAACAGGGGTGTACGGCCAAACAGCCAGTGTACGGCCATAAACAGGGTGTACGGCCTTGAACTCTTCTTTGAGGGGTGTACGGCCCTTTGCAGATTTGAAGGGTGTACGGTCGTACACTCAAGAACAAGGGTGTTTGATTTCGAAGAAAATGTGTTCCAGATGCTCCCAATCGATTCCAAAAGACGATTTTCGATGTTTTTCGGAAGAAAAGAGGTGTTTTTAGTGTGTACGGTCAGAAGTTCTAGAGAGAGAATGTGAGAGTTTTCGGCCAAAAATGTTCAAATGAGGGTGGGGGTCCTGTATTTATAAGCTGGGGGTATGGTCGGTGGTGGGGTCCACCTGGCACCAGCCGTGAACGGGTGTGCAGCTGTACACGGGTGTGCGGTCGTACACAGGTGTGCGGCCATACACTCACTTAGGCCAAAAACTGATTTGCTTTTCAAGGACTTCGGGTTTCCGCGTGATTTCGTTCCGAATCGCTTATATACATTAAATTATATAAAACTAGATGATTTCCTAACCAATGAAGTTTTGACGGAAACTTTATAAAATTCAAATTTTATTAACGAAATTAGGATAACGGAAACGGAAAAAGGTTCAGGTTGTCACACATGGATCATGAGGAATATGGAAAGTCATGAGTTACATGGTGTAACCCTAATAGCCACAATATATAAAGACTCCATAGCTCAAGAAATCGGCCCTAAGGGATTCACATGAGAGGGCTAGCCGATTTTGAGCATAAGAACTTTTCTCTCAAGTTATTCCAAGTTGTTGGTGGTGTTGTGTGAGCCATTTGAGGTGTCACACTTGGGGCACTAGGCTCTTAAGCTCCATGGAATCAAGCTAAAACAAAGAGGTATTTCATTCTACTAGATTCTTGTATTATGTATACTTCATATTATGCTAGTTAGGATGAAAGCTTGGAATATTGATTATTTTCATGTATAATAGAGAAAACATAGATCCAAGGTTTATAGGGTTGTATGTGCACAATAGGATGTTGTAGCATAGAAAAACCATCAGTGGTATCAGAGCCAAGGCTTGTTTTCAATTATACTTGATGCAAATTGCTGAAAAAATCGATTTTCTGGCTGTCTGGACTGTGGACTCACCGAGTCCACTGATGGACTCGCCGAGTCCATGAACAAATTCATCCTACTCGTCGAGTAGGTTCATACACTCGATGAGTAGGAGGCCCAGAGTGCAGATTTTCGACTTTTAAGGCTGGAATTGGACTAGAATCATTACCCTAAGCTGTTTTTGAACTTATAAACCTGTTTTTGATGTGGTAATGATCATGCTAATCCAATTTCAAAGATAATTGTCATAATTTCAAGATTTGTATTAGTTCATATGTTCATGCTAATTTCTTGAAGATTGATGATTTGAATTATCTTGTTCTTATGAGGTAATTTAGATTAATAGAAAATTATGTGATAATTTGTTTTCGATTCAAATTGATCTAAAAGTTGTTCATAATATGTGTTTTTGTAACTTGTCCTCAAGTTATATGAAAAGACTCATTTATGATTTTTAAAACTCATAAGATTTCCATAAGTTATGAAAATGAAGAGTCTCATTTTTTAAATGTTTTAAAGTCTTCCATAACTTGTCCTCAAGTTATGGAACTTGAAGAGTTTTTTTTCATTAAAACTACTTTAAACTCATTAGTTATGGAAACCAAAAGTTTTTGAATTGTTCAAAACTTGCCCTCAAGTTTTGGAATTTGTAAAGTTTCCCCCCATGAATACTTTAATTCCAAGTTAAACCCTTAGAATTTTAATAGTTTAAAACTCAACCCTTATACTATTATAATATTATAGGTTTGATATTTATATATATATATATATATATATATATATATATATATATATGTATAAGAGTAAGTCAGTCTTACCGTTTGTAGGCCTCATTCACGAAGCCGGTCTATAAGGGGTGTATAAGGTTACTGCCTATAAAATGGCAGTTTAATGGGTGTCCACTCTCACCCACCGCTTCCTTGACAGGTGGAGGGTCGTTAGCCGAACGGGTTTGACAGGACATTAATTCTCCCTTCATTAAAAATATAATGATAAATATAAAGTAACTAAACCTTATTAAATTCCCAATATTAGTTACTTTAGGAAAATGTGAAATTGGTGCTAACCCATGAAATTACACTTTGTACCTTACCAAGTCGTTGGTGGAGCGTGTGTGGGTAACCGGCACACTAACATAGACTAGTAAGAGTGGCAAAGGATGACTTAATGTTTATCATAGATCGGTGGAGTGCGTGTGGGTAACTGGCACATCGATTAGGTGATAAAATTAAGGGTACCAAGTTAATTTGCATGGTTATTCACACCTTGTTTGTGATCCTTAGCATCCCAGTGACAAACTTGAAAGGGCACAATCGAGATTTAAACATGCCATTGAAAAGTTCAATGAATCTCAAAAGATCTAGGAGTTTCAATCCAATAAAAACCTAATACCTATTTCGTTTTTCATGGTGGAAATTGGTGAATCGTCATTCGCCTACCTTCAAATATTTTATAGCTTGGATTACGGCATCCCTCTTCCAAGTTATAAAATATTGTGTTGGGTCCTAGCCTTAATATTTCATATTGGGTGTTATATTAAGGACTTAAATCAACTAACTTGAATTTCTGCCATTGTAGATGTCTGGTTCAGACAACTATGATATTCCTAAATCTCTTGGAACAAGCTTTCCTAATTAAGATGATGTCCCGCGATTGGATCACTGAAATCATACTTTACTTCCTCCACCTCCTCCAATTGTTCTCCCTACCCCACAAGTTCTTGAAAAGTTCAAGGTCACTCAAGCCCTATTGGCAAGGTCTATAGGCACCCACATCTTGGAGATGAAGTCATATATAGACAGGCCGGGAGAGTTGGGTGTCAAAGTCTCAAGGAAGTTGGCTGATGACTGGGTTTTTAAATCACTTTCTAAGTCACATAGTGAGTTCCTTTGGGACTACTGTGTGACAGACCATGACATGACCCTTAATGATCTTACCTAGTTGCTTGATGATGTTGAATCAACAATGATTTGGAGCACTGGTAAAGCAAATTTGTTTGGAAGATCGACTTCCCAAACTTCCATGGACATTGACAATGGTAACATTGGAAATCCAGAAAAGCTTTCTCTTCCCAATGGAAAGGGATCGGCCATAGTCAACTTGGTTGACCAAATGGTAAAGAGAAAGGCTAATCTGAGATAGTCCCATGTACCATTACCAAAGAGTCCATATGTCTCTATTTCCAAAGGAAGGGACATTGGTTGCGAAGCTGCCCCATTTACCTAAGAGATCATAAGGATGGTACAGTCAAAAGTTTGACTCAGCTTCGGGTAAAGTCCACTATCTAACTCTATTAAGTTCCTATTTTGAGATTCTTATTACAAGATGTGACTGGGTCACATTTTTATGTTTTAAGAATCCAAGAAAAAGAGAGGAAGCTTAAAAGAAGAATATGCTGATTCTGATCGCGAAGATGGATTTCGATCGCATGGTTCGGTGATAAGAATTTTGAGCTGTTGCTTAAGAGTTGGGATAGATTTCCTAGGAATAGATAACAACATTGTTTTCATATGCATTTGCATTGTAAGGATAAGTTTTTTTCCGCATTTTATAAATAAATAAAATTTTGTTTTATTATATCTCCTTGCAATGGCATTCATGGAAAAATTGATGTTTGTATGTTTCTAGCAATATTGAAAATGTGAATTTGATTCTTTCATTTGTAGTAGTGTCTAAATTTACCAAATAAGAAAGATTCTCATCACCCAAGTCTCAATTCGACCGAAACTTGGAATCATGCAAGTTGTATTGTATGATGAATGAGAATTTTCATCTTTGGAAAATTAAAGACTAATTCCTTGTTCACATGTATATGTGAGTCAAGTAAAGGACTATGGGATCAAGTACACATTCTTGTGCACTAGTTGAGTCCACTACAAATATCGATAAGACTATTCGTCATGATTTACTAAAGTTTAGTAAATATGATTATACTTACAAGTTTAAGTATAATACTTAAACATTGGAAAAGTTTCAATGTATGGCAGAATGAATGAGAAGAATCAAATTAGGCAGAAAGATAAAAGTTTCTCAAATCTGAAAAGATGGGAGAGTACTTTAGTATCATGTTTTATGATCATCTTAATGATTAAGAAACCATCTCACAATTGATCCTCTAAGGACATCTTAGTGCATTCCTATGGCTAAGAAGAGGAATCATGAATTGTTGAAATGGTTAAATCAAGAAGATGATTCATACTTCGTTCCAAAACAATTCTTAGAGTCATACTCCAAGATTGTAACTTCAGTGACATATCTTAAGGAAGGTTTATAACACTTGTCAAATGTAGAGTAAAATGTTTTTTACTCTTGTACATTTGAAATTGGTAAGTTGTGATGTTTTGGATAAAACAAAGACCAACTAAGGCCAATTGTGTGAAGTGTTTGTCTTGATTAGAATCCACACTAACTCTTGAATATTTGTTGTCAAGTAACGGTATTTGACAAAGAGAAACTTATATGTTAAGAGGTCAGTGGGAGTCTTAAAGATCTTGACAAGTTTCAAGAACTAATCAAGAATAAACCTATTGTTGAACACTAGCACACGACTTGAGGTTTGTGACCTATCGTGTTGACATATTCTTGTTTCTGTGTCCATTCCAGTTAAAGTTGACTTTGCATGTGAGTTCTGAGAGTTCTCAATTGGATGCATTACAACCTGGAAGTAATGGTAGGCCCTTGTGCTGCCAGGTGTCAAGAAATTAAGATTGAACAAGTTCAGTCCATATGAGTTTGAATCTGTCACTAACCTTGTCTCGTGATTATGGTTTTGACAAATTCATATGGATAGGAACACATACACCATAAAATCTGAGTCTCATAAGGTTTCTCTTTGATTCATGAAAATGATGGTGAGGAAATGCTTTCACTAAGAAGATTTTAAGTAGATAGCAATTGTGATATTTGCATTCTCAAAGTCGTTAGTGGAGCGTGTGTGGTTAACCGGCACACTAACATGGACTTGTGAGAAAAATGGAAAAGGTCTAAACAATTGAGACTATGATTACGACATACCTCTTCATATTTCTTAAATTGTTTTGACAAACATGTGAGCTATCTAAGGGAATGTGTATGAGTTTAAGAAGTTTAGATAAAGTCTTATCGAAGCATCTAGTATCAGAAATCTGAACTTTGGTAAGAAAGTCAGTAAAGTATTGATTTCTAGAAGTCCAACTGATTTCTGAATTCATGTCAAAGCTAGTGGGAGCATAAGTGTTATGCTAATAATAATTATCATGTTAGTGGGAGCATGATTATTATGTTTAGTATTGCAAGTTAGCAATGTTAATTATAAAAAACAAAAGTTTCAATTCGTGAAGTTGCAGGGGTTGAAAAAGTTGTTTTGCTATAATTAAGGGAGAGGAATTTATACTTCATTTCAAATCTAAAAGCTTAGATTGTGAGATTTTAATCAAATTTAGTCATGATTACATTATTTGCTTTCTAAATTTCGATTATGATTACGACATCCTTTTTCATAATTCGAATTATGAGAACATGGCAAATTATAAGAAATATTGTAGCAAAAGACTGGTCAAGTATCATGTCTTTATGTGAGACATCATGAATCATGTCTTGTATGCTTCGGATATAGGATCGATTGCATGTGCTATAATTCTCATCCGTTCTAAATTTTCCAAATGCCTAGGGCATTAAGAGGGAAAAAGGAAGAGAACCGGATATGACTGAAATGATTAAGCAATTGTCGAGGACAATCTGAGGATTACCAAAGATTGGTTGCTCATGGACAATTGGAAGTATAGTGTAAATTTTTGGATGGACCATGTTGACATATTCTGAAAAGAGGTAACTCTTGTTCAAAAGTGATTGTCAAAATGGGAATATGGAAATGTCGCTATAGGTGGAAGTTATTCTTCAAATCTGTGTAAGATTAGGAAAAACTTAATGCGAGAAGGATGTTCAAAGGAATGTACTTTGAATGTGAGACTTCGTTTCCATGGAATTGATCTCCATTGGAATACTTTTTAATGTTTGTTGCCAAGTCTTTGTGACTTTTGTGCATAGTCATTACAAGAGGACCAATGCATATGAGTTTAATAGATTACAGTAAATGACAAGAGTTCGATATTCTTATATTTACGGTAAGGATTTGGGATTGTGAAATGAGCATCATTGCAATCATGTTCAATTGATCTATTTCACAAAGTAAGGATCGTAGACAAACATAGTGTGCATACTTGGTGTATGACATAACTATTGTTTAGAAAAACATAGTGTGCATGCTTGGAGCATGGGACAACTATTGTTTTAATTCAAGTATTAAGTTGATTATTTGAAACATTATGCAATGAATAATGTGCAATCAATATGGTGATAAATAAAAGGTGTTTTATTTATATTCATAAGTTCTGAGACCATATTGGATTCAATTGTTCTTGTGTTTCACTTTGCATGTTTTGACTTCCCAAATAACTAGGTTATTCAAACTCTCCACAGTCAATCATACTTTGGAAGTAGGTATGAATCAAGACTGTCATGAATTGGGCTGGTAGATGTCTAAAGTGTTTAGACATAGCAAAAGTTGTTGCAACATTCATGAGTGCTCCTGGAATGAGATTTGAGTATTGGATTCAACCCACGCTCATTTGAATCACTTCATGGATTTTATCACGAGTGATCATGAGACGATAATATCTTATATTCTTCAAACGTAGACGTGTGAGTTGTAGTTGCGCATTGGTTGCACATTGACATATGTAAACGCAACCAGTAACTTGGTTGTTATAAAACATATCGTTGTGTGTAATTTGATGAGTAAGTACAAGCGAACATTTGGGTCGAAGTGAATCCATTCCTTTTACCCTTGGAGGGATAAAAGCGATATCTGTGGGCCCCTCGATGATTTAGTGATGACACCCCTAAGTGCTTGGCCAAGCATGGACTGATTTGATTTGTTCAATTAGTCAGTCGTCATAAATCGGAAATCGGGAAACAACAAATGGACAGAGAGAATGATTATAATCCACGTCTCAGTCCATATGATATCTAGAATGGAGGAATATATGATCCCTTATCTAATGGACGCGTCATTGATTTGTTCAGAGTTCGACAGTGGCTTTTAAGAGCTACGATTGTTAGTCAGGTTGCAGAGTCATACTTGCAATAATAGTTATTAGACTCATCCAAGTGGGAGACTGTTGGATTAGTGTCTAAGTCCATAACTATAATTGGTATGTACTTGACCCGATTTGGCATGGTCCATTTGGGTTGCATGGCATCGGAACAATTTGGATAGACTTTCGTGAGAAAAGGATATTTATGATTTATTAATATATTATAAGTTCTAATATATTAATATGAGATCATATTATTTAATTAGTATTGATCAAGAATTAATTTGGAATTAATTTTGTGATCAAAAGAGACTAACTAAATATATGGGGATTGATTATATAAATCAGTCATTCTTACATATGTGGGCTTATGATCCATAGTTCTTCATGTTGGGCTAAACCCATGGGGTAACCCATGGATACTCCATGGAGGTAAAAACCCATGGATCATGAGGAATATGGAAAGTCATGAGTTACATGGTGTAACCCTAATAGCCACAATATATAAAGACCCCATAGCTTAAGAAATCTGCCCTAAGGGATTCACATGAGAGGGCTAGCCGATTTTGAGCATAAGAACTTTTCTTTCTAGTTATTCCAAGTTGTTGGTGGTGTTGTGTGATCCATTTGAGGTGTCACACTTGGGGTACTAGGATCTTAAGCTCCATGGAATCAAGATACAACAAAGAGGTATGTCATTCTACTAGATTCTTGTATTATGTATACTTCATATTATGCTAGTTAGGATGAAACGTTGGAATATTGGTTATTTGCATGTATAATAGAGAAAACATAGATCCAAGGTTTATAGGGTTGTATGTGCACCATAGGATGTTGTAGCATAAAAAACCCATCAAGTAGTAGGAGTAGGAGTTGGTGCAACAGATTTATCCTTGAGGTTGCTCTTAGCAGTCCTCAACAAGCCTTGAAGCTTGCTCAAGCTGACCTCCTCTTTGTTCATGTGGTAGGTCATGCGAAACTGTTTGAAGAGTGAGTGAAGAATAATATCAATCGCCAGCTCTTCATCGAAGTTAACATTTAACTTCAGCAGACGGTCGACATATCTCTGCATGTTCTGCAGATGAGCAGTGACAGACTCTCCGTCTCTCATCTTGGTTGTGATCATCGAAGTGATGATCTCATATCTTTCCTGCCTGGCACTCTGGTGGTACCTGTCCAGTAAATCCTGGTGCATCTCATAGGGATAGTAGTCCTCGTAGAACTTTTGGAGTTCTGCAGTCATAGTCGCGAGCATGATGGAATGGACTTTCGTAGCATCTCGCTTGTGGGCCCCAAAGGCAGCAATCTCCTCTGGAGTAGCAGTGCTGACATTCACCTCATTCAGTTCTTTGTCGAGGACATATTCTTTGTCCTCGTAGCGGGTAACCATTTGAATGTAGCGGATCCAATCATTGAAATTGGTCCCATCGAAAATCACCCTCCCACACAAATTCGTGAGTGAGAACGAGCCTGAACCTGAAGCGTTGTTGTTGTTCGAGTTAGACATCTGAAAAGAAAAGAGACAAAGTTTGATTAGATAATAATCCCCAATTAAACACCCAAATGAGAAATTAGGGCTAGGATCCAAATACATTATTTGCAATTTAGAAGAGGGATGCCGTAATCTAAACAACAAATAATTTGAAGGTAAGTGAATGACGATTCACTAATTTCCACCATGAAAAACGAAAAAGAAATTAAGTTTTAAATGTATTGAAAACTCCTAGATCTTTTGAGATTCATTAAACTTTTCAATGGCATGTTTAAATCTCGATATGCCCTTCAAGTTTGTGACTGGTATACCGAGGATCACAAACAAGGTGTGAATAACCATGCGAATGTACTTGGTGCCCGCGATGTTACAATCACCTAATCAATGTGTCGGTTAAGCACACACGCTCCAGTGATCTATGACAAACAACGAGTCACCCTTCGCCACCTTTGCTTAGAGCCAAATTAGTGTGTCGGTTAACCACACACGCTCCACTAACGTCTTAGCAAGGGTACAAAGTGTAATTCCATGGAATAGCATCAAATTCACATTTTTCCTAAAGTAACTAAGAATGGGAATTTTTTAAAAACATTTAGTTACTTTGTATAATCATTTACTTTTAATGAGGAATTAGTTGCCCTATCCTACCCGTTCGGCTAACGACCCTCCACCAATCAAGGAAGCGGTGGGTGAGAGTGGACACCCATTAAACTGCCATTTTATAGACAACAACCTTATACCCCCTTAGAGATCGGCTTCGTGAATGAGGCCTACTAACAGTAAGACTAGAATTTATCTTATACATATATAATAATTATTCTTATAATATTATAATAGTACAGAGTGAATTTTAAACTTGTAAAATTCTAGGGTTTAGAATTTAAATATTTCAAAATTAAACTTTTAATCCAAATATTCAAATTCAAAACTTGAGGGCAAGTTTTGAAACATTTCAAAACTATCTAGATCAAAATTCAAATAATACAAATAAACAATTAATTTGGTGATTATCTAATTTTGACCTAATCCAATTTCATGCAAGATAATGATCAAATAATTCAAATAATTAAGATTATCTTATAAGGAAATAATTATCTAATTAAATGACAAAAATCTTTTATTTTGACAACGATAATCATGTAGAATCAATAAAATCCGGATTTTATTAATTAGAAACAGTTATGGTAATTATCCTAAGTCAAAATAAGCAAAAATCCCGAAAATCCGTCTGTTTGACAGCCCGACTCGTCGAGCCCCATACTGGACTCGCCGAGTTCATCCTACTCGTCGAGTACCTCATTGGGATCGACGAGTCTGTCAAGCAGATTGCATGAAAAACTATTTTAAGCAATGGAAAAACATACCAAGCATCAAATACAATAGAAACCAAGCAAGGCTCTGATACCACTGATGGGTTTTGAGCAAAAGAACATCCTATGTGCACATGCAAAACCCTAAAGCTTTGGATCTAGGTTTCTCTATTGTACATGCAAATTTATCCAAAGCTTGTAAACCCTAATCTAGCATACAACAATACTAATTAAATATCAAATAAACTAGTTAGATGAATACCTTGATTGTTGATTGTAGATCTTGAAGCTTTGAGAACCTTAGCACCCCAAGTGTTGTGCCTCTAATGAATCACAAATACCAAAAGCAATTAGATGAAGCAAAAGAGAGAGGTAAAAATCGGCTCCAAGACTCCTAGGGTTTCAGTGTAGCCGAAATCTCATTCCCAAGGGTTCTTTATATAGGTGTGGGAATTAGGGTTTCAGTGATTATCCTTATCTGGTTACTTAGCCACCAAGCAGCCCAAGGATAATTCTAGAACCCCCTTGGATGAATTCCTAAGGCCTTATCCTTAGAATTCGTCCACCCTATACTCTAGGGTTTCTTTACCCAACTTTGCAACTATCACATAATTACAAGTTCAGTCCCCTTAATTCAATTAACCTCTTTTGACCACATCATTAATTCTTAATTAATTTTTGACCAATGTTAATTAAATAAATATGATTTCTCTTTTAATATATTATTCTTATAATATATTAATAAACCATAATAATCTCTTTCTCTATTATTCATCCAGTCAAGTTGCTTTGGTGAAGGCAACCCAAAAGGACAATGCACAATCAGGTCAAGTACATGCCAAATATAGTTACGGGCTTAGACACTAATCCAACAATTTTGACCCACATTTATGCTCCTATGGTGACTACAATAGTTTTTCCTTTTTATTTTGCTCTCAATCCCATATATCGCCTTTCTTTTATGGCATATTTGTTATGATGGAATGAAATCACAAAGAAATGGAACTGATAAGTGATAACTCACTAAGTGCAACAGGGAAATACTTGTCTCTTATTCACTAACCTTATCTTCAACCTCATTAATTTAATACAGTTCACATTAAAGGTTTTTTTACATCTTGTTATTCTGGTTAGGAATCATGAAATAGTTTCGGAAGCTCAATCGTCCTACTAGTCATTGAATCACCATGTTCGGTTTATGAAATTAAAATAAGTCAAAATTTTGTTTTATACATCTGTGTATCTACCATTACATGCCACCTACGAAGGCAACATTAATGTTTGTTCTAATTCTGCATGACCATGGTCTCTCAACTGGTGAAGCATGAACAAATAGAAATTATTGTTGCCAAGGTGAATTAACTTAGTAATTTATATAATATTCTTATGCAATTCCATTTAAAAGGAATATATGTTTTGGTTTTCTAAGTGTCATATTTTGAATTCTAAGAATTGAAAAATATATAGATCAACTTTTTATAATTCATTTCATATCCTTTACTTGTAATTGTTTTAGGCAAAAGAAGTTCATTTATCTTACTGATAACATGGTGCAGCTTGGAAACGAGGTGTGTAGCCTGTAATTTCATTTACTGTATTTTATTTTCCAACTTTTTTCTTTGAGGGAAATATTTTGAAGATATGTTATATATTTTCCCATATCATCATTACAAAATATTTTTCTATTTGATTTTAGTCTACACGACTTATTAAATTATTTTTACAATTGATTAACAGTTTGTCCCTATATGTTTTGCAGGGTACTTCTTGTGCTGCTAGGCATGCTGCTACCTTTCTGCGAATGGATGATGTCATTCACAAGTTATTTATAGAGTTGTCTAATTGATACAAGTGAATATCTTTGATTAAGTTTTTTACTCAAATGTTAACTATGGTTAAATTATGTGTTGTTGATGCAAAGATAGAACATGAGGATATACAAGAGTGCTTCAAAGTGGGATAAGAGTTGGTGATGCTGCACCATTGGCTATGTGGAGTAAGATTTTCTTGTCATTTTTTCTTAAAATGATTTATTATCATTTACTTTTTTCTTTCATTTTTTTAATATCATTTATCACGACAACACTTTATCCAATGCACTTAAGAAGTTGTTTCTTTATTACTTGATCGGCTTAATGAGTTAAGCACATAATCTGGACAACAATATATGGTTGTTTCTTGTTGACTTAATCTTAACGCAGTGACTTAATGGGTTAAGCCAAAATGCATGGATTAATGTATTAACAGTTGATACACTAACTCTTTAATGATTTTCCCCTATATGAGGTTATTCAAGATAAAGTGAAGCTTGGGGAAGAAGTTCAGCTGCAACGAAGTTTAAATTTTTTTTGTTACTTTTATTAACTTTTATTTATATGTAGTGTCTATGCGGTTCCACATTTAAACTTACTTAGCATTGATGTAAAAACAACGAAAATTTTAGTGTTTTTTATGGATTATAATTTAATTAGTTTTTTTAATTTTATATTATAGCTAAAAAATGTGTCGCTATTAGTATTCTAATTCTAGAATCGCATTAGTATTTAAGGACACAAATATGTGTCTCAAAATTTTTTTATTGTATTGTGGCAATTAATAAAGTGCCGCTAAAACAACATAAGTTTTAAAATCAAATTAGTATTTAGTGGCACAAAATATGCGCCACTAAAAGCCTAAAAAGTATTTACCGACACAGAATATGTGCCACTAAAATTCTAAAACACCACAACGGCAAAAACAAAAAGTGCCACTAAATAGTTTTAGTGGGAGCGTTTCTAGTGAGACTTAATGCGTGTGCCGATGATTCTCTAAGAAGCATTTAGTGAAATGTTTTTGGGTTTTTAGTGACACTTTTTGTGTGCCACTAAATGACATTTTTTTGTAATGAGAATTCCCAATTTATACCCACAAAGTTTATTCCTTTTTACATAATCATGAGTGAAGATAAGTTCGTCATAAAAATCTCGTATCCCAAGATAATGGAGGATCTTTCAGTCGTCATCCAAAAAGTTACCGTTAAAACAGGTGACGTGTCATCAGGGGTAATGGACATCAACATAAGCGATTAGTGAGTGGATTGAAATGTTAAGTGTGACATCCCCATTTTCACGGCCAGAAAAGACCGATTTTGTTTATGCTCTATAAAAATCAGAGTACTTCTTTTAATAAAAATGTTGCGGAATTTATTCCCAGAAAAACATGATAAATATATTATCAAGCATTTCCAAAGAAATGTATTTTTATTCATTTTAAAACATTTGGGATGTCATCGTCAATACAGAAACATAAGCATAAACAGAACTTACATTCATTTATACTAGTGATCTACATCTCTTTTAAATCTCTCAGTGTAAAGTAGCTTCATATCGACACCTGTGATACAAATAAGCTGGAGTGGGTCAGGTTGGGAAACCTGGTGAGTACATAGGGTTTTCAACCCACAATAATATAATTATTATGTTTAAACATCAAACACTCAACCCAATTACCCATCCCCATTATCTACTTTACTCTTAAGGATCTACCTTAAGAATCAATTATTCCTCGTTCATTCATTCCTAAGGATCATCCTAAGGAATCGGCACGAAGTCCATCGTCACCAGGGTTTAGGCACTAAGTCTGAATAGTCGCCAGGGTTTATACAACAAGCACTAATTTTGCATAGTCGCCAGGGTTTTGGCACTAAGTCTGCATAGTCTCCAGGGTTTATACAACAGGCACTAAGTCCGCATAGTCGCCAGGGTTTTGGCACC
This sequence comes from Lactuca virosa, assembly GCF_052849685.1. Classification (NCBI taxonomy): domain Eukaryota; kingdom Viridiplantae; phylum Streptophyta; class Magnoliopsida; order Asterales; family Asteraceae; genus Lactuca; species Lactuca virosa. The sequence continues at coordinate 399,265,683 of NC_136430.1, read as the reverse complement.
AAGTCTGCACGATCGCCAAGGTTTAGGCACCAAGTCTGCATGATCGCCAGGGTTTAGAGTACACCGGGTGAACACATCGTTCACAACACCTACAGGTTGCGAGCCTGCTAGTGTTCCACTGGACTGTCTAGAATAGTCCGTGGTTGTCATCCATACTCTGCTAGATGACGGGGACATCATTTGGGAAAAAAGATTCTCACATCGTCCACCTCTCACCCTTACCTCTTGGTCTATATCACCTCTCAACTCATCATCCAACTTATATTTCATCTACCCATGTTTCACCCAACATATTATATAGATATAAATACATATACAGTTTAAATCATATAAAACTTGTATAAAATCGTTCATCCAGCATAGATAGCAAGTATACATATAATATGCACACATAGCACGTAATTTATATAAAATACTTCATATCTATGTGTAAGATGAAAGTAACTATGCACTCACTTGAAAGGTGGTGACTCTGCACTTGAACAGCGCTTCGTTATCTCAAAATAATTTTCCCTCGACAAAACCTAGTATCAATACCACTAGGGTTTAGTCTAACATTAACCGCGACTAATTAATAGTCTAGCTATTATTATTATTATATAAGCGTTAAACAACACTCTATATAACTCATAATAATAGCCCAGATAATTATTTTAAGGTCCTAATAATGTTACTATAATTAATTAGAAGCTATATTAAAAATTGCGTAGGCGTAGCTCTCTTACAGCGGGTTTTGTAGAAAACCGGGCTTTGCTTGGAGCAGTATTTCCGAACCGAAAGACCCTTTTTCCCGGGACTCCGGGAGCCTCGGGGCTTCCTTCGGGTGCTAGGGTTTTCACCTAGGCTTTAGGGAGGATTAGAAACCCTAGAGAGAGAAAGAAATTAGAGAGAGAAAGAGAATTGGTGTGAAAAACTCGGAGCTCTCGGCCCCCTTTTATAGCCTGCGAGGCCTCGGATTACGTTGGGCGTAATCCTTGGCTACGTTGGGCGTAGTCTTCGGATAAGGCTGCCAGATGGGTGGTGCGACGTGGCCATCTCTCGGACCGCACAAGATCAAGTACGTCGGGCGTACCCAACTTTAGACACGGGGCGTAATGCGAGGCGATGTGTCCTTATCGGATGCGAGACCGTGGGGAGCAAGGGAAGGCTAGGATCGTGCCACGTCATCACAGTTTCGCAAATTGCACACTTGACTTCTAAAAATCATAACTTTCGCATACGAGCTCCGTTTTCGACGTTCTTTATATACACGCGTAGGTGAGACTATGTTCTATAACTTTCATTTACATTCCGTCGGCTAATTTTGAATTTATTTTTATTATATTATTTTTAGTAGGTCGGGACAGGAAAACTCCGTTATAAAATCATAACTTCTTCATCCGACGTCCGTTTCCGTCTGTCTTTTTACCGTTGGACTACTAACGACGAGATCTTCGATTCTCGTTTAGATTGTTTCGGCCAAATATCACTCGATCTCAATTTCGAGATTTGGGATGTATACCGCTAAGTTGAAACTTAGAAAAATAATAACTTCCTCATACGAAGTCAGATTTAGACGTTCTTTTCATGCACGCTCTCGGTTTAACGAACTCTACGACTTTCGTTTAGACCATTAAGGCTAAATATCTCTCTATCGTAAATTCACTATTTATGTCGCGTTGTGTCGTGTCGGTTCTGTCACGAAACTTCGACATGTCATAACTTCTTCGTTATAACTCGGATTTCGGCGTTCTTTATATGTACGTAATCCTTGAAACATATACTACAACTTAGTTAAGATTACTCCTTCTAAATAATATTCCATAAAAAAGTCATTTTTGACGCTTAACGTCTCTAAATTGACTAGCCCGGATCTACGGGCGTTACAATTATCTCCCCCTTAGGATGATTACGTCCCGGAATCATCAACGAAATAGGACAGTATAATGACTCCATACGCTATCTCTTCATCCTAGATAATAATCGTAACTTCTTTGTTCCTTCGAATAAGTATCTAACTCTTGGACTTCTTACTACATAGAGTGCTCGATCTTGCACCCGCTCGTCATACTATGTTGTAACCTTCGAGTTACAAACTCAATACTTATTGGAGACTCCTTCTTCTTCTTAATGAACTTAAGATAAGTTCTCTGATTACTACAATGGACCGACGTGTCATATTCCAATGACCTATCATCGTGTAACGCAACGTTTAGACTCAGGTCTCTTAGAGTCAAATTCCAGAATGGAATATATCGTCCTTGATGTCTTAATGTGATATAATCATCTTTTAGCATGTAGCATTTCTAGCTACAAGTTTCTTACTTTAACAACGATCACAATCGCTTTGATTGTCTTTCACTTCAATCTTCTGGCTTAAGTCAGATGCTACATCAAACTTGGTTCTCTGAACCACGTAACATACTCATCTTAGTCAGACTCGATATGATATGACCACTAGGGTCGGAATAACAATCATCTTCTTAGTCTTTACCGAAACGATGGTAACGACATATTTGAATAAAACGGTATCAATTACTAGCTTCTTGGTAACCTTGTGACTTTCCCTTATCCAAGCGTGAGTCCTGTGCTTCCGGTAGTATAGGCCTCTACTACCATTCACACCTACTCATACTCGTCCCAAGTATTGTCTCGCAGTTTTCCAAGTCACCATACAAGAAGATCACATAACAATTTAACACACCAGATAACAAAACGAAGGTTTTATATTATTCCTTGAAACGATTACATAGGTGTTCAAGTTCACCCTAAACTATGCCTCTAGTAGGCTACATCATACGTTATATGGCTACTGCATAACTCGATCTTCGGATACCAACTTCTCATCCTCGATTTCTCGCGTCGTTTTCTGCCTCGTTGAGGATCATGTGGAATGCCCTTGGCCTTAGTGGCATTTCTGGCCTTGTTGCCTCTTTTTTCTTCGGGCAGTCTTTAGAAACATGCCCTTCTTTGTTACATCTGTAACACACCTTCTTGTTGGATGTACACTTGCTGGCGTAATTCCCTGTCTTTCCACATTTGTAGCAAGTCACATCCTCGCTACATTTCCCAAAGTGTTTCTGTAGTGATTATAGAACATGGTTTGGCATGCGGAATTAAAGATTGCACAACGAACATGGTGATTTGGGTGTTCAAGAGATGTATTGATTATGTATTGTGTTACAAAAAAGGATCTAGATCTAGCCTACATAAATAACACACACTTACACACTCAACTTTTACATCTCTCAAGCACACCTCTACAAGTGGACTAAACCTACCTTATATAAAGGTGTTTACATGTCTTTCTCTCACTCTCTATCTCATGTCAAAAGGCTAATGCACCACATGCAAGTGGGTCTACAAAAGTCAAACATTACAAAGTCATTCATGGAAAACTTTGTACCCCAACATTCTCCCCCTCAAAGTTAGGAATGAATGACCCACTTCAAATCTTCCAAAATCGAGCAACTACGCGATCCGAGCCTCAAGGGTGACACATGTCGAAACGAACTTCAATCTTCAATTCTTCCATGATTCTTCAATTTGGGCTCTAGGATGTGAAACATTACAAACCAAGCATCAACGAATGATCACGAGCTTCTCAAACTCCAAAGTGATCACCCAAAAGTTGAGCATAAAAACACACCCCGAAAATCTTCAATAAAACCAAACCCATTTCGAACCGAAATCACATCCGAATCTCCAATCGCATCATTTCGTAAGCTTCAAAAATTCAAGGCCACTTCGGTCTTCAAATCCGCGTAATATGAAAAATTCAAGTTCGAATTTCCATATAAATTTCTCCCCCTTTTTATAATCGAAATTTGATTATAAAACATTCAAGGAAAGAGAACGTGCTCTATTTGGAATTTTTCGTGTCAAAACTCCCCCTTAACATGTGGCATAAACTTTGTGCTTCAATCCGGAAAATTAAAAAATTTTCAATTTTTAGCTTCGTTCACGGACCGCGTTTGACAAAATTTCTCAAAAATGGGTAGAAATTGTTAATTTCAAAATTCTGCAGTGACCCGGTGCGCCCAAAACAGCCAAAAATGCAAAACTCTCCCCCTTTTTCAAAGTTGGGTAGAAAGCGTCAATTTGCATAAACTGCAGGGGCCTGAAATGCATTTTCTTCAAATTCTCAGCAAAAACAGTCCTTTTTCGAATTTGGGCAAAAACTGTCAAATTTCCGAAACTCCAGAGGCTGATTTCGAAGCTTCTTTATTTCCAACTAACGAAGCTTTTATCCCTTCGTACGAAAACATGGAAAAAGTGTTAAACTATCGAAAGTTTAAGGACCATTTTCGTAACATTTGCACTCTTCTTCAAAACATACGATACGAAGCTTTGTCCAAACATACGAAATTTTGTAAAAAGGATCAAACTGTCAAAACTTTAAGGGCCATATACAAAACTTTGGGTTTCTTCTTCAATTCACACGAATCCACAACCCTTCGTACAAAATCTTTTTCACCCTTCGTACGAAACTCTCAACACCCTTCGTACGAAATCATTTGCCCATATGAACGAAACTTTTCTTTTCTTCTTCTTCCCCAAATCTAACGAAAATACACGCTATTAACGAAACTTCATCTTCAGTATCATTCTTAACGAAACTTTTTCCCACCACAATTTTAACGAAAATTTATCATTCTTCACTTCGTTAATTCAGATAATCTTCCCTTCGTTAGTTTCAATGAAGCAAATCAACCATTAGCAATCAAAAATCTTCGTTAGTTATAAAGAAAAATTTTTGACTGTTCACATCAAACCCATCTGTTGCCCTTTGAATCTTATTCACCCAAACATCTTGATTCCAAATCTTCTTTCTCACAGCCTTTATCAATATCAAATTGAGTTCAACATACAACCCAAAAGCAACACCAAACCCTTTGAATCAAAAACAAAATCAACTCCAATAAACCCATTTCACCTTAAACATCTATCGAACATCGATCCCAAATCAACAATCAATCATTAACAACAAATCAAACTTGACCCTTCGAAATCAATCCAAACTCATCAATTGGCCTTCGTTATCATACCCAGTTCACGGTTGAAATCCAAGACCTAGTAAACATTCATTTTGACTTCGATTGGTTAACAACCCAAAATCGACAATCTTTCTTAAACCTTCAGTCGACCTGTAACCCAATTCGTTATCTCATCAACAATCGAACTTGTAAACTGATTTCAAACCCATCAAACACAGTCAATTTCAACACCATTCGTTCTTATTAGATCCAACAATTGATCTTTGACTCCAAATCAACAATCGACATACATCACCTGTTCGTTCCCAGTTCATCAATATTTCGTTTTTACAAATTACCAGCCAACGATCATTCTCACATTCGATCCTTGATATTGATCGCTTTGAAATCTTCGTCCCCATAGCATGACGTTCCCAATGTCAATCAAACAAACCATTCAAAATCGACTCACAACAAACTATCACACATACTCGATTTCGTTCCCAATACATTATCAGATGCGAAAGATCATAATCAAAATCACTACGATTGAAATCGATTTCGAATCATACCAGTCGATTTGAACACTCGACTATAATCCAAATATATTCGACTTCAATAACCAGTAACACACCCGAAATTCAATTCTAATTTCAAACAGCATGAATCGAATTTCAACTCAGTCAAAATCCCATAGTCAAAAGTCGATTTTGACTTTTAATGGACTTTTGATTTCAATTCATCAATTCGATTAGATCTAAACTGTCTACGAAATTGATCATAGAACGATTTCAACATTAAAAAATTGTAGGATACTCGACTACAAGATAATCGACAAAGTGATATAGAAAATATTGAGATGAGATCAGGTATCAAGATGAGATCAGATAATCAAGAAACTGGGAATTAGAACATATTATTGAAACTAATTTGGGTCGCTGATGAAAAGTATCGAAAATTTTATGGGCTCAATTTTCATATTGATGAACAGTAACGAGTTCTTTTGATTTGGGCTCAATCATTTGAATATCACAACGATTTTTGACATAAAACGATCTAACAATCGCAATTTGAGAATCAAATCGAACAAACGAATATGAGATTGGATCGGGCTTTGATCAACAAAAAATTTATCGGATCATAACAAATGGGTTTTTCAAAAAAAAATTGACCCAACGAGTCAAATGATCACAAATCAAAAACGCAATGCACGATTTTAATGAAATTAAGAGAGATCATAGAGAGAGACTCACCAAAATTGCTCCAATTGTGACAAAAGTTGCCAAACCGAGAATCGTTCTTCAAAAATCACGTTGATCTTGAAGACCCGCTCTGATACCAATTGTAGTGATTATAGAACATGGTTTGGCATGCGGAATTAAAGATTGCACAATGAACATGGTGATTTGGGTGTTCAAGAGATGTATTGATTATGTATTGTGTTACAAAAAAGGATCTAGATCTAGTCTACATAAATAACACACACTTACACACTCAACTTTTACATCTCTCAAGCACACCTCTACAAGTGTACTAAACCCACCTTATATAGAGGTGTTTACATGTCTCTCTCTCACTCTCTATCTCATGTCAAAAGGCTAATGCACCACATGCAAGTGGGTCTACAAAAGTCAAACATTAAAAAAAGTCATTCATGGAAAACTTTGTACCCCAACAGTTTCCTTTTACACTTCTCGCACCACTTAGCTTCACCTCCTCCTCCTCCTTCAGACTTTCAGAATTTCCTTTCTTTGTTGGATTTTGAAGATCCTTCATACTTCCTTTTCTTGCCAACTTCAACTTTCTCCAGGCTCTTTTCTCTTATCTGGGTCTCAACATTCCTGGCTGCCCAGATGGCGGCTTTCAAAGTGGTTGCTTGCTTGACCATTGGACCAAAGTCCAATGGTAATCCATGGGCAAACTTGTTGACCTTGGAGAGCTCAATTGGAACTAGGTAAGGAACAAGCTTCATCTTCTCCGTAAAACTTGCAGCATACTCAGCGACACTCATCCTTCCCTTCTTCAGATTTGGAAACTCATTGTTGATCTCTAGAAGATCCTGCTTATAGCAGTACTGCATTTTCAGTTGCACCACGAAATCTTCACAAGACATCTTGCTTGCTTCTCCTTTGGGCATCGTATTAGCTAGTAGCTTCCACCATCTCAGTACTCCAGACTTTAATAGAGGAATCGCGAGAGCGGTCTTTTGTTTGTTGCTACACTCGCAACTCTCAAACATTGTCTCCATCTCGGAGATCCAGTCCATAACTTCCACCGGTGTTGAGCTTCCAGAAAGACTCGGGGGTTTGGATGCCATGAAATCCTTGTACTTGCATCCACATCCGTCATTTCCTCCATCTTGATTGTTTCTCCTAATCACCGGCCGATCAGCTTGACCAACGGTCCTGCTGTAGTTCCCTTCCTCAGATTGCTCAGGTATTAGCTCAGGTTGCTCAATGGGCATGGTAGGTTCGTCCCTATTTTCATGCAACATCTGCCTCATTTCTTCCCTTTGTTCAGCTAACATAGCCCGAATCATGGCTTGTACTCCATCCATGGTGATTGTTTCAGGTGCAACTTCTACTACATCATGTATTTGCTCAATCACTGGGGGCTGTTGATTCCTATTTCCATTTGCGTTCCGGACTCCACTTCGGGTTCTTGCCATTTCGATCTATACACCAATTTAAACGTTTGGTGTGTAGTGACGAGAATTTAGATAGGAAAGATTTTATTTACGATCGACGTGTAAATCTCCCTATTACTCCGAAAACTTACATGCCAGTTCTAATACCGTAATTAAACGTTTAGAAATCTGAGCACATAAAATATCTAGATCCGGTCGGCAACAGACCATAGATCCGATCAAACGATAGCATAAAGCATCACAAATCATTTAGCACATAAAAGCATGTTAGACATTTTCCTAAATTAGCTAGTGCTTGTGTCTATCCAGGTGTATTACCTAAATTTTATTAGTCACACTCCTCAACATCATTGCTTAGCATTCTAAGTTTAAGTCTAGAAATAAATCCATATTCCTAGTTCTCTTAAACTAATGCTCTGATACCAACTGTGACATCCCCATTTTCACGGCCAGAAAAGACCGATTTTGTTTATGCTCTATAAAAATCATAGTACTTCTTTTAATAAAAATGTTGCGGAATTTGTTCCCAGAAAAACATGATAAATATATTATCAAGCATTTCCGAAGAAATGTATTTTTATTCATTTTAAAACATTTGGGATGTCATCGTCAATACAGAAACATAAGCATAAACAGAACTTACATTCATTTATACTAGTGATCTACATCTCTTTTAAATCTCTCAGTGTAAAGTAGCTTCATATCGACACCTGTGATACAAATAAGCTGGAGTGGGTCAGGTTGGGAAACCTGGTGAGTACATAGGGTTTTCAACCCACAATAATATAATTATTATGTTTAAACATCAAACAATCAACCCAATTACCCATACCCATTATCTTCTTACTCTTAAGGATCTACCCTAAGAATCAATTATTCCTCGTTCATTCATTCCAAAGGATCATCCTAAGGAATCGGCACGAAGTCCATCGTCACCAGGGTTTAGGCACTAAGTCTGCATAGTCGCCAGGGTTTATACAACAGGCACTAAGTCCGCATAGTCGCCAGGGTTTAGGTACTAAGTCTGCATAGTCTCCAGGGTTTATACAACAGGCACTAAGTCTGCATAGTCGCCAGGGTTTTGGCACCAAGTATGCATGATCGCCAAGGTTTAGGCACCAAGTCTGCATGATCGCCAGGGTTTAGAGTACACCGGGTGAACACATCGTTCACAACACCTACAGGTTGCGAGCCTGCTAGTGTTCCACTGGACTGTCTAGAATTGTCTGTGGTTGTCATCCATACTCTGCTAGATAACGGGGACATCATTTGGGAAAAAGGCTTCTCACATCGTCCACCTCTCACCCTTACCTCTTGGTCTATATCACCTCTCAACTCATCATCCAACTTATATTTCATCTACCCATGTTTCACCCAACATATTATATAGATATAAATACATATACAGTTTAAATCATATAAAACTTGTATAAAATCGTTCATCCAGCATAGATAGCAAGTATACATATAATATGCACACATAGCACGTAATTTATATAAAATACTTCATATCTATGTGTAAGATGAAAGTAACTATGCACTCACTTGAAATGTGGTGACTCTGCACTTGAACAGGGCTTCGTTATCTCAAAATAATTTTCCCTCGACAAAACCTAGTATCAATACCACTAGGGTTTAGTCTAACGTTAACCGCGACTAATTAATAGTCTAGCTATTATTATTATTATTATATAAGCGTTAAACAACACTCTATATAACTCATAATAATAGCCCAAATAATTATTTTAAGGTCCTAATAATGTTACTATAACTAATTAGAAGCTATATTAAAAATTGCGTAGGCGTAGCTCTCTTACAGCGGGTTTTGTAGAAAACCGGGCTTTGCTTGGAGCAGTGTTTCCGAACCGAAAGACCCTTTTTCTCGGGACTCCGGGAGCCTCGGGGCTTCCTTCGGGTGCTAGGGTTTTCACCTAGGCTTTAGGGAGGATTAGAAACCCTAGAGAGAGAAAGAAATTAGAGAGAGAAAGAGAATTGGTGTGAAAAACTCGGAGCTCTCGGCCCCCTTTTATAGCCTGCAAGGCCTCGGATTACGTTGGGCGTAATCCTTGGCTACGTTGGGCGTAGTCTTCAGATAAGGTTGCCAGATGGGTGGGGCGACATGGCCATCTCTCGGACCGCACAAGATCAAGTACGTCGGGGGTACCCAACGTCGGACGCGGGGCATAATGCGAGGCGACGTGTACTTATCGGATGCGAGACCGTGGGGAGCAAGGGAAGGCTAGGATCGTGCCACGTCATCACAATTTCGCAAATTGCACACTTAACTTCTAAAAATCATAGCTTTCGCATACGAGCTCCGTTTTCGACGTTCTTTATATCCACGCGTAGGTGAGACTATGTTTTATAACTTTCATTTACACTCTATTGGCTATTTTTGACTTTATTTTTATTATATTATTTTTAGTAGGCTGAGACAGGAAAATTCCGTTATAAAATCATAACTTCTTCATCAGACGTCCGTTTTCGTCTGTCTTTTTACCGTTGGACTACTAACGACGAGATCTTCGATTCTCGTTTAGATTGTTACTGCCAAATATCACTCGATCTCTATTTCGAGATTTGGGCTGTATACCGCTAAGTCGAAACTTAGAAAAATCATAACTTCGTCATACGAAGTCAGATTTAGACGTTCTTTTCATGCACGCTCTCGGTTTAACGAACTCTACAACTTTCGTTTAGACCACTAAGGCTAAATATCGCTCTATCGTAAATTCACTATTTACACCGCGTTGTGTCGTGTCGGTTCTGTCGCGAAACTTCGACATGTCATAACTTCTTCGTTATAACTCGGATTTCGGCGTTCTTTATATGTACGGAATCCTTGTAACATATACTACAACTTAGTTAAAATTACTCCTTCTAAATAATATTCCATCAAAAAGTCATTTTTGACGCTTAACGTCTCTAAATTGACTAGCCCGGATCTACGGGCGTTACATTAAGTCTGTGATGTCTCCTGATAGTGTGGGTTTAAATTATCATTCATCAACATAGTGTTGCGAGATCTCATCAGCGTGTGGTTTCATACGCTGAATCATAAACCTCTTTTATTAGAAGAAAAATGGTAAGCGTGGATAAATGCTTGTAATATATTACGGACAATGATATACCCATCGACATAGATTTTTCAAGCTCTCATCAGCGTATAGTACATTACGTTGAACCATAAAGCTTTTAAAGAAGAATATAAGGTCAAGAATGGAATGGTGTGTGTGATAGCCTACGGTATATAGACTAACCATTGGCATATAGTTTCAAACTTTTATCAGTGTGCGTTTTTATACAGTGAATCATCAAGTTTTATTAGGAGGATAAAGGAGAGAATGGATTGTTTCAGTCACGCTGAGGTGAAATCAGCGTGAATCACTAACAATTTTACTCATCAACAAGAAGTGGTTTAAGCTTTCTTATCTTAGAGTAAGTTGCAATCTAGAATCAAAGATTCATTGTTAATTCATAATGGTATCATGTCATACCTCAAACTAGGAGGGCAGGGACATGAAAAACCCTTTGTCATTTAAGGACTAGACAAGTATCTCTTACGCTGATGACTATGCAATCAGGGTAAGCCATTGGGTTTTTCTTAATGTTTCAGCAGAACATAAGACTTGATGCATACGACAAGCATGCGTCCAGGGACAGGGACAAGTAAAGATGATTAATTTTAAAAATAAACACCCCCAGTCTTTCTATCAATAATTTTTTATTTGGACCAGACAATCACAATTAGAGAGTTTAGACAATGCTAGACAATCATCATGAAAGGGTTACTCAATGTTCTCAGCAGATGGTCTCGCTGATGAGAAACTTAGAGAGATTTTGTCACATACATCAACATGCTTCTAGGGACAATGATGTGTTAAAAATTGCATACTAAGCTTAAAGTTGCCACTGTCGGAGTCCTTTACAAAATGGTACAAAAGAATAAACGATATAAGAATACAAACAAAATAATTGGTCAAGAAAATAGTTTAAATTGGGAAATATGTGCAGTTTTTTAAAGAGGTGATAAAGACTCGTTCCATCAAATATTTAGAATTGAATGGTCATTAATGCATTTCCATTTTCCAAGATATCTACCCCTTGAATTTTTTGCTATAAAAGAAAACAAACAAGATCAAGCATATCATACAAAAACAACATAATTCATAGTAAACAAAGAGAGAGAATGCCTTTAATTGGTGAGGTTCTGCAGATTGATTCTAAGCTTCATGTTCACCAAGAACAAAAGAAGAACATGAACCTGTTTTTGTAACCAACGAGTTAGAGGGATACAATCTTTGTAAACTTCGATTTATGAGAGTCACCAAGACAAAAATCGAAGGTTCCAAACATTGAGATCCATGAAGGAGGAGAAGGTGGAATCACTATCTTGTTGAAGACGCCTTTGGATCTTTGAGGTGATGAAGTTGTAGTGACAGTGTCTCTATAAATTAGTCGTGCCAGGTCACCTAACTTTATCTCATCCCATTGAAACGGAAATAGGTTGTTCAAGATAGAAGAGATATGTGCTTAGAAGAACACCTGGTGGCACAGTTATCCCCCATCTGGTCTCATCAGCATAAAGAAACATGTCGATCAGCGTGTGCATCAACGTCAGTGAGAGAGCAGTTGTTGCTGAAGAAAAGATGCAGAGTCAACGTTAACTAGCTCTTACAAAGTAGGATGATGCATTCAAGATGTGACACGCTGATCTTAATCAGTTAAGATCAATGTTGAGAGGAGAACGAAAGGTCCTAACACATACATAGGAAAGATAAGAAGGAACATTGGCAGTGTTAGTAGCAAAATGTGTTGGTACAATGTATATTCCATTGGTAAAGTATAGAAGATATTTTTAATGCAAACAAACCAAAAATAAATTAAAAGTTTAGCAACTTATGTTCAAAAATTTAAGAGTAGCAAAACACAAAAAAATAAGTATTAATGTTTAACCAAATAAATCAAACCATATAAATATCGTTCTCCCTGAGATCAGAAAGCATGATTTTGTTTTCAAAATCAAACACTTTTCCCTCATGACGGTTGAAGAAAACTTTGTAACCAACATCACTAAGTTGACTGATGGATATGAAGTTGCCTTTCAGACGTTCGACATAAAACATGTCCTCCAGCTTAGTCGTTGTGCATTCAAAATTTCCAATGCCTGTAACAGATCTTCCACTATTGTCACCAAAGGTTACCATTGGACCATCCTTCTCTGCAAAAATTTTTAGAAGGGATTTGTAACCGGTCAAGTGTCTAGAGCTTCCACTGTCTAGGTACCAAGTTTGTCCTATATTTGTACTTGATCTGGTATCAGCGTGAGAACTATCAGCGTCATATATGCCATCAGGGGAATTATTTATAACAGCCATAAGACCCTTGACATTTAACCTCTCATCTTCACAAGTCTCCTCTTCTTCTACCCATTCTTGATGATCCTCTTGTCTTGCAATGAAAGCTTTCAGCAGAGAAATGTTTTCCTTCTTCAAATGAGCCACCAGCTTCTTGTATAAGACTTCATAGTTCTCAGGGCTCTGGACTTCTTTCTTCTCCTTGCAATCCTTAGTATGATGATCAGGGCTTCCACAATTAAAACAATTACCTGAGTTTTACTTCTCAGAATTGGATCTCCTTGCTGAACTGCTTCCCTTGAACTGAGCTCTTCTAACTCCATTTGCTCTTCTTTCTTCGCCGAGCTTGACGATAAGTGCAACGCTGGAAACAAGCTCATCAGTGAGATCTTCATCATTCTCTTCACCCTGATGTCAGTTATCTGAGTCACTGATGTGCTTCGTTGCTTCTTTTCGAGACACTAGTGCCACATACTTTTCTTTGTTCGATTCCTTAATGATTTCTTTACGAAGAGATTTGGTCTCTTCATAACTTTGCAGATTACCGAACAAGGAATTCAGATGCATGGTATCAATCTTCTCACCATCCTTAAGAACATCAACGTGATGTTCCCAGCTTTTCCCAAGAGAATCGAGAAACTTCAGAGCCAACTGAGATGAGTGCTTGACGATTCCCAGCCTGCGTATATCATTAACCAAACAGTTAAACCTATTGAATGTTTGGGTAAGAGACTCACCTTGTTGAGCAAAGAAATGCTCATATCTCCGATTAAGGTTATTGATGGCCATAGCCTGCACTTCCAATGTGCCTTCATAAGCCACTGTTAGCGTGTCCATCATCTCTTGGGTTGATTCACAACTCTGTACGAGATGATACATGTGGTATGGAAGAGAGTTTCCAATAGCAGCCCTGGCTTTTACATCAAGGCTAAGCAGTCTTTTGTCATCATCATCATAACTCGTCTCTGGATTTTGCTTAATGGGGCCGACGGGAGCGTTGTTGACCATGGTTTGGTACATAAGAACATAGGGACCTTTTTCAACAATATTTCTCATATCATAGTCAATGGTTTTAAGAACAACCATTTCCTTCGTTTTCCACATAGCGAAATTGTGTTCATCAAATGGAGGAATTTTGTTGAGACCAAAGGATTTGAGATTTGACATGATTACTTGAGTGTATCACAAACCTGCTCTGATACCAAATGAAGGTTTGTATCGATCAGATACACTTCAAGTATAAAGACTAAAAAGAAACTTAAACAACAAAAAAAAGAACAAAAGTTAAAAGACACAGAGAGTTCTCCAAATTGTTTCTTTCACCAAGAAATAGGTTTTGTGCTCACAAAGAAGACAGTTGTCACAAAGATGATACGATACCAAGCCGTGTTCACAACATTAGGGTTTTCCCTAATGTTGTATATATATACTAATCTATACATATCAATCCCATGATTAAAGGGATTGTATCTAATATATACTAAGAACCGATCTTATCATGAAGATACCGGATATGTGATCTATTCTATACTTATCTATATCATTACATAATATACAAAAGATTACATAGAATAACTATGCTATACGCTGACGCTGATAAGCTTGATACACTGACGATGTCGATGTAGTTGATGTTGACGCTGACAGATAGTGTTAGAGTGTTTGACTCATCAGATCATAAGGTGTGACCTTATAGTTTGCACTGCTCCACATGCACCTTCTTCAATTTCGACCATCCAACAGCCGATGAATCGCATTCGGTTGTTGGGTACCAAACAAACTGCTCACATGAAAACTTTCAAGAATCCATATCTGAAAGAATCATGTATTAGAATATTATCAAAAAAATGTTAAATTGTTAATCATGTGTTTTACTTTAAAAACGTATAAAAATCCATTTAAGGTGTACATTATTTTTTGAGGTTTTTTAGGTTTTGGTACCACTGGATGTATAAGATTCTCAACCTTATTGAATATAGTGAGTAGCTGAGAGTACAATTGAACCAGTTTTGGGTCAGTCCTAAATGTAATGTTAACTTGTATTGCAAGTCCAGAACGTGTTCTGTGTATTCCGGACATGTTATTCGTATTCCAGACTAGGTTAATAAGAACAAAAATCTTAAAATTAAACTACTAAAAGTGTATGAGTAATTGAGTTACGGGTAAAACAACTAGGTTATCATAATCGTGTTCGCTATCTTAACTTCGAAATGTGTAGTAGTGTCCAGAATGTGTAGGAATGAGTTTGTAAATCGAAATCCATAATGCATCAGAATAAAATTCGGAAAATGATTTTGTCGGTCGAAATCCAAAACAAGCCGGATTAGTCCGGAATGGGCATTCCGAAAAGTTTTTGATGGGCCACCTAGGTACACAACCCAAAATGGGCTCCAAAATGGCTCGTTCTGGAAACGATTGTTATTTTAAAAAAGTAAAATAAAATTATACAAGTTATTTTTTTTCAAAAATACACCAAATAATAGTTAAATTACTCGATTTCCCATAATTTTTTTATACCGTGTTTAAGAAAAGCACAGATAGTAGCTTTGAATGTATCTATGTTTTAAGAAAAGTAGAGATAATACTAGAAATTGTTGGAAATGAAAATAAGGCGATTAAATTAAGCGGGACTTTCCAAAAGTGGAAAGATTCTTGAGCATTTGCTTCTTCCCCAAGAGGCACATGTGGGGGCGTATGGACAGCTTGCAATCTCCAAGGGTCTCAATTTATTTACCAAGATCTTCTGTTGATTGTGATATACAGATTCAAATATGATATTTTTTTAAATAAATATGATCCGATTCTTTTTAACCATTAAAAGTTTCAGTGATAAAAAAACTTCTTTACATAAACATTATTTGTTAGTGAACTAAAAGAATATTTTTGTTGTGACATTTTGTATTCATAATATGAATACAACATATAATAATTATATAGCATATAATAGCATATAATACCAGCGCATGTATTTCTTATTATGTATATTATCTGTTGGAAATTTAACATAAATATGTATTTATTATTAAACTTTGGACACATTTAAATACAAATATATATTGTATATATTATTAAAAGTTGAGTATTTGAAATAAAAGATGAGATAATGACTTAAAAGGGTAATGTATTTTTTGATTTGTACACATTTAGTCATTGACTTTTGTTTTCGTTCATATTTACCCTTTCAACTTGTTAAACTGTACACATTTAGGGTAATATATTTCTCACTTTGTACACATTTAGTCCTTAATATGTTTGTACACATTTAGTCATTAATATTTTTTTTGTTGCAAAATAAGTCATTTTTGTTTTTGTACTCGTTCAGTACTTATGAATGATTTCTTTAGGTTTTACTCACGACATCTTACGTGAGATAGCCATATGGTGGTGGGATAGGTTGAGGTGGTCCTACTATATGTTGTAGGCCAAGATACCTGGTACAGGCCAGTTGTAAGCCGTAAGCACGGAGGCTCGAGAAGAGCGGTTGGGATAAGGCGGCATCCCGACAAACCCTGGGTATTTGTCACAACCCGAATTTTCTATCTTGAAAAGTCAAACACATCAACCAAAGGTCAAATTTATAGGTTTCTAAGCCTAGTATAAGTCAGGGTTGTGTGTTAGGAAGTGAACCACTAAGGAAACGAGTTAGGAGTATTGCATTCGAGCCATAAACCTCATCAAGTGAGGTTCACGGCCGCAAACCATGTTCACGGCCATGAACCCTCCTTAGGCCGTGAACTCGCCCCTATATATATATATATATATATATATATATATGTTTGGGTCGTTTATCCTTCATTTCTTCTTTCTTGGCCGTGAACCACCCCATTCTCTCTCAAGTATCATATTCAAGAACACCCTTTTCTTCCCTTAAACACTCATTTTCTTTTGCATCTCTTTGGTATACCACGAAAGGCCTTCAAACACTCATCAATCAACAAGATCTCCAAGTGTTCTTCACATCTTTTGGGTCGTGAACCCTTCAAACCTTCAAGGGTCGTGAACCCTTCACGGCCGTGAACACATCAAGCCCAGTCGTGAACTCCCTTTCAGCCTCCTAACTTGCTTCTAACACTCATTTGGTGAGTTATTCTTTCATTCTAGGTTGTTTGCTAAACACATTTGTGGTTAGATTCACTAATTGCATGCCTATATGTATCATTATATGTTATTTAGGACTCGTTTGTGCTTCGGGACTTCACTCGTGAAACTTATCATCCTATATCATATCTTCAATCGAATCTCCAACATAAGGTGAGTTCATACCCCCATGTTTTTCCAAAGTTTTAATGTTTTAGGGGGGGGGGGGGGATACAAGTAAAACATAAAGAATGTTGTGTTTTAAAATATAAATTGCTTATTATGTCTTTCTTACCATTGAACTATATTTAAAACATGAAACTTATTGAAACATGGAAATAAGCTTATAAACTATAATAAGTATAGTTTAGGGAACGAAAGAATCTTTTTATAAACTTATCTGTTATTTATAAAAAGGGTTTTCGCATTATTACTTGTAAAGTCATTAGCCTAGTTTGTTAGACACGTCTTTGGGTACTTACATATGTACTAGTGGAAGACTACCCTTATCAACCAGAGTCTCCTTGAGGGAGAGCGTGAGTTTGTGTATAGATCTATACGGGACTGACAATCCTGCACCTTGTTGTTAGTTACAGTAGGACCGGCAGGTCTACGGGTGACAAAGTCATAAATGATATTGGCGTCCGATACACGTCGTATCTAATAGTATGGTCATAAAACTCACAAGTAGATAACAACGATATATTTACGTAGTAATATACTTTTTCATGAACAATCTCAAGGGATATTAACTATGTGATTACTCAATATGTACAATAGGGTTAGACAAAATTGAAGTCCGGTAGACAGTGGAATGTGTGACTTCCGCCTTACTTCCTCTTCCTTGTTTGGTTGTGGGCTTAGGGCAGATTCACCCATTCAACTGTTTGTTCGATCTCGGTTTTGTACAACTCGTATGTATTAAGTAATCATAGGAGGGTAGTATCGTCGCATCAGATTTCCAGAACAAACCAGTCTTCAGCCAGTTCAACTTATCAACAAAACTAGATAACAACGATATATTTATGTAGTAATATACTTTTTCATGAACAATCTTAAGGGATATTAACTATATGATTACTCAATATGTACAATAGGGTTAGACAAAATTGAAGTCTGGTAGACAGTGGAATGTGTGACTTCCACCTTACTTCCTGTTCCTTGTTTGGTTGTGGGCTTAGAGCAGATTCACTCATTCAACTGTCTGTTCGATCTCGGTTTTGTACAACTCGTATGTATTAAGTAATCATAGGAGGGTAGTATAGTCGCATCAGATTTCCAGAACAAACCGGTCTTCAGCCAGTTTAACCTATCAACAAAACTAGATAACATTACAGTAAGTATAGTATTTGTACTTGTGCTTTTCGATATTGGATCGAGTAAGACTACAACCAGTCGGTTCTATAGAAGATATAGGATTTTATATGGTAAACATCATTCTTTTGAGATAAACAGTTTTCGATAGAACTTTCTGAAAACAATAACATTTATTACTGAAAACAATATTTCACAATAGAGTTAGTGAAACTAGAAACCTATCTATAAAAGGTTTAATACATATTATTAAACTAGTATAACATAAAGGACCTTAAATAGTTAATTCTATAATTCCTTAGTTTATACATCAGAGTTATATATAATTAATATCCGATAGGCAGTGAAATGTGTGACTTCCGCCTTACTTCCTGTTCCTTGTTTGGTTGTAGGCTTAGGGAAGATTCACACATTTAACTGTCCGTTCGATATTAGATTATATATAGCTAGTATAAACTAAGTGATTATACAAGGAACTATTGTGGTTACCATTTTACTAAATGAAATATATGATTTTCTTAAGGAATATTTTCATCAAATATAAAAGAATTATTACAATTAACTCTGTAAGCACCTGGTGAATACGTTAGGGTTATATATACAATAAGGATCTAACAAACAATGGGATGTGTAACTTCCGCCTCATTTCCTGTTCCTTGTTTAGATGTGGGCTTAGGGCAGATTCACACAATCGATTGTCTGTTTGATCTGGATTGTATATAATTTGTATTCATTATGTACTAATAGAAGGAATAGTAAGAGTCATTTTTACTTGTCATTCATCACATCAGAAAATATAGGATTTTCTGGAGGAACAGGCGAACTTTTTCAAAAGAATTTAGAGTATACTTTTTATAACAAAAATACTTATGAACTCACCAGCTTAAATGCTGATCTACTCTCTTTCAAAATAACTTGTATTCTCAAGAAACTAGTAGACAGGTACGCGCACTGGGATTCAGAAGATGAAGCGTAGTAGCTTCATGTCCTTGTTTTGTTATTTACTTTTGTAGTCAATCTTTTGTGAATTGAATACAATGTAAACACTTTAATATTAATGCAATGGTTGTTGTTACTTTGATTACTATGATGCATGTGTTGTGATACTAAGCATGAAGTCCTCCTCCCCCGAACGTTTCCGCCGTTCCGGTTTGGGGGTGTGACAGTATTCCAGTCCGATGACTAATTGGACCTGTTGCATGTTGGTATTTCAGTCTGATGACTGATTGGGCCAAGGTATTCCAATCTGATGAGTGTGGGCTCGTTATGCATGATAATACGTTTGTTGTATCGAGTATTTTGGGGGAAAGTCACTAAACTTTGTGCTTACCCAGTTGTTTATGTTTTTCGGTTATATCGTTGATCGTGGGAAGGCGAAGGCATGACTGTACACACTCATCAACAATATTGAGGATTCCGCGTTTCTTATATTACTCTTATTTTCGATAAATGTATTTTTGGAATAAACCTTTTTTTCTTAATAATGGATTTATAATTAGGGACTTTTGCCTTATTTAAAAATTAAAATTTTTAGTTGTGAAAATGAGACGTTACACATAAACATCAACAACCCCACACACTTCATCAATGATTGTCCCACGTAAGATGTCGTGAGAAAAAACTAAAGAAATCATTCATAAGTACTGAATGAGAACAAAAACAAAAATGACTTATTTTGAAACAAAAAAATATTAAGGACTAAATGTGTACAAAAATATTAAGGACTAAATGTGTACAAAATTAGAATATATTACCCTATTAAGTCATTTTTCCCGGCTAACCTGGAGTAACCGCTCATAAGGACTGAATGTGTACAGTTTAACAAGTTGAAGGGGGGTAAATGTGGACGAAAGAAAACTCAGTGACCAAATGTGTAGAAATCAAAAAATATATTACTCTTTTAAGTAGAAAAACCTAAAGAAATCATTCATAAGTACTGAATGAGAAAAAAAACAAAAATGACTTATTTTGAAACAAAAAAAAATTAATGACTAAATGTGTACAAAAATATTAAGGACTAAATGTGTACAAAATGAGAAATATATTACCCTATTAAGTCATTTTTCCCGGCTAACCTGGAGTAACCGGTCATAAGGACTGAATGTGTACAGTTTAACAAGTTGAAGGGGTAAATGTGGACGAAAAAAAACTCAGTGACCAAATGTGTACAAATCAAAAAAATATATTACCCTTTTAAGTCATTATCCCATAAAAGATTGCAAAATAATTGGGTGTGAAAATGTGTCCCACATAGTAATAAAAAGTAAACTTGGGTTTATAACCATGGTACTGTATAACATTAGGCGTGACTTGATGACAATGTCAAATTTCAAGTATTTACGAGCCGTGGCGAGCCATGTCATTTATAAGACGTGACTTAAGATAAAAATTATATATATATATATATATATATATATATATATATATATATATATATATATATATATATATATATATATATATTACAATTATTTATTTATATATATATACATATATAAGTTTTAAAACGATATTTTGTTAAAGTGTGGTATAAGTACAAACCTTCGAAACATAGTACGCAACTTTTTAAAACCTTACTTTTACTACAGGACCAATACGTGTATAGGCGGTACAAATTATGAATTTCGTACACACAAAAGTCACCGAAGTCATGGTTTTATTTATAACTAGGAAAGAGTTGCCCCCGCGTTGCTGGTCAGTTGGTATTACAAATATTTTTTTTTTTGTAAATTGTTATAATCATTTATTAAATTTATTTTTTTTGCAAATTTTTTATGATTTTGAGGTTATTCCATTGTAAAAAATGTTATTGATTAAGCATTTAAAATAGATTGTTAAGTATACATGAATACCGAATTTCCATTTCACAGTAAAAAAAAGTTGGTCACATATAAAAAACGTTGAATTGATTACCTTCTACTTTTAACAACCACCTCTTCCTTCATTTTCTCCAAATAAAGAACACCAACTCTAAGCTTGTCAACACCTTTTTAGGTTGACCAGATCGTCAAACCTTGTTTTTGGAAAAAGCTCCTTATTATACATTTTATAGGAATAGTTAACTTTTAAGTCTTCTGAATCAATCACAATATGTACAAATTTCAAGCACCAATGTTTCCATAAAATACAAAAAAAGGACTAAATAAGAATATATGGTGAAATTTGAAAAAAAGTAATTACTTTCTATGGGTTGTAAAAGAAATATCTTGGGACTCTCCTCAAGTTAGTATTATGGGACTTCAACATATCAATCTATCATCTAGATGTAGTAATGATAATCTCAATACCTAACATAAAATAGATAAAAAAAAACGATCCGATTGTTTTTTTATACCAAGATAGTTGAAAGGAAAAAAAATGATAAAACACTAATCTCATTGCATAAATTTGCCTTAAAGAAGGTCATCACTTCACAGGTAGTTGATGAAATTCTTGTAACACAATGAACTCTGCAGTAAAGTCATGTCAGCAACGCAGTAAGCTAAGTGATACGATTTTAATGAACATGATAACCATGGAAGCAACATGCTTATTATGGTGGATAGAAGCAATCTTAATTGTTAAGGACTACCTACTCACCTTTGACTTTTTATTTTCCTCCCATGCTTTGATGAAAGACAATTTCTTCTCCTTATGAACCCCAGCCAACGTGATATCTAAATCTGAACAAAAAAGATTAACACAATCTCATCAAAATAAAGTATAAAAAGATATGCAGAATTTTTTTTTCAAAACCATAGAGTTGGAATGATATGACATCCGCAAAAATTACCTTTATCAAGGAGTTCCTTGAACTTTTCGTCCTCCTCAGGAACTTGGAACTGGAGTCTCTGTTGAATTTACAATCTCATCAAAATAAAGCACAAAAACATATACATAAACCTTGTTTCAAAACCATAGAGTTTGAATGATATGACAGCCGCAAAAATTATCTCTATCCATTAACAAGATGTAAACATAATTAATTAAGCGAAAAATCAAAAGAAATAAAAAGTTTCAGGAATTATGATATGCTTGAAATTAACAAAAACTCTAGAAATATCAACAAAAACACACACAAAGACATCTCTATCACTACAAAATAAGCTTTTGCATGATTGAAAACTAAACAGAACTATTTAACTGATAAGAACAATTTATGAAACTAATCACTAAAATTAAGATGAAATCCATGCCGCCAAAAGAATTCCCAAAAAAATAAGCAACAGTTACAAACAGAGCCACACAAGAACTCACTGTGCCTAATTATAATCCTAAAAACATAATATTATAATCAAGAATCAACATCTAGCATGATCACAAAACCATGACCACCATACACGCCAATGATTTATTTTAAGGAATTACTTGCTCTTTTGTTGTCTACTTGCTCTTTTGTTGCCACTTCAGTTCACCATTAAAACCCCTTGTGGTGTTGGAGTTAAATCCTATACTCTATTCAAGTCATCCATGCTTCTAAACTTTGTCTTCTTTCAACCCAATTATTTTGATATAGTTTCGAGATTACCTTCTTTTTCTGTTGAGTTCCCTGTCACACATATCAATCTTCGAACTTTTAATCCTTGACCTCCAATTAGAGAATTAAAAGTATTAATTTACAGACCTGCAAATTCAAAATCAAAGATTGAAAGGTCTCAATTTCCTAATCTAAAGACTCAATGTTGCACAAAGATGAGTTACAGGTGATACATAGCAAATTTTGGGATTAAATATATATTTTAAGCATTTCGTCAAACACCTGTCGTGCAACTCAAATGGACTCCATTTTTTGAGCATTAATCACAAACATAAGTCCAGGTTATAGTACCACCTTAGGATGAAATCGACTCCTATGATACATGAGAAGCCAATACCAAAAACAAAGGTGATTTCAAATTCTTCATTTGGTTAAAGAAACAATAAAAAAATGTGCATACGATTCACAAATCAAGACTTTATAGAATAAATCACACCCGAGTCTGCAAATGGAATTACATATTCACTTCTTCTCATTGCTGTTTTCCAATTACCTCCTCAGCTGCAGAGAGAAGCGATCATTCACATCATCATCGTCCCAACTCTGAAATCCCCCGACTCCAGCTCCGATTCGAACTACAGGAATAAGGACGTCTTTGTTGATGCGGCCAAGCTCGTTAGGGTTGGATGACATCAGGACTGCGATGTTGGTGACCGAACCGAAAGGTGGTTTGGATATGAAAATAAGAATGGATTGGAAAGAGAGGTAAGCGCTGGAAGGTAGATACATTTGGAGGATGAAACTGAAAGAAAATGGCAAAAGTCTAAAGACGGAAAAGTTTGGTGGCCAAAATCAGAAGTGGAGAAATTTTCCTGTAGACAAGCCTCCCCACAATTAAGTATATATATAATATAATATAATGATCCAGATACGAAGAGAGAAAAAGGAGGCGGTAGTCAAAGGCGGTGGAGGCTAAAGTGGCAAAAGTCTAAAGACGGAAAAGTTTGGTGGCCAAAATCAGAAGTGGAGAAAATTTCCTGTAGACAAGCCTCCCCACAATTAAGTATATATATAATTACAAAATAGATAGCATATAAGTATATTATTATTATAAAAGAAATAGTACCATTATCAATAATATTATATAATTTTGTTATTATTATATAAAAATATAATGTATGCTTAATGTGTCAAAACTATAATTTACTATTCCAATTTGAATACGGTACATATCTTATTCTGGACGTCTTCGACACAGACTGTTTGAGAGCTTTTAACTTCTAGCGTTTGACAAAATGTTCCGTTTTGAACAGAAAACGTCGTTTGGCACTACAAACATTTAGCGTTTAGTTTAAACAAATGCTTCAAATCCAATTGCTACTTCACGTAGCGTTTAACAAAACGCTACCAGCTAGAAGCTACATACCTACCGCTACTTGTTACCAGCTATTTTTACCGAACACGCTCACCATCACATAAAAAATGTTTCATCCGATCGCCACATTATTATTTCTCCATTACTTACCTAAGGGATATTCACAAATCCATGCCACTATATTTTTAGCTATTTAAAAAAAGTATTAATCGAAAATAAAAATATAGGATTATATACAATCTAACAAAAGATACACATTTAGGAAAATAAAAAATTACATAATAAAATTAAATAAAATATAAAACAAATAAAGAAATGTAACGTCACAAAAATAATGACATAAAATTTACGTTTTTAGATTAATAAATCATTAATACATAGTATTTCCATAAAACCAAGGTAATCAAGAGTTAGCAAAACATCATCGAATTAGAGTAAATCACAGAATGCGGAAACATGTGGTGTGTGTTCTACAATCATCCCGAGCTCTTCCATTTGAAAAC